>NW_022145681.1:22270-662994 GCF_002938485.1 Sitophilus oryzae | reverse complement strand
CTGTTTGGTAAAGCGCTTCGTTCGGTTGGTACTTGCTCAATGAGATGACGTATAATAATAATCAGTTTTTTGACATTTTCGCATATGGATTTATACACCTTACAAATTACCTAAAGTTTTCACATCTAAATCGGTCATCGTGTCGAAATTTATTTTGAGGGGGTACCTAAGAGAATTAATTTCGACTATGATTTCGTTTTAGTAGTACCTAAATTTTTTCGTCTAAATCTATCGTCGTTTCAAAGAATTGTACGAGTACCTAAAATTTATTTCGACTATGAGTTACGTTATAGAAGATGCCTAAAGATTTTTCATCTAAATCAGTCTGACAGATTAAAAGAATTGTACGTGTACCTAAAGATTTATTTCGTTGGTATGATTTCATTGTCGAAGAAATTACATCAATGTAATTACGATCATCATGTATGGTAGTGACTGTACGATAAGGCGGTTTTGTATGATATTTCTCCGCACAGGAAAAAGTTTAAAGGTACGTGCTGAGTCAGAAAAGGCGGCGTCCAGTTGAAAGCAAAGAAAATGACGATCGATGACATTCCCCATATAATTTTACATATAAAATGACGCCGTTTTTTTTTTTTTTGGTTGTTTTGTTTTCGATCATAAATATCGGAAATAGTATTCAGTTATTTCACAATAATTAATTTTGTGCATTATTTCGTTCAGTGAGATCCAAAATAGTAATTTCAAGTGGAAACAAAAATTTTGACAGCTACACGTATTCTTTACTAAACTGTGGCTACACACTACAGTAATGCAGTAATATTCAAGTTTACTTTTAGCGCACAACACCAAAATAAGATGATATTATACCCTATATTATCTTTATCCATCATCACTTAGTAAAAACTTACAAAATCTACTAAACGTAATTGATAATGCATTGTAACTTGATTATGCTTATTACAAAGAAATTTAATTTTTAAAGAAATTTCGAGATAAAACAACTTTGTACGGGTAGAATTTATAGGACAAGATAATATCTAATACCCCAATAATAAGGTTTAGTATTCACTATAGCAGAAATGCGCCGTTTTACTTCTGTACTGTCATCAATTACCGCGTCAAAAGGTCCGTTCGTCTAATTCTAATATAAATGTTGAAGTTGGCTAAACGTCGTGGAGTCTGGCAGAAACAGAATAAACCCTCTATTTTTTTATATAAAATGGGACAAATTAAAACGGTCAACATCGGGGCCTGTAGGCATCGCTTGAACATTTTTCATCCGATATACCCCGGGTCTGACGGCCTATCTTCAACGTACCGGGTCTGACTTCGTCGATTTAATAAAATATATATATATATATATATATATATATATATATATATGTATATATATATATATATATTGTATTTGTTAACTGTGACTCATCGTGTTGTCATATTTATGTACCATCTCTTTTTAACTCTCATAAAGTGTCAAACCATGTATGATTCTAAAACATTGAGTTTTATGAATGGAGTGTTCTGTCTACCCATTTAGATGTCTTTGGGTCTACTGGCTTTATAGTGAAATGAGTGTTAGGCAAATCCTTGTGTTATTATAAAGAAGCGAGAGTTTGTAGTATGTATGTGGATATTTTGTTACCCTTCATAAAGAAATTACTAGAGTTTTAATGAAACTTTACAATAATATGGCTTGTACATCGGGGCCTTATAAAGTGTATAAAGATAGTATAAAGATTTTCTAAAATGGCGTTACGGCTTGATGGAGAAACATGAAACAGCAGATTGTAATTCTTGTGAAAAATGCTTTGCGTGTTTTGGGGCTATGTGTAGACTATCTTGCTTGTTCGTAGCCTTCAAGTATGCCCGCCATATACTATTTAAATATAACAATCCCTTATTCCCAAAATGCAGGATGGTGCATAGTTATATTTTGCAGTATTATTTTATAGTTATTCATGAGGGATTCTGTGTACAGTTATTCTCTCCCTATAATATAAGAATTTGCCCTAGTAGTGATATCATTAAGTAATAAACTTTTATTTTTATTTTGAAATAGTTTGCAGAGTAAAATTTTCCATTAATATAGATCTCAAAATATTTCAGGAGATGGAACATATTACCTATAGGAAAATATTAAATTAAAACAATTTTTTTTTTTTTTTTTTTAAAAAATAAGAAAATATACTAACAATTAAAAAACAACACAATAAATTACATTTGTGTTTGTGTTGACTTTTATTTCAGTTTTTTTTGCATTACTACCTGTTTGGATTTTAATTTAAAAATACAGGGGTTGATTTACCACATACGACACGGAGTATTGTAGCTAAACTATTATATTTTACAAATTTCAAGTTTTGGGTTCGATGAAGAACTATTAAAAGCTACAATTTAAAATAATTTTACAAGATACAAGAGTGTCCCAAATAAGTAAAAAATATCATCAAAGTTGTATTTTTTTAAATGGAATTGCACCTGTATATTATTACATTTTAGTTTTCTGATTAAATAAAGGTAAATTTGATTAAGGTTTATTATACTTAAACCTTACCGTTTTTTCCTCTTGATAGAATATTTTTGAATTTTGTTTTTTTTTTTTTTTAAATTTTGTGTTCTTGGCTTCGTTTCTCCAAAGGGTATCAAAGTTTTTGAAAAAAAAAAAAAATTCCTGAAGTTTATTTATTGATCAGTTATTGTGTTGCAATAATAAAATAATACTACCTTATACAGACTGTCCTAAAATTTATTTTAAATAATTTTCTAGCTTTAAACACCAATAACTTCTTTAATTTAAATAGAACACTTGTATATTTAGGAGGAATCAGATGCACAATTTAATTTTATCAAATTGTATTATACCATTTTACCTATCCCTTCAAGTTTTCGTATTAAATGCATTTTCTTATAATTGAGAACCTCATTTATCAATATGCCATAGGTACATATTGGCCATTGAATATTTTAAAAGCAACAAATGTACAAAATGTACGAATTTAGTAATATTATCGTTTTGTAAAATTATAAATATTACTAGCCCATTTAAAACTATTTAAAAAAAAACTATTTAAGTCTTTATAAAGAGAGTATACCATTAATTAAATATAACACCATTATTTCCGCCCATATACTAATTAATTACCTACTTAATTGTGTTCGTTAATAGAATTATTCCTAAATAAATGTGGTTTGAGTCAGAAATCAATATAATAATGTTATCAAAATTAACGTCTCTGTTGTTATAAATAATTTATTAAAAATGAAATATCATTTTAAAGGTGTTACTTTTACCACACCGTCAAATACATATACAAAACACAGTTTTTTATTATTTGGGGCAATTATTATTAATCAACGCAAACAGTCAGTTAATGTAGTTTGAATACTAGAATCATACTAATTGGTTCTCTTTAACAAATATTTAAACAGTTTTTTTTATTTTTTAGTAAAATAACCGAATTATGTCGACAATATTAGTATCTGTACTCTTTAAAAATTTGGTACATCTTTCAAAATAATCTAAAATGTCAATATTCCATGGGTATATTGATAAATAAGTTCTAAATTACAAGAAAATGCATTTTCTATGGAAACTTAAAGAGATAGGTAAAAAATGGTATAATACAATTTGATAGAAAATTAAATTGAGCATCTGATTCTCGTAAAATATACAGGGTGTTCCATTTAAATTAAACACGTTATTGCCGTTTGAAGCTGATAATTACTTAAAATAAATTTTTAGACACTCTGTGTAAGGTAGTATTATTTTTATTATTGCAACACAATAACTGATCAATAAATAAACTTCAGTAAATATTTAGTATTAAAAACTTTAATACCCTTGGAGAAATAAAGCCTTAAATTTTTTACTGCAATTTTACAAAATTGAAAATATTTCAAAAACGGTAAGGTTTGGTTTGGTTTGATTAGTATTAATTATTATTTTAAGTATAACAAACCCTAATCAAATTTACCTTTATTTTAATCGTAGAAACTAAAAATGTAATAATATACAGGGCGTTCCGCTTAAAAAATACAACTTTGATATTTTTTACTTGTTTGGGACACTCTGTATCTTGTAAAATTATTTTTAAATTATACCTCTAATAGTCCTTCATCGAACCCAAAACTTACAATTTGTAAAAACCTCATGGTTTAGCTACAATACTCCGTGTCGTATGTAGTGAACAACCCTGTATATTTAATATCAACTTTTTTAACAACAAGTTTTAGTTACGTAATCGCGCGATTTTTAAATTTATTGTTGCCAACCATGGATATATTCGGCGCCGGGCTGACTAACTGACATTTTGCCCTGGGCTGTAGCTCTGCTGTAAAAAATGTCAAGCTGCCGTTGCCATTTATTTATTTATTTCCTGCATAGATAAATGAAACAAGTTTAGATTGGAAAGTGCCCATAAGGACAATGTAAACACTATTTGGCGCTATTCTTGCAACGGTCGCGACCCAAAACTTTTGAAAATTTCGGAGCGGTTCGGCTTTTTCCGGAATTATATCGCCAAATATTGTTTATTCAAATTTATTATTATTTTCGTTTAATTTTATAAATAAAATACAGTGTGTTGCATACAAGAAACTTTATTTTATATAAGGACGCATGTATGAAATACCTATGAAACATTGGAAACCGACGTTATGCCACGATCCACGATGGTTTTTGCAGTTCACAGTTCACAGCACAGCTTTTTAAGTTTTTAATGCCACTTTTTCACAATTATCACCGATAGGAGTAAATAAAACTTGAATTAAACTCACAAGATAGCAATAATTACTTTGAAAATGGACGCTATAAACACTTTTCGGAATTTCTTTAATGAGAGCGGTTTAGATTTTGAAAGATTATTATGATTTTTGAAGATTCTGACTTTGACAAGAGAAAAGTATTTCTGTTTTTGTTTGCCGTTGTTCTTAGCGACCGTTATAGCAGCGCCAAATCGCATATAACGGTGGCGACCCAAAATAATTTCGCGATCCAAAATTTTTACGGGCTTTCCAATCTAAACTTGTTGCATTTATCTATGATTTCCTGACATTGTCATTGGTTTTGACACTTTAGTTATGTATTACGAGATTTTGATTTAAATAAATAGTGTTGTGATACTTTAAGCACTGCCGTTCTTTAAAAGATCAGCCTGGGGGCGGACTTTTGTTTACTTCATCAGCTGTACATACTTAGATATTGGGTTAGATTCCGTTTCATATTTTGTCGGTTGATTTTTGGTTTTAACTCTATGATTTTTGGTATTATTTATTATTGTAGTGCAAAAAAACTAATTATTTTGGTGTTTAAGTGACATAAACTACTACCAGATATATGGTCACTCTCGGTTTCGCATAAAAAAATAGAAAAATTGATAAATTACACGTTGTTTAAGTGATTTAACCTAAAAGTGCCCATACATTTTTTACTCATCGTGATTTTTGTGTGTGTTTTTTAAGACTCTAATAACAATTCATCAATAAAGCTTAAGTGAAGTGTGTTTTTGGTGCTATGCCTCATCTTTGTTGTGTTCCTGGTGGAAAGGATAGTTATATTAGGCAGCCTAAAGTGTCCGGAAGAGCAAGAAAAGTGTGTACGAGTTATAAATCAAGAGAATTCTATTGAAAATATCTTTAATACATTTAAAAATAATATTCTCCCATGATGGTATTAATGAAAACTGGACAATTATGTTTATTTTATTCATATTGTGGAATCTCCACTCCAAGTGTTGTTGGTTCAGCTTCGATAGATTCAAACACGTAAGTAGGTATTATGATCTAGAGGAAAATAAAGAATATGTGTATTAAAGATCATAAAAAAGATTATTATTTGGAGTTCAAATTTTAAAAAACATTTTTGTAGAGACAAGACTGGTACAGTTTAAAAGAAGAATGTGTTTTTGTTTGATAATATATAATGTATGTCAAGTTGTCAAGCATAACATATATTTGTTCAGTAATTTTTAATGAATAGTGTTGATTATTTAACCAAATTAATATCAAATATTTAAGTGATGGCTGAATACAATATGAATAAAATAACAATAAAATTGGTATATTTGCATAATACAAAATTAAGTTTTAAGAATAAAGGTGTTACTAAAAATACTAAGAAATTCATATTTCTTTGTTTTAATTGGTCTAATGTTATTTACATTTTACGTAAGAAATATACCGTATCATCGAGAAACATCGGCGTCTAGTTGGCTTGGAAATGAACATCGATGACATTCCCTAAATAACTGTACACATAAAATAATTAACTAGAATTTTACAATCTTGGAAAATTTGATATTCTTGAACTTTGTTTCTAAATATTCTAAATTTTTTGATTTTCTTGGGATTTAGGTTCGGGAAAAACGCTGATTAAGTTTTCATTTGGTTTTTCATTATTTTTATTTGGTTTAAAAAAAAACGTTTCGGCTAACATTATAGCCTTCATCAGTGTTTTGTCATATGAAAAAAATAGTGTCGAATATAATCCAAAAAATTACATATAAAATATTCACACCACACACATAATGTTTACTGCGTACTCCATAGTCAATGTAGATAATTTTAGTGTTAAGAATAATAATTTTAAAAAATATGTGGTCATCTTTTGATAAGTTTATATTAGTTTATTAATTGCAGTAAACATTATGAGGTGTGAATTATATTGTATATGTAATTTTTTTTGGATTATATTCGACACTATTTTTCTCATATGACAAAATACAGATGAAGGCTATAGTTAGCCGAAACGTTTTTTTAAACCAAATAAAAATAATGAAAACCCAAATGAAAACTTAAATCAGCGTTTTTCCCGAACCTAAAAATCCCAAGAAAATCAAAAATTTTAGAATAATTTTACATATAAAATGCTAGCGATCTTCATTTGATAGCCATCGCTGACGCCTTTTTTTAGATAATATTTTATTATTTGTAAATATAATTTTTCGAACATTGATACTTGCAAAATATACATATAAATTTTGTGAATGTAAATAATAATACATCACTATTAGTAGATATTGAATGTTTTTTGTTAAATTAGATCGATTTTCAAACCCCAAAATTTAAAATAAATTTACATTTTACCCATTATCTTATGTACCTATACATTATTTGTACATTGTAAAACATTTACTGCATTTGTATGGTTCATAGTTTATTTGCCAAAGTATTTATTACTATAAATAGGTATATATGTTGTAGTTATTAACTGTATATTATGTATATTTCATGTAAACTATATCATTTTTAAAATACAAACCAAAAATCTGAAGAATAATTATGTTTTCCATGTATTCTACAACATATTTATTAATCCGTTATATCTAACTAGCGTGACGTCATAAATCTCGCCCGTAGGCTGATCTTTTAATAGAAGGCACTGCTTTAAGCTTAAAAATGTTTACTAGCAGACGTTGCAATCGAACATTGTTTTTTTAGAACCTCTTTTAGTGCGAAGTGTACAAGATAGCCTAATAGTCGTAAAAAACAGATCGCAACTTTATTAGAATATTTTGAACAGGAAAGCTGTAGTAATGGCACTTTATGTCCCCTTAAGTGCTATTAAGAAGGTGAGTTTTGTTGATGTAAATAATAACTGTTAATATATTTATAATTTATTTATTCTTGGTTCATAAAATATTTTGATTAGAATAAAATATATAAAAGTGGGCAACGCTGTGCCGATCAAGCTTAGTCACGTGACTAAGGGTTTATTTGGTATGAACCATAGATCCACTTTTTCTTAAATAACTTAAAATCGGCTGGTACCAAATTGTTCAAATTTGGCATGTGTATTCAGCAGATGCAAACCTTTAAAAACCCTATTTACGACTTCAATTAATAGGGAAATATATGTTTCCAGCGACGATGCCCACCACCCGGTATATAAAAATAATAAAGATCATAATATGTGAGGTATTTTAACCTATAATTGTGGGTAGATTGTTTCGTTTTATGAATAAATAAATCTGTCGATGTGTCTATATAGACTATACGTGCATGTACACCACAAAATACTGTTTTATGAAAAAGATACGTCTATACTGCTACTCCAATGGTAAATTTTTAATATTGATTGTCGGTGAACGGCATTATACCGATGGATCAATTTACCTCAAATGAAAAGGACGCTTGAAACGTAAATACATTTATTACATATTCGATGTTAAGCTATGTTAATGACCATCTAAAATCTATCAGTTTCCTGTTTCACGTTATTATCAAATAATCCCAGTTAATTACAATTAGGAGTTGGAAACTAAGCGTCAAAGTAATGGTTTGTGATCGACGTCAAGCGTAATTTTGATTATCTAAGGCGATCTTACGCTAGGTAGGATTCTTGTTTGCGTGCTAGTAAAAAGTGGACTGAATATTAACTAAAGGCGTTAGTTAAGTAGGTACTTCGATCAATAATAGCTAAAATAATTTTCTTCATATTAACTAGGAGCCTCGTTTTAACTTCTGTTGGTCTACTTAGTATTATTTAATGTGTATTATGTAATGTAGGGTGTCCCACTAAGAATAGCTCTCGGCTATATCTCAGAAAGTATTAGACATAAAACATATTTATAACTAAAGAGGCTATGAGAAATTGCTGGAAATTATTTTCAAGTTTGTAAAACGGCCGCTAGAGGGCGCAACTGCTATGGAAAATAAGAACATAGTTTTTTTACAGAATTTTGCCTAGATAATGGGTACTATAAATAATAGCTTCATATCTCCAGTAAATTCTGGATTTTTTTTGTAATAACCATTTTTTCCTATCTGCTCAAATAAAGTGGTGGGGGAAGGTTAGATCTGCCTTTATTTAAATGTTAATAACTCCGAACTGGATGATCAGAATCCAACAAACGGGGGCTTGTTTAAAAGAGCGTTTCTTACTCTATATTATTCCATAATAATAACAATAATAAGATTTTGAACGTAGACGCTAGGGAGCGCTTTCTTACAGTTTAACAAACAGCGCGTTTTTTCAAAAAAGTTAAATATGATAGTATATGTTATTTTAGCTGATAGTAAAGAGTAGCAAAAGCTTAAAAATTCAGCGAAAACCGCACCTTAATATCTTCTTTCAAACCGAAGATATTAGCAGAATTATAATAAATACCAAAAAATAAGCCTTGAATTACCTTATTTTTACAACACGGTATCATAGCCCTCTTGATTATGCCCATTCTAACAAAAAAATAAGATAGAAACAATTGGTTTTAAAATCGTCGTTATACCAGGATACCATAATAATAATATAATACATTAATATGTAATAATTAAGATATTAACAAGAGTGAACAAGAAACGATATCTCAGTGAAGTCATGGTAGGCTTTGGAAAAGTGTTGCTTTTGACGTAATAGTA
Source organism: Sitophilus oryzae (assembly GCF_002938485.1). Lineage (NCBI taxonomy): Eukaryota > Metazoa > Arthropoda > Insecta > Coleoptera > Curculionidae > Sitophilus > Sitophilus oryzae. The sequence continues at coordinate 653,676 of NW_022145681.1, read as the reverse complement.
TAAACGTCCAATCGTTATTAGATTAACGTTTTGATAGTCTTAGCAGCATTTTTTATCTTTTAATTGCTTTTTAAAAATGCCTTTATTATTTGAAGTAGTTGAAATTGTTAGCATCAATTTTTAAGCTCTTCAGCGATATTAGCTATATGTTTTTTTTTACAAAATATAGTTATAGCCAATTCTAATCTTTCTTGACTAATTTCATTTAGTTAGCCATGGAAACAAGTTCAATCGTCGTTGCTCTCAGAAACGTGATACTGTCACATCCAACTTTGTAAACTAAAATGAACAAAAATTGTAAATATGAATTTTTTAAATGAAGAATAGCGGGTAGGATTATTGGTTCAACTTTTCTTGTCCATACAGTATCGAGGACACGTTGACCGGTGAACTTACTTACGTTCTTTAGACATGAACGGTTTTAAAGACATGTTAAATTTAGATACTCGCGCATTAATAGAGTAGTTCCAACATAACACCTTCTCCCCACAATGAAAAAAAATGTTAAAAATTATTTATAACATAATGTAGACTCAGGGATAAAAAGAGGTGGACCAATTGCATGAGCCTTCTCGATCACTTGACCTATCCATTTTAGATTTTTTATGCGGTATGGTTAACGACAAGGTTTACAAAAGAATTAAGAGAGACACTCGAAGAGGCGGTACAGGAAAAGTTTAATTAATTCTGTGAGAATAGCTAGAAATTCAGTTTTATAAAGATGCATTTATGTACTCAAAACAATGGTATCTCTTTTAAACATTTTCTAAAATAACTTGTATGTGTATGTAGTGATATTATTTTTTTCAGTTTTAGTTTGTGTAATGTAAATTGTAAAGAGCCATCTAATAATATATTTTGTCTTATTATAAGTTATAAATCATAATAAAATAAGAACACCACGCTAACTAAGTGAAATTAGTCAAGAAAGATAAGAATTGGCTATAACTCAGCAATTTTATTTTGAAAATAACATATTATAGCTTATATCGCTGAAAAGCTTAAAAATTGGCGCTTTTTATGAAGTTATGGCCAACTATGGTTTCCATTTAAAAAAAATGTTTGTGTCGTATGTCAAAAATAACAGGCGTTAGAAAAAATCGGAAAACACAAACTCATTACGGATGTGATTTTCTACAACTTTTATCTGACAAATTTTTGTCTAAAATAGATTATAATGGAATTAGGGACAAATTAAAAAAATGGTTTTTGAAAGGCGCCTATTTATGACCCCACAAAACTGCAATTTTTTCCCCATTTAACCGACTCTCTGTCTTCAGAGTGTAGTTTCCGAGATACTCATAGAGAACATCGTAGGAAACTCACCCTGTATTATATGATAAAATGTTTTATTTACCATTTGATATAAAAAATGAATTAATTTTATTCAATAAAATATATAATATAGTAATATAATTAATATTTATTATGGTAAACATACCTCCATTTCAAAACAACCGCATATTAAAATTTAATGCTGTAACGTTTTTCTTATTATTAATGTAGCTTTTCCGCAATGTATTTATTTCTTTTTTTTTTAATTTAATAAGGCGAAATAATATAACCATATTACGGTTTCGAAAGAGGACTTTTTAAAGTAAATTTATTTTTTAAAATATTTCATTTAGTTAAAAGGCTTTCGTTGAAAATATTTGCAAGAAGATTATGCTAAAAGGCACGACTTTATTTTCGCGTTCATGAATAATTCTTTTTACAATAGAGCCATTGCGGAATTATAAATCCAGTTTATTAGATCTCCAGGACAGTTATGTAAAATTGTGACAGTTCGTGCTTTATTGTTTCAAAAAGTACAATGCCTTTCTTTCAAGTTATAGAAAATGCATTGTAGAAATCGTATATGAACTAACTTGAATATAATAATGAATAATAACATAGTATGATCGAAAAAATAACGGCCTACTACAGTTGGCTTGAAAATGATAATCGATGCCATTTTCATATAAAATGAAAGTTGTTTTTTCATTTTATAATATGAAATTATATCGGAAATATCAGCGAAAACAATTCATAGTCATTTCGTTTAAAGAACATCAAAAAATGTCTATACTTCTGTGGCGGATTAATATCTCCAAAAAAGTCCTATGGGTATTTCGCCAATGTAAGAAAATTTACAAAATAAAATAGTAAAACAGTTATGTTTTGTAAACGCTGCTACGTTAATCCAACGGAGACTAATTGTCAGCAGTGGCTTATTAATAAACAAAGACAGTTATTTGGAGATATTTTATTTTTAAAAATATCTTCAAATCGATTACTATCATGCCTCATAATAATCGAAGATATGATTAACATTTTATTTTATCTACTTTTCTTGTACTTATATAAATTACAAATTACTCTAATAAATAGTGTTGTTTTCTAACAGGAGATAAACATATTGAGATACAATACCGTATGATTGATAAAAAACGGCGTCAAAGTCGGCTGTGGAATGACAATCGGTAATAATTTTAGTGCGGTCACTCTCTAGACGTCATTTAGTAAATACTTTCATAAAACATTTCAAAAATTAACACTGTTTATAAAAAGATTAAAGAAGGATAGAACGTTTCCAGACTTAAAAATCTATTTCCAAAAAATGTATTTATTCAAAATGAATAATTTTGCTTACGACGCGCCACACAGTTTTAACTATAAATCTGACAAATTAAAAATGTAAGTTAAGATTTTGCTTAGTGCATGACAACTGAATTACCAAATCAACCAAACTTTCTATGCTTTCACCACTAAAGAAACTCTTATCAGAAGAAAAAATATGGCTTCTGTCAAAAAACTATCATCATTTTCAATTTTAAACAGAGTTTGGCTTGTAAAATTAAATCAGGAAATGGTTTTAGAAAAATATTTCTTTATAATTAAATTATAAATTGCGTTTCTATTCATCTACGTTCTCAGATAATACACTTATAATTTAATTATGAATTAACTATCTAATAATTTCCAGCTATTAACTGTCCAAACTAAAATGACAGCTTCAACTTCCCTTGAAACCGCAAATCATCCAGCTCACTTAGTAGGTTAACTCTATATTTTGTATTGTGCTTTAAAGTTTTCGAACGTATTCAAAATCCTGAGTGCCTTTTATTGTTAGCTACCCGGGGGGCAATGGTTTTAAACTGATTTTTCGCAGTTACAAAGCCAACTTTTACAGTCTTTTGTTTTACAATGGCAGTAGCATTCGGAAACTCGGCAAATGTATTGTTTTTGAATCCTTTATCGGTCTAAATCTAAATATATTTTGACACTTTTATCTTTACAGATTTAAAACTAGTGGTGAAAAATTAAACTGGAAAGGAAATAAAGCAGAGGTAAATAAAATTTCATAACTGACTAGTTTACGATTCATAATAAATTACTAAATAGTATAAAGTTTGCAATGTCTATTTAGTCCAGAAAATTGTTATTCTAGTCTAGAAACCATCGCACGATGCACAAGTAACAATTTTTGAAGCGCGCCCAATCTAGATTTACAATAATATCACTCAAATCTAAGTAATAGCCTTGTTTATATATTAATAGTTAGTCAATGTGCCTGTATAAGTCGATGCTGCCAACTGGTGGCAGAAATTAAAACGTAAAAAGGGGCGGAGACTATTGAATTTGGCAAAGAAGTAGGGACTAGGAATTCTTCGAATTTAATTCTCGGTAAAGAATAAAATATCTTATCTGATTCGAACCGAATTTATACCTCAAAGCGTTATTTACATTTTTTATTTTTGGACATGGATTATATTTATTTTGATTTTCATGGCCACTTGTTGGATACTAAAGTATTATATTAGGTATATAAATATTTTATTTTTAGATGGATAATTAAAGAATATAATATGAAACTATACCTACCTACGTCTGTAACTTTGTAAAAAGTGTGATTTAACATAATGTTTTTTTTTAAATGTAACATCCTATTTTATTTTAGATTCTGCGTAAAATTCTATTACTTTTTTTACGTATATTTCTTGTATAATGGTGTAACCTAAAACTAGTTTTATAATATTTCAATTTGTTGATGAAGAAAAAATATTAGATATTTATATGTAGATATTTAAGGTAGAGCTACAGGGTGTTTAATATATGTTTTTGAAATTCGACTACGTATTTAAAATAGAAAAATATCTGCAGATTCTTTCAATGACGCAGCCTATACTGAGTGTTTTTTCAAAAGCGATTCACCTCCTATAACTTTTTATTTTTTCAGATAAAAAAATTAAATTCAGGGTTTACCAAATTCGGAATGTTAGTAGGTAAGTATATGACATAAATCGAGATTGATTCGTATTCCGTTAGTTTCGGTCACTTCCTGTTTCACCGGAAATGTATACGAGTACAACATTTGATTTTTAAATGGTACCCTCGGTATTTTTTATACTTTATTTGATAGAAAATGACATTCTGAATAGAATGACATATATCATATGTCAACTTTTGACATTTTCAATTAAAAAAAATAGCATTTTAAAATTCAATCTAGTGTCATGGCTGTGTTAAAACCATTAATTTTTAATCAAGGAGCTTCGGAAAAATTGATTTGATCGTCTAATATTTTTTGTGTCTTTTCCTTTTTGGTACCTGGTAAATAGGTAATTTGGTACCACACACTTCGTATATCGAGTCAAACTGTCGTTACCTTTACGACCGGTTACATGTTGTTTTTTATCATGGCACTCTAGATTGTAATTTAAAATACAATTTTTTAAGTAAATATGTCAAAAGTTGACATTAAATTATTCTATTCACAATGCCATATTCTGTCAAATAAAGTAAAAAAATACCGACGGTACCATTTAAAAACCAAGTTGTAGTCATTTCCGGTGAAACAAGAAATAACCGAAACTAATTGAATACGTCAATCAAGCCACTTTTGAAAAACACCCGGTATATTATATTTTTTCTGATAGATTTTACATAATTCTTCAATTTCTATTAATAATGTCATATAACTATATAAATTACTTTAATGCTTAATAATAAATAATTTTTGTTTTGTCATGGCAAAACTTGTTATACCTAGTGTAAATGAAGTAAAAGAAGGATAAAAATTGAAAAATTCAGAACAGATTGCAAGCTGTATAGAGTATAGATGTACTTAATATACTTTCTTAACAAATGTTGAAAGGTTTTGTAAAATCACTAGAAAAAATAATAATATATAGGATCAGCCAAAAAAAACTGTTTGAACACAGTGTAGCATCTAACTCCAAGTATTTTTACATATATCTTTTTCTTCACCTCTCTAAAACACTCCTACCAAATTTGTGTAGCCCAACTTCGGAAACAACTGACAATTATGTAACATAGGATTAATTTTTTTTGCAAATACTAACGTTATTTATAAAAAAAAGTTATAGAATTTTAGGCAGAATCGAAAATAAAATAAAGGTTATAAATAAGAGTTTTGCATTAAAAAACATGTTACATTATATCCGCCACATTTTTTGAAAGCACCCATATACTCAAAAATAATATTTGAACTGTGTCTCTTAAGATTCTCTATACCCTTTTTTTTGAATTCCCAAAACAAACGAGATAAGTAACTTTATTTATTTCCTGATATCTCATTTTATAATATTTCGGAAGAATCAATCAGGTATCTTATTTTTATAATTATTAGAAATAAATCGGATTTAAAGGATAAGGGATATGTAAGTGTATACCATACGATAAAAAAAACGGCGTCAGAGGTGGCTTGGAAATGAATATCGATGTCATATATTTGTACGTAAACAAATAGACGCCGTTTTTTTTCGCTCATACCGTATAAGAAAACAAATTTAATAAAACAAACGCATTTATTAATATATGTATATAGATTTACATGGTATGAAAAATTCGCATTATAATCTCTGAAGGTCCTACCATGGTCCCACCAATGGTTGGTTAAAGTGGCGAGTACGACCACTTAGCAGTCACACCTATAATAATTTAATAAAATATGAATATAATAAACAAACTTATTTCTTTTAGATTTTTTAAAAGCGAGTTATATGTGTTAAGTGGTTTTTGATTATTTTAGACTAAATTTTTTAGACATATGATTATTTTAGACCAAATTGTCTGCCCACTCAAACGTCTTTCAAAATTATAATGTAGGAAATTCTTAATATGTTTTAATTGGGAATACTTTTAGAAAGTTTCATTTTCACCAAACAAAACTACGTATGTATAATAAATTGCAGTATAATGAACTATAATGCATGATATATACTGGTGGCGTCAAAACTAGATGTTGGGTTTTTCTCGATTATTTCAAAGAGAACTCCACATTTTATGACATAAACGTAGTTTTTTCCAACTTTGTTTTGAAAAATAATTTTTAAATCCAAATAATCGATATTTATACAGTAATGTCCTGTTTTGGAATACATAATTATTTTCAGCTGCAGCGATAAAATAAATAATATTTACTGATACGCTAAGTAAAAAAATAATTAGGAAATTATTTTAGACATCTAATTCTTAATTTTTGTCGCTGATAAATATGTAGATACATCACTTTTAACGACAAACCTACTAATAAAAATTGCGAAAAACAAATCATGTTTATTCTCAAAGAGACAATTATTGAGAACAATCCAATAACTATTAATCTGGGATATAGATCTTAACAAAACAAAAGTTGGATAAAAGATTTGTTGATTTATGATATAAAATACAGTGTTCCATTTGAAATAGCAAAGAAAAATATAATATATAGTTTTGACTCATCCTGTATATAATACAAAAAAAATAATATAAAGAAAATTTAATCATATAAATAATTTAGGAATTTAGCATATTTTTATATAATTATATGAAGAGAACATTACCTTAAATTAGTTCCAGTAAAAAACTTCCATATTACTTATTTTTAACTTAGAAAGGGCTTTAAATATATATTTTATTATATAAACAAAAAAATTTAATCCAAAAATGGTCAAAATGAACTCTATACGATTACGACATTATAGTATTTTCTGGAATGACAATTTTTTGACAAATTCACCAAGAAAAAATAAAAAATATAGCTTTTCTTTTGACAAACTATACAACTCTAAAGTAAATATGTATTTAAATCTACGAATCATCCTGTATATCTATAAAAATACCTCCCTGTCAAATTTACGCTACTTTTGCATGCAAGCATACCTATTTTACAAAAATATGATTTGAGTGAAAATATAAAATAGGAAATCTGATATGAAGCTTTATCTAAACACAGGGTTGAGTGTAGATAAACAATATTTTACGTTATTAATTAAGAAAAATTATAAAATACACAATATATCTGACAGTTCCAAAAAAGCAAAGTAAGAAATGAAACATAATTTATAGCATAAAATCAGTATTTTTTAAATTTTTAAGTCAACTGGCCATTATCGTTTAATCTATCTATCAATCTATCAAATTTAATGTTTATTATTAAACTTATCTCAGACTCTCTATGAGGTAAAACTCTAAGATAAAACTCTAAAACCAAGAGTGATTTAAAACAAATTTATATGAATTTAGAAATAAATATGAAAGTATTTACTCACCTGTAATACAGATGCTTTTTGTTTAATTAAATATGTTTCAAAATATTATCCAACAGGTACAAAATACACATTACACATCACGTAAACACAACACATAAAACTCATAAAATAATAGTTTGTAATCCAAATATTCAAAAATACTGTTTCGTTTCTTCGCGAGGGACGAAAAAATTGATTTTTTAATTATTTAGATATGCATTAAGGTATATTTCAACTCAAAAGATTATAAATAATTATTTTTTAAGACATAACCTAAACGAAACGAAATCAGAAGTCGAGAAAGATAAACAAAACTGCCGAATTTAGAAACGAATATGACTTTTTTTTCCTTTTTTCTTGTCACAGTTGAAACAAACAAGGATAAAGCTATTTTCGTAAAACATGCGTGAAACGTGCTAATAAGTAGCCCAATAGATGTGACCTCGCGCCCTTCCATTTTTGAACGATGGGCGGGTTTAACGGATTCCCCTCAAAGAAAATCGTAGGGGAATACAAAAATGCAGAACGGGCAAGGCGCCATCTAGAAGACGGGCTTGTACTAAGCCCTCATTGTACATCTATTTATACATAATCAAGGGTAATAGCATAATTTATTTCAACATTTATATACACTCTATGTGTACAGGGTGGGTCAAATTCGACGCTTTTAAATGGAAACACCCTTTTCTATAGGAGATAGACAAAAACTAATATCGGTGTCTGGAGCTCAATTTTTGTCAAAAACATGATGGTGAAAACCGCATATCGATATCTGTTATCGTTTAGGAGTTACGGGGTGTTTTTCAAAAATATGCATTTTTAACAAATCGCTCTAACTTTTTTGCTATGGAAAATTTTCTATTTTTATGAAAACATTTCCAAAGCACCTTTACGTAGAATTTAATGGTTTAAGTATATTTTTTTTTAAAATTAAGAATTTAAAAAATTATCAACAGAAAATTTGATTTTTTATATGGGACACCTTGTATATTTTTAATGTATTGAAAAGAATTTAAAATTACATTTCCAAAAATATAACACTCTTGATATTTTGCTCGATTCCTCTTCGAGATATAGAGTATATAAAAATTCGCCCGCTTTAAATAAGTAGGCTTTGAACGGCACCGGCTGCAATGCAAAAAAAATTCTAGCTGTGAGCATCAATTAAAAGGAAAATAATATTTGCTATGAGAGATACAGAATTTTAAATTGTGCAATTTAAAATATATTTAACCAACAACAACACATTTAAACTATATCTAATACCAATAAAAATAAATAGCAAACCCAGACATGAGATTTTGCTACAGGTGTTCGACATATCGACCGTCTTCTGTTATGGACAGACCGGGCAGTTTTTGGACATTTCTCGCGGAATTCATTAACTCAGTGGGGGTGAAAGATAACCTCTCATAACTGCTAAGTATTTTTAATTCTTGTGTAGATTATAAAGAAGAATAAGGAACCTTTATTCTTCCACAAATATATCCATAGGATTAGATCCATGGACACTAAGACAGGCGTCCTCAACGGCCAACGGCTGGGATCTTGGTTAGCTATCCAATTATTCTTGAAATTGGGTGCAAAAATTTGCTGATAACTTCAGCGTTCAGAGGCGGTGCGTCGTCTTGCTGGAAAAATATGTTTTCGAGTTCCATTAAGAGGGCATATCATCAATAAAGGGTCCAAAGCCTACTAGTTAAAAGTGGCGAACTTTTAAAAATTCCGTATTTCCAAGGGAATTATAACAAAATATCAGGTGTGCTATATTTTTGGAAAGGTAATTTTAAATTCTTTTCAATACATTAAAAATAGACAGGGTGTCCCATATAAAAAATCAAATTTCCTTTTGATAATTTTTAAATTCTTAATTTTAAACAAAATATACTTAAACCATTAAATTCTACGTAAAATGGTGCTTTCGAAATGTTTTCATAAAAATACAAAATTTTCCATATCAAAAAATTACAGCGATTTGTTAAAAATGCACATTTTTGAAAAACACCCCGTAACTCCGAAACGGTAACAGATAGTTTTGTGCGGTTTTCACCGTCATGTTTTTGATGAAAATTGAGCTCCAGACACCGATATCAGTTTTCGTCTATCTCCTATAGAAAGGGGTGTTTCCATTTAAAAGCGTCGAATTTGACCCACCCTGTACATTTATATAGGGTTGTTCACCACATGCGACACGGAATATTGTAGCTAAACGATTAGATTTTTACAAATTGTAAGTTTTGAGTTCGGTGAAGGACTATTAGAACTACAATTTAAAAATATTTTTACAAGTTACAGAGTGTCCTAAATAAATAAAAAATATCAAAGTTATATTTTTTTAAATGGAACACCCTGTATATTATTACATTTTTAGTTTCTACGATTAAAATAAAGGTAAATTTGATTAAGGTTTATTACACTTAAACCTTACCGTTTTTGAAATATTTTCAATTTTGTGAAATTGCAGTATAAATTATTTTAAGGCTTCATTTCTCCGAGGGTGTCAAAGTTTTTAATACTAAATATTTACTGAAGTTTATTTATTAATCTCTTCAAGCTTTCGTAGAAAAATCATTTTCTTGTAATTTAGAACTCATTTATCAATATACCCATGGAATACTGACATTTTAGATTATTTTTAAAGATGTACCAAATGTTTAAAAAGTACAGATACTAATATTGTCAATATAGTTCGTTTATTTCATTAAAAAAATAAAAAAACTGTTTAAATATTTGTTAAAGTGGACCAGTTAATATGATTCCAGTATTCAAACTACATTAATTGACTGTCTGCGTTGATTAATAATAATTGCTCCAAATACTAAAAAACTGAATTATTTATGTGTATTAGACAGTGTGGTAAAAAAACCTTAAAAATGATATTTCATTTTTTGACAAATGCTTATTTAAAACAACAAAGACGTTTATTTTCATAACTTATTATTATAATGATTTCTGATTCAAATCCACATTTATTTAGAATAATTTATTAACGAACACAATTAAGTATATAATTAATCAGTATATGGGCGGAAATACGGATGGTATATATAAATAATGGTATACTCTTTTATAAATATTTAAATAGTTTTCTTTTTGCATACAAATAGGCTAGTAATATCATCGTTTTACTAAAAACGATAATATTACTAGCCTGTACATTTCGTACATTTGTTGTTTTAAAAACAATCTAAAATGCCATAATATTCCATGGGTATATTGATAAATGAGGTCTAAATTATAAGAAAATGCATTTTCTACGAAAACTTGAAGGGATAGGTAAAAAGTTATATAATACAATTTGATAAACAATTAAATTGTGCATCTGATTCTCATAAAATATACAGGGTATTCCATTTAAATTAAACAAGTTATTGCCGTTTAAAGCTAGTAATTATTTAAAATAAATTTTTAGACACTCTGTATAAAGTAGTATAATTTTTATTATTGCAACACAATAACTGATCAATAAATAAACTTCAGTAAATATTTAGTATTAAAATCTTTGATACCCTCGGAGAAATGAAGCCTTAAAATTTATAATGCAATTTTACAAAATTGAAAATATTTAAAAAACGGTAAGGTTTAAGTGTAATAAACCTTAATCAAATTTACCTTTATTTTAATCGTAGAAACTAAAAATGCAATAATATACAGGGTGTTCCATTTAAAAAAATACAACTTTGATATTTTTTATTTATTTGGGACACTCTGTATCTGGTAAAAATATTTTTAAATTGTAGCTCTAATAGTCCTTCAACGAACCCAAAACTTACAATTTGTAAAAATCTAATCGTTTAGCTACAATACTCTATGTCGTATGTGGTGAACAACCTTGTATACACTCTATGTATGCGGTGCCCGGTGGCGTAGAGGTACAGGCTCTCGTCTACCAATCTAAAGGTAGTGGGTTCGAATCCCAGACCCGGCATTTCATCAGCCGACTATTTTTATTAAAATAAAAATAGTTTGGGTACCTAGGTCGACTCAGCCTTAAATGAGTACTTGGGATATACATTCTTGAGGTAATAATAGGTATACCTTCCTTGTATACCGAACGGCTCTAGAATGGCAAGCTGTACCTTGCTACTCCCAAGGCGTTTATACGGGGGCTATTATATTATTATTATTATATACACTCTACGTAATTTTAATTAGAAAATAGACGATTTACTTGAATTAAAAATGGCTGAGGGTACCAAACTAATTAATTGGATTTGAGGACGACTTTGTAATGGTGGTAGTTGCAAAAACTGAAGAGGCACTAATGAACACTGCCAATACTAGTATGATTAGAGTTTTAAATTGGATGAAAAAATCTTCAATTATCCCCATACAAGACGGAGGCGATTTTGTTGAAAACCAAAAGGAAAATATCTGAAATATATTTTAACCTTGAAGATTTAGAAATTAAGCACAGCAAAACCATAAGGTACTTAGGTGGTACTGGCTTTACACCTAGATAAAATTTGGGGAACACATTGATAAAACTGTAACCAAAGGAAGCAAAACATTAGCTGTACTGTCGCGTCCAAATGAACTGTGCTTCCAAATGAAAAAGTGTAATTGTGGTGTAATAAGGTGTAATACTCTGTTTTTTTTTCTCAGGTAAGATTTCGACAGACGATGACAGAAAAAAAGCAGATGACTTCAATACCAATCCATTTATTTCACTAAAAAAGTTTCTAATATTTTTTAAGGTAACTGTGGATGGGTTTATAAGTAAATACGTCATGCGTCGTCTCTTGTTGTTTTTAACCAGTTTTATTGGTCTATTTCAAAAATGACAGATCATATTTCAATACTATTGGTTTGACGCAACGATGAACGGCAAACGGACTCCGATGCGTATGAACTCGGCTTAAGATATTTGAGAGTTGTCAAACTATTGCCAAATGATAGGTTATAATTTTGTGTCAAATAGAAATGATAAATATTTGGCATTTTGCATTTTGGACTGTGTCGTTACTTGTGTTTCGTGTTTTTTAAAATTAAGTGGAGGAAAACTCGAGGGAAAATTAAGTGTTGACCCAGACCATAGTTTACAGTTAATATTCGGTGCCCAGAGACCGCCAAAAACACAGTTTACCAGAGACTATGGCCAGAGAGTTGTATTAGCCACAAATAAAGTTGTATACCATCTCGTATATGGTACCAAAAACTTGAGTATCTGTAAAATAACATCACACGATAGGTAAATAATACAGTTTAGTACTAGCAGAAAAAATTAAGATTAAAGTTAATTTACCAAGATTATATTTTTTTCAGTTTTATACAGTTTTTTTTCACAATATTTTAAAGTAATCACTTGTCACTCAACATTTAAATATATTAATTATGCGTTCCAATTGTACCAACTTATTTCTTTCTAAAATAAAATAAACTACTTTGAATTTAAAATGACAGACACATCTATCACTGTCAAGGATTTTGTCGTTTGACAGACTATATAAAAGGTGTAATTGTATAAGATTTAGTTCTCGTTATTTCTAATTAAACTTAAGACGGTTAAAGGAGTGTGTTTTTATACTAAAATAGATCTATATATACAGGATGAGTTTCCTACGATGTTCTCTATGGGTATCTCGGAAACTACTGGAGATAGAGAGTCGGTTAAATAGGGAAAGAACTGCAGTTTTGTGGGGTCATAAATATGCGCCTTTCAGATTTTTGAAAAAGTTCATGGCTTACTAGACATTTCAAAAAAAAACAAATTTCGGCTATTTTAAAAATTGTCCCTAATTCCATTATAAGCTATTTTAGACAAAAAAGTTTTCAGATAAAAGTTGTAGATAATTACATCCTTAATGAGACTGTGTTCTCTGTTTTTTCCAGAGCCTGCCATTTTTGACATATGACACAAACATGTGTTTTTTTTTAAATGGAAACCATAGTTGGCCATGACTTCATAAAAAGCGCCATTTTTTAAGCTTTTCAGCGATATAAGCTATAATATGTATTCTTCGAAAAATTACAGAGTTATAGCCAATTCCTATAATTTTTAAACAATTTCACTTAGTTAGCCATGGAAACAAGTTTAAATCGTTTTTGCTCTCAGAAATGTGAAGCTGTCACATCCAAACTTTGTAAATTAAAATAAACAAAAATTGTAAATATGAATTTTTCAAATGAAGAAAAGCGTGTAGGATAGTTGGTTCAACTTTTCTTGACCACACATTTTCGAGGATACGTTGACCGGTGAATGTTACGTTTTTTAGAGAACGGTTTTCAAGACATGTTAAAGAAGTTAAATTTAGTTACAGCCAATTCTTATCTTTCTTGGCTAATTTCACTTAGATCGCATAGTATTATTCTGTTATGATTTATAACTTATAAAAAGTCAGAATATAATAATATTATTAAACGGTTCTTTACAATTTACATTACACAAACTAAAACTTAAAAAAATAATATCACTACATATACTTTAAGTTATTTTAGAAAATGTTCAAAAAACCCGTCATTGTTTCGAGTTGCATCTTTTTAAAACTGAATTACTACCTATTATGACAGAAGGACCGGTTGACTTAATTAAACTTCTCTCGTACCGCCACTTTGAGTGCCTCTCTTAATTCATAAGGTTTTTTGTAAACCTTATTGTTAACCATAGCGCATAAAAAATATATAAAATGGATCCGGTGATCGGAGGAGGCCCATGCAATTGGTCCACCTCTTCCTATCCTGGAGTTTGCATAATTATGATATAAATAATTTTTAACATTTCTTTCATTATGGGGGTGTCATAATGAAAGTCGTGTTGGAACCACTCTATCGATGCGCGAGTATCTACACGCTTTTCTTCATTTCTAAAATTCATATTGACAATTTTTGCTTATTTTAATTCACAAAGTTTGGATATGACAGCTTCACATTTCTGAGAGAAACGGCGATTGAACTTGTTTCCATGGCTAACTAAGTGAAATTGTTTAAAAATTATAAAAATTGGCTATAACTCCGTAATTTTTCGAAGAAAATATATTATAGCTTATATAGCTGAAAAGCTTTAAAATAGCGCTTTTTATGAAGTCATGGCCAACTATGGTTTCCATTTAAAAAAACACATGTTTGTGTCATATGTCAAAAATGACAGGCTTTAGAAAAAAAACGGAGAACAAAGTCTCATTAAGGATGTGATTATCTACAACTTTTATCTGAAAACTTTTTGTCTAAAATAGATTATAATGGAATTAGAGACAATTTTTAAAATAGCCGAAATTTGTTTTTTTTTCGAAATATCTAGTAAGCCATGAACTTTTTCAAAAATCTGAAAGGCGCATATTTATGACCCCATAAAACTGCAATTCTTTCCCCATTTAACCAACTCTCTATCTCCAGTAGTTTCCGAGATACCCATAGAGAACATCGTAGGAAACTCACCCTGTATATAGTATCTCTGTACTTTACAATGTAAATTACAATACAGAGTATTTGTTCACACCTTTGCTTTGCACAATTTTTCACCCTTTCTCAGCAATTTTTTACTAGTTTGTGGCAATTTCTCGTCTGAATAATTAGAAATATAGGTCATATAGAGAGTGGCAATATTGCATTACTTTTAGTGCCGTAACTATGGTAATATCATATATTAAAAAATTCTACCGTGGGAAGATTTGCCACGAACAGGCAGTTCTAAAAAGTTTTCTAAAAATATACAGCGAAATTTAAAAGGTAATGCACGATTTTCAACATCTTTTTATTGCGAAACAAAACTCATAGACGTGTTCCTGGGGTCGAAATATACCACCCCTGAAAATATTTGCACTTATTTAAGACTCACCCTGTATATCAACATCCACAAACTATTTATTATCTGTTCGATCAAAAGTATTAGTTGAAGTTCGTTTCAAATTAGACATATGGTTGTCTACACAACGAAAAGATAATTTAGTTACACGGACAAATTCTAAACAATCAATTTTCCACAGCAAACAAGGAATTCCGAACGGACGACGTATTTACGCAGGAAAGCATAAATCAAATCTGAATTGCAAAGCTTAAACCATATTTTGGTGCGACCGTTTTCACAGAACCTTTAGACCTAAACAAAAGAAACAATTTCGCGATTTTCCTCAAATAAAATGTACAATCTGGGAAGCACAAAAGATGGAATATAAACATGAAATCGGTTACAATTAATTAAATAATTAAACGTATTACTTTGTAATTTACTGTGAATCGAATGAATGAAAAAAAAATACTGATTATGAACAAAATCAAAGATAATGCGTATAAATTAATTAAAAATAGTTATTTAATGTACAAAATACAAATTTTCAAGAAATTTGCGTATTTTTTCTGTTGCTATTTCTAAATCAACCGATAACTAGAGATGTAGTATATAAAACGACTCAATCAACGAATATTTTTAAATCTTATCAATAACTTATCAAATTGTTGTCAAACAACCAGGATTATGAAAAGTGGAAAATCTTTGCTACATTGCTTTTTTCGTTTGGTTTGCTTTAAAGAAATAGTTTCAGTTTTATATTTAGTGTTTTTTTTTATATCTTTTTACTCTAGTTTCCTAAATGTTACGTCAGCATTCCATTTTTTAAATTTAAAACTTTAATTATAAATTATATTCTTCAAAATGCGGCTAATGATGCTATAGCATAATTATTGTATTAAAATATGAATAAAAATAGAAAAAATTGGAATAAATAGCAAACTATTAAAACTAGGTATATGACATACTTAATAAAAGTTGAAGAGTTTTGTAAAATCTGTCAGGAAAAGTTATAATATATTATAAGGTGTACCATTTAAAAAATTTGACATTTTTTAATTTTAAGTAGTTGAAATTCATAAATGTATTTTAAACACCCTGTAGCATTTAACTAAAATATCTTCACATATATCTTTTGTTTCATCTCTATAAAAATTCTCCTATCAAATTTTGATAATACAACTTCAGAAACAATGTCACCACTGACAATTTTTTACCACATTGTAATTTAACATTTATTTAAACAAATTTAAATATTACAAAAACTATTAATTTTAGGTATATAACATTATTACAATTGGGGGTTGGAACCTTTGGTATTACACAGCAAAATAAAACACTAAATCGCCACAATACATCAAAACACATTTACTTTTACACTGGACGCGCGTTTCGCTAAACATGTTCGCATCATCAGCAGATGATTAAAACTGTTTTAATAATATGTAGTATGTAATCATATTGTTGCGGACCCGTACCGTGTGAACTCGGCCTTAGGCTTGGCCACTCGGCTATGATTCATACGCCGGCGACGCCGACCTTCTAGAACGGCTAAGAATTGTCGGGATAAATCTGGATTGTCTGTTGATCTCATATATAAGCAAACGCCTGAGGCCTGAGAAAGGAGAGAGAAAAACAACCGGTCGACGCGTACAGTTACAATCGCCGCGCCAATTCAAAATAAATTCCTGTTAGATAAATAGTTAGATAAATTGTAAATAAGTTATAAATAGTTCTTTAAGTTTTTTTTTTAATCGTTATTGTTTGTTAATTAGTGTTAAATAAATTGTGTTTAAATAAATTGTGACTTTCCATCCACACGGAACCGAAAAACGTAACAATATGCTGATGATGCTAAAATGGTTAGCGAAACGCGCGTCCAGTGTAAAAGTAAAAGTGTTTTGGTGTATTGTCGTGATTTAGTGTTTTATTTTGCTATATAACATTATAATATATAAAAAAGTTATGGAATTTTACGCAGAATCTAAAAATGAATTAAAAAATAGGGTGTTGCATTTAAAAAAACATATGTTATATCCGCCACCCTTTTTTGAAGCAACTTGTATAGTCTATAATAATTTTAGAATGTGTATCTTAACCTTCCCTATAACTTTTATATATTTAACATTTTTTTGTAAACTTCGAAACAAATGAGATAATGGACTTTACTCTATCGTTGACTCAGCCTGTACATATTTTCATAAGATTTAAATTAATCAACTTTTAAAGTAGTAAAATCAGTACCTGTAAATTATTAAAATAAATAAAAATGAACAACTTTACAATTAAAAATGATAGACACATCTATCACTGAAAAGAATTTTCTCGGACTTCTTTCTATTTCTTTTAAAATCAAAAATAAAACGTACTAGCTGTACAAATATTATTCACATACCTTCATTATAGAAAAGTAAGATACTTCGATATGCTCTTAAGTATCTACGGTTTCTCTGTAACAATCTATTGTTAGAACGAAACATAATAAAGCGATCAAGACAGGACCGTATTCAACCGATGTATACATATACCACAAAATACAATTTAATCAATCAATTTTAGACATAAAATAAGAAAACTTGACAGCACCGTGCTTATACAGGGAGTCATAAATCAAGAACAACTTGGCTACATTATATCCATAGTCTATTTGTTAGCAAAGGCCTCGAAAATCCATTCAAAACTCTGACGGAGTTTTACCGGGGGGGTAAACGAACTGCTCAAAGTTCCTTTTTCCAATAACAAAGCTAACTGTAGCGTACAATAGAGATGATTGAATAAGGGTTAAGTTCTCCGAGATACTTAGGCTTGTTAACTGAATTGAGTTTAAAGTTTAAGGCATTTTGAGTTTTGAGACTTACAACAGTGTATAAGTGTTCATTAAAATAAATTACCTCACTTGTTATTTAAGCATCATAGACAATATTTTTATTTCATATCTTACTTAGATTTTGAATTATTTTTAAGTACTACGTCAATAAAAATTATTACTTTTATTTTACCGCCATGATTATTTTTTTAAAACGTTCTTTAATATTTCGAATAAATTTTCCTAAAAAAATAAGTAGGGATGTCAAAAAATTATATATTTTGAAAAAGGGACAAGAGATGATTTTATGGCCAGAAGTTCATCTCTACCATTAATGCCGATACAACATAGGATGGACTTAAAACAAACCGATGGACATAAAATCATTAAAAAGCTTCATACATCATTCATACGGGTGCATATAGGTACCTAATAAGCACAAAGAACTTTTAATATGTTTTATAAAGCTTTTTGAATTTTATCTTAAATAAAAATGTGATTATATTTTGAGTTTACGTTGGAAACAATAAACGTATGAAACAATAACATCATAAAAATATTCCTCCAGTAATCCGGATACTTCATTAATCCGGCGGTGGCTATTCCAATGTGTTGATAATCGCAGTTCTACTCTATTTCAAAAAAATTCACAGTCCTTTACAAAGATGCAACCGGGGGGGCATTGAAAATGATGAATAAAAACGTAAAAATATGATTAGTGTTAATATGAGTGTATTAAATACATATGTTTAAATAACGAACTTAACTAAAAACAACAGATTTAAAGATTCACTGAAAAAGTAGTAGTGCTAACATTAAATAAAACATTATCAATAATAATTATGCGATCGCACCTATCCGTAAAACAAGCAAGCAAAAAAACCTCGAAAAAAAACAAAATAAGATACAAAACATCAGGTTAACATGATGACAGATCATGATCAATGACAGATAAAGAATTCTTACGGAAAGTTACACTTTACGATATAATTTTTTAACTGTTAAAGGCAAACCCCATTTAAACACAAAACTTTTTAATACCTACTACTGTATCTAAAAGACTTTTTTTAAATTACTAAATTCCTAGCCACGCTTCTGTTTTTCTTGGCTGTTGTGCGTCAGGACACAGATTAACAGATCCACGTTTGCACCACAAGGCGATGCTGTAGACCACTAGGTAGACCGGTCGTAGAAATTTATGTTATACAACTTGTAGTCAATCTACACAAATATTATCAAAAACTTTTTTTCTTTTAAAATGTGTTCAGATTTTGTAAAAAGTATAAGTCAAAATCGCAAAACTTAAATTTGATATGAGTTTCTTAGTTTTTAGCTAATATAGTGGCGAATTACAAAAATTCCTTTTCAATGAAAATTAATGAGTTAAATAAAATAATTTAATAGATTACTAGCTTTTTCTCGCGACTACGTTCGCGTTACACCTCGAATCGTTCATGCATTGATTTAAATGATTTTTTACTTCTTTATAGAGAGCTAGTGAGCATAGATGTTTTTTATTTTTCATCTTTTTTTTATTTATTAAGAGCACTAATACTCTCTTTATAGGTTATTTTTTATTCTTTGAAGGATAATTGAGGAAGATATATTTCGTTATGATGTCACTAAATAAACCCTTGTATAAAATTTTATACTGTCTGGTTTATAATGTTATAGTATTGCATTTTCGTACAGCAAACTTTCATTCCCTATTCTACTCCCCAAGGGTATAAATTTCATAAATTCGCTTTACCTTTGTGCCAATTTTTATGTGTATAATCCAGAGGTCACCAAGTTTTATATAAATTTTTACTAACTTTACCCATTTGGTTGGTGAGCATAGATGTTTTTTATTTTTCATCTTTTTTTTTATTTATTAAGAGCACTAATACTCTCTTTATAGGTTATTTTTTATTCTTTGAAGGATAATTGAGGAAGATATATTTCGTTATGATGTCACTAAATAAAAACTTGTATAAACTTTTATACTGTCTGGTTTATAATGTTATAGTATTGCATTTTCCTACAGCAAACTTTCATTCCCTATTCTACTCCCTAAGGGTATAAATTTCATAAATTCGCTTTACCTTTGTGCCAATTTTTATGTGTATAATCCAGAGGTCACCAAGTTTTATATAAATTTTTACTAACTTTACCCATTTGGTTGATGAATTTCAGAAATTTCTTCTAATTCTTTTTGTAGGATTTCATTCTTCTAGACCAAATAGTAAGGAATTTTCATACAATAAACTGTTCCGAGATAATTTTACTCTCTAAGAGGATGAATTTCCTAAAATCGCTTTGTGTAGCTAATTCACTAATGTCGTTTAAACGAACCTTTGTGCTAATATTTATGTATGTAAAGCTGGCGGCATGAACTCACTCTAAAATATCTAAAAACGTTATATATAATCTAACTGACACACCACTGACAATGACAAATAATTTATTTCTGGAGGTATTGTGTGTAGGTGTTTTTCAGGTATGTTTTAGTATTTAGTCGTTTTATACAAAGAAATAGCCATTAAGCACTATAAAAATACTTCATAACAAATCTACACATATATACTTTTCATTTAAAAAAAGAATCATCAAGATTGGTAAAGCGGTTTCGGCGGGATGGATGCAACAAAAAAACCCTTTGAGCTTTTATATATGTATGGATTAATTATTTTTCCAACATATTTTACTTTGCAAATTTTTATAAATAGTCAGACTCGCCAATATCGTACTCCGTGTCCAGCCTGTTTAGCCAAACGTAGGCCGATTCCTCTTCGACGGCGTCGTGACCCTGGCCGAAGGAAGAGTCTTGAAGACGCTCATCCGCGCATAGGAATAAGTTGACTGCGTAGCGTATTGCGTATTAATCGATTCTGAAATTTTCTATCTCGTGTATAACATTATACGCAAGTTTATTATTTTAATCTCGATTTTAAAAGATAAATGTGTGAAATGCCACCTGAATATCTTCCGCCATGACATGTTTTTACTTTTTTGTTATGGTAAAGTGATTTGTATAAACTTTATTCAATAACGTATATTTTCCTCCATTTGTGATTTTTTAATTTTAAGCGAAAATTAAGTATAACATTTTAGGAAAAAGAAACACTGTAATATTTAAAAGAATAAGAAGAAATTAGTCTTATTTTGAAAGGAAAATATAGAAAAAACTCTTTCTATAGAAAAAGTCTTTATACTAACCAGAATCCGGTGACATATACGCGGTCTCACCGGAAACATTACTTATTACTTCGCATAACTTGAAGAATATCTACTTTTAATAATGAACACTTCAGAAATACACCAGTAAAAACATTTATTATTTGAGATTAAAACTCGAATTAAATTATAAATATTAGTTACCTATGTTGTTATAGCTTTTATAGGCCTGTTTAACGACTTAATAAGTTACCTAGCGAAAAAATCTGTGCGCGTACCTACCACTATTGTTACAGGTTAATTCGTTAAAGAAATATGTTACACAAGTTAAAAACGCTAAAATTTTAATGGTATTACTTGTGCATTATTGGCCTTATAATGTAATTTGTTGGAATTATATCTTCTTTAAATATAATTAGACTTTTTAACGACTTTTAAGTTACCTAGGAAAAAATCTGTGCACGTACCTACCAGTATTGTTACAGGTTAATTCGTGAAACAAATGTGTTACATATTATTCGTGGTATTAGTGGTATTATATTGGAATCAGCTTGGCATTAGTGGGGCATTATATGAGAAATTTTGGTATTTAATTTGTATTTTTGGCATTACTTTGGCATTAGTATACAGACATTTGTCAGCGGTTTACTCCTTGTAGATAATCAAAAAGTTTTTTGATAAAATTTGCTTTTCATGTCAGATCATTTCTATGAAAAATTACATTAGATTTTTATTAAAGACGCTGGGTAATTAAAACATTGACTAATAAACCTTGTCCACTTTAAATACGGGGTCACGAAATATCCTCCTTGGAGTGTTTGGGTTAAGGGGTGTATAATAAATTAATCGTTGTTTTATAATAAAAACCATAAAACATTTATTTGTGAGTAAAATAATGCAATGGTTGGATATCTCTCCTTTATAATTCGGTGACTAAAAATACACTAAAATAATTAGAAAAAAAATCTTGTACTTATTTAGTAATTACGTCAATATTAATTAATTGACTTTCTAGTCTATTTTATTTTATGTACAAATATATTATTAAATTTTAAGCATTAAGTAATAAAACACTTTGTGCCCTCTTATATCGTAAAAGGTTACGAAATATACTCCTGGTTACACCCCTTACAGAAAACAGTGTAAGGGGTGTAAATAAATTGTATAATCACTGTTTTTTATAATAAAAACTATAAAATATTTCTTATTTGTGAGATTAAAAAAACAAAACAATGCATTGGTTAAAATAAGTACATTCAATACTGTTTTCAATTGTTAATTCAATAATGTGTTATAACATAATATAGCCATTACTATTATACTATTATTATTAAAATAATATGTGTGTAACATATTTCTTTAACGAATTAACCTGTAACAGACATTTATATGCCCAGTATATTTTTGTTTAACAAACCAATCAGGAAAAATCCAAAACCTACCGTTATAGGAGGTATAAGACGATTAAACTTATATAATGACAACTACTTATCGGATAACAAATTAATTACTACTGTCAGCTAGTTCAGCTACTGTCTAGGTAGAATTTACCTAGAGTACCTACACCTACCTATGATGATGTAGGTAGATTAAAGCTTATTTTGACGTTACCTCTCACTTCGGTGTCACAAGCTGAATTTTTCAGGGATGGAAGTACAGTACATCACAGTACATGATATGGGGACCCTTATTCCGAAAGTAGTACAAAATTAAACAGGGTAAAAAGGCACTATCATCAAAAATCGATATATTAATACCACCGTATAGAGAAACAAATACTTATTTTTTGATCCAGTACACAATAAAGTCTTCGTAGGGAGTAATTTTTTATAATTATTTAAAAAAAACATTTCCATTAGCGCTTATGACCAAAAAAAACTTTAAACATAAATAATATTTTCAATCATGCGAAAATTTGGTTTAAAAATAGATTTTTTTTAATATAACTTTCATTTAACGAAAAACGAAGGCCTAAATGAAAAAAATAAACAATTTAAAAGTTATGCTTATGTCTTGACAAGGTATCAAAGCAAAGCCCATATTTTTTGCTTTTAAACTAATAAAGATATATCAATAAACAATTAGCGATGTAATGGTTTTTGCGCGCGCTGGCCGACTGCCGCCGCTGCGCCGAGATTTCCTATACCCTTGTATATATGACGTCATGGTGTGGCAAATGTAGCATTTTAATTCGATTTAGGCTCCCTTATATAGGATAACAGAAACATTTTCAATGTTAAAAATAAATTGGCGCCGGGAGGCACGTATAGCCGCCCATACTAAAATATGTTAATAAAAAGTTGGTAGGCAGTTCTTTTAGTTTCAACGTTAAGGAATTTTTCCAATTTTTTTTATCTCAAAAACTGCGAATTTGACTGATTTTGACGTTATTAGAAATTTTTTTGCAAATATTATTCCTAATCTTAAATTGAAAACCGCGTTTCGCTAGCTACTGTAATTTTGGATTTTTTTTTAATTTTTAACCCCCTCCCATACCCCTTTACCAACCCTCCACCCCCACCAAAAACTAATGGCCAGATTCTCGGGTGCCACAGTATTTTTGTGCCAAATTTGGTTAAAATCGGTTTAGCGGTTTTTGAGTTATCGTGTTACAGACGGACAGACGGACAGACAGACAGACACCATGAAAATATTTTGTATTTAGGCCATCTATGACCCAAATTACTCATTTTGAGTGAAATTAAAAAAACTTTTTTTTTGCCGATCTTAATAGCCTACCATACCCATTGGTTAGGTTAGGCTAAAAATAATTTGCACTTGTTAATTACTAACACCTATATAAATTTACGTTTCTCAGCTAGTGTTAGATACTATCTATGTATTCCCATCATCAGGCTGGTAAGGAACTAAACACCTTCCAACGCGTCATACAAAGTTAATTCGTAAAGGAAGTCGTAAAATGTTTTACAAAATATTAAGTACACAAACGCTTGTGGAAAAGTTCAAAGTAATAAATTTATATGATTCGTTTAGTTTTTACAATGTATTTTGTAAGAAATATATTGTATTTAATATATTAAGAGGAATATTCATTCAATGTCGCCGATATATCCAAATAATTGAAAATAAATCAAACCCATCTTTGTATGGTGACAGCCTTTAACCTTTGAAATATTCAATTCAATGTTTTATCTTGACGTTGGCTTTATAGCATATAAACCTACCATTTTATCTTTTTGAGCCAGCAATCTACGGAAATATAAAATAAATCGTAGGCTGGGCTTTCATTTTCGATATATGGAGGGTAACGACCAATCTCAATACACATCTTTACAGCGGATAGATTTTTTATCCTCTGGAGTAAAAGCTAGGCCTTTTCCCTGAAGCGAAAGAGCACGGAATAGAAACAAAATGTGACGGGATTGTCATAAAAAGAAATTCATATTCCACATATTTGTTTCGTATTTTTCCTTATTTCTCACCGAAAATACAGACGTTCCTTAGGAAAATATAATTTATTAATGTGATTTATTTCAATAAAACTAGTGATGGGCATTACGATTCTTTTTAGTGAATCGAATCGACGACTCCTACGATTCGTTCATTTAAACGAACCACATGCACCTTTCATAAAAATAAGAATCGTAACTGGCACTATTGACGATAATTTGGTCAGACAATTACTTAAGAGGTCAGAAAAGGAAATTTCTTTAATTTATTTTTGAACAAGAAAAAAGTTCTTTAATTTGTTTTTGAACACTTTATAGTACGAGGGCTAACAACGTCGGAAAAACAAGTATTTAAAGACGTCTGGCTCTTTGATATATCTTTTACTATGCTCTCTAGAACAGCATGCAGCCCGTCTGGCTGCCGGTAAACGTTGCGTTTCCTACTGCGCATTGAAAGAATATCCTATATTTTTATTAGTCCATTAAATTCTAGTATTGAATATAAATCGAGCATGTCTCCATAGCGCAGTGCGTAGAGTTTCCGACCACGAGCCGATGATTCAGAGTTCGAATCCCGGGTGGGGAAAAACCTTTTTTTATTTTATTTTCGTTTATATTCTGATAGTAAAGTATTAAATATTTGTTTTTTTTAATCACCAGAATTAGTTAATACTTTACTATCAGAATATAAACGAAAATAAAATAAAAAAGTCTTTGCCCTGAATACTAGAATTTATAGGACTAAATTAATAAAAAATATAGGATCTTTTTCCGATGCGCAGTAGAGAACGCAACGGGTATCGGCAGCTAGACGGGCCGCATGCTGTTCCAGAGAGCATAGTAAAAGATATATCAAAGAGCCAGACGTCTTAAAATACTTTCTCTAAAACGTTGCTAGCTCTTAGACTATTATGGCACTGGCGTAGTTGGATTGATTATTTTACCAATAATATTAAATTAGCAATCTAATTCATATATACATTTATTCAAGACTTCTTAATATCAATTTAATATTTTTAGTATATTTTAATTCCGATTTAATAATCATATAATAAATAGTTTATAATACCGTATGATTGAAAAAAAAATGGCGTCCAGTTGGCTTGGAAACATTAGCTTTTATTAGAACAAACATTAGGGTTTTATATTATCGATATCGACAATTATATTTCATTACTATGCCTGATACAGTATGTATATTAATAAGACTTCTTTTTTACAAATACATTAAATTTGTATTATATATGTACATAAAAAGAACATTTTTGAGGGATGTATATTTTTTAATGATTAAATCTTAAAAATAAATTTAATATCTCAGAAGACGTGGAAGAGCATACATATAAAGACGGTAACATTTTATTATTCGTAAAAGAGAAAGCCAAAGAATAAAAGCATAAAAGCAATTTTAAATAAAACTTTATGGTTTCAAATGAGGCTCCATAAAATAGAGAGAGAATTGTGATTTTTTATTCCTCTTGAGATCAGCGGTGAACCAGATAGGCCATACAGAAATATAAGTCCAAAGCAAAAACACAAAACACTTTACCTTGTATTTCCCCAGATTATTGACGGTGCACGACAAAATAGCTTCTCTTCCCACAGGAACTGTTAAATTATTGATGGGGGCGGCAAACTCCGGCTCTTCCAAAAGGTGAACCGTGGACCATTCCTCTAAAAAACAAAAAGTCTACATTACCAAACTTTATAAACGAAAAGGAAATTGTTTATTTTCTATGTATTATGTAAACGAATCACGATTTTTTATTTTTTATAAAAAAATATCAAATATTTTCATACCAAACGTAAAAACCAGCAGGTAACTTTTAGAGACTTGTTGATTTCTTGTCTGGACAAATAGAGAATTTATTTGAACGGTAGGCTTTTTCAATCGGACTAGTTGTTATAAGAAACCATTCCGGATTAATATATATTAAATATATCTATAAAACTCCCTTTAAAATCCATGATATTAAAGACCATATGATTAATAACTTCAATAGTTTGAAGTAGTATATAGTATTCAAGATTTTTATTTAACTTAAGCTTTTCTTATAACTAAAAGGTTCAATCATATAATATGTTATATATGTCGCACCCATTTAATGTAATTGTCCGTTTCATAAAATGGATATCCACTTCGCGAACTGGTTCGGTTACGTTAGATTAGGTTCACGAACTGGTTAGGTTTCAGCTCGCGAAGTGGATATCCATTTCACGAAATGGACAATTACACTAAGTGGGTGCGACATATACATACAGGGTGATTTAAAGGCTAGACTTATTCAATTTCTAGAAACCAACTGCAACTGTCATCGTTGTGCAGCTGTCAACGTTTTCTGCAATTTGAACCGACAGGTAGATTGTTTCTCTATGATATTTGAATATATTTTGTCAAATTCATATAATAATTCTTTCTGGACAGCTAATTCTTTAGCCCATCTATTTCTTTTTCGTTTTAAAGAAATTTTTTATTGATAAATGCTGTATAATTTTTGGCCAGAAAATATGCTATAAATTCTCTTTTGTTTAGTACACTCACCGCAAAAACGGGCACCTTATAATTTTTATGTACTTTAAACGTTTATATATTGTGTCCTAGTTCACCAATTTTGATGACCTGTTAAGCAATTTGTAGCTGCATTATGTGACTTTTTAGTATCTCTTTCTATAATAAAAATGAGAGTTCCCCTTTCTCAATTATACGAGAGAACACAAAATTTTGGTATTTTAGTGGAAGTTTCGAACCCTGCGGAATATGATAACAAAACAAGGAATTTGAAAATCCTTTATCATCTAAATGCATCTTTTCTGGATAGTTTATTTTCTGGTAGATTTTTCATCTCATAGCTTTATTTTTTTGGAGATATTCAATTTTGAAGGAGCACTAACATTTTTTCGTAATTTTTACATTAAAACCATGCCTTTGGTTTTGGTCGCAGTCAACAGACCTATGAAATAATGTTCATTATTTATGTAATGTAACTTTTATTGAAAAATTATATTATTATTGTTACTTGGCTGTTGGGTTAGTTACTCTTGCAGAGATGGTTTTAAGTACAGAAGTTGCATCCGCTATAGTTGCTTTAATTGAAGATGATAGAGATCAAAATTATGTCTCCGTCTAACAGATTTCGATATGCACGAAGTAGAGTACAGTCGCTTCCTCGAGACAGGTTCATATGCTAGTTGTCCAAATACTTTTGTTGGAGAACTTCGAATTGAGGCGATCGATTTATTGTAAGTTTATCGTTAAAAAAAACATGTGCGCACTGACTTTTTTTATATATAAAATTGTGTAGGTCGTTTAATGCCAATTAAAAACTTCAGTCTCTTTATATTTTGTTGAATTCAGCCTCCTTGATGAGATAAACGCAGTTTTTTTAATCACAATTAATAAAATTGAAATAAAAATAAAATTAATAAATTATATATTTTGCCTAATTTATTATTAAATCTTATTACTATTAGTTACTATTCCTATTAGTCCAATCTAGAGCAATTTGAAATAACAAAATAATGGTATTTAAGATAATTACAGAAAACCTAATTTTAAATAGTTTTAACATCCTGTAGCTCTAAAACTATGCATTTCCAACCTACGTTTATAGGAATTTTTTTACATATTTTTTGATGAGGAATCAATGAGTACTTATTTAAAACTTTCGCAAGTTAATGATATTACATTTTTGTAGAGATTGCTATTAGACTAAATTAATAAAATTGCGTTTATGTCAGAAGGAGACCAAAGTCGACAAAATTTCAAGAGATAACTTAATCCGCATTAAACTACTTAAACCAGATTTAATAAGTTTTTATCATAGACATAAAATTGAGTAACTTATTTTCACATTATTATAACAACTTATTAACTTAATTGGTAATTCATCTACAACTATAATTAATTTACGTTATAAATGTTTTTATATATTCCCACGTGATACAGCATTTTACGCAATGAGGTTTCGACATGCAGCTGTTAAATTTTCAATATCGTAAACATATTTTATTAAAAAGCGCATGCATATGATGACAATGCGTATTATATTATAATGTTTTTCGGCAGTTAACTGTATTGCACTCATATTTGAGTGATAAATTATTCGGACTTTGTTGCAACTGTGCTCAATAATTAATATCCGGTTCGTGCTTTTTTAAAACATCAGAAGTAACGTATTGTCCGAGGGTTAGACATATTGATAGTGGATTTTAAGCAATATATATATATATATTTGACTAATACGAAATAAAGCGCTATTTTAAAATCAACGAAATTAATTAACTTGAAAACTAGAATTTAATTTGACATTTTAAATATTTTATTAATATCAGTGGAAATACTTAAAGAATATAAATAGGTATTTTTTATATGAAATAGCATTTTGGGTTAGATTCTACACACACTTGTCTTGAGCCTTACCATATTTGCTAAACCTTAAAATAAAATTGATTTGTCAAGTTTGTTTTTTTTTGTTTTTTTTTCGCAAACTCGTCTGGCTCGTTGATATATCTTTTACTATGCTCTCTAGAACAGCATGCGGCCCGTTTGGCTGCCGGTAAACGTTGCGTTCCCTACTGCGCATTGAAAGAAGCTCCTGTATTTTTATTAGTCCTTCAAATTCTAGTATTGAATATAAATCGAACATGTCTCCATAGCGCAGTGCGTAGAGTTTCCGGCCACGAACCGAGGATTCAGAGTTCGAATCCGGGTCAGGAATTAAATATTTGTTTTTTTTAATCACCAGAATTATTTAATACTTTACTATCAGAATAGAAACAAAAATAAAATACAAAAGTATTTGCCCTGACCCGGATTCGAACTCTGAATCATCGGTTCGTAGTCGGAAACTCTACGCACTGCGCATTGGAGACATGTTCGATTTATATTGAATACTAGAATTTATAGAACTAAAATAAAAAAATATAGGATCCCCTTCCGATGCGCAGTAGTGAACGCAACGGGTATTGGCAGCCAGACGGGCCGCATGCTGTTCCAAAGAGCAGAGTAAAAGATATATCAAAGAGCTAGACGTCTTAAAATAGTTTCTCGAAAACGTTGCTAGTTCTTGGACTACAATATTTCAACAGAAGATGACAGAAAAAAAGCAGACGATGTCCATACCAGTTTATTTATTTCGCTAAAAAAAATCTAATATTTTTTAAGTTAACTATGGTTGGGTTTATATATAAGTCCGTCGTACGTCATCTCTTGTTGTTTTTAACCAGTTTTATTGGTTTATTTAAAAAAAATACAGATCATATTTTAATATTATTGGAATAACGCAACGATTAACGATACATATCACTGAAGCGTATGTACTCGTCTAAAGATTTTTGAGGCTTGCCAAAGTCTTGCCAAAGTATTGCCAAATTATTGGTTATGAATTTGTGTCAAATTATGTCAAAGCATGCGTCTTAGAAAATTATAAACATTTGAGAATTGTTTTTGCATTTTGGTTCGAGTTATCACGTGTGTTTTGTATCTTTTGAAGTTAAGCGGAGGAAATATAGAGGGAAAATAAACTGTAGACCCAGACCACAGTTCTTAGCTAATATTCATAAAGTTCCCATCAGTAAAGTTGTACACTATCTCGTATTTGGTACTAAAAACAGGCATAGCTGTAAAATAACGACATCACACGATAAGTAAGTAATAGAGTTTAGTACTACACAAAGGTACAAAAGGTACTGGTAAAAAAATAGTTAATCAACTTTTACGGTATACAATTCAGTGTTATTATTAACAAAACAGTAAGTTTTATTTATTTCTGTGCAATATTATTTTTTTTATTTGTACATACGTATAAATTAATAATAAATATAAATTATAAATGCTGAAAGTTTCTTGAAGCTTGCCTATGTTTTGTTTAAAATACACCGTACAGACTTTTTTATTAACACATACCGTAACTTTTTTTTAATAAAATAACTCGATTATATTTTATACAGTTTTTTTTACAATATTTTGAAGTAATCACTTGTAACTCAAATTTTTATTAATTTCCTGCTATGCATTCCAATTCAAACCAATTTATTTATGTGTGGAATATAATTAACTACTTAGATGATAATGAGAGACACATCCATCACTGTCAAAGTATTTTGTCGTGGGGCAGACTATATGTATTTTAATACTGACTATAAATATTTTTGTTACATTTCGAAGGAGAAGAATAAATTACACATATTTATTCTTGATTTTTTGAATGACGCAAATTGAAACCAATGAACAAACAAATTATGTAAAAAAGTGTGTAATTTATGGGTTTACTACTTACAGATTGCCAATTTATGAAACATTATAAGCAAAATATACTTTCAGTTAAACAAAAAATACTTTAAAGGACATATACAGGGTGGTCCGAACTGTATTCCGGAAACTTCGGCAGCATATTCTGCAGATAAAAATACTTAAAAAAGTTCGTATAAATGTATGTCCTAAAATGCTTAGTTTCGGAGATACAGGGTGTAGAAATTTCATTTTTATTTCGATTTTTTCCAAATAATTTTCGGAGTAACGTCAATATTTGGATCAAAATTGGTGTCTGGGAGTTTTTTGACATGAGAAATTTGATTTTGATGTCAATATGACTCCTACTAGTAGAGGGCGCCACCTATATATTTTTAACTGGAAGAAGGGGAATAACTTTTCGTCCGTACCTGTATAAAACTACTGAGTAAAAAAATATACATTTACGATGTTTTATATGTGCAAACGGTCTCTTAGCAAAAATCGCTACAAGTAATGGTTTTCGAGATATTTGGAATCGAAATTATCAATATCTGTCATCATTGACATAAATTAAACCTGTTGACTAAATAGTTATTAGACTGAAATTATAAATTTGAAATGTTTTCGTGCCAAAAATTTAACAGAAACTGTTTTATCATCATTTTTTGCAGAAAAACTTATGATTAATTTAAAAAAAATAAAAATTTCCCAAATTTATTATTTCAGTGAAATAAGTATCTACTCAACGTGTTTATTTTTCGTCAATAATGACATGTATTCACTATTCTAAATATCTTAAGAACGATTGCTCGTGGCGATTTTGACAAAGAGATATTTTTTACGTAGAAACTCACAGAGATGTATATTTTTTACACGGTAGTTTTATACAGGTAAGGACAAAAGGTTATTACGCTTCAAAACAGTTAAAACACATGTAGATCCCCTCTATTAGTAGGAGTCATATTGACATCAAAATCAAATTTCTCATGTCAAAAAACTCCCAAACACTAATTTTCAATCAAATATTGACGTTACTTCAGAAATTATTTAGAAAAAATCAAAATAAAAATGAAACTTCTACACCCTGTATCTCTGAAACTAAGCATTTTGAGACATACATTTATACGAACTTTTTTACTTATTTTTATATGAAGAATATGCTGCCGAAGTTTCCGGAATACAGTTCGGACCACCCTGTATATTACTGTATATTACCATTAATATTATCTTATACTAATCTTTCATTGAAAGTCTATGAAAAAATAATTTCAGTTAAAAACACAATAGTAAAATACAACATTATAAACATACTCTGATACTCATATCATAAGTCATATGATACTCCCATGATACCTAGATAATACCACGGTATTGAAAATACTATGACTTAATATTTGCAAAATAAATTAAACGAATAAAATATAGGTATGTTTTTTTTAATTGGTATATCTACTGTTGATGTAAATAAGAAGTAAAAACTGTAAAATATTTATGCAAAAATAGTTATAGTCAAAGTCAAATATATACTTCTGTGTCATTTAAACGCTAAAATGTAAGTAATTTTATTGCTAGTACAACGGTAATCCTGCTGCGTATAAAATAAAGTGTGATAAATATTCCTAAATAACAATGAAAAAGCATTTATAATAGATAATGAGAACTAATTAAAACCACAAAAAAGAAAATTATATTATTTATTAAAAAATGCCTCTGAATTTGTGTGCTAAAAGAGAAATCTAAAAAAAGATTGTAAACGCCACTGCGTAGAATCCATATGGAAACTGACTTGTCACCGGTTTTTTTCTTGTAAAAAAGGTCCAACCGACAAAAAATTCTTAACGTATTAAAAGGTGTATCTTTCTTTTCCAGAAGCAAAAAATAAAAAAAATTAAAAAAATATTTATAATGGCTAAATATAACTATTCCGAGAAAAGTGTTCTTTAATTAAAAAGAGCTTTAACAAATATAGACTACTAAAAACCGTTGTTATTCTGTTAAAATAGTATTATTAATATATTTTTCTTTAAAAACTTTTCATCAAAATCTAAATAGATATTAAACTTATTAAAGAAATATGAATCAAGCGATAAAAAACTTGAAAAGCAGTAGAAAGTATTTTAAGAAATGTAGTGGAAAGTAGAAGCTAAATAACTCATAAGTTGCTACAAGAGTGTGTTAAATTATGTACTTGATCTCGTCCACGTTCGAGCGACAAGTTCCATGAAGAGTATCATTTTACGGCCACTGGTTACAAGTACTCAACATAAATACTGGTATAAATGCTTCACCTTATCTTTTAGCTAAATGTTATATTCCTCGTATACTAAATGTGAAAGTTTTCTTTTACTGTTCAAAATATAAAATAAGTTTCTACATTTCTAATAAATAAATAAAAAATAATACTTTACTAGCTAGTCTTAAATTAATATTTACATGAATATCCGAGTAACTAAAAGCTTAAACTAATTAGAGATGTAATACAACTAAATGAATATCAAAAAGGTTTTTTAAGTCAGTCCTTTTATTGTTCTTTTATTGTGAAGCAGTTCCTTTTATTGTTCGTAATATTTTATCTCCTTGTTTTCATTTTCCTTTTTTTCTGATGTTTCTGCTCTTTATAAATTCGCATCTTGCTTCTATACTCATGTATTTATTTTTCCATATTATATCACGTAGTACCCTGATATTCTTGAGGATTTTTTAATCTGATTAATGATTGTTTTTAATCTGATTTTAGTGGTTATACTTCTACTGCTCGATGTTTCCATTCCTAAATAATTGAAACTCATTACCTGATTTATAATGCGCTAATATACTACTAGCTTGCACCGTATTGGATATTTTGTATATGAGTATAGTTATGCTGTATTTTCATTTTTGAGGTATTAATCCAGTTTGTTTTATTTTTCCCTATAGCTGTATTAGTTTTTTTTTCGATTTTTGGACTTCCGTTCTTAAGCAATTCATTTGGAATATTAACTATACCTGGCGATTTTCTGTTCTCTATGGCTCTACATATTTTAAATTGTTTCAATATGGAATAAAAAATTTAAAAAAATATAATGCTCTAGGTATCACAGAAAAATGTATATGCATTGGAGTAAATCAATAGACCGGAAAAAGGAAATCTCTGCGCCAAATAACTTTTTAAATTGCGAATGTCGCAGCGCAAATTCTCCATATTGGTGGAACAAACCTGGATTTCAGCATGCGATATTTTTGTTCCAGAGCATTACTTCTACCACCACCGACCGGTCGAGATCGGTCGGAGATATACCTGGAATAGATTTTTATTTGCTGCTCTAGCCGAAGCAGTAATTAAGAACGAAATACAGGATTTATATACGCTGCGGGCAAACACAAATGTAATCTCGTTTTGATTTGCGAGCCAATGCGATAAGTTAAAAGCCATTTTCAAAACCAAAAATATAAAATAGCTTAGTCTAAGCAAAATGTTATAATCAATCTATAATTTTCTCATATTAGACATACAGTATGTCCCTGGATTGTCTTTACAATAGGAAAGACTTTTTTATTATTGACATTTTGGAAAAAACGTATTTCTCATAAAAATGTTGTTGAATTGGTTAATCCTTGTTCTAATATGGTTAATCCCGCTTAAAATTTTCAAGATTTTCTTCTTTAAGGGAAAATTAAAAAAAACTTGAAAATATAGTTCAAATATAGTTGACGGAATTTATCCTGAAAACCAAAAGGCCTTTCTATGGTAATACCGTATAATCAGAAAAAAAACGGCGTCAGCGATGGCTATGAAATGAAGATCGTTGCCATTTTATATGGGATCAATTCCCAGCCAACTGGACGCAGTTTTTTTATTCACACGGTACAACTTCGATTTCATTCCTCGGGAAACGGAAACAGGCGCTCCTAGATCTTCGGGTTAGATTTCGTTTTTCATGCTCGTAATGATGAGAGACCATATTTAGAAGTAGATATTTTGGGACGTAAGATTTTAGGTTTATTAGACTCCGGAGCTTCACGTACATTTGTTGGACAACCAGGATGGAAGATTTTCCAGAAGTTTGGAATACAGTTGGATCCATCCCTTAAAACTTCTTGTACAGTAGCGAATGGTCAGAGAGTGAATAGTATAGGAGCTACTCAAGTACCTATGCGAGTGAGAGACAGAGTTAAGATGATAGATGTCGTAGTTGTGCCTGAGTTGCCTCTTGTCTTGATATTGGGTTCTGAAAATCAAAGAAGAATTGCCGCGTCCTTTTCTAATTTGAAGTTCAATAAAACACAAGTTTACTTAATCGGGATGAGTTGCATAGAGGCCACTAGCTTTTAATTTTAACAGCCGGGTGGTCGGGGTTCAAAGATCTTAATAAAAGGGCGCCACGAGATTATACTCTATGAACTCGGCATGAAAGATGTTACTATTAAGTAGACTTCAACACTAACCTCGAACTGTTGAGTGCAACTAACATGAACTTCAAATATTCCTATAATTATTTGAACTTAAGTGACTACTTTAACTATGAGACTAGACTGTAAATAATACTATACTAAAAATATTTAAGCAATTTATTAAAATATTAAAAGTTTATATATATATATATATAAAAAATGAATTAAATGTAAAATGAAATATGTTAAGATAAGCAAATTGAGTGGTGAGAAAAGAAAATAGAATTTAAACCAAACGAAATAACTAACTAAAAGTATGACGTCATAATCCCCCTTACTTAAACTAAGTATAATATCCTGGGTGGATTACAAATATCAAACTAAATCTAAACTACAATTGTACAGTCTTACTCTAAGTCTTGAAACTACTCGGAAGTTCCTCCGGCTGAGCTACGGTGTACAGCTATGGGGTGGCTACAGCAGGGTATAGCAGCTCGGTGTACTGTCACTGGAGCCCGTCAGCAAATGTATAGATGCAGGTGTTTCAAGTGGTGAACATAAAAAAACACTAAATAATATTGGTTATATTAGAAAAGAGCCTCAATTATAGAACAAGGACTAGCACAATGTGTAGGGGTTAATAAAGGTAATAACGGACTAATTAAATCTGAACTTTACCTCAACTAGGGTTTATGATGTCCAACGGGTACCTCTACACGGGCAACAGGAACGGATGGAATTCTGGACTGTTCTGTGCTTTACTGTCTGGATCGGACTTCTTGCTCTACAATTACGAACAACCAAATAAGACTTAAGAAAGGTAACACTCAACTAATCTTTCTACACCACGTGGGCGTGGAAAAGTCGAAAAGCAGACAACAATATAAACAAAAATCAGTTGAGCATTGACTTAGAATAGGCAGAAGAATTATAGCATACCTTGGAACTCTCGAGGACTTCTTGGGCACGTGCAATCGGAATATCGGTCGGAAAATTAGGCTATTTAATCCCTTGGCGGAAATTTGGTCGGTGGTTCATACAAAATCAACAAAATCCAACCACGTCTCTGACCAAATGTGCTTCGGAAGCCTCAATCCTTCTCTAGGAAGACCTGCTAACTACCAACAGGGAATGCTTCACGAAACAGCAGCCAGTTCCTCACGACGATACCCGGTCGGTGGATACACAAGAAGTGATGCAAGGATTCGATTTCCTTCACAAAACCAGATTTCAACCGGAAATCTCCCTCCAGGATATAGATAGAGAACTATATATCTCGAGTAGTCCAACTCACAAAAAGGCATAAATAAAAAACGATGTTCTAGAATATTTTCCACTGCCATATTTCCATATCCGGTCAACGAACGAACTTAACTCAGTAATTCCACAGTAATAAACAATTTAACTACGAAATTTTATCTGATAATTATAAAATTTCAATAACCAAAACAAAGGATAAATAAATCCAAAAACATCTGATTTGGTCTGACAGTGACAAGTGACGGACAGGTGATGATCAAAGATAAAGAGAGCCCGACAAAAATTACCGCATCCAGTGACAATATTGTGTAGCTGTAGCTGTATAATATCGCGGTGTATATTGGGTTGCATAATCGTAAAATTTAAATAAAATAATATTTAACAATAAAATTATAGTAAACATGATGCAAAAATAATAGTTATTTGCCATAATTTATGAGCCAGCACACAGAGGTCGTAGCGAGGAAATTTGTTTGACTGTTACAAACAGATGATTACTATTAATTTTGATTAACGTCATATTTTTTGCTGTTGTAAAATATAACATTTTCCGATAATAATAATCACCCTTTGCATAGCATTGTACTAAATAATTTTTGTAAAGCTTTTTTAAAACAGCAAAAAAATTGACATTAATTAAAATTCTAACCATATTATAACAATAATAATCGCAGAATGAAATTGAAATTATATTACCATAGAAACACGTTTTGATATATGACTGAAAATATCAAGTGTATTTGCATTGGAGTAAATCAACAAATTGGAAAGAGCAAAATAAATTTTTAAATTGCAAAAGTCGCAGCGAAAACACTCCAGACTCGGAGAACAAACTCGGAATTCAGCGCGATATTTTCATTCCGAAGCATTGCCGCGCCATCCAGAACAGGGACAGATAACGGAAAGTCGATCGGTCAGAGATATACAGGAATACATTATTATTTGCTGGGTTTTAACTGGAACAGTAATTAAGACCGAAATACAGGATTTATATGCGCTGCAAGCAAACCCAAGTTTAATTTTGTTTTGATTTGCGAGCAATCTCAATAATCTACGGCCATTTTTAAAACTATATAATATGAAAAATTGATAACCTTAAGTAAAATAAAAGTACAGGAAAACAATGTTTCTTCGACTATAAGCTCGAAGGGTGAACTTTGTAATGTAATCTCGTTTTGATTTGCGAGCCGATTCGATATATTAAAAGCCATTTTCAAAACCAAAAATAAATGATAGCTTATTTTAAAAGATTTGTTATGATAAATCAATATATTTCCTCATATTAGACATCAGTAGGTATGTTCCTGTATTGTTTTTAGAACAAGAGGAAAGGCTTTTTTTATTATTGACATTTTGAAAAAAAATTTATTCCTTATAAAAATGTTGTTGAATTGGTTAATCCTTGTTCTAACATTAAACGCTTAAAATTTTCAAAATTTTCTTACGGTTTTAGAAATAAAAATAAAAAAACTTGAAAATATAATTATTCAAATATAGACAGAACTGACAGAATTTTTTTTATGGTAATACCGTATGATCAGAAAAAAAAACCGGCATCAGCGATGGCTATGAAATGAAGATCGTTGTCATTTTATATGTAAATTTATATGGGAAATATCATAGATCGTCAATTCCCAGCCAACTGGACGCCATTTTTTGTTCACAGGTATAACTTCGATTTCTTTCTTGCGGGGTGCTGAAGGGGTATTGAAGCGATACATATAACCTAGCTTACCCAAAAGTCAACCTCACCTTCACGTGGTGCACCCTGTTTAAACAAACGAGGCTCTGACGACCGAGTATAGGCGGTATGCAACCCTCAGACCTACCACCTTTCTGGGGAAGAGGAGTAGTAAATTACTCCTAGCCAGCCGAGAGCGTAGCACAAGAGAACTATCGTCGCAGTCCTCACTGTGCCATAGCCTACAGTTGCAGCCAAACTGTGCGGCAGCGTAACCGTCACAGTTTAACCTTTTTACGCACCTTACACTCATCAAAGATGGAATATTCGAGTAGGACAAAATCATCGTGCGGAGAACCTCGACCCCCTCGATCGGATCTCCGGGAGGGGGTGCCTACTCGAGCGTATCATCGGAGTACTAAACATCGTCAATGTTTCACGTTAGCGGCGTGGAACGTCCGCACTCTACTGGAGAGGACAAACTCCAATCGACCAGAGAGAAGAACAGCACTGGTCTTACAGGAACTCCACCGCCTAAATATAGATGTTGCCGCTCTTAGCAAAACCCGCTTTGCGGATGAAGGTAGTCTCACTGAGGAGCATTACAACTTCTTTTGGAAGGGTCACCCGGCAACACACAGGAGAATTCATGGCGTAGGCATTGCAATCAAAAACGAAATCGCCACCAAATTAACAGAGGTACCTATTGGTGTCTCCCAACGTCTTATGACCCTAAGCAAGTACCCCATATCAGACAAAACTTACGTGAACATCATAAGTGCCTACGCTCCTACCCTAGACGCTAAAATTGACGATAAGGATAAATTTTACCAAGCTCTGCAAAATATACTCCAAAAAATTCCAAAGCACGAACGAATCATTTTGCTAGGTGACTTTAATGCCCGTGTCGGCAAACAACAGGAAATATGGCCTGACGTATTGGTAAAACATGGAATGGGAAACGTAAATAGCAATGGTGAACGCTTGTTAACAACATGCACAGAGTATAATATTTGCATCACCAATACGTGGTTCATGTTGAAGGGCAAATTTAAAGGTACCTGAAAACATCCGAGATCAGGCCATTGGCACCAATTGGACAACGTAATCGCTCGAAGGACGCACCTAAAAGATGTCAGTCTCACAAAAGCCAGAGTAGATGCCGAATGTGACACTGACCACCGACTTTTAATCTCAAAAATGAAAATCCAGTTAAAACCCAAACATCCACACTGTAAAAAGCAAAGCTACATGACCAGATTGAACGTACGGGGTCTAGAGAACAACGATACCGCCGACGCCCTCCGGGAAGCCATCAAAGAATCACTTCCACCGATAACTTCAATCTCAATCGTGGATGCTGAACATGGCTGGACACAACTAAGAGATGCGATTCACAAAACCAGCGAAGCAGTACTGGGAAAATCCAACAAAAAGAAACAACCAGACTGGTTTAACGAAAATCAATCGCATATAGAGGCTCTGTTTGAACAAAAGCATAGAGCACATCAAGCCGTCACTACAAATCCACACAATCCAAGACTAGCAGACAACTTTAAGGCAGCCAACAACACGCTCCGAAGAAACCTGCGCCAACTAAAGGATAACTGGTAGTCGCAAAAAGCTAGTCAGATTCAGGAGTATGCCACGCATCACGACTATCGCAAATTCTTCGAGGCTGTAAAAGAAGTATACGGTCCAACTAAGAAGGCAATATGCCCAATCATGGCACAAAATGGCGAACTTCTAAAAGAGGAAGAGCAAATCAGAAACCGCTGGAAAGAGCCATATACTTAACCAAGAAAACAACCCCATTATGGAAGCACTCAATATAATACCTCATTATAACAGCCTCGATGTATTAGACATTCCAATAACAGAACAGGAAATAAAGGACTCCATAAAACAGTTTAAAAACAACAAATCAGCTGGCTGTGACGCGATTCCGGCGGAAATCTATCAGTGTGCAAATAAAGAACTTATGGGTCATCTTAAGGCTCTCTTTGATGTCATATGGGAAAGCGGAGAGGTACCTCAGGACTTTTGCAACGCGAATATAGTGCCAATCAAACCGCCTGCACCCACATATAGAAAAAATCCTCCCAGAATCGCAAACGGGTTTTCGCACCAACCGCGGTACCATCGATTCCATATTCTCCATCTGGCAACTACAGGAAAAAGTAAAAAAGCAGCAGTCTAAACTTTACGTTGCATTCATCGTTCTAACAAAAGCCTTCAACTCTGTGAACAGAGATGTACTTTGGGCAATTATGAAAAAGTTCGGGGTACCCATCAAATTTCTTACAGGGTGTAAAAGGCTCCATAACAACAACAAATCAAGAGTGTCATATCATCATGTCAAATCATTGAGCGATCCCTTCCTAACAGACACAGACGTTAGGCAGGGATGTGTCTTAGCGCCTCTCCTATTCATGGCAGCGCTCTCCATTGTAGTGGACAGCAAACTGCAGGAGAGAGGTTTGGGCATTAGGTTTGGTTTGGTTTGGCCTGTTCAACATAAAAAGACTCAGGGCAAAAACACGTACAAGATTCATCACAGAACTTCAATACGCTGATGACTGTGCTCTAGTTGCAAATACGTTACAGCAATTGCAAGAAATGTTGAGCACATATACATGGGCATAAGAGGCCTTGGGACTTAAGCTGAACATCGATAAAACTAAAATCATGTGCACTCCCCCGAAAGATCACAACAATGCTATAAAAATCGGAGATGAGCTGTTGGAATATGTAGCGGAATCCAATTACCTCGGCAGTTTGATTTCGGAAAAGGCGAGTATCGACTCTGAAATTCAGCGCAGGATTAGCAGCGCCTCAAGAGCATTCTGGAAATTAAAAGACAGGGTTTTCTACAGTCATGACTTGAACACAAAAATTTGACGTTGCGGTGTACCGAGCGATAATAATTCCCACCATGTTATATGGAAGCGAAACCTGGGTGCCGTACCGCCGACACATGAACGCATTAAACAAGTTGCAACAGAGACATCTTAGACAACTCTTAAGAATAAAATGGTTCCATCACGTCTCAAACGTATCGGTCCTTGAAAAAGCTAACTGCGAGAGTATTGAAGTCATGATTACAAAGTCTCGCTTAAGATGGGCTGGCCACGTATGCAGAATGCAAGAAAACCGCATACCAAAATCTCTGCTTTACGATGAGCTTGTAGACGGTAAGAGGAGACCGGGTGGACAACTCAAAAGGTTCAAGGATATTTTACACGAAAACTTAAAGGGAATTAACTGGCAGAATGGGTGGGAAGAGGCAGCTCACAATTGAACGGAAAGGAGAAGAATTGTAAAGTCAGTTAACAGCGACAACCAAAAAGTAAAGAGGCAACAAATCGATGAGATTTTTGACTGTCTGGAGTGCGGTAGACAAATAACATCACGTATCGGGCTTTTCAGTCACAGAAAAGCTCATGAAAGAAAACGCCTTGCGTGACCATCTTCTGATGCGTGTCAAATACTCGTCAGCGAGTAATGGCGGTATGTATGATTTCTTTCTTTTAATAGATAATTACTATTAATTTTGATTAACGTCATATTTTTTTGCTGTTGTAAAATATAACATTTTCCGATAATAATAATTATCACCCTTTGCATAGCATTGAACTAAATAATTTTTGTGAATCTTTTTTAAAACAGCAAAAAATTTGACGTTAATTAAAATTTTAACCCAATTCTAACCATAATCGCAGAATGATATTGAAATTATATTACCATAGAAACGCGTTTTGATATATGACTGAAAAAATCAAGTGTATTTGTATTGGAATAAATCAACAAATTGAAAAGCGCAAAATAACTTTTTAAATTGCAAAAGTCGCAGCGCAAATACTCCAGACTCGGAGAACAAACCCGGAATTCGGCGCGCGATATTTTCATTCCGAAGCATTGCCTCGCCATCCAGAACAGGGACAGATAACAGAAAGTCGATCGGTCGGAGATACACAGGAATACATTTTTATTTGCTGAGCTTTAACTGGGACAGTAATTAAGAACCGAAATACAGGATTTATATGCGCTGCAAGCAAACCCAAATTTAATTTTGTTTTGATATGCGAGCAATCTCGATAATTTACGGCCATTTTTTAAAATACATATGAAAAATTGATAACCTTAAGTAAAATAGAAGTACAGGAAAACAATGTTTCTTCGAAGTTTTGAATTGTTTAGGTAATCAGCAGTGCTGCAACATTTCAAAAAGGCAAGTTTTTGACTTAAATTATTTTCTATCAGGTCAAGTAATTTTAAGTCTATATTTTTTATTTAACTCATGATGATCTGCGAGTTAATTCGGCAAAATGACTTAAATCAAAATAATTACCGTCAAGTCAATGCAGCCAAAATTCAATTTAATTACCTATTTTCTAATATTATGTCAACATAAATTCTTTTCTATCACCGATTGCTCGATTTCGTTGTTACCTATATTATTAATTTATTGTAGGTACAAATGAAATTAAAACCACATAAAATAAAACGTTTTGTATAAAATTTAACTGATTTTGTACCTATTGTGTATACTAAGTTACCTCTCATGTATCCGTTACACTTTAGAGGTGATCGAATACATGTCCATTAAAAAGTGATGATATATTTTGACCGCTCTATGCAATATGTCGATGTCATAAGAGCTGTAGAATTTTAAAGTACTCTTCAATATATTCGAGATCAATTTTATTCGTTCGTTTTTCGAGCTACATAACGAAGTTGGGGATTCACTTGATTTACTTGAAATACAACAGACTCGCTGACTTAACTCTTTTAGAAAAAGTCTTAAATCTTTTTAATTACCTACTTAAGTATTTTCTAAAAATATTTGAATGTTTTAAAACATTTTAGCCTTTCTTTAATGAAAATTACTTAAATTTTTCTTAAATATACTTAAATTTTTAAAATTTTAAGTCTTAAGTCATGAAAATGATTTCAATTAAAAAATACTTTTCTGTAAGTTCGCAGCTGTAGTAATCAATAAATTGTGGTACTGCTTGAGACTCTAATTATTTTTATTGA
The DNA here is from genome assembly GCF_002938485.1 of Sitophilus oryzae. Taxonomy (NCBI): domain Eukaryota; kingdom Metazoa; phylum Arthropoda; class Insecta; order Coleoptera; family Curculionidae; genus Sitophilus; species Sitophilus oryzae. The sequence goes on along the minus strand of NW_022145681.1, from coordinate 610,483 downwards.
AATTATTTTATAAGAAATGGGCATGTTCCAAAAAATATAAATTCGCAAATAAATCATTGTATTGCATAGATTAAGTCTTCATTACTTACAATACATATGAAATTAGGAAAAATTCCATGATATCATTTTAGAAATTAAATTATAATTTCAAACTTGGACGTTCCTGGTTAAGTTGTGACGTACATAGCCTTCACCAATCACGTTTCAGATCGTAGAAAGGGAAGTTTCATATCATATGTTGGTATGACTAATTGCCTGGCTCATGCGTATCGGGCGCAGCCATTTTGGATTTTGTTTTTATTTTTCACCCTGCTTTTCTTGGTTATAACTTTTAATTTTATCTAAATGGCTCAAAACTATGAAGAAACTTTTTCGGATCATTTTCGAAAGGTGACGGAGTATAGGGTGGACAGTTTTTATATAGACAATTTAAAATACTTAAATGCTGATATAAAGAAGTTAAAATATCAAGGTGAGATTTTTTTTCTTGAAGAAGTTATTTAAAAGTAATAAAACCATTGTTTATAAAGCATAGAGTGAATCATAATGATAACAGTTCGATTGGATATGTTCAATAAAAAGAGGGCTTCTGTACAATCAAACAAAAAGTACCCCTGAACATTATGTGACTGCAATGGTAACAGTGCACAGAAAGTGGAGGGAACTAAATTTTAAAGCTGTGCAGCTAACACTGGTAATTTTTAAATTATAACTAAATCTGTAGGTTTTTATTTATCTATTTATATTTTGTGTTATGTTAGGCGGCATGTAAACATTATGTCATACATAACAAATAAAATCAAGAAAGGTACCACGGTATGATTTATGTAGATTGAAGGAAGATAGCATCTTACTTTCTAGCAACTTTTATTGCCATTCTTGTCGTCTCATAATATTTGTATTTTATGTTCTTGTAGTGGGTTAATTGTAAATTGACTGCCCTGATATTCAGTAAGTCTTATCACCATCAAAATGTAAATTATTACAATATTGTAATTAAAACACTTGCCTTTTAATTTAATAAATTTAAAAAATAATAAAATATGTATATGTAATACACAATGTATGTTTCCTTCGAATCTTCCTGATATATATAACACTTTTAAAAAATAATATTTTATGCATGTATAATAAACATTATTGATCACATATTAATACATTTAATAACAAAACTTTAAAATAAAATATTTACTTGATTTTTTGTAAAAAGGCACTGCATCAAGGCATCAAGGCATGTCAAATAGTAGACGTACTTTTCATGATCAGATTGTAGCGTACCTGTTTTATACCATAACTGTGAATACTGTAATTTTCCGGAAATACTATTAATCTTAGTTATCAGGAATTACATTTTTTTCAAATTAATTTTTCCCCACCTTCTTCCACATGTAAAAAACAGGCCATTAATGATTTATCAAATCAAACATAATATAAACTCACTTTGAAATGTTTTGAAATCACATTCATAGCTTAAGAGAAGTTTTCTGAAAAAAACAGCATTTACGATTTTCCATCTTTTTTTGGCGCGTACAAAAACATTTACTGGTAAATGTTATCCAACAATGGAACAATTAATTTTTTAGCATTATTGGAAATAGTTTAAATGCAAATTTAATTTAAAATCAAAAATAAACAATTGTCATAGACAATGTCATTTTGACATTGAATAAACAGCAATGCTGCCAACATCATAAAATTCACCAAGTTTATTTCGAGACGAAAACCAGCCAATCATATTGGCGAGGGCTACATACGTCAAAATGGGGTTAAAGTTTAAATTTCACACTTAAGCGCGCTGCTAGCTTAAGTGTGAAATTTAAACTTTAACCCCATTTTTGGGAAACATGCCCATTGAAAAAAAACAATTTATTTCAGTCAATAATTACTCTTACTGATTAAATGTTATTTATTGCTAAACGGATATTACACAAAAAACCTTGTTTTATTGAATGTATATTGAAAATCAGGCAATTAATGAAATATATTGATAGAAAAAGAAGCACCTGTATGAACTGTGTTTATATATACTTATGTTTTCTCTATCAAAAGAGAATCACTTACTTACTGCCATTACTCGCTGACGATTATTCGACACGCATCAGAAGATGGTTTCGCAAGGCGTTTTCTTTCATGAGCTTTTCTGTGACTGAAAAGCCAGATACGTGATGTTACCTCTCTTCCGCACTCTGGACATTCAAAAATGTCATTACTTTGTTGCCTCTATACTTTTTGGTTGTCGTTGTTGACTGAGATTGCAATTCTTCACAATTGCGTTTTATTGTGCGATGCTTGATTCTCCATGCTTATCCTTTTTGAGTTTTCGTGGTTTTCATCCTTGTACCTTTTGAGTTGTCCACCCGGTTTCCTCTTACCGTCTGCAAGATCACCGTAAAGGTGAGATTTGGTGATAAAAAAAGAAACAAGAGCAATAACAAAGTACAATAACAATACTAAGTTACCTACAACACTAAATTTATTATTTTACATACCAGAGAAAAAAACGTATTATATATGTATATAAACGTAAATATTATATATATATATATATATATATATATATATATATATATATATATATATATATATATATATAAACGTAAATATTATTACTAAATCAACAATTATGAAAAAAATATATTTACGTGAAACAACTTTTTAAATTGCAAAAGTTGCAGTGCAAATTTTCTATACTCGTAGAACAATACCTTACTTCCGCCAGAATCACTCCAGATAGCGAAAAGTTGATCAGTAGGCGATACATCTGGAATAGATTTTTATTTTCTGCTCTAACTGGGGGAGTAATTAAGACCGAAATACAAAATTTATATGCGCTGCGAGCAAACCCAAATTTAATCTCGTTCTGATTTGTGAGCCACTTCGATAATTTAATGCCATTATTTACAAAGCCGTATAGTTTCAGCAATATAGGAAGATATCTTTTTCAACTGACTAGGAATATTTACAGCAAATATAAATACTGTTCTAATAAATAATATAATTAATAAAAAAAAGTTTTTATTTTCTAAATATTTAATTATAGTAATGTACTAACGAAGAATGGAAGTACCAAAGGCATGTACAGTGCCAAATTCTAAGTTATTTGTGGATATTTGCTTAAAAATGTTATAAGTCTCGTCGCCAATAATTGTACCCAAAAAGGTTATAAGTGAAATTTATTTCTAATCTTTTGTAAAATAAAACTAACTGAAGTTTAACACTATGTTTCGGAAATTTTTATTTTAAAAATATACAGGGTGGCGCACCTCATTCGCCTCGGTTGATTATACGAAAACGGAAAGATGTAGAAACAAAATATTTTATGGGTATATGTGGGGAGACAATATGCATAATTTAAAATTATTTTGAAATATACAGGGTGTTTCAGAACTAAGATCCATACCAAAGTTATATTTTTTCTTATGGAACACCCGGTATTTTATTTCATTTTTGGATTCTTGGGCCCAAAAAAAGGCATCTCATAAGGGTTAAATATCATAAGGGTATATATAAGGCATCTCATAAGGGTTAAATATGTTTAAAATCTTTAGTTTTTGAGATATTTAAACATATTTAAATTTGCAGGCTACAAAAGAATAAACTATTAACACCCTGTACGATACTTTTCAGAATTAATTCTTATGCTGAGTTTAAAGGTAGAGAAATAAACTTTACTGAAAAATGGTATTGGTTCCTTAAATTTATACAGGGCTATCAAAAGTTGCTGATCTATTTTAGCTCAGATTTTGAATAAAAAGCGATTTTTAAATAAAATTGCAATCAAGATGGCTGGTGTCGCCATGGCAATTTTCTAGTGACAGTTAGTAACTATTTTCAAAATAGACTTAGTTTATGGACATTATTATTTATAATTTATAACAGTTTACTTCAATTTACTTACTATAGTTTAATAACTAAGTATTCATTATTTTATCAAGAAAAATAAAGCAGTATCTGCTGGTGGAACGAATAAATATGTGACTAGTGATATTATTTTGTGAGGAAAATTACTCAAGGGTTTATGCTCAAAGATATCCAAATAGGAATATTTCTGATAAGCGTTTCTTTGAAAAACTTCTTGTCCTATTTCGCAGAGCTGGTAGTGTGGTTTATAAAAAACTTATTAGATTAGGCAGAAACCTGTCGTTGGAAGTGAATAAAATGAATTTGCCGTAATTGGCTATTTTATAGAAAATCCATATATCTACAAGCCATTGGAAAATAATTCAAAGAAGTACTTTTTCGTTTTTCTTGATTGAATAATATACAAATATTTAATAAATATTATTTATTAAACTACTGTAGGTAAATTAAATAAAAGTAAACTTGTGTAAATTTATATAAGTCCATAACTAATTCCGATTTTGAAAATAGCTACTAACTGTCACTAGAAACTTGCCACGACAACACTATAGCCATCTTGATCAGAATTTTATTGAAAAATCCATTTTAATTCAAAATCTGAGCCAGATAGGTATAGGAAACCCTAATATAGTTTAAAAGAGCATTTAAATCTGCTTCGACTTATTTAAAAAAATACATAGTGTTGCATTTGAAATAACGAAGTTTTTATGTAAAGTAAATATTTAAAATAGACCAGCAATTTTTGATACCCCTGTATACATTTAAGGAAGGAATAACATTTTTCTGTAGAGTTTATTTCTCTACCTTTAAACTCAGCACAAGAACTAATTCTGAAAAGTAATGTACAGGGAGTTAATAATCTATTTTATTGTAGCATGCAAATTTAAATATCTTTAAATATCCCAAAAACCAAAGATTTTAAACATATTTAACCCTTATAATAAATACCTTTTTTTGGGCCCAAGAATCCAAAAATGAAATAAAATACCAGGGGTTCCATAAGAAAAAATAAAATTTTGGTATAGATTTAGTTCTGAAACATCCTGTACATTTCAAAATAATTTTAAATTGTGCACATTACCTCCCCACATATACCCATAAAATATTTTGTTTCTACATCTTTCCGTTTTCGTATAATCGACCGAGGCGAATGAGGTGCGCCACCCTGTATACCAATATACCATCGTGTTTTTTTAATTGAAAAAATAAAAAAGTTATAGTAAGTAGTTATAATGAAAAAATAAGGATGAACCACTTTTGAAAAACACCCGGTAGAGTCAATAAAAATCAGAGAAAATTAAAATACTAAAATATTTTATATATAACAAATTTATTTTTGGTATTAATAAAATAACGATAACTTTAGTTAGCTTTTTGTTGTTTTATTTAGTTCAGTATTCGTTTTCTTCAACTTTATAATAATAAATCGAATCAAAAAAATAAAGAATATTTTTACTCCCTAGCTAAGACTCAAGAAGGAGTTTGAAAAAGTTTTTTGTTTTGCAAAGTATAAGTGGCATCTGCAAAATGTCTGGCGATAGAAATTCAAAATTATTAGAATTTATAGTTCATTAGCGAGTGGTTTAAATATTCTTAACGTATCGACAAAAATCCAGAAATATAATGATTTTAGACGAGCTAATAAATAATGTTAGAGTTACGCTATTCTATATACAAAATCGTGTTAATTTACACAATTTTGTTTAGCATTAAAAAATGCATTTAACGAATCAATGTATATAATATGTATATTTTTAACTCCTTTCATTTCAGGATTTTTAGGGATTTAAAAATTATATTCCTTCAAATATCTTAGTAGCTTGCAAATCAAAACTAAAATATATCACCGGATTGTCTTTACAAGAAGAAAAACTTTTTTATTATTGACATTTGGAGAGAAATGCATTCTTCATATAAATTTTTGCCTGTTTTAAAATGGTTAATCCCGTTTATATTTTTCCGAATTTCCATATCGTTTTAGAGAAAATTAAAAAAAAAATTAAAATATAGTTGAATTTTTCTTAAAAAGTTCGTTTTCATTCTTTGATGAATTAACGTCATATTTTTTGCTACTTTAAAATATTAAAGAAGCACAAACTTTATTTAGTTTATTGCTACAGAAAGGGTGATAATAGTTATAGGAAAATGTGATACTTTAACAACAGCAAAAAATATGACGTTAATCAAAATTAATTATAACCATTTCTATCCAAGAATGAACACGCAATTATATTACCCTATATTACCATAGAAACGCCTTTTGATTTTTAGGACTTTTTGGGAGGAGAAAAAATTCTTCTATACCGGGTGCGTCTCAAAAGTCTCAAACGATATTTGGTATGTTAGTATATGACATAAATTGGGGTTGATTGACGTATTCAATTGTTTTCGGTCACTTCCGGTTTCACCGGAAATGACTACAACTTTTGATTTGTAAATGGCACCCTTAGTATTTTTTTTTACTTTATTCGATAGAAAATGACACTGAATCGAATGATATATCATATGTCAACTTTTGAATATGCGGTTCATAACGACAATTCATTTTGGTAGTTTTACTTATATTTAGTAGAAGTTTTACATAATACTATATCATCATTATCATTGCCTGTTGTAAGGCCAGCTATACAAATAAACCATCAACTAAAATTTAAACTTATATTTATCGATATTTTCGTTCGGGATATTTTCATTCCGAAAAATTTCTCTCGCCAGCACTGGTTAATATAACGGAAACTTGATCAGTTGGAGACTGTAATTAAGTCTGCAATAATTGTATCAGTAATTAAGATAGAAAGTCAGGATTTAAATTCAGAAACACCCTGTATTTTTTCAATAGATGGAGAATCAAAATATGAACATTTTTTTATTTATATTATTTCAAAATGTTTAACGGTTTCGCAGATATTCGGTTTTATATTTCATATGGCACAGTAAAGTTATTATCAAAGCTACCCAGTGATTTTTCTCTCGTATTTTACCTTTGAAAGCGCCATATGAAATAATACTGCGTGTAGCTACTAAAGCATTAAAAATTTTGAAATAGTTTAAATACAAAAAATTGTAATTTTTTAACTCTCCATCTAATCAAAAAAATATATACTTACATGGTGTTCCATTTAGAAAAAAATCATTCCGGTTCACTCACACTTTTTTGAGGTATCTTATAGAAATTAAAATATTTTCCTCAAATACATCCTCGTATATACTTTAAGCTTGCACAAAATTCTCAAGTTTTTTATTCTCGGAGCTACATATGCCCGACGCACTATTTCTGGACCCTGTATATTTATTAATGTCTCTTCTATTGAAATAATAACACTCATTATAATTAGGTGTAATGCCAATCGTATTTTACTTGTAGTCTTAGAAATGTTAAAATCCGCATTGAAAAACTTAAAAAGTAATCTTTGCAATGCTTCACGTATAGCGGAAGAAAGTTATACATTGGAATAAATCAACAAATCGGAAGAGAATTCGCTATGCAAAATAACTTTTTAAATTGCAAAAGTAGCAGCGCAAATACGCAATATTCATAGAATAAACTCGGAATTCTGCAAGCGATATTTTCATTCCAAAGCATTGCTAAGGTCCAGATAACGGAAAGTCGATCGCTTGGGAATAGAGTGAAATATATTTTTATTTGTTGCTTTAACTGGAGCAATAATTAAGATCAAAATACACAATTTATATGGGCTGCGAGTAAACAAAAATTTATTATACTGTATGTCCCCGGATTGTCTTTACAAGAGGAAAAGAACTTTTTTATTATTGAGTTTTTGAGAAAAAAATGCATTCTTCATATAATTTTTTTTTCCAAATATGCTAATGAGCCATCCTCGTTTCATTTATAAAAATTGAGATATGATTAAAAATACGATTTGGGAATTTTTTTAACTGGCCAAAACAAGACATTAAAAACATTAGACGATCAAATATATTTTTCCAAGGCTCCTTGATTAAGAATTAGTGTTTTTAACACAGCCATGGCATTATAGATTGAAATTTAAAATACAATTTTTTATTAACCGAGAACGTCAAAAGTTGACATATGATACGTCATTCTATTCAGAATACCATTTTCTATCGAATAAAGTAAAAATATACCGGGAGTGACATTTAAAAATCAAAAGTTGTAGTAATTTCCGGTGAAACAGGAAGTGACCAAAAACAATTGAATATATCAATCAATCCCAATTTATGTCATATACTAACATACCGAATCTCGTTATTTTATCTGAAGAAATAAAAAAGTTATAGGGGTGAGCCACTTTTGAGATGCACCCGGTATATATTTTGAACATCAAAAGTCAAAGTTTTAATTTTTATAATTTTTATTAAATAAAATAAAACAAAAGGGAATTTAGGATTATCAGTTTTTAAATTGATTACAAAACTTATTTAGAAACGCCTGTATAATAAAAATTTAAAATATAGCAATTTTTAAAAGTTTATACAAAACTCAATAATTATTATTTTAAACGGAACACGTTCGTATAAAAGAAAGTAAAAAATACTTCGCAACCTAAAACAGGAGGAAATTTAGTTTGCAATATTTTTTTAATTCTACAGCCGGAGTACTTTGCCCTGCAGATAACAAATAAAAGTTTGAGTGCTTCGCAAAACTACATCTGAATTGTATTTTTGTTATCCCATTTCTAATTAAGATAAAGATAAAAAGAGATAACAGCTTCAATTTAGTTATGTTTTAATATGTTTATTTTTTGCAAGTAAACAAAGCAAAACACATAGGTAGGTTGCCTAGTATAATTACTATACGCCATAGTGTACAGAGTGGTCGAAATTGGTCTGTTTTAATAGAGAAAACCTATTTCCTGACGAGATAGAGCAAAACCGACATAGATGTTATGGGCTCGATTTCTGAGAAACGTTTAATGGCGTAAACCGCCTGTTGATATTTTCACTGCCAACTAAGATACGGGGTCTTTTTGAATTTTTTGCCATTTTGAAAATTGACCATAACTTTTTTATTTTGCGGAATAATAAAATTCTGTAAAAACGTTATTAAGGCACTTTTTTAGGCACAATACAGTGGCGTAGTCCGTTTTTTTTCTATGTTTGCTCTTTTTGTCAGAAATAATTAAAAATATAATTTCTTAAATGGAAATCATAGTTGGCTATGAACTTAAAAAAATGCTGGCGTTTTACCCTTTCCAGTGATCTAAAGTTATGGACCTCTACTTCTAAGAATGAGAGAAATATTAAGTTTTTGATCTTTATATCGAAGCGGGCCTTGATTTTGTGTTGACCTATTTGCCTAGTTATTTTTTAAGTCGACATAAATATAATGAAAAACTTCATTAATATAATGAATTAAATCATTAGTTTTGAGCCGATGAACGATTTTATTGGCACAATGAAAAGTAATTCATTAACTCTATGATCTTTAAGTACATTAAATCAATGAACAGTGTTCATTAATTTGAAGAACACATTCATTGGTACAATGAACAGATTTCATTAATATAATGTACCTAAATACTTATATTAATGAACCGTATCATTAATACAATGAAATAATTTCATTGTATTAATGAACCGTATTATTAATAATGTGTTCTTTTTTTATAAATTGGATTAGGATCGAAAGAAATCAACAGAAGTCCTTTGTTTTAAATTTGTCGACGTTTCGCAAAATTTATTTGCATCTTCAGGACACTACAAAGTTAAGAGAGCAAAAATACAATCAAATAAAAGTTTTTCCAAAAATTTAACAAACAACTTAAAATACATATCAGTGGAATTCCACACATATACAATTGAAAACTACCCTAATGTTAACAATTAAATAAAATATATGTATATGTTACTCACATTTAAATGGACTTTCTTAGTCATATCCATTAATACACGGATGGTATAGGGAGAGTGGTATATCACTTTTTTCCTTTTAAAACACATAACATAAAAAAAAAACATATAACACAATTATGTATAGAGAAATATCACGAAAAATCTTTTCCTTTCACAGACAAGCAGTGCAGATGTACCTACGTTGACCGTATACAGAGAGCAACTAATTCTAGTTGATAACATACTAATATAATTTTTACCTGGAGATAAAGAACAGTTGAAAGAAACATATAAAAATATTATTTGATTTAAACCATTATTTTGAAGTTATATTATTTAATTTTTGAAGAATATTAAAATATGCTGTACTCAGTACGTTTCTACGTCTGTTCTTTTTATTAACGCAATTTTTGTTTTTTTTTCTATCATCTCTGCAAATAATCTTTTTATAATTAGATTGTGTTTGTAAAATAGTGGTATTGTCAAAATCGAAGTTATGGCCTGTCTCTCATTTTGTGTTCTACTAATGCGGTAGGATTAGATTTCAAAAGAAAGTTCCTTTGATCATTTTTATGTTCATTCAATCTTTGTTTTAAATATCTACCGGTCTGCCCAACATAGCTTTTAGGACATTGAGTACAAGGAATGTTATATATTATGCCGGATTTCAGTTCTTTTTTATTCTTTGATTTTGTTTTTGAAAAGAACCGTCTCTTTATGGTGTTATGACTCCTTGTTGTAATTTTTATTTTTTCCTGTTTTTTTGTAGTATGACCCTTAAATGTGTTTTTAATTTGTTCTGACAGACAGTCGATATAAGGTATTTTACAATAAACTTCTCTATCATTTTGGTTAGTAGATTTTACAACGGTTTTCTTGTTAAGAATTTTTTTAATCATAGATATTGGATAATTATTTTTAATCAACATGCTTTCGATATATTTTAAATTTTTATTATGAAAATTAATTGATGATAGTGATGTAGCTCTGATTTTCAGGTTATTAATAACATTAATTTTTTGTTTCAAAGAATGTTCGGAGGAATAATTGAGAAATCTCTCAGAGAATGTCGGCTTGTGATACCAATCTGTCTCTATTAATTGATTGTGTCTAATTAGTCTCACGTCAAGGAATGCTATGCTGTTGTTTATTTCTTTCTCCAATGTAAATTGTAGTTTAGGGTGATAACAATTAAATATGTCTAATATACTTTGTTCTTGATTAATAGGAATTGAAGTTATAATATCATCAACATAACGTTTAAAAAACGGCAATTGAAAAGGAAGTTTTTTAATACATTGATCCTGTAAATCCTGCATAACTAAATCAGAACAAATCGGTGATAAACAATTACCCATTCCCAGTCCATATATCTGTTGATAAAACTCATCTTGGTATTGAAAGTAGTTGTTATCAAAAATAAATGTTAACAGTTCAACAAATCTATGTAAGGGAATTTTTATTTCATTTTCTATAAGATGCCATTTCTTATTAACTATATTAATTACTATATCTGTAGGAATGTTAGTAAAAAGTGATATAACGTCCAAAGATATGAGTTGATAATCTTTAGGTAATTTAATGCTTTTTATATCATTAACAAATTCAAATGAATTTCGGACATAACTGTCGTTCTTGACAAACATACCATTTAAAAGAGATGCTAAAAAACCTGTCAGAGAGTACAGAGGTGATCCCACAAACGATACTATGGGTCTGAAAGGTCGATTATTTTTATGTATTTTTGGCTGAAAATAAATCTTCGGTGGATTAGCAGCACCAGTTTTTAATTTCTTACCTTGCTCGTTGTCAATAAAACCTTCTCTTACTAAAGTGTCAATAATTTTTTTGTTTTTATTTTGAACTGTTATCGTTGGATCTTTTTTTAATTTTTTATATGTCGTTTCATCTCTTAGAATATTTTGAGATTTTTCTAGATATTCAGTTCTATTAATGATAACGGTAGTATTACCCTTTATCTGCCTTTAATACTAATATATTATCTTTATTCTTACTAAGAAAAAATAGCCGTTTGTTTTATCATGTTTTGAAATTGCTTTCTTTTGAAAACTTAAAGGCTTATTGTAACGAACAAAGTTTGTTGTAACATTTATACATTGATTTCGTATTTGAATGCTCGTCTCGTCTTCGAACATATCTAAAATATACTCCAAATCTATAATTAGGTCTTTTAAAGGTTCATTTCCTTTTTCGTAAGGTAAATTAAAATTTTCTCCTAAACTTAGTATATACTGTACCTCATTTGGTACATCTACATCACTGTGATTTACAATCCATTTATTATTTACTTCGACCCTTTGTATAGGATTTTGTAATTTAACAAGTTTATTGAACTTATTTATTTGTTTGGCTTTTATTTTTTTTAATTGATTACAATAAAACTTTTCTTGGCTATTCTTAAATCTATCAAGATCTGATGTATTTAAAGTGTTTTTCAGATCATTGACAGCTAATAATTTGTTAGATTCTAATTGCTTAATTTTCCAATGTATAAAAGAAATTTCTAAATTGGTGCCAATGTAGCAAGAAGTTTAAAATCATGGGCCAACTGTAACAGAAAATTGGTTAATTATAATAATCACAAAATTTTCTTAATAAGATGCAGAAGAGCTAAAGTCTTTCCACAACATATTTTAAAGACAGCAAAATGTATAGATCACTTAGTGGTAGAGGAATCACCCCTTATAAATCAATGCCATTCGGCGCTTAAAGATTTTCAAAGGAAAATATTAAATTTAGAAATTTCTTTTATACATTGGAAAATTAAGCAATTAGAATCTAACAAATTATTAGCTGTCAATGATCTAAAAAACACTTTAAATACATCAGATCTTGATAGATTTAAGAATAGCCAAGAAAAGTTTTATTGTAATCAATTAAAAAAAAATAAAAGCCAAACAAATAAATAAGTTCAATAAACTTGTTAAATTACAAAATCCTATACAAAGGGTCGAAGTAAATAATAAATGGATTGTAAATCACAGTGATGTAGATGTACCAAATGAGGTACAGTATATACTAAGTTTAGGAGAAAATTTTAATTTACCTTACGAAAAAGGAAATGAACCTTTAAAAGACCTAATTATAGATTTGGAGTATATTTTAGATATGTTCGAAGACGAGACGAGCATTCAAATACGAAATCAATGTATAAATGTTACAACAAACTTTGTTCGTTCCAATAAGCCTTTAAGTTTTCAAAGAAAGCAATTTCAAAACATGATAAAACAAACGGCTATTTTTCTTAGTAAGAATAAAGATAATATATTAGTATTAAAGGCAGATAGGGTAATACTACCGTTATCATTAATAGAACTGAATATCTAGAAAAATCTCAAAATATTCTAAGAGATGAAACGACATATAAAAAATTAAAAAAAGATCCAACGATAACAGTTCAAAATAAAAACAAAAAAATTATTGACACTTTAGTAAGAGAAGGTTTTATTGACAACGAGCAAGGTAAGAAATTAAAAACTGGTGCTGCTAATCCACCGAAGATTTATTTTCAGCCAAAAATACATAAAAATAATCGACCTTTCAGACCCATAGTATCGTTTGTGGGATCACCTCTGTACTCTCTGACAGGTTTTTTAGCATCTCTTTTAAATGGTATGTTTGTCAAGAACGACAGTTATGTCCGAAATTCATTTGAATTTGTTAATGATATAAAAAGCATTAAATTACCTAAAGATTATCAACTCATATCTTTGGACGTTATATCACTTTTTACTAACATTCCTACAGATATAGTAATTAATATAGTTAATAAGAAATGGCATCTTATAGAAAATGAAATAAAAATTCCCTTACATAGATTTGTTGAACTGTTAACATTTATTTTTGATAACAACTACTTTCAATACCAAGATGAGTTTTATCAACAGATATATGGACTGGGAATGGGTAATTGTTTATCACCGATTTGTTCTGATTTAGTTATGCAGGATTTACAGGATCAATGTATTAAAAAACTTCCTTTTCAATTGCCGTTTTTTAAACGTTATGTTGATGATATTATAACTTCAATTCCTATTAATCAAGAACAAAGTATATTAGACATATTTAATTGTTATCACCCTAAACTACAATTTACATTGGAGAAAGAAATAAACAACAGCATAGCATTCCTTGACGTGAGACTAATTAGACACAATCAATTAATAGAGACAGATTGGTATCACAAGCCGACATTCTCTGAGAGATTTCTCAATTATTCCTCCGAACATTCTTTGAAACAAAAAATTAATGTTATTAATAACCTGAAAATCAGAGCTACATCACTATCATCAATTAATTTTCATAATAAAAATTTAAAATATATCGAAAGCATGTTGATTAAAAATAATTATCCAATATCTATGATTAAAAAAATTCTTAACAAGAAAACCGTTGTAAAATCTACTAACCAAAATGATAGAGAAGTTTATTGTAAAATACCTTATATCGACTGTCTGTCAGAACAAATTAAAAACACATTTAAGGGTCATACTACAAAAAAACAGGAAAAAATAAAAATTACAACAAGGAGTCATAACACCATAAAGAGACGGTTCTTTTCAAAAACAAAATCAAAGAATAAAAAAGAACTGAAACCGGCATAATATATAACATTCCTTGTACTCAATGTCCTAAAAGCTATGTTGGGCAGACCGGTAGATATTTAAAACAAAGATTGAATGAACATAAAAATGATCAAAGGAACTTTCTTTTGAAATCTAATCCTACCGCATTAGTAGAACACAAAATAGAGACAGGCCATAACTTCGATTTTGACAATACCACTATTTTACAAACACAATCTAATTATAAGAAAAGATTATTTGCAGAGATGATAGAAATCCAAAAAAACAAAAATTGCGTTAATAAAAGAACAGACGTAGAAAACCTGAGTACAGCATATTTTAATATTCTTTCAAAAATTAAATAATATAACTTCAAAATAATGGTTTAAATCCAAATAATATTTTTATATGTTTCTTTTTTCAACTGTTCTTTATCTCCAGGTAAAAATTATATTAGTATTTTATCAACTAGAATTAGTTGCTCTCTGTATACGGTCAACGTAGGTACATCTGCACTGCTTGTCTGTGAAAGGAAAAGATTTTCGTGATATTTCTCTATACATAATTGTGTTATATGTTTTTTTTTATGTAAGTGTGTTATGTGTTTTAAAAGGAAAAAAGGGATATATACCACTCCCCTCTATACCATCCGTGTATTAATGGATATGACTAAGAAATTCCAGATTTAATTGTGAGTAACATATACATATATTTTATTTAATTGTTAACATTAGGGTAGTTTTACCAATTGTATATGTGTGGAATTCCACAATTTTTGGAAAAACTTTTATTTGATTGTATTTTTGCTCTCTTAACTTTGTAGTGTCCTGAAGATGCAAATAAATTTTGCGAAACGTCGACAAATTTAAAACAAAGGACTTCTGTTGATTTCTTTCGATCCTAATCCAATTTATAAAAAAAGAACACATTATATATTATTGGATCGACAACAATAAAAAAAATCGTATTATTAATACAATGAAATTTATTTCATTGTATGAATGAACCGTTATCACTAATACAATGAAATAATTTCATAACCTATCTAGTTATACATTTAAAAGTCGACACTATTAGTAACTCTTGTTACACCGTATAATCGATGATGAAGATCGCTGTCATTGATATGAAATGTCATTGATAGTCATTTCCCAGCCAACTACCTGAAATAATTCTACTATAAATAGACTTACTTTCGACCACAGTAAATTTTTCCATTAGGGATTATTAATAAAAAACAAGTGCAATAAACTAATAATAATTTATTAAACTCGATATAGCATATACAAATTAAAAATTAAAAAAATCGAATCGACGAAGAGAATAGTAATGTTATTATTAATTTTAGGGTAAATTATATAATACGAAAATTAATTTACCAGTCGATATCCTGAGGAATTTCTATAAAAAGACCATTTCATCATTATATTAGCTGTATCCTTAGACTTGATAACGTCTAGACGAATTTGCAACAGGCTTTCCAAGTCGCATCAAGTTGGTCCGATGTTAAATTGACGATTTTGAGGGCTTGAAGGCAGGTCTCAACATCTTCCGGTTCTAAAAGACGTATATCAAAATAATTAAAATGCCAACATTCGAATTTACCATAATCAGGTCCATGCCTCGACTTGTTACTATGTTTTTCTTCTTTTTGTTTTTTATCTTCTGAAACATATTTGGAAACCGCTGTTTTAATGAATATCCACACCAGAGGTCTTACACAGCGGAATTTGATTTGACAACACAACAAATTAACTACAATACGATAGGACTTTTATTTAAAATATTTAAAATATTGAAGAGAACACTTACCGCTCTAATGAAACTAAAGCCTCACTGAATAACTCAACCACACAGACGTTATTAAAGTGCCAAAGTAACCGATCAACATGGCGGACATTTAAGCCCTAATATTTTATTCATGATATTAATAACCGCGTACATTAATATAATGTAGTGTGTTCGTTATATTAATAACATTGTTCATTGTCACAATGTACAAATCATTAATCAATGATTTAGTACATTAATATATTGAATATATGTTTATTAAAGTTTCAGCACTAAAATAAAGAACGCGTTCATTGGGACAATGAACGCGTTCATTATATTAATGAAAATCTTACATTAATTTAATAACCAGATTTTCATTATATTGATGAAATTAGATTCATAGTATTAATAAACCGGACATCGATCTATGATTAACAAATCATTATATTAATGAAAAAAATCATTGTCCAAATGAAACAACAGTTAATAATCAATGTTCATTAATATTATGAACAATAATTTTTTCAGTGTATGTGAAAAATGTCTATACCTATGTGACGGAATCATCTCTCCAAAAAATCCTATATGGGTAATTCGCCACTGCAAGAAAATCTACAAAATAAAATAGTTATTTTTTGTAAACAATTCTGTGTTAATCCAAACGGAAACTACCTGTCAGAAGTTAGGTTTACAGATATACAAATTTACCTAACGAACAAAAAAATGCTTAAAATTTCGGAAAGTTTATCTCTTTCCGTCGTCGGAAGCAAAAAAAAGTACAAAGTATAAAGAAAAAAACTATTTAAAATATTTAAATTCAACTATTCGAGAACACTTTAGTTTTTTTTAAACAAATATACGTCTACAAAAACCGTTGACGTTCTGTTAAAATGACGTTATATCAAGTTAAACTTCAAAATTAACAATTACTACCTGATAACAATTACTTAATAAGGTAAAACCCAAAAGCCCCAAACTTGCTGTATGATTATTTTTAATTTTTACGTATGTTATGTTTATTTATGTTATGTTCTTTAAAATCAAAGAAGCGACTGTAATACATTACTAAAATCTACAGATGCATGAGCAATACATTTATTTTTATTAAAGGCTATCGCTTCTTTCATTATCATTTTGGCGTTATTAAGATTTATTCTGTGACCTGTGCCCCATGAATGCTGACAAATCTTAGATTTATGAAAATCTCCCTTTCTTAAATAATCTTTATGTTCTTTAATTCGAAAATTTTTTTTATTTTTTTTTTTTTTCTATAATAGTTATGTATCGTACAGGCGTATACACGTAACAGACAGTAAGAGCACATATGTATATTATTGTATCTATTACTAAAACATGTATTAGATGAACAAATTTGTATTAAAAGCACATCTCTGAAATTATCATTTAATACATACTATTTCCATTATCATCAAACCTAAAACGTCAGAATATCTCTATTAATATTCAACTAGCGCCTCAAAGAATCTCCAAATTATTAGCTTTACGTTCCTTAGCTAATGAACAAGAACTAACTATATATAGATATACTGCTCGGTGAACTGGAAAAGCCGTATTTTCGCTCTAGCGGTTAAATTGAAACTCTATAGAGGGAAAACTTATTGAGTTTAATTGTGTAGAACAATGATATTCTTTTTGAAAACGCATGGTGCATATAAAAGAATTTTAATATTAATTGATTCAGTTTTAAATAGTAATAATATATAGTGTGTGTCAGCAAAATAGAATAAAGTTGATAATAAATAAGTGGAAGCTTTTTCGTCAAAAGTATCGCACACGTCCCCAATTGATATATTTTAGTCATTTATTTAACAAAAACTTTTTAAGAATGTTTTATCATGTAACAGTAGTCATCAGCGGCGTAGCGTGCCGTCAGTTCAAGGGGATGTAATAAAGATATTCATATCTTATGATTATGTAAAGTGATCTGAAAGGACGACAAAAATGCAATAATATACAGGGTGTTCCTTTTAAAAACAAATCCCGATACACTCACATTCCTTTTGACCACCCTGTAGATGTTAAATTAACATATTTTCTCTTTACCATTTTTCAGATAAGTCCAAAATAACCGAGTTATTTAAATTTGGAAATTAAAAAAAAATGATTTTTTTTAAAACATTTTGAGAGCCACCGGATTTTTTCTGTATTTGCATCCCTTTTAGCGCCGTAACCATGGAGTAAAGACGTAACTATGTTAATATCAGAGACTAATAAATTATACCGTGGGAAAATTTGCGGTGAACAGGCAGTTCTAAAAAGTTTTCGAAAAATATACAGGGAAATTTAAAATAAAATGCACGATTTTCAACATCTTTTTTTTACGACAAAAACCTCATAGACGTGTTCCTGGGGTCGAAATATACTACCCCTGCAAAATATTTGCACTTATTTAAAACTCACCCTGTATAAATGTTGATAGGTAATTAATTCGGTAACAATTTATAACAAAGTTGTTAAATATGTTATTAAAATCAAAATGTAGTTATCGAATATCACACCTATTTATGTAACAGAAAATATCAACTGTATATGTAATGATTGCATGGTTTGGTGAGCAGTAAATGCCACATTTTCAGATTAGCGGTCTATCTAAAACTGCATAGAGAGCAAACATAATGAATTTAATTGTGCAGAATGAAGGTATTGTGTTTCAAAGGAAACGCCCGCGCCTGCATATGCATATTATTATATGAGGTCTTTATGTAGCGCAGACTTACTCGCTTTAGAGATAATGTACACGTTTGTGCAATTGTTTTAAACTACATATGCGTCTGATGGTTATATAGATTACTATGAAGCTTTTCACTTCGATCAAGGCCTCTCATTATTATTTTTCTTTATTTTTACGTCGCGTCGAGTGAGTAGTACCATAGTAGAAGGAAAAAAGTAGTTGCTGTAGATGTTAAAATATTTTCCTGAAATACATCCTAGGACAAACTTTAGGTTTGCACTTAAACAAAATTATCAAGGTTTTTATTCTAGGAGCTACAGATGCCCAACGCGCTATTGCCGTACCCTGTATAGTAATCATAATAATTTGGTATTTTGCATGGCAAGATATTCTACTAATTACAATACTTGATTCTTACAAGTGCACTATTTAGATTTACCTAGTAATTGAAATATAGTTCACTATTATTTTATTATTACTGTACCTAGCGAGCGCCAAGTCATTATAATTATTATAGAAATAAAGATATCTTACATTGACACGGTTACTACAAGGTGAGTCTTGAGTCTTAAATATGGCAAATATTTTCAGGGCTGGTAGATTTCGATGAAAGAAACATATTTTCTCTTTACCATTTTTCAGATAAGTCCAAAATAACCGAGTTATTTAAGTTTGAAAATTTAAAAAAAATGATTTTTTTAAAACATTTTGAGAGCCACCGGATTTTTTCTGTATTTGCATCCCTTTTAGCGCCGTAACCATGGAGTAAAGACGTAACTATGTTAATATCAGAGATTAAGAAATTACACCGTGGGAAAATTTGCAGTGAACAGGCAGTTCTAAAAAGTTTTCGAAAAATATACAGGGAAATTTAAAATAAAATGCACGATTTTTAACATCTTTTTTTACGAAAAAAATGTCATAGACGTGTTCCTGGTGTCGAAATATACTACTCCTGCAAAATATTTGCACTTATTTAAAACTCACCCTGTATAAATGTTGATAGGTAATTAATTTGGTAACAATTTATAACAAAGTTGTTAAATATGTTATTAAAATCAAAATGTAGTTATCGAATATCACACCTATTTATGTAACAGAGAATGTCAACTGTATATGTAATGATGCAGGTTTGGTGAGCAGTAAAGGCCACATTTTCAGATGAGCGGTCTATCTAAAACTGCATAGAGAGCAAACATAATGAATTTAATTGTGCAGAATGAAGGTATTGTGTTTCAAAGGAAACGCCCGCGCCTGCATATGCATATTATTATATGAGGTCTTTATGTTGCGCAGCCTTACTCGCTTTGGAGATAATGTACACGTTTGTGCAATTGTTTTAAACTACATATGCGTCTGATGGTTATATAGATTAGTATGAAGCTTTTCACTTCGATCAAGGCCTCTCATTATTATTTTTCTTTATTTTTACGTCGCGTCGAGTGAGTAGTACCATATTAGAAGGAAAAAAGTAGTTGCACTCTCCCAAATATTTTCTGCCAGGTTTTACAATCTGTCGAATATCGGCAGATTGCAGAGCGTTTCAGCTGAGTTCCGTGCGTTGACCTGTGAGGTTCGAGCGTTGCGTCCCAGCACAGAGACGGATTGACAAAAAATGAGTGCCTTACTGTGTTCTGCTATTGGTTTAAGTAATAATTAATTCAAAAAATTGTCCTTTGTTTTTTTTTGAGAGTCATTTGTGATGATGTTTGTGTTCAGGTTAATTTTCTCATGACTGATTACTACTTAATAATTTGATATTATTTTCATTTAAGCTTCAATTCTTTATAGATTTTACTTTTGACAACCATCCTTTGCTTGCTGTTTAACGAACTGCACCATCGTTGAATAAAAATTTGCTAGTCCGTACTATAACGTACCATAACCGTGAATCACCCTATACAGGGTAAGTCTTAAATTTTTTTTAGTTTTTAGTTAAAAACATAAAGTAAAAACGTAAAATAAAAACAAATAATTTCTTGATAATATGGTAACTAGTGTTCAGAACCAGAAATTCCCGGTTCTTTTGAGATATCAAAGAACCGAGACTAGAAATTATTAATTCTCGGTTCTTCCGGTACCTTCGGGACTCGGTAACAATAACTAAAAAAAATTTCTTTTATTACGTGAGAAAGTAGTGATGCTATTTCACATTGTTCTTGCTTCTTTACTCTTTTGAAATTTCTGTAATGTTTATTGACAATTATTGAAGTTTAAATATGTTATTTTATTATTTAGTACAATGTGTTGTTCAATCTATTACTTATTCAAGGAAAATCACCTAACCAATATATTACTACAATACAAACACATTAATGTTAAAACTAAACTCGTTTTAAATTTTAAAAAAAAATGTAGAAAATCTTTGAAATAGATAATAATATAGAAATATGTCATTATATATTTTTTACGCATTTCTTCCCATCAGAAGATTTTCAGATACAGAAGAATTGTTACACGAAATATGAAAATATTCTGTTTTCAACTAAATTTTGATTCGATGATCAATTTTTTTATTTTATTTTATTGTGAACTCATATTTTCCTAAATACATCTCTTTGAAACTATGGCGAGTGCCACGACTATACTTTGCCTAGTTATAGACCACGACTATACAGCTACGTCAGTGGTCACGGGACGCGAGAACAAGGTCATATAAAGTGGCAGAAAAAGAACAAAGGATTTAACAAGGAGTACAGTTACTAGTTGCCTTATACTATGGTAGTACAACTTGTTTTCTTAAGTTTATTTCTATATTTCTTAAGTTTCTAAATTGTATTGAAACATAAGTTATTTGTGTTTATTTTTTTATCTGCCAGTCAAATTTAGTCTTTCTGTCTTTTTTTAAATTTTTTTGTCATTTCGAATAATTTAATCATATTTTTTTTGAATAATTTAATCATTTTTATTATTTTATTTAATAATTTAATCTTATATTCATTCAAAAAAAATATATTACTCAATCTGACGATTTTTAAGTGTCAGTGTGACTATATTCGATCTGGATGCCTTTTTTGATACCAATTTATGTGTTTTGGTCAACGATGTGTGCTGGATAAGTGTACTCAACACGATCTGCTGCTGCCGTTGTTTGGACAACATTGCTCATATACGATATTGTACAGCTAAGCCATAAGTCGCAGACTTATGCACTGTTTTATCGATAATAACATTTATAGTCATTGAATCACTCCGATAGTGATTATTTTTTTAATGCCAGTTTAACATTAAAAATATTATGATTTATATATTTTTTCCATAGCAACTGTTAAAATTGCCTTATATCTATCAAAAATAGTAGATAAAATAGTATTTTAACCGCAAGGGTAGATTAAATGATACTTTAAAAGCGAGAATAGGTTAAACATTTTATTTCTTTTCGCCCTTTTTTTAATTGCTTCTATTTTTGAAAATTTTTGTATTCCTTTTCATAAGTTATTCGGGATTTAAATGGAAGTAGTTTGGGTATGGCGTTTGTCGCCTCAGCCTGAATATCTGTTGGTAATTTACTTATTTCGTTTTGAGCCATTTCTGGCCCCAATTCAATCAGCAATCGACACGAAAGAGAATTAAAAAATATTGACTCAAATCTGACAACTAAAGAGACAGCTTTATTTATTTGTCAAATTACATAGAAACTAACGCCAACCCAGCACAATATTTTTCTACTCGTAATAAATTCCTTGAAATAATAATTTCTGAATATTTCTTAAAACGTAACTCGCTATGGAAAAAAATATTGTTTTATACACGACGATAAAATTGCATTGTAGTCTTCCGAAATTAATTCATTAATTAGTCTTTTCGGTCGACGATAAAATACCATTTTAACGTCTTGTATAAAAAATAACTAAAATTTCATTACTTTGTGTAATGGTATTCCTTTAAATATACACAGTGTGATTTAAATATACCGGGTAGTGCATCGTCGTTGAAAGTAAAGGAAATTCCTTGAAAACTTTGAACTGGTCACATATTGGCTCCCCTATTAATTTTACAACTAAGTTTTAAATATATTTTTAAAGGTTGTGAAATTTGAACAATTTTGAGCAGGCTGATTTTATGTTATTTAAGAAAAACTGCATCGATTTTTAAATTAAAACTGAACAGGTAACAAATGACAACTTAAAGTACCTTGACATTTGCCTAGATTTACATTGTTACCTGTACAATTTTATTCTAAAAACGATGTAATTTTTCTTAAAGTACTTAAAATCGGCTTGTCAAAAGATATTCAGCATACACAGACTTTAAAAACCTATTTATGACTTCGCAGTAATAAATCAACAGGTGAGCCAATATTTAAGCAGTTTAAAATTTGCATTGGATTCTTATGTTTCCAATGCCGATGCACCACCCGGTGTATATTCCATTATTTATTTTTTACATCCATTATTTACAATTCCTGCACGATTAAAAACATTTATAAAAATTCCTTAATTGGCCGAGAATAGCTTTTTACACCAGCCAATTTAAAAACGAAAAACTAGAATTATTTCGTACGCGTTAAACAAACATTCTGCATAAAACATAGTTGTAAAATTGCTTCGAATTGTTGTCGAGTGGAAACTTCGAAAATAATAATATAAATATTCGGCCGACTGAAAATAAACTGGACTGGACGAGAATGTAGTAATTTTAAGTTGACAAGTTATAGTTAGTTTTTATACAAGACGATAAAATGGTATTTTATCGTCGACCGAAAATATTAATTCACGAGCGATGAAATCGCGAGTGAATTAATTTCGGGAGACGATAATGCAATTTTATCGTCGGATATAAAACAATATTCTTTTCCATAGCGAGTTTCGTTTTAAAAAATATTCAGAAATTATTTCAAGGAATTGATTACGAGTAGAAAAAATATTGTGCTGGGTTGGCGTTGGTTTCTATGTAATTTGGCAAATAAATATAGCTGTCTCTTTATTTGTCAGTTTTGAGTCAATATTTTTTAATTCTCTTTCGTGTCGATTGCTGATTGAATTGGAGCCAGAAAAGGCTCAAAACGAAATAAGTAAATTGTCAACAGATATTTAGGCTGAGGCGACAAATGCCATATGCAAACTACTTCCATTTAAATCCCTAATAACTTATGAAAAGGAATACAAAAATTTTCAAAAATGGAAGCAATTAAAAAACTTGCGAGAAGAAATACATTTTTTAACCTATCCTCGCTGTTAAAGTATCATTTAATCTACCCTTGCGGTTAAAGTACTATTTTATCTACTATTTTTGATAGATATAAGGCAATTTTAACAGTTGCTATGGAAAAAAAGTATACTAAGAGATGGCAAAGATTAGTCTTGAGTCGAGATTTCCGTATGTAAGAAGAGTACAATGCGTTTATAATGTACTGAACAAAGAGAGGACAGTAAACACGTTGCCAAACGTATGAAATACACCAAGAAACTGTACATAACATACATCGCTAAGAGACGTGGAAGGGGATATAGCAGATTTGTCGCAGTTGACCGGTCGATCCAATCAATACCTCTGTCAGTACTTAAAGTTCTAGGGAAAGGTGTACGTCATGCATTAAGATTCACGATTTAATTACGTCTCGTGATACTTAATTTGTATATTTATTAACAAGTCGTTGTAATTTTCCCTATAGCTTGAATTTTTTTAAGTGCAAGCTAGAAACACTTGCATTTTTTGGTAAAAATAAGTGGAATTGAGTGAGTGTTCGATAGTGGTCGCGCTATTAGAATTCAAAAATCGATATCTCGAAATCTGTTAGAAATAATAGATTGTAGTTTTTTCAAGAACTTTGTTAATATTTCTGCTGTATTTTCTTTGTAGACAGTATGTGAAAATCTTTATCAATAAAAAAGTTACACGATTGCTGAAAATTGCTATGCTCTAAAAGTAAATAGATGGATTGTTTACAATTTTTCAATGGAAAAACAACCTTATCGAATTTTTCTTATGTAAACATATTGTAAAATATCCGATCTTGAAAATAAAAAAAAGCTTCAATATCTAAAGTGATTTTTGAGTTATGGCCTGTTATGTGTTAAAAAGTTGAGTTTTTAAATTATCGCGATTACTGACGTTTTCTCGTTATAAAAAAAATGACACCCTAACGATATCCTTATAATTCCATTTCAGATGCTCAGAAACATGTTTAATGATTTTATCTAGTTATCTCTTGAAAAAAAGTCTAACTTTTTTAAAGTTTTACTTTACTTGATAGGAAAAGGCGTATCGGCAATGCCGCAACAGCACACCGTCGCGCGTCGCTTCAGTCGGTCGCATTTCTCTCACTCCGACTTAATAAGATCCCTATGCGATTTACTTCCACACATGTAAATGCCGACCATAGATTTAGTAAGAACAGATATCACATTGTGCATTTTAACCCGATCAAACAACCAGAGGTTGACTACGTACTGTAAAAACCAACTGAGATAAAGAAGGCGACATTGCCACATCTCAAATTTGCGCCTATCTACTTAGTTTGATTTGCAGAAAAGGTGACTTTAAAACCTTCACCGGATATCAATAAATCTCAATTTCTTAATTAAATTAATAGTTTATCTTTAAAAAAGCATGCGTAATAATATGTTATTAACCAGAGGATCTATGCGTTACTATTAAAGGACATGTTTACTGTTTAATGTGATGAAACGTCTAGAACTATTGGCAACGTCGCTGCTAGTCTTCCAGAATGAAATGAGCCGTCCGTCCCACCACCCCTCGCGACGGCCGTTGGTCTGTTATAGCGTACTACGTTTAGCTTACGGTGTGTTTGAAGTCGGAATCAAGGCCGAAGTGAACTTTTCAGTGGTTTTCAGTAGTTTTTGTTTTTGTTTAACGTACTTTTGAATCTGCGAATTTTCAATATGGTAGGACAGCTCAAATACCCGAATTTGTCTTTTCACAGGTAGGTATTGTTTCCGCCGTAATCGTGCATAGGCGTCCCACAAGGGAGCCTCTCGAAATTAAAATAATTTCGAATTATATTTGTTGAATTTTGATCTATTAAAACAAGAACGTAGTAGCCGGTAATTGAATTATAATTCGTCTGAATTACTACCTAACTGTTGTAGATCATAACAATTTTGAATATAAAGGTTGCATTTGAAACTTTAAATTGCGTCATATTTTGGTCATTATATACGATATTCTAAAGGAATTTTGCTCAACAAATAAGCAATGGTGTTTACCCGACCTTTTTACATTTTATTGCTTAATTATATCTTGTATCTGCCCCTTCGGTCTTGTTTAGACAAGTTTTTACCACCGTACAATACAAATACCTCTTCCTAGAGTTATTTGTACGGTGTGTTTACCTTTTTTTAGAATGGGACGAACTATAAATAATTCTTAGGCTACTAGTTTTATACATACCTATATACAGAGTGACCCAGGCCTCCAAAAAAGCTTTTTACCTATTACGTTTTTGGTTTGTGATTTTTATTTCAATCTTTACATAAGAGCCGGGCCATTGTAACGCACATTTTCAAAATATTTTTGTCAACATACAGGGTGATTCAAACCCCAATACATATGCTTAATACAGTTCATGAAGATTGGGATGTTTAACTAAAATTTGATTGTCTGATTAAGTTACCTAAGTAATGGATTTGTAAATAAACGTAATATTCATTATTATGCGACAGAAATCCCATACTGTAGCACACAGATTTGATACTTTTAATGATAAATGCCCTCTATTGAGAGACTAAAAGGATTAAAATAAATATTGATTTTAGGTATAGGAAGTTATTAATAATACAAGATTAAACAACTATTACACAGTACTTCACAGGAAGCTATCGATTGCGAACTAACTAAATCGTTACTAATTACAAATTTTGAAAAGTTCTTTTTAAGATCAAAAAAGGTAAATCAAAACCTAAACTATCGTTTGAGATTAAACGGGAAATTCTAAATAATGTTGCCTATTCTAAACAAGAAAAATTTATTTATAAGTTTTATAACATCTCTAATTAAATTTGGACGAAAAGAATATTTCTGTTTGCTGTAGGTAATTTTCTCAGAGATTAAATGGGAAGTTCTAAGTTATCTTCTTCTCTCAGGGAAAATACGTAAATAAAAATGACTTTTTAAGTCAAAAAAAGTCAAAAGGACAAGTTATTCCAAAAAGGACTGTCCTTTTTCAAAAGGACAGGTGGCAACCCTAGGTATTTCTGGAATGGAAATTTAATGGCAAATCTACAACTTTAGTTTGAAAATATGTTCCGGCCACCTATGATTACAAAAATGTCTAAAACGTGCTTTACCATTGCCTCCATATTCTAAAAAAAAATTGAAAGAAAAGTCACTAACCACAAACCTAATATAGAACTGTTTCGGAAGCCTGAGTCACCCTGTAAGTATTCAAAAGTCACTGAGTGTTTATATAGAAGTAACTGAAAGTTTAAATTGAATATCGACGTTGGAGCGATTTTCGAAAACTACCTACTAACGTTTCAACATAAGTATATGTGGGATATTAATTATATTATTATATTAGACCTTATAACAAAACTCATCTAACGAAAAAGTGTTAATGTAGTATATTAGTGTGGAGTAAAAATTTTACTAATTACTTTACTTTTACTTTACTAATTAAATTCGTTCCAAAAAACGATACGCCACTGGCCATTATAACAATCCAAATGCGCCTAGTTGCCGGGGTCGGAAATTTTAGACTTCTCTGTCTCTTCTGTCCTTGTTTGACACATTGGAATGTTTGATACACTACCAACGAGAATTTATGAATGAGATGTTCGGTCTATCTTTATAATGTCTTTGATGCCGACCCAAGAGTAACAGTTGCCAGCACGGCATAAATAATCTCCGAGACTAGTTTTGCATTGTTACCTTTTTAGTTTCATTTCAAAAATAGATGCAGTTTTTCTTAAATTACTTAAAATCGGCTTGTCTAAAATTGTTTAAATTTGGCATGTGTATTCAACATAAGCAGACCTTTTAAAAACCTATTTGTAACTTCGCTGTAAAATTAACAGGGAAGCCAATATCTGAACAGTTCAAAATTTGCATGGTATTTCCTATGTTTCCACTCGGTTTACATCGAACATAAATTATTCTAGAATTTATCACTCATTGTGATCGCTTTTTGAAAATTTTAAAAATAATAAAAAAAATAAAAATAATTTTTTTTATGCAATTTTTAATTTTCATTTCAGCTCATTAATTTTTTTACTTAACAAAATCATTACTTTTCTTAATCTTAAAAATATTTCTTATCATAACTTAATAAATTTCATAATGCTGTAACTGTCTTTTCTATGTATTCTGTCTGACGCCCAATCTTTTTAGATTTAGTATAATTATCGTCTAGCTTTTGTGAAATATTAGTGAATCTACAACCCACCCTAGAATAATACAAGTAGGCCAGTCAAATTAATATATTTTGAGGAATAAATTTCCAGCAAGCTGGGAATCATTTTAATAGCTTTATTCGGTCCTAAATGCGTGTTATCTAAGTTTGCACCATCCTAGGAGGTGAGCTTAGTTTTTGATAGCCAAAAAACCGTAAAATTTTTGCAGATTTTTGAATGTTTTGCATTCAATAATATAGAGGACTAAATTCTGCGTCGAATGACATATAAAGCGGCAAATTTGGTTCAGTGGTATAGCCGAAATCCAATGTTAAAAACGAAGAAAATTTCGTATTTTGGCTTACATTTTGCGGCTATCTAAGACTACATATCTTTAAAACAGATACTCCTATTAAAATAAACCCATGGAATAAAAGTTGTAGAGAATAAAATTTTACGTTATATACTCTACCTCAGTTTTTAAAATCAGTCATTTTGAAATACCAAATGTTGCATCAATTTGAAGTGTGTTTTTTTACACTTAAGTTCGTGTCTTTCTTTGGATAATTAAGGAGAACAATTTCTTTCCAACGACAAGAACAAAGAACGGCTTATTTCCATTCTACGTGAGAAATTGATACAGCATGAAACCTGGAAAGGGAATTTCTGAGAATACATTCTACTCTCCCAAGTACTTCAACTTCTTGTCTGTTGTTAAAGAGAATATATTGTTCCTACATGCAATCAGTGGATGCGATACAACCTCTGCATTTTATCGCCAAGGGAAGTTGAAGTTTGCCAAGCTTCTTGAAAAGAACACGATATTTCAAGAGAGTGTTAGGGTTTTTTATCATAAAGATGCAGATCCTGAGTTTTCATTTTAGCAGGTCAACTATTCTTGACTGCCCTCTATTCACCTAAGGCAGATCTGACTTCCTTGGACCAAATCCGCTACGGGATATTTTCAACATCCCTATCAAAGCCAACTTTTGAACTGACCTCTCTGCCTCCAACAAATGCAGCCGCTGCTCAACATATTCTGCGAGTGTACCTTCAATTCCAGGGCTGGTATTATAAACCAAAGGATCCTCTGAACTGGGGTTGGAGAAGGACGGACCTTGGCCTTCTCCCTATCATAAACATCAAGAATCCAGCTCCAGTTGAAATTCTCAATACTGTGTTCTGCAAATATTCAAAGGAGTGTACAGGGAAGTGCAGCTGCTGAAAAGTAGGCATGAAATGTTCAACAATATGCCTTAACTGCAACCTTCGAGGATGAGAATGAGACCTACATTGCCGTAGAAGCAGAAATAGGTGAGGATGGTCCCTTTGAAGATGATCCCGGTGAAGAGGACCTCGATATGCAACCGCGCC
Organism: Sitophilus oryzae; assembly: GCF_002938485.1. Lineage (NCBI taxonomy): Eukaryota > Metazoa > Arthropoda > Insecta > Coleoptera > Curculionidae > Sitophilus > Sitophilus oryzae. The sequence continues at coordinate 581,090 of NW_022145681.1, read as the reverse complement.
TTCCAAGCTTCTCAGATGAAGGGCCATCGACATCTAAGAAAATGCGAACATGAATGCCGCCACATTTTGTGCTGCATGTCTATGATTTATACATTATATTTCATGAATAAACTTTAAGTGTTTTTTTTTACTTTATTATTAAGAACTATGATTAATTTACTTAATTAATATTAATAATACTTATTAAAGATTTAATGGAAATACAGAACTCTGATAAATAATTATTTTTATTTCTACTACTCGAATCTCTACTCAGGTTGTATATATTACTTTAACATTGCAACGCAATATAAAGTGCTGTTTTGGTACAAAATTTTGATATTTATTTACCTTACATAACTTCAAATAACTCAAAACGTCGAAAAAAACGATTTTAAATTGATGCCTTAATTATAAGTGACTAAATTTAAAAACTAAGGTATCTATGTAACGTAAAATTTTATTCTCAACAACTTTTGTTTCATGGGTTTTTTCAATAGGAGTATCTGTTTTAAAGATATGTGGTCTTAGATAGCCGCAAAATGTAAGTTTGAACCGACATACCAAATTTTCTTTGTTTTTAACATTGAATTTCAGCTATACCACTAAACCAAATTTGATGTTTTTATGTCATTTGACGTAGAATTTAGTCCTCTGTATTATTGAATGGAATAACATTCTCCGGCCGACGCACCGTTTTCCAGCTACAAGCAACAAACTAAAAAAGGTGCAAAAATTTGGCGTTTTTTTGACTACCAAAAGTTAAGTTCACTACCTGCGATGGTGCAAACTCAGATTACACGCATTTAGGACCTAATAGAAGTATTAAAACGATTTCCAGCTTGCTGGAAATTAATTCCGCAAAACTGCTTTTGTCCATTTAATTTTATTGGCCTAAAGCTGCCGTTTGCAGGAGAATAATATAAAAAAGACGATATAATACAAAATGTTCTATTTAAACCTAACTAAACTAATTTTGGGTTTTATTACCATTGTATTATGATAGTCATATATAAAGATTATTAGTAAATAATTCTGATAAGTTAAAACATTATTTTTGGAACAATAACAAATTATAGGCTTTTAAAGTATGCCCATAAACAAAAATAAGTTATTTATTCAACTTGAAATTAAATGAAACCTAAACAACAGAGAGTTTGGGAATTTTATCCTTAAAATATGTATATGTTTTTTATTTAGATTTAGAACTTTCCTCTCATAAATATTCAGAATAACTCCATCCCTAGAATATTTTACCTTTCGTATACATTTTTTCAGGAGTGATTTAATTAAGGCCGCATTCCCAATTAAAGCAGAACTATCGCAGCGAATAATTTCTCTTTATATTCCCAGCAATAGTACAATTACACTTTATTAAATTATATGTGGAACGGTTCTAAAAAGAAATAGCAACTGCAAAAATGAGAATTAAAATCGGAAAACTGAATTTTATTTTGAAAGTCTTGAACAGAAACAATATCAATATAACAATATATATATATATATATATATATATATATATATATATATATATATATATATATATATATATATATATATATATATATATATATATATATATATATATATATATATATATATATATATATATATATATATATATATATAGAAACAATCTGTTTTTTAAAACATGTCAAGATCTATCCGGCAAGAAAGCTGTAGTGGCTATAGATTATATCGTTCTCTAACTCAAAAATCGAAAAATTTGAGTTACACCATTTGAAACTTCCCTAAAGGCACAACTTTTAATGCTGTAACACTAACCGACACGAAAAACGGGCACCTTAAAATTTTGATGTATCTTAAAGATTTATATGTTGTCTTCTAGTGGACCGATTTTAATGATCTTATAAGCAATTTGTAGCAAAATTATTTGACTTTTATGTCTTTCTAAATTATGTCTTTCTTTTTCTTTCTTATGTCTTTCTAAATTAAAAATAAAAGTTCCCATCTGTCAATTATACGAGGAAACACAAAATGATGTAATTTTGGTAAAAGCTTGGGAACATCTCCTGGCATCTTTCCTCTATAGTTTTGTTGGTTCATATCAATAGCTTTATTTTTTTGGAAGATATTCGTTTTTAAAGAAGACTAATATATTTTCGTAATTTTTACATGAAAACCATGCCTTTGCTTTTGGTGGTAGTCAACAGACTTATGCAATAGTATTTATGTTTTATGAAGTATTTATTAATATCTAGCAGAGATGGTTTTAAGTCCAGAAGTTGTATCCACTATAGTTGCTTTAATTGAAGATGAAAAATTATGTCGCTAACAGATTTAGGTGCGCACGAAGTATAATCCAATCGCTTCTTCGAGACAAGTTCATATGCTAGACATTCAGAACCCGTCGTATGAGAACTACGAGTGGAGACAATGGAGATATCGCTAAGAAACCGCCGCGCGCCTTTTGCCAGCTTTTTAAATTTGCAATGAATTGCTCCTAAGGAACGTAAGTTTAAGTGAATGGACTGTAAAAAGAAGGATAAACGAAGCAAATCTTATGTCAAAAAACCCTGCTTCTGGACCCCAACTTACTAGGTCTTTTCTTCTTCTTACAGTGCCATACTCTATATAGAGCGTCGGCTACCTCTCACATGTACTTGTAATGTGTGTCATCAGTGTTTCACAGTACACGGGACCTACAGTTTATTGCCGAATCCGAACGGCTATTTGGGAGGCTGTACAAGGCAAATATACTCAAGGTGGGTTGCCATTGCCTTCCTTGAGGTGGCGGCTCGTTGGTCGCTCTATTTAGATAAATAAATATTTTTATTTAAATAAATAAAGCGACCGTACTGGCTGGGGATCGAACCACCTTCTGCTCCGCAGATCGACGCACTAACGCTGGAGCTACGGCCGGCTACACTGATGATAGGTCTTTGACTAGGATAGGTCTTTTGACTAGCGCCAAAAGCAGACATGGTTTTAATGTAAAAATTACGATTAATTGTTCCAATCAAGTGCCTAAATAAATTATCAATTTTTGTTTAAGAATTTAGTTTTAATTATACTAGATTGATGTTCAAAAAGAGACAAGGGGACAGCCTTCGTCTCTTCTTATTCAATCTCTTGACATCATCACAGAAAAGGTGACCTCGATGAATACCGATTATGGAATGGGGCACAACAGAGTTAGCATGGTGTGTTACGCTGATGATGCAGCCATTATCTGGGAGGCAGCGGACGATATGCAGAGAAAGCTCTCTTCATATATTATTCTATCAAATAAGCCGAGAATTAAATATGATTATCTCTACAGAAAAAAATAAATGCTTAACCTTCTCTAAAGAGCCGGTAAGATGCAAACTGGTAGTAGAAAACCAAATTATTGAGCAAGTATCACAGTTCAGATACCTAGAAATAGATATGTCGTACTATCATGATCCAGAGAAAGATCTGAGAAGCTAGCTAAACCGAGCAACGGTCATGTGAGGATGTCCGAAGCAAATAGTGTGGACAAACACCTTCATGCGAACAGGCAGCAAAATTAAAATTTATATACATATGGCAGAGAAATCCGAGAGGAAACAAACAAGGCCAAAAGCATGTTGTTAAGAGTCGATGAAATGAAGAACATAAGAACCATAATGGGGAAGACTATCTTCTTCTTCTTCCAGTGCCTATCCTCTATGGATGTTGGCAATCATGTTGGTCCACATAATCCTATTGACAGCCGCCCTGAATAGATGTACGGTCGTCATTCCCGTCCACTGTCTAATATTTTTCAGCCATGATGTTCGTCGGCGTCCCTGACCTCTTCTACTATCTATTTTTCCCTGCAGTATCAGTTGGATAAGTTGATATTTATTATTACGCATCACATGCCCAAGGTATGCCATTTTTCTCACTTTCACACTATGTACTATTTCTAGTTCCTTTTGCATTCTCTGGATCACGGTGTTGTTTGTGACATGATAAATGTATGAGATCCTGAGCATGCGGCGATAGCACCACATTTCAAAGGCTTCCAAGCGTCTAGATGTAGCATCTGTCAGGGTCCAAGCTTCCGCTCCATATAGGAGCGTGGAGAATACGTAGCACCTTAGGACCTGTGTTATAGCAATATTCAGGTGCATATTGCATAGGATTTTTCTAAGATGGTTAAAAACGGTTCTGGCTTTTTCTATGCGGCATCTGATCTCTCGTGAATGATCCCATTCCTTGTTCAAGCTGCAGCCCAAATACATGATTGTATCTGCTGTTTCCAAGGTTTCGTTATTCGCCCTAAACTGGTGGTACTGCGCCTCATCATTTTTACTAACTACTAGAATTTTGGTCTTCTTGCAGTTAAGGCTCATACCATACATATCACATGCCTCTACTACTCGGTCTATTAATTTCTGCAATCCCTCAGCACTGCATCTGCCATGACAACTGTATCGTCCGCGTACCTTAAATTATTGATGGTTTCTCCATTGATCTTTATTCCTTCTTCTGTTTCACTGAGCGCTTGTCTAAACAGTATTTCGGAGTACGTATTAAACAAAATTGGTGACAGTATGCATCCCTGACGCACTCCCCGACTCACTGTAAATTCTTGGGAGGTTTCGTTGTCTACACGCACGGTCGCTCTCTGATGCAGATACAAATTTGTTATAAGGCGAAAGTCTTTGTCGTCGATACCATATATTCCATTAATATTTCAAATAATTTGTGATGTTGCATCCTATCAAACGTCTTCTCGAAGTCAATAAAGACTATAAGAGACAGAATTACACAAATATCAGACAACAATGTGGAATACAGAACGCAGTGAGATGGGGTAGGTAAAGAAAAAGACAACAGTCAATGGAAGAAAACAGGCTACCAGGCATAGCCCTGCAAGGGAAACCCATGGGTAAGAGACAGCCGGGAAGACCTCCAAAAAGATGGAAAGATAGTTGGAAATCTATCTCCCAAGAACTCCTACAGAGGCAACCTTAAATCTAACAGATCGACTAGATCTCAAATAAGTAAAAGAAGAAGAAGAAGATGTTTCAAAAATACTCAGTGAAACGTAAGTTGTGTGTTGAAATTATTTGAAATGTATTGGTTTATTGTGGGACATTTGTATAATAATATATTGCAATATTCTTCTTAAAATCTCAGCTTAACAAACCATCGAAATCTTTATGGGTTCTAAATATTAAAATATCAAAAAGTCATATAAATAAACAAGTTAAACTGAAACAACAGTACAGAATTTCTTTTTAATACTTTATTAGTAATGGATAAAAGTAATAAGTAAGTTAAAAAGAGGGAATTCAAATTTAAATTTGAATTTACCAGATTGAAAATATTAATAATGTTAATTGTTAAATTATTATTGGTATTTGTAATCTGTTTTATGACTGAGGTAAGATTTCGACAAACAAGAAAAAGCAAAAAAGACAGATGACATCCATACGAAACTATTTATTTCTATAAAAAAAATATTACATATTTTGAAGGAATCATTTGTCATTAAAATTTTAGATATGTTAATTTCCTGACATGCATTCCAATTGTACTAACTTATTACTTTTTAAAATAAAATAAACTATCTTGAAATTAAAATGGCAGATACATCTATCACTGTCAAGGATTTTATCGTTGAACGGACTATATTGCGAAAATTACCACATTATTATAAATGAGCGGATTAAACACTATTTTTAATCTATTTACGTCTAGATTGGATATATCTATCTATAACAATGTTATAGAATTTCCATTAACAGCACATAATAGTTATATTTGATTTAGTGGCAAAATCATTAAACACCGACACAAGCAGTCCAATATAACACTCATTTGTAGTTGATATTTACAATCGTTTTAATGAATATACCTATATGTTTGTCTAATCATAGATATATCAGAATAGCTTATTTATCATTATGATGCTTATAATATTCCTCAAATAATAAAAAAGCAGCTAAAAATACGACTTAAAAATATTTCGGCCGAAAGAAACGGCGTCCAGTTTACTTGGAAATGAGATCGATGACATTCCCTATATAATTTTACACTGACACCGTTTTTTTCAATCGTATTGTATTACTATAAAACACAGATAAAATGATTATATTTATAAAATAATACTTTTAGTATTGCCTTTCAATTAATTTGAGCTTTCAAACTAAGTTTGCGTACGGTATTCACTGTAACCGTTAAATATCAAAGTAATTTATGTACATAAATTAGATCCTTAGGGAACTACCCATACCCATACTATAACCGACATATAGTTAAATTTGAGTTTAATGGCAAAATTCTTCAGCATTGTTGAGGCGAGAATAACAGAAATTAAAAACACATTTTATCAAACAGAAACAAGAAAAAACAAATATAAAAAGAAAATAATTTAAACATAGTATTAACATATAAGGTAATAAAAAATATAAGATATTAAAATAGTTATTTATGATATAAGTGCTAAAAGTGGTATTTTATTTTGTGAGAAGGGAAGCTTGGGACACTCCACCTTCGCCGTCGTGTCCCAAGCTTCCCTTCTCACAAAATAAAATCACTTTTAGCACACATATACACTATTTTTTCTTCAAACAAGTTTATGCTCGCATATATCAAGGTATTATTACTTTTTACGTTAATGAATAATTAATAATATGTTATTCAGAAATCAAATTAATCATGAAGTTTATGGTTGCTAGGGTAATTGATTCGCTTCAGTGTTAAAAGTAAATCACGTGACTTACTTTTAGCACCAGTACTAAAAGTAAATGACTTTTACCATCAGTGACATCAGTCACATTTTAGGCACTGACAGGATGCGTTAAAAACTAATATTTTTACTGACGTTTGTAGAAAAAATATATTATTTATATACAAAGATTTTTTTAAAAAAATTAAATGCATAAGATATATTTTTCTTTAGTGTTTATGCCTTTGACGAAAGAAGCTGGGGGCTACAACCATACATTGTACACTGGATGTTGTGGTACACTGGATGTTGTGGTACACTGGATGTTGTGGTACACTGGATGTTGTTGCATTGTACACTGCTGTAGTTAGACAAATCATCACCTATGGAGCACTAGTATGGTGGGAAGCGGTACTTAAACAGACACACAACATCTGCTAGACCAGAAAACGGACCATGTGCTCACAAAACATGATTTTGGAGAAAAGACAAGGATATGCATCCCGACAAGAGAAGAATGGAAAAACAACCTAGAAATGAACACTGATGAGGTAGCAGTCTACACAGATGCTTCCGTGAGTTCTTCTCATAGAAACTAGACATCCAACGATCTTTAAGATTCAGATGGCTGTAATGTTGTACAAGCAGAGGTTTACGTTATAAAGGAAGCGGCCAGTTGTATACGAGGCTACTGTCCTGGCTGCGTCAAAGCAGAGCCACACTGTGCTGGATGCCAAACCACAGCAATGTGGTGGGCAACTAAGAGGTTTAATTTTAATTTCTAATTAATTCAACCACTTTTACTTGTGAATTTCAGTGAGGCAGTCTGACTGGTCCAGTGTTCCTAAACGCATAATGGGCTTGATAATAATGTTTCAGTTAAACTAATCAATATATTAATACTTTAAGTGAAAGTGCTTGCTAGTTCAGTGATAAATTTCACTGAACATTTTTTTTGTTCATTCAGCCTCACATATTTTAAAGAAATATTGACAGAATTGATACCAAAACTAATTATTTCAATACAGTTCTACTAGCACCCCATTATTTGGATGTACTAAGTAATACCTGAAGAATTCAAACTGCAAAATATTTGCAGATCACACACTCTGATTTTGATACTTCAATAGCAGGATCAATGAGCCTGCCCCAACAAAACTGACAGGTGAGAACCCCCATTAAGATCAATACGTGAGATACGAGTAAATTATTTTTACTAAATCCTTCATAATCAATTATTGGCATGCATAAAATTTATCAAAATGCCAAATGGGAAAAGATTATCTGAAAAATGTCTATCTACAAATAAAATATCCAACATAACCCGTTTAGTTGCTTTCAAGATTATACGTGACAGACAAATATAACCACACGCGGGTAAAAAAAATTAATATATACGGGCTTTGATATTGGAATATAAAAGACTAATAAGGGTTTTATTGAAAAATATCAGACTAACAAATAAAAAATAAATATGAGGCCTTTTAGGCAGAAAAAATGTCAAATATAGATATGAAAGTTTTATATTCGGTACATAATATAAAAATGAATGTATTTCTTTAAAAATAATATGTTTTTGGTTCAAAAGTTGTAGTCATTTCTCGTGAAACAGGACATGACTGAAAACAATTGAATACGTCAAACAATCCTAATTTATACCGTATAATCGAATAAAAACATTTTATATGTAAAATTATATGGGGAATGTCAACGATGTTCATTTCCAAGCCAACTGGACGCCGTTTTTTTTCGATCATACGGTATCATCTATACTAACATACTGAATCTCGTTATAACTTGTAGGTTATACTGGTAAGCCACTTTTAAGAAACACCCGGTATTATCAAATACCAAAATGTTAATAATACAGGGTTGTTCACCACATACGACACGGAGTAAACGATTAGATTTTTGCAAATTCTAAGTTTTGGGTTTGTTGAAGGACCATTAGAGGTACAATTTAAAAATATTTTTAAAAGATACAGAGTGTCCCAAATAAATAAAAAATATCAAAGTTTTATTTTTTTTATAGAATACCCTGTATATTATTACATTAAGTTTCTAGGATTAAAATAAAGGTATATTTGATTAAGGTTTTTGAAATATTTAGGTTTTTGTCAAAATACAGTAATAATTTTAATCCTTTATTTCCCTAGGCGTATTTAAGCTTTTAAAACCAAATATTGTACTGAAGTATTTCTATTTACTAAATTTTGTGCTGCAATAATAAAAACTATACTATCTTATACAGAGTCTCTAAAAATGTATTTTAAATAATTACTAGCTTTAAACGGCAATAACTTGTTTAATTTAAATGGAACACCCTGTATATTTTATGGGAGTTAGATGCACAATTTAATTGTCTATGAAATTGTATTATACCATTTTTTACCTATCTGTTCAAGTTTTCGTAGAAAATGTAAAAATATTGACATTTTAGATTATTTTTAAAGATGTAACAAATTTTTAAAGAGTACAGATACTAATATTGTCGATATAGTTCGTTTATTTGTATTAAAAAGTAAAAAAAGATATGTTTAAATATTTGTTAAAGGGGACCAATTATTAATATGATTCCATTATTCAAACTACATTAATTGACTGTTTGCGTTGATTCATAATAATTGTTCCAAATACTAAAAAACTGAATTTTGTATGTGTATTAGACAGTGTAGTAAAAAGTAACACCTTAAAAATTTTGTTTCATTTTTTGGCGAATGCTTATTTATACAAACAGAGACGTTCATTTTTATAACTTATTATTATATTGATTTCTGATTCAAATCCACATTTATTTAGCATAATTTATTAACTAATATAATTAACTATGTAATTAATTAATATTTGGGCGGAAATAATGGTGGTATATTTAATTAATTGTATACTCTTTTATAAAGATTTAAATAGTTTTCTTTTTATATACAAATGGGCTAGTAATATTATCGTTTTTAGCAGCTGTACATTTTGTACATTTGTTGCTTTAAAAACAATCTAAAATATTAATATTCCATGGGTATATTGATAAATGAGGTCTAAATTATAAGAAAATGCATTTTCTACGAAAACCTGAAAAGATAGGTAAAAAATGGTGTAATATAATTTGATAGACCATTAAATTATGCATATGATTCTCCTAAAATATTCAGAGTGTTTAAACAAGTTATTGCCGTTTAAAGCTAGAAATTATTTAAAATAAATTTTTAGACACTCTGTATGAGGTAGTATCATTTTTATTATTGCAACACAATAACTGGTTAATAAATAATCTTCAGTAAATATTTAGTATTAAAATATTTTATAATCTTGGAGAAATGAAGCCTTAAAAATTTTACTGCAATTTCACAAAATCGAAAATAATTCAAAAACGGTAAAGGTTAAATATGATAAACCTTAATCAAATTTACCTTTATTTTAAACGTAGAAAGTAAAAATGTAATAATATACAGGGTATTCCATTTAAAAAAAGCAACTTGGGTATTTTTTATTTATTTGGGACACTCTGTATCTTGTAAAAATATTTTTAAACTGTAGCTCTAATAGTCCTTCAACGAACCCAAAACGTACAATTTGTAAAAATCTAATCGTTTAGCTACAATACTCCGTGTCGTATGTGGTGAACAACCCTGTATAAGTAACATAATTAAATAAATTCAATATTTTAGTTCATTATAAATGATCGTAAAGTTTAACATCTAAATGAGTCGTTATCAAGATTGAAACGAGATCGACATTTTACTCAATACGTACTAACGCTGTCGTAGAGATTGAAAGATTAATTAACGGAATAATGTATGACAGGTTAGCACGCTACTAATAAACACACACACACATAACATGTTCCAACAAAACGAAACAAAATGCTAACACTATCGATTGCTGCTATTGCTTTTCACATATTAGTTAGCAAACTTTGCGTTCGGTTTGAAAAGTGGCATAGTTAGAAGTACGTAACCAGTTTGGGAATATTCTCTAAATATGAAAAATATTCTCATATTTCAGTCAAATTAATATACGTAATAATTAATATTTTGTAGCTAACTCACACAGGTCTCAAAACGACGTAAACTCACCTCAAATATCCATATATTTGGTCATTGACTCTCGTTAAAAGAAAATAACCAAATATGGACTACCATATTACTTTTGTGTTGTATAAAAAAAATTGTGTGTACACTATGTGCACAGATTTGAAGCGAAACTTCTTACTAACGGCTATTAAATTGGACGAATTGAAGGACATGTTTGAAAAAGTGACATTTTTGGTTGTTTTAATATAAATGGCTGTTTTAATATAAATGTCATTTTCAATTTATTTTTGTAATCTGTAACACTTCTGCGTTAAACCTAAACGGACACTGTTTATCAGAAGTTATGTTTACAGTTATACAAATTTGCCTAACAAAGAAAAAAATGCTTAACGTTTATCTCTTTCCGTCGTCGGAAGCAAAAAAAAAATACAAAGAATAAAGAAAAAAGCTAGTTACAATATTTAAATTCAACTATTCGAGAACACTTTACTTTTTTTAATCAGATACGTCTACAAGAAACCGTTGACGTTCTGTTACAATCACATTATATCCAAGTTAAACTTTAAAATTAACAATTACTACCTGCTAACAATTAATTTCTGTACGATTATTTTTAAATTTTACGTATGTTATGTTTATTTATGTTATGTTCTTTAAAATCAAAGAAGCGATTGCCATACATTACTAACATCTACAGATACACTACATTTAGTTTTATTAGATTGAATTAAAAAAGCCTCTTTTATTTTTCTTTTAGAGGCTATCGCTCCTTTCATTATAATTTTGGCGGTATTAAAATTTATTCTGTGCCCTGTGTCCCACGAATGCTGACAAATCTTAGATTTGTGAAAATCTCACTTTCTTAAATAATCTTTATGTTCTTTAATTCTAACATTTAAGGGTCTAGATGTTTCACCAATGTAAAATTTATCGCATTCACATTGTATTTGGTATATTACATTTTTTGTTTGTTGTTCTGTATTCATTGGTCTAGTATGTGATAAAATGGATCTTATTTTGTAGTTTTTTTGTGTTTTGAAAGATGTTCGTATGTTATATTGTTTTTCTATCCTTCTTATTTTTTCCGAAACGCCTCGTATGTATGGAATTGCAAGTTGTATATTTTGTATTATTATCATTGTGTCTATGATTTGGGGTTTGTATTTCGTTTAATGTTTTGTCAATAAAATATGGTGGATAGTCGTTTTTTATTAATGTATTTTTTATGTGGTTTATATCTCTGTTTAGTGAAATATCGTCTGTACATATTATTTTTGTCCTATCATTATAAACTTTTTATAACACCTATGTGAGTAAGTAACACATAGTTTAGGTTTAACGCAGAAGTGTCTACAAAAGTGCAGTGGCGAAATACCCATAAAGGATTTTTTTGGAGAGATGAATCGGCCACATAGGTATAGACATTTTTTATAATATTATTTTCTAGATCTTGCAAATTGGAAAAAAGTCTTTTACTTTATGAATTCTTTATAAAGGAATCCATATTTTATCCAATAATTTAATCATTAATATCTACCCTGTATTTCTAATAAACAGATTAATTACAAAATCGGGTATTGCACATTGATTCGGATATCATAAATAGGATAAATAGTATATATTTTTAAACCTGATTTTCTAATTAATATTGAACTGTGCATATAGCAAAAATAAATTAGGCACAAATAATTATTTAATTTCATTAGGGTTAATTCGTTGGTGAATTGCAAATTAACACTTAATAAACAAGCATAACTTATTATACGTTAATAATGTTATTAACCAGAATTAGCAGTTAGCTAATCTGCGCATTGCAGAGCTCATTAAATATTCATCAGTAAATACATGCTAAAACAAAATTGTTATATTCTGTTTCCCACTATTTATTAAATAGATATCAAATCATCTACACTATAATTATTTTCAGAACACAGTATATTTTGGGTTAAGCAAAAACTTTGTGACAAAACATTTTGGAAAGAAATGTGTTATATGAAAAGGTAAAAAAACTGAAGAAGTATAGTCCAGTAAATAACGACAGGAAAAAGCCGAAATCTCGGCTTAATTCGCCTACACTTTTTAGGCGGATATACATCTGAGGCGGACACACAGAGCATGCTTGGCTAGCCTTGGCCGCAAAAATAACCTAAAAAAAGATTTTCGCAAATATCTGCCAAAATATACATTTTACAAAAATTTTTAGCAATAAAAAATGAAGCTTAGGTCATAATTATGCAATTTTCTTTTGTTTACGACGCCTTCTGGAAATATCAAAAAAGCAAAAAAAGGCACTAACGAATAGTTGTTTATTATTAAAATGTAATTAAACAAATACTTCAAACTCTCTGAGTTGCTTAAAACGACTCAGTTCTTCTTAATCTGTTAAAAAAATCTTGAAAAATAAGCTATTATATAGATTTCGGTACAATTATTTAGAATAAATTTATTTATAATATACTTTTAATATGCCACAAGCCAAACAAAATTGCTCTGAACAGATAGTAGCATACGTGCATATTTAAAAATATAGATTGATTTTTAATATTATTATTTTGAATGTTATCATTTTATTTTAGATTTAGATTATTTAGCAGCATAAAAACTATTAACCTACTATTTACGGAAGATTTATAAATAAATCGGGTAGTTCATTAAATAGTTTGAGAAACTTAAAAATAAAACATATTTACAAGGAAAATAGAAACTATAACGAGAACCCTTCGAATATATTTTTAAAAATATTATTACATACACTCAGATGCAAAAAAAAGCAACGGAAAATTTTGTCGTCAAGTTTAAATTATTATATCTCGTTTAATTTTGGCCCTATTTTCCTGATTTTTTTGCCAAACTGTATATAAATATATCAACTGTAATTCATAAACTCAGTTTTAATTTATATGGCATTCTCCATAGCAAATTCTTATCAAGCCACCCAATAATTTTTCCCTCGTATTTTACCGTTGAAATAGCCATATGAAATAATACTGCCTGTATCTTCGAAACCATTAAAAATTTTGAAATACTTTAAATACAAAAATTATTCATTTTTTAAGTCTCCATCTAATAAAAAATAATATACAGGGTGTTCAATTTAAAAAAAAACAAATAAAAATTATTTTATATTTTAGAAAGTTTGGCGTAGAATTTTGTAGACCCTGTATGATTTACGATTACGATATTTACAGTAAAGTTAAGTATAGGCCACCTAAAGTAAATACCCAGTATAGTTTTGATTTCAGGACATTTCTTGTATTTTTAATATTTAAAAAAAGGTGAAAATTATATATATATATATATGAAATGAACAAAATTCTTACAGCTTTAGTGTATATCAATAAATAATATTTTCTTGCCTTTAGCTGTGGATTTTTTTCTAATTTCGAAAAATCGAAAGTAGAGAAAAAAATTAAAAAAAAAAATAAAAAGTAAAAAGAAAATTGTTTTGCTTGTCGTAAAGGGGGGAACCAAGCTCCACTCCCACAACCGGTTTCTGGGCCTACCCTTCATTAGGTAGGCTGTCCAGGGGCTGGTTCTCACCGATACGGCAAGCAAAATTTCTTCTATATCAACAGACGATGTCGTAAAGTGTCGGTGAGATATTAGTGCATCTCCCGTCAAAAGATGGTAAAGAGCGTTTTTCGGCCCGCTCAAATATATGAAATGAACAAAATTCTTACAGCTTTAGTGTATATTAATAAATATATTCGAAATCGTATATTAATAATATATTCGAAATTAGAAAAAATACACAGCTAAAGGCAAGAAAATATTATTTATTATTATTATTATTATTTATATATATATATATATATATATATATATATATATATATATATATATATATATATATATATATATATATATATATACATATTATATTAATATATATAATTAATATATATATGATACATATATATATTAATTATATATATACATAATATATATTAATTATATATATATTAATATATATATACATATATATATTAATTATATATATATTAATATATATAATTAATATATATGTATATAATATGTATATATATATATATATATGTATATATTAATATACATATATATATATATATATATATATATATTATACATATTTTTTTTTTTTTATTTATTTATTAATATCTCTGAAACTATAGAAACACATTTACTTAGGAATATAAAAAGTGATTTGAAAAGAAGCCAAAATTCAATAATATACAGGGTGTTCCATTTAAAAAAAAATATCCCGATCCACCGACACTTTTTTGAGCCACCCTATAGAAGTTAAAATATTTTCCGGAAATACATCCGCGTATATATTATGTACTTTAGGTTTACACTTAAACAAAATTCTCAAGTTTTTTTTTATTCCAGGAGCTACAGATGCCCGAGGCACTATTGCCGGACCCTGTATATATAGTGTAACTGAGTGGTTACATGTTTAAGCGTAATGCATAATAGTGCTTGAACAGTTTTATTTGTATTAATTTTTGTTTACACCTGCCCACGTACTATTTGTAAATTGAGTTGCCTATATTGTGTCATGTATCAAGCGACGGCGCCATCTGTTATAATGTTTGTTAAATCTATATCGGTCGATAAAAGGTATTTTTTTTTTCTTTAAATCAAGCTTATCGATCGGTAAAATTTATTAATCGGAAGACGCTTTTTCTACGACTAGCCTAGAAAATGCAGTTTGACACACGGAAAACTCGATCTGAAATTGGCGTTTTGCAAACTGTCGTGTGCTAAGGATTTAGCGCACGACATGTGTCTTAGTGCACACGACATGTCAATTTTAACATTTTTAACCTCCAATGTTTAGCTGAAACGCCAGACGCAACGCAGCCGTCAGAAAAGTGTCATCATTACATCGCAAATTATTTCACAAAACTGACAAAAACTGAGTGAGTCTGCTGCTAATTTGTAGTCGTAGAAAAAATAGCGTAAAAACTCGTTCGAAAACTTCTTTGTAACTTCTTTGCTCCTGCGGCTTGAGCCAACAAACTGTCGAACTCGTGTGCAAAATGTCGTTTTCGAAACTCGTTGTTTAATATACTATTCTAAATTTAATGTTGATCTCCTCGACCACAAATAACCATTTTAATAACTTGTGAGTTAAGATTGGCCTTGAATCATGTCATGAACCTTTTGCCACCAAGGCCTTGTAACCAAATAAAGTCCACTAAAAAATATTCAAAAATTCAACCAGTGCATCCATCATAACCCGGTAGGCGCAGAAGTTTCTCATCCAAGCCTTTTTGGAAGCAAGTAGAAAACTAACAGTGCTGGTGAAGTCCAAGCTCTTCCTAAAAAGTAACAACTTTTCACTATAAGTTACGTAACTGCGCAATATAAAATTCATATCGTAGGTACCATACTAGCCAGAAACTAAATTCTCTACGTAATGATCGAAAAACGTTTTTTTCAACATAATGACAACAATTTTGTTCGATCCAGTGTATTTTCGCTTGCTCAGATATCTGTAATATCCTTTTAAGTGTCCACTAGACAGAAGTCGATGCAATTTGAAAATTGTTTTTTGGAACATGAGTCTCGCATACGAAATAATCGAAGCTTTTTGCTGTTAAATCGGTTGGTGTAAAACCCTATTTTTCGGATAATTCTGCAGTTTGAATAAATATATGTTTTTCAACCTGTAGGAACTTATACTTAGGTATAGCCTAATGCATAGGAAATATTTATATTGACACAAAACAATTATTTTAATTTCTTACGATGAAATCTATGATAAAATATGATGGAATTAGTCACAAGAATAATAACTAAAGAAATATGTAGATTCTGGTGTATTGTGGGGATGGTAGATAAATGGTAGGAAAGGGGCCTATTTTAATATACTTCTTCTTTTGTTTTAGAAGGCGTATTGCCTGTTTAGTTGCGGTTTCCTCCTCGTCTAAGCAACTCTTGCGAGGTTGACTGCCAACTGTCTTGCCAACGTTTAGGTGGTCGTCCAGTAGGTCTTCTGCCATGGGGTACGTTGTTGTGAATTATTATGGCCATTCTGTCGGGGCCCATTCTATTGACATGCTGGTTCCATTCTCTTCTTCTCTGCCTTATCCATCTGACAACGTCGTTTGTTTGGCACTTTTCTGTTATGTCTACATTTCTCTGTCTGTCCCTCAATGTAGATTCTGGTGTATTGAGGGGATGGTAGATAAATGGTGGGGAAGGGGCCTATTTTAATATACAAAAACTTAAATTCACTTGTCAACTACTCTGTACAGAGTGTCCCATTCTCGTGTGTTATACGGGGTATCTTGCTTATGTGTAGAGATACAAAGATGCAGTTTTCACATCATTTTTCCATTCATCGTGCTACTTTTTTATGAAACTAAAAATACCCATATTTGTCCTAGCCCTCTTAGTTCCTGAAATACAGGGCAAAATTGCGCCCCCTTCATATCTCGGTTACATCTTATAACTTATTGAAAAGGTGAAAACTGAGTCCAATATGCAGGGTGAGTCGTTAAATAAGTGCAAATATTTTCAGGGGTGGTATATTTCGACCCCAGTAATCTTCAAACTTAAATAACTAGATTATTTCAGACTTATCTGTAAAATAGTAAAGAGAAAATATGTTTCTCTTATCGAGATCTACCAGCCGGAAAATATTTGCACTTATTTAAGACTCACCCTGTATATACATAGTATATACTTCTTCTTCATTCTTCTTTCTCAGCCTGGTTCCATCCAGTGTTGGATATAGGCCTCTTCTAGGTTTTTCCACGCTTTGCGATCTCTAGCCAATTTTATCCATTGTCTTCCCGCCATTGCCCTGACGTTATTATATTTCTGTGTTATGTCACTGCCCTGACATTTATACAGAATATAGTTATATTTCGAGAATGACAGCTCCTAATGAAAAACTAGTTACGCCACTGGCTTCTACGTGAAAATGTCTACTGGGCTCAATTTTCAACTTTTCTATAAGTTATAAGATAATTGAGATATGAAGAGGGTCGAAAAATGCAACGTTTACAATTTCGCCCTGTATTTCGGGAACTAACAGGGTTAGGACAAATCTGTGTCTAGCATCTTTAGTTTCATAAAAAAGTAACATAGAAAACCGCATCTTTGTATCTCTACCCATAAGCGAGATACCTTGTAAAACACACGAAAATGGGACACCCTGTACTATAAGTTGCACAACTGGATATTAAAATAATATCTCAGCATAACCAGCCAGAAGCAAGTTTCAATTGTAGGTAACTGTTCGAAGAATATTAAGAACTTTTAACCATAATAACCACATTTTTGTACAGTACAGTGTGTTTTTCACAACCGAAAAATTGTAATATTTTTTTTAAGTTTCCATTGGATAAAAATTGGCAGAAATTGTAAAAATGCTTTTATTGAGAATTTTTGTTGGAAACGAAATAATTTTAGCTTTTTCCATTAGTATAAATAGCCAATTACCGATGAATTTTAGAGTACACGTTTTTTTAAATACAGAAATTTATTTTTTAGGAATAGCTTAATATACATGGTGAGTCTTAAATAAGTAACATATTTTCTCTTTACTGTTTTTCAAGTAAGTCCAAAATAAAAGATATTTTACTTTGAAAATCAATAAAAAATATTTTTTGCTTAAAATTTGAAAACCACTCGATCATTGGTGAGTTTTCTTTCTTGTAAATTTAATCTACTATCTATGTTGCCATATTATGAAGATATTGTGTTTTAACTAAAGATTAAAAACATTTCAAAAAAAAAATTAAAATTTCCAAAATTTCTAATTTTTTCGCGAATAAAAAAACCATAGACGTGTTTCTGGGGTCGACATATACTACCTCAAAAAGTATTTCCACTTATTTAAAACTCACCCTGTATAGTTGGAAAAACGTATTTAAAACACAAAACTTTTTTAGTTACCACTGAAAAAGCAATTAAAAACATTACAAAAAATCATATTCTGCAATATTTGAGATGATAAGACAAATTAAAAAAGCATACAGGGTAATTCAAATTCGACGCCTACCATTAGGATTTCAAAAACTGTAGGATATACGAGAAATATTTAATTAGGGTAAAGTGTAAAAACGGGTACCCTATTACTAAGACTTCGCTGTCCGTCCGTCCGTCCGTCTGTCACAAAGGTCTATCTTATGAACCGTAATAGCTAGACAGTTGAAATTTTTACAGATAATGTATCTATGTTGCCGCTATAAGAACAAATACTAAAAACAGAATTAAATAAATGTTTATAAATACAAAAGTACTTTCACTAAACATTATCTTTTAAGTAAGAATTTTACATAGAATCTTTCAAGTCCTCAGTGGCCGCGTGGTTTAAAGCGTTAGGACTTTACGCTGCTATGACGTTGGAGCCGTAGTAAGGCAGGTTCTAATCCTAGTGAAGGCGACTTTTTTTAATCGTTTTTTTTTAATTTTTTCATATTTTTACATATTTATTTTTACTTTCTACATATTTATTATTGATTAATACAATTTTTAGTAATGTGTTTCTTAATTTTTTTTAACTTATACGCGCATTAAAATTTCAGCTAAATCGGAAAAAAAGTTTATAATAATATAGTGTCTAATGTTGTATAGATAATGAATGGTACGGAACCCTTCGTGCGCGAGTCCGACTCGCACTTGACAAATTTTTTACCACCATCATCAACTTCATATTTTCTTATATTTTATTTACCTATTAGATGTTTACACATCTGAATAAATAAATAAAAAAAGAATATAAATAGCAATATATACTAGTATGTTTATAATTTTTACGTATTTATGTTAACATTCTGTATAAGGTTCAACGTAAAATATAAAAACACTTCAGAGATCAGATGATTTAAAGTTTTCACATAGTAAAGAGGGTGGAGTTCAATCCCGCCCTAAATATTTCAAACGGCTCTTCACAATAAACTGCCCAACTGGACAATATTAAATTCATATCCCAGCATACCAGCCAGAAGCAAGTTTCAATTTTAACTGTTCGAAGAACGCTAAGAGCTTTTAACTATAATGACTACATTTTCGTCCATTCCAGTTTATTTTCAGTCGGCAGAATATTGTGTATTATTTTTTAAGTTTCCACTCGACAAAAATTCGAAGCAATTTTAAAATGTTTTTATGCAGAATGTTCGTTACGCGTACAAAATAATTCTAGTTTTCGCTGTTAAATTGGCTGGTGTAAAAAGCTATTCTCGGTCAATTTTGCAGTTTTCATAAATGTTTTTAATCGTGCAGGAATTATAAATAGTGGATATAATAGATAGATAATAGAACATACAGGGTGATTCACGGCCATAGTTAGGTTAGGTTAGGTTAGGTGATGTTAGTTATTAAATTTACTTAGGTGATTTTTTATAGAAAAAAATATTTATTTCTGTTTGTTATAAAATCGCTCAAATCACTGTTTTTTCAAATTTAAGCCTTGGTATATTATTTAAAAATTGAAACACAAATAATATTGCTTTTAAACTTAAAAATTTTTATATTATCATGTTCCTATACCTAAAACCTTCTGGTTTTTTCAGTAAAGATATTTAAAAGATAATAATTCTAGTATTGTTGTTTAGTTTAAAGAAAATCGTTAGTATGACATTAGAGTTTACTTGCTAAATTTCTAAAATTTTCATAGTAGCGAAATTTTTGAAATAAGACTATAACAATAAAATTATTAATGTTTAGCTCTACTTAAAAAACCGGAAGGTTTAGGTATAGGAACATGATATATCGTTGAAAAGCAATTTTATTTGGGTTTTGATTTTTTAAATAATATTCATAGGGTTAAATTTAAAATAACAAAGATATCAGCAGTTGAATAACAAACGGAAATAAATAACTTTATAGTTTTTGGCTATCCATACGTAATATTCAATGAGTCGATTTAGACATATGGAATATATAGACTTCCGTTAATTTATAACCCAAATTTTACCATTTAAAATGTTCAGTTCATTCAGGTCATTCAGGTTTTACCAATGCTTATTCAAGATCATGTTTTTTCCATTTTGCATATGTTTTATTCATTATCTCAAAAAATTTATGTAGAGAGGTGTAGGTTAGTATAATAGAACAATTACGAGATATGAAAGTAGTTTCCAAAAATGTAATAATATACTTTGTATTCCATTTAAATAGGGCATTTAACGGAAGATGCCACCACTTTTCAAATGATGCGGCAAGGTGGAGCAGATGCCTTTATGTAAAGATCCAAATTTTCAAAATATTCTATCACCGGTTCTCCTAAAACGACTAACGTGCCATATCGCCGTAAATCAGTGAATCACCCTGTAATATATTACATACTAGATCGCGTAATACGTGAATAGAAAATATATTTCAACACAATGTAATTCAATTGCTATTACAATTCCAATAAAAAGACGAGGATATCATATCTTGGAATATTATGAGAAGCGGTTGTAATTTCTTTTAACACTTCTCAAATATACAGGGTGTCTTAAAATAATTTGTGAACCGCTGTATTTTTTATGTTTTCTTTCTTGTAAATTTAATCTATTGTCTATGTTGCCATATCATGAAAATTAAAAAACTAAAAATATTTTCAAAAAAAAAATATATATTATATATATATATATATATATATATATATATATATATATATATATATATATATATATATATATATATATATATATATATATATATATATATATATATATATATATATATATAACAGTGATTACAGAATATTTGTGTGTACTCAAACCATACAAAATTGTTACACTGTACAAAGAGTAACGAGTTGGTCTGTTTTTCCGCCTTCACAATTCTGTAATGCCGATCCACCGGTAATACTGTATTCAGTGTTTCAGAATCTGAAATTTATTTTTTTGTGAAAGCGAAATTGAGAGTTTTTGATATTTATTTGAGATTCGAAATGACATTCTTTTAGGCAGTAGTATCTCAAAGTGACACTTGTTTAGGCACTAGTGCCTAAAAGTAAAAAATTAAACAAAAAAAAGGTTTCAAAGTTGTTAGGTTAGGTAGGTGGTCTCGTATAAGTTTTTCGACTTCTCGGGCACTAACGTGGATAGCGCAGTTTCAACAGCTTGTTGAATATTCAAAGACTCGTTATTATCACTCATTTTTTCACAAAACTTTTTAGTAAATACGGCGACGTTTAAACCTGACAGAACTTTGTCATTAAACAATGCCTAAGAAACCGATTACCAGAACATTTTAAAAAAATGCTTAAAAATAAATAACAATAATAGCATTAAAATCTCAAAGTATCCGAATCAAACCAAACAAAAAATCTTGTATGAAATTCGTTGCGAAAAGACTGTTTTAAGCACTCGGCTTTGGCCTCGTTGGACAATTTTGCATCCCGTGCTTAATACACACTCATTTCGCAACTTGTTACATAAATAGTATATTTTAATAATCCAATAAATAGTAGTATTTCAGTATCAGAATTTATTTTGGGCCCTTGCCTTTCTATAATATCCACTTCTCATTCTTCCTTTTAATCGTCATGTTCAGTAGTTAATTCGTCATCTTTGTTCAAACAGCCTTGCATGAGCTGTTGCAATCTTTCTTGCCGAGTACATCTAAAAGATTTAATAATAAACTTATTTAATAAAAAAAAGTCGATTATTCACTTTTTTATCACAATTTGCTCATTTTTAATTAAAACAAATCAGTAAAATAAATTACCTTGTTTGACATTATAAAATTATTGATGTGTATTGACACACCGCATCGACCTACTACCCTAAACGATGTGCAAACGTACACTTCTAATTGTTTAGCTCTCATTTTACACTTGGCCATAAGTTCTTTTTATTGTATTGTATATGTCCATTACTATCCTATAAATAAGTCTATTTTATATTTTATTTATTAAACATACCTAAAATAACATCTTTAGATCAATTCAATTGTGGCTGTAAAGTTTTTAATTGTAAAGCTTATGATATAACTGCATAATAAACAAGATTTATACCGAAACATCTATCTCATTATGTTGTCTGAATTTCGTCTCATTCTAACTGATAAGATGTCTCATTGTCTCATTGTGACATAATAATCATTACGTTTGACTGCTGAGACCCAAATTAATGGCTTAGTTGAGGACACGCCTTTTTGGTCTTTATCATGTCGTAAATGCGAGAATGAAACCTATTACTGAAATATGGTCGTCGAGAAACGTCAGTGTCTTGCCGCAGAGGACGGTTTATTATAGAGTGAAAAGGGTCGCTTTATGCGTCCGTTAAAAGTTTTTTATGTTTTCAGCAGCTGCTGTTAGATACTCCCCCACTAACATGGCTTTTGTATGTATAAATTTATATGTCCCTTCAGAGTTAATTTTAAAATCAAAGGCGGGAATACATATGTTGAAATATAAAGTAAATTAAATGTTACACTTTCCATAGTTGAATTAGGCATAGATAAAAAAAATAGTTTAGATTGGAAAGCCCATCAAAATTTTAGGTCACGAAATTATTTTGAGTCGCGACCGTTGTACGCGATCTGCTGTTGCTGTAGCCGTTGCTAAGAACAACCGTAAACAATAACAGAAATAATTTTCCCTTGTCAAAGTCAGAATCTTCAAAAATTATAAAATCTTTTAAAATTTAAACCGCCTTCATTGAATAAATACCGAAAAGTATTTAAAGCGTCCATTCTCAAGGTAATTATATTGCTATCTTGTGAGTTTAATTTAAATTTTATTTACTAAAACCCGTGATAATTGTGAAAAAGTGACATTAAAAACTTAAAAAGCTGTGGGAACTGCAAAAACCATCGTGGATCGTGGCATAACATCGGTTTCCGATGTTTCAAAGGTATTTCACCATACGTGTCCTTATATAAAACATAACATAACCTGATACATAACCGGCTAAATGAAGTATAATCATACATAAATAATATAGTGTCTTTACACGCAGACTAGTTTAGTTTGGTAGTCAAAATCTATTTAAATATATAAAATATTATACAATAACTAATAAAGTATGACGGTACAATAAATGTTATTTTATTGTATAAATATAACAGTTCACCGATAAATTAATTTAGAATTAAAATATAGAAGTTTTAAAACATTTAAATAGATAAAGCTGGTGTACATGATTTATTCTCTCGGCAAAATTGTTTACATAATACAATAGTACTCTCTATATGTCGGCTGGAGTAAAATTTACGAGTTAGTTTAATTTGGAACAGCCTTTATAATCATAAATAAAATAAAATTCGTACAGAAACTTTTTTTCTAGTTATCTAGGCAATTTAAATACTTTTAGACTAAATTTTATCAATTTATTATACAACTTTTATCGACTTTACCATACAGATCTATATTATGTTTAAAATAACATTTGTTCTTAATTTATTAGGCTACGATACAATTGTCTGTGCTTATTGTATCGATGTAATACTTGTGGCGCACCTCATTCGCCTCGGTAGATTATAGGAAAACGGAAAAATATAGAAACAAACATTTTTAAGGATATATGTGGGGAGGCAATGTGCATAATTTAAAATTGTGTTGAAATATACAGGGTATTTAGGAACCAAGATTCATACCAAAGTTACATTTTTCTTATGGAACACCCGGTATTTTATTTCATGTCTGGATTATTGGACTTAAAAATGGCATTTATTATAAGGGTTAAATATGCTTAAAAACTTTGGTTTTTGAGATATTTAAAAATATTTAAATATGTAAGCTATAATAGAAACGATTATCAACATCATGTACATTACTTTTCAGAATTAATTATTGTGTTGAGTTTAAAGGTAGAGAAATGAACTTTACTGAAAAATTTGATTGCTTCCTTAAATGCATACAGGGATAGCAAAAATTGGTGATCTATTTTAAATATTTATTTTTCATAAAAACTTTGTTATTTCAAATGCAAAACCCTCTATTTTTTTAAACAAATACAAACAGATTTAAATGCTCTTTCAAACTATATTAGGGTTTCCTATACCTATCTGGCTCACATTTTGAATAAATAGTGATTTTTTAATAAAATGGCAATCAAGATGGCTGGTGTCGCTATGGCAATTTTCTAGTGACAGTTATTCTCTAAATCGGCATTATTAGTTCATAGATTTTATTTAATTATAATAATTTTCTTTTATTAAATTTACTGCAATAGTTTAATAAGTAAATATTTATTATTTTATCAAAAAAAATAAAGCAGTATATGTCAAAAAAAAAATATTATTTATCAGTGTACTAGTTTATTTTGTGAAGAAAATTGCTGGTTGGCCTAAAGGGTTTATACTTTGGTTTATGCTCAAAGATATCCAAATAGAAATCATCCTGATAAGTGGTTGAAAAACCTATTAGGCAGAACAGAAATCTGTCGTTGGAAGTGAAGAAAATGAATTTGCCGTAATACTCCGCCAAAATGATAAATATGTCAAAAATCTTGCATTTTATACATATAATTCTCTAATGAAACTCACCTTTATTTTTCTCCTAGAATCAAAAAATCAATTAATATATAGGGTGTTTCATTCCAGAAAACACAACTTTGATGTGTAACTTTTTTGTGGACCCCTGTAGAACTCTCTATATTTTTAAAAAATGCTCTAAATTAACCTACATATGCTCACAAAATTTTATTTTAATCTAAACTGTCGTTCTCCTTGGAGCTTCCGTGGCGTATGAAGTACCACCTTGTATTAAAATTATATTTACCACCTTGTATTCAAATATTCACCCTGTAAAAATTCTGCGAAAAAATTTCATAGTTTTAGTAGAAAGCTAAAACTACTTTTGTCTATAAAAATTTCATTGCATTTTTGGTAGATGTATTTTTGCCTTAATTATATGTAACAGATTTTGTAAATAAAAATAATTTTCAAATATAAAAATATGTAATGTACAAAATAAATAATAAATCCTATTTATATTTAACTGGGATATAACAAAAGGTAATAAATGTCGAATTCAGGTATTTAACAGGTATATTCAAATAGTAGGTATAATGCACTAATCTCGTTGGGTTTTCTAATTGTCCCAAGCAAGATTTGGATTGTAATGTGGCTGATTTATAGGTAGGCGTTAAACATATTCTGATTATTGTTTGCGCTGGATATCGGCAGGTAGCACCATATAACGCGGATTATTTTGTAGATGATGAATTATAGCTGTGAATTTGAGAGATCTATGTCCCGTTAACAAAACAACTCGATCAACTGTTCAGTAGAATTATTTTAAAACACAATCTTTAAAGGTAATAAATCATTTATATCATTTTAATCGCACGTATACATCAGGTTTTCTTACTTATTTACATTTATATACTAAAGTTAAGTTTTTTTAATCTACTATTTTTTCTATATTCTATATAGAATATATAGAATATAGAAATATATATATTTCGAGTCAATTATTCATATTTACTTAATGGATTTGTTATAATTTTACAATTCCAGAAATAATTGAAATGAAACTGTTTAGTAAAACGATTTTAAAGCATACACCTTAGGTGCGATTCTCACTATAACATTCCGCCACCGTCGCGTCGTCGTCGCGTCGAATCGCCGCGCGAGGATGTTATTCTTTTTCGGGGAAAATATTTTAATGATAAAACCATATGCTTTTGTAAAAATTCACAGTCCTTTACAAAGATGCAACCGGGGGGGCATTGAAAATGATGAATAAAAACGTAAAAATATGACTAGTGTTAATATGAGTGTATTACATACATATTTTTAAATAACGATCTTAACAAAAAACAACAGATTTAAAGATTCACTGAAAAAGTAGTAATGTTAACTTTAAATGTTAACATAATAAAATATAGTAATGTTAACATTATCAATAATAATTATGCGATCGCACCTATCCGTAAAACAAACAAGCAAAAAAACAAAATAACATACATCAGGTTAACATGATGACAGATCATGATCGATGACAGATAAAGAATTCTTACGGAAAGTTACACTTTACGATATAATTTTTTAACTGTTAAAGGTAAACCCCATTTAAACACAAAACTTTTTAATACCTACTACTATATCTAAAAGACATTTTTTTTTAAATTACAAAATTCTTAGCCACGCTTCTGTTTTTCTTGGCTGTTGTGCGTCACGTCACAGATTAAGAGGCCCACGTTTGCACCACAAGGCGATTCTGCAGACCACTAGGTAGACCGGTCGTAGATATTTATGTTATACAACTTGCAGTTTGCAACTTGCACAAATTACACAAATATTATCAAAAGCTTTTTTTTTCTTTTAAAATATGTTCAGATTTTGTAAAAAGTATAAGTCAAAATCGCAAAACTTAAATTTGATATGAGTTTCTTAGTTTTTAACTAATATAGTGGCGAATTACAAAAATTCCTTTTCAATGAAAATTAATCAGTTAAATAAAATATTTTAATAAATTACTAGCTTTTTCCCGCGACTACGTTCGCGTTACACCTCGAATCGTTCATTCATTGATTTAAATGATTTTTTACTTCTTTATAGAGAGCTAGTGAGCATAGATGTTTTTTATTTTTCATCTTTTTATTATTCATTAAGAGTACTAATACTCTCGTTATAGGTTATTTTTATTCTTTGAAGGATAATTGAGGAAGATATATTTTGTTATGATGTCACTAAATAAACCCTTGTATAAAATTTTATACTGTCTGGTTTATAATGTTATACTATTGCATTTTCGTACAGCAAACTTTTATTCCCTATTCTACTCCCTAAGTATAAATTTCATAAATTCGCTTTATCTTTGTGCCAATTTTTATGTGTATAATCCAGAGGTCACCAAGTTTTATATAAATTTTTACTAACTTTACCCATTTGGTTGATGAATTTCAAAAATTTCTTCTAATTCTTTTTGTAGGATTTCATTCTTCTAGACCAAATAGTAAGGAATTTTCATACAACAAACTGTTCCGAAATAATTTTACTCTCTAAGAGGATGAATTTCCTAAAATCGCTTTGTGTAGCTAATTCACTAATGTCGTTTAAACGAACCTTATGCTAATATTTATGTATCTAAAGCTGGCGGTATGAACTCACTCCTAAAATATCTAAAAACTTAATATATAATCTAACTGACACACCACTGACAATGACAAATAATTTATTTCTGGAGGTATTGTGTGTAGGTGTTTTTCAGGTATGTTTTAGTATTTAGTCGTTTTACACAAAGAAATAGCCATTAAGCACTATAAAAATACTTCATAACAAATCTACACATATATACCTTTCATTTAAAAAACGAATCATCAAGATTAGTGAAGCGGTTTCGGCGGGATGAATGCAACAAAAAAACCCTTTGAGCTTTTATATATGTATGAATTAATTATTTTTCCAACATATTTTTATAAATATTCAGACTCGCCAATATCGTAGTCCACCGTGTCCAGCCTGTTTAGCCAAACGTAGGCCGATTCCTCTTCGGCGGCGCGCGGCGTCGTTACCCTGGCCGATGGAAGAGTCTTGAAGACGCTCATCCGCGCATAGGAACAAGTTGACTGCGTAGCGTATTGCGTTATTAATCGATTCTGAAACTTTCTATCTCATATATAACATGTTACGCAAGTTTATTATTTTAATCTCGATTTTAATAGATAAATATGTGAAATGCCACCTGAATATCTTCCGCCATGACATGTTTTTACTTTTTTGTTATGGTAAAGTGATTTGTATAAACTTTATTCAATAACGTATTATTTCCTCCATTTGTGATTTTTTAACATTTTGGGAAAAAGAAACACTGTAATATTTAAAAGAATAAGAAGAAATTAGTCTTATTTTGAAAGAAAAATATAGAAAAAACTCTTTCTATAGAAAAAAGTCTTTATACTAATCAGAATCCGGTGACATATACGCGGTCTTACCGGAAACATTACTTATTACTTCACATAACTTGAAGAATATCTACTTGTAATAATGAACACTTCAGAAATACACCAGTAAAAACATTTATTTTTTGAGATTAAAACTCGAATGAAATTATAAATATTAGTGACCTATGTTGTTATAGCTTTTATAGGCCTGTTTAATGACTTAATAAGTTACCTAGCAAAAAAATCTGTGCGCGTACCTACCACTATTGTTACAGGTTAATTTTTTAAAGAAATATGTTACACAAATTAAAAACGCTAAAATTATACGCTTAAATAACATACAAATATTTCGATCATGTTCAAAATTTCACATACAAATAAAGAAAAATAAATACATTTAAAGGGGCGTTAATATTATTAAACAGCGTACACACTATGCCAGAAACAACCCGAAACATGTCAAGGTCGCATTTCGTCACCCAACTTTTTTCAACGCATTTCGATTTATTTCCAGTTGTCTTGGCCCACTTCGCTTTACCTCGACCTACTTTTGATTCTTGAAAGCGCCTGAAAACTAATCGTGATGAGAGCGAGGGGGATTTTGTTAGCGTTTTTTTTACATCTCGTTTTATGTTATATTGATATATATTCCACGTTCCACAGAATTAATACCGTATGATCGAAAAAAAAACGGCGTCCAGTATTAAAAGTTTAAAAATAAAAAGTAATAACAACTTAGTAAGAATTTAATTATAAAAAAATAAAGAATAACATTCCCAACAAGTGGTGATACGAGTCAAATAGAGAACTACAACATTTGGTGGCAGCGACTACAAGATTGGTGACGACGGTGGTCCAATCCAGGATCACGACATAGTGCGTCGGGCATCTGTAGCCCCTAGAATAAAAAAACTTGAGAATTTTGTTTAAGTGCAAATCTAAAATATGTACCAGGATGTATTTCAGGAAAATATTTTAACTTCAATAGGGTGGCTAAAAAAAGTGTGAGTGGACCTGGATGATTTTTTTTTAAATGGAACACCCAGAATATTATTGCATTTTTGGCTTCCTTTCAGATCACTTTACATAACTCTAAGATATGAATAAATACATTTCGATTAGTTTCAGAGATATTAAAAAATAAATCAAAAATATATATTTTTCAGCCCTTCTTAAAAAAAATATTAAAAATACAAGAACTGTTCGGAAATCAAAACTATACTAAGTATTTACTTTAGATGGTCTGTACTTACTTTGCTATAAACATGAAAATCTTAAATTATACAGGATGTTCAAAATTCTACGCCAAACTTTCTAAAATATAAAAATAATTTTTCTTTGTTTTTTTAAATCGAACACCCTGTATATTATTTTTTCAATAGATGGAGAATTAAAAAATGAACATTTTTTGTATTTAGAGTATTTAAAAATTTTTAACGGGTTCGCAGATATTTGCGGTTTTATATTTCATATGGAATTTTCCACAGTAAATTTTTATCAAAGCCACCTAATGATTTTTCTCTCGTATTTTACCATTGAAAGCGCCATATGAAATAATACTGCGTGTATCTGCGAAACAGATAAAAATTTTGAAATACTTTAAATACAAAAAATGTTCATCTTTTAACTCTCCATTTAATAAAAAAAATAATATACAGGGTGTTCCATTTAAAAAAACAAAGTAAAATTATGTTATATTTTAGAAAGTTTGGCGTTGAATATTGAATATCCTGTATGATTTACAATTACCATATTTATAGCAAAGTAAGAACAGACCAACTAAAGTAAATACCTCATATAGTTTTGATTTCAGAACAGTTCTTGTATTTTTAATATTTTTTTAAGAAGGTCTGAAAATATATTTTTTTGATTTATTGTTTAATATCTCTGAAACTATCGAAATATATTTATTCATATCTTAGGGTTATGTAAAGTGATCTGAAAGGAAGCCAAAAATGCAATAATATACAGGATGTTCCACTTAAAAAAAATTATCCAGGTCCACTCACACTTTTTTGAGCCACCCTATAGAAGTTACAATATTTTCCTGAAATACATCCTGGTACATACTTTAGGTTTGCACTTAAACAAAATTCTCAAGTTTTTTATTATAGGAGCTACAGTTGCCCGACGCACTATTGCCGGACCCTGTACGTATAGTATATATGATACTGTAAATGTCCGAAATGCGGTAAAACCTAGAATTTACCAAAAGCAAGTGGTAGTAAAAACCAACCAACCCCACCAAATAACCACCTAACCAATGCATTAACACCCCCCAAATAACCAGGCTAACCAATGCAATAACACCCTCCAAATAACCAGGCTAACCTAATTAGGTAATCACTTTGGTAAATCCTAGGTTTAGCACGCTTATCCTAGGTTTTACAGCATTTCGGACATTTACGGTAACATATATTTAGGAACAAAACTTTTAACTTAAACTGCAGAAATAGAATTACAATATTTTTATGATTTAATTTTATTATTATGAATTAACATCTAAAATTGTATATGATATGTTTGTTTACGGCCTTAATTGATTAATATAAGAGTAGTATTCCTTGATTAGTAATACTGGTACTCAATCATGTACTTACTCATCAGGAGGATGAGTATTGTTGATGAGTAATACTGGTACCTTTATAAATAAATCCGCTTGGGAAAATTATTATTTGACCCGATGTCAACAAAAGTATGGTCCACGGACATTATTTAAAATCAATGTTCTTTTATTTTTCTTGAGAGAAATCTGTAAACGATACTTTTATTAGCACCCAACATGGTTTGATATACATCCATTCAACTAATATTGATTATGCAGGGATTTAGACAATTAAAACTAGACAAACAAAACCAAATTAGTAAACTAAACTTTGTTACAGGCTTCAGTTTAAATGTTACTTACTTAAATGTTAACTGTTACTAAAAATAATAAATAATTAGACGATTTTTTAAATAATTTTGTGTATATTTTGTTCATGAGGCGCAATACCGTGGATTATAAGCCGATAAACGGTAGACCGCAAGTTAGTCACTGTTTTATTTTTTTTACTATATTGTAATTAATAATATTAGACAATGATTAAGACTAAATATTCTTGTGTAAACTTAGGATTAGCTAATTTAATTTACCATCGGTAACTGTTTTCATATCAGTTTTTCCATGTTTACTTATTTTTCTGAAGCCAAAACAACGTTTGACCTTGATTGCCTCGTGCTATTATTTCACAAAATGTTAACTGTTATTAGAAATGTTTGTTTTTATAACAACCAATCACGGCGCGTCTCGATCAATTTCAGGAAACGTGGGAACTTATTTTTATAGCACGGACTTATATTTATCGTACTATTTCCAGAAATGTTTTGCGAAATGTTTCACGAAATATTTCTGGAAATATTTTGTGAAATATTTCAGGGATAGTGTAGCGGCTGTTTTAGGCATTTGCATCTACGGTTTTATATTAAATCTATTTTTTTTGAAGTTTATAAAAAGCATTCATAACAAATATACAGGTTGTTAACTCGACAGTTACTTATAGGGAACAGAATGGCAACACTGCCTATTAAGAACGCATGCATTATTGATTTTTCTACTGACTCGTCCCGTCGCGTCGTCTATCGACCAGCGGGCCGAGGTTGCCATATTTCAACCATAAAGCTCTTGCCGCGAGTAATGAACAAATTAACAACCTGTATACAGGGTGGTCCGAACTGTATTCTAGAAACTTCGACAGCATATTCTGCAGATTAAAATAAGTAAAAAAGTTCGTATAAATGTATGACCTAACATGCTTAGTTTCGGAGATACAGGGTGTAGAAATTTCATTTTTATTTCGATTTTTTCCAAATAATTTAAGAAGTAACGTCAATATTTGGATGAAAATTGGTGTCTGGGAGTTTTTGGACATGGGAAATTAGATTTTCATGTCAATATGACTCCTACTTATAGAGGGCGCCACCTACATATTTTTTAACTGGTTTGAAGAGTAATAACTTTTCATCCATACCTGTATAAAACTACTGAGTAAAAAATATACATTTACAACTTTTTTTACATAAAAAAGGTCTTTTGGTAAAAATCGGTAGGTACGAGTAACGGTTCTCGAGATATTTTAAATTGAAATTATCAATACCTGTCATCATTGACAAATTAAACCAATTGTTGACCAAATAGTTATTAGACTGAAATCTTAAAATTGAAATCTTTTTGTGCCAAAAGTTCAACAGAAACTGTTTAATCATCATTTTTTCGAAGAAAAAATTAGGATTAATTTAAAAAAATAAAAATTTATTATTTCAGTCAAATAACTCTATTCAACGTGTACTTATTTTTTGTCAATAATGACATGTATTGACTGTTTCCATTTTAAATATACTGAGAACGGTTGCTCGTAGCGATTTTTACCTAGAAACATTTTTTACGTAAAAAGTTATGGAAATTTTCATCCAAATATTGACGTTACTTCAGAAATTATTTAGAAAAAATCAAAATAAAAATGAAACTTCTACACTTATCTACACTACTCGTTATCTCCGAAACTAAGTATTTTAGGACATACCTTTAAACAAACTTTTTGACTTTTTTTTATTTGCAGAATATGCTGCCGAAGTTTCCGGAATACAGTTCGGACCACCCTGTATATCCTTCAAATCCTTCAATTTAATAGCTGTTAGTAAAAAGTTTCACTTCAAATATGCGCACTTAGTGCACACATTGTTTTTTTTTTATTATCGTAAATAATTTGTTTGCAGCAAAATAAATCATATTTATTATTGCGATAAATGAAAAAAATATTAAAAAAATGTCATTTATTGGATTTTTCAGAAATTCAAGTCGTAAGATATCAATATAGAATTTTCATCTCGGTTCGAGTATATTCTGCTTCTACGTCCTAACAATATATTCTCAACTTGATTCCTTATCACCATCGCCATTATATTCCATCGATACACGTCGTTACGAGCCGTTAAATGACGTTTCGAACGAAAGCGCACAAAAAATATGCCAATCACTTTATCGTAAAATTTTGGAGTCGGACAAAGCCAACGGGAAATAGAGGCGGGCGACCTTAAAACTCTATTATACTTTGAGATGCGTTATTGGCAATGTTACGGACAATTTAGCCAGCCAGTGTCGCATGTAACGCATAATATTCGTATTAAACATGGCGACGAGCCATTGAAAAAGCTGCGATAATGGGACGGTTACAGTGGCAGCCCTGAAATGGTTTTGTTGGAACGAAAACATTGTCATGTTTTATTTGTTCGTTCGGGGCCACGTTATTTATGAAGGGCGAAGCTACGTTATTATGTGTTCGTTATTTTTTTGAGCAGAAACTGAGTCGTTCAAAGAAAATGGGTAAATATGTTGTCTTTTAAAACAACTTTTGGAACGCATTCAAAAAGACGGAAAATATTTTGCCCATAATTTTTTTGGTGTAATATTAACTAACATAAAAAAATGTCTATATCTAAGTGGCGGATTCATCTCTCCAAAAAATCCTATATGGGTATTGCACCACTGCAAAAAAATCTACAAAATAAAATAATTATTTTTTTTGTAAACACTTTTGGGTTCCCAAACGGAAACTACTTGTTAGAAGTTAGGTTTACAGATATACAAATTTGCCTAACGAACAAAAAAATACATAACGTTTCGGAAAGTTTATCTCTATCCGTCGTCGGAAGCAAAAAATACAAAGAATAAAGAAAATAAAATATTTAAAATATTTAAATTCAACTATTCGAAAACACCTATATTATATGTTTATTTTTTATACGTAAAATTTAAAAATAATCATACAGAAAATTTGGGGCTTTTTGGTTTTACCTTATTAAGTAATTCTTATCAGGTAGTAATTGTTAATTTTGAAGTTTAACTTGATATAATGTAATTTTAACAGAACGTCAACGGTTTCTTGTAGACGTATCTGTTTTAAAAAAGTAAAGTGTTCTCGAATAGTTGAATTTAAATATTTTAAATAGTTTTTTTCTTTATTCTTTGTATTTTTTTGCTTCCGACGACGGAAAGAGATAAACTTTCCGAAACGTCAAGCATTTTTTTCTTTGTTAGGCAAATTTGTATAACTGTAAACATAACTTCTGACAAGCAGTGTCCGTTTAGGTTAAACGCAGAAATGTTTACAAAAAATAACTATTTTATTTTGTAGATTTTCTTGCAGTGCAGTGGCAAAATACCCATAAAGGATTTTTTTAAATATTTTGTCTTTTAAAACAACTTTTATATCTCATTCAAAAAAACAGTGAATATTTTGCTAATAAT
Organism: Sitophilus oryzae; assembly: GCF_002938485.1. Taxonomy (NCBI): domain Eukaryota; kingdom Metazoa; phylum Arthropoda; class Insecta; order Coleoptera; family Curculionidae; genus Sitophilus; species Sitophilus oryzae. Next base: position 546,386 of record NW_022145681.1, on the reverse strand, counting down.
TTTTTCCATGCATTTTTAAAGTATGGAAAGTAGCGGAAATGATAATGATTCCTAAGCCCGGAAAACCACCGAATGAAGTTTCTATAGTTATAGGCCGATTTCGTTACTTTCCATCATAATGTTATGGAATTTCAAGATACGCATTATGTTGAATACATAATATATTGGAATATATAGAGTGTTTCAAAAAGTTTCAGTTGTTTGAAAAAAGTTCGTCGGATATACCGGGTACGTCTCAAAAGTGGCTCATCCCTATAACTTTTTAATTTTTTACATAAAAAAAAGAGATTTGGTATGTTAGTATATGACCTAAATTAGGATTGATTGGTGTATTCAATTGTCTTTGGTCACTTCCTGTTTCACCGGAAATGACTACAACTTTTGATTTTTAAATGGCACCCTCGGTATCTTTTTACTTTATTCGATAGAAAATGACATTCTGAATAGAATGGCATATCATATGTCAACTTTTGACATTCTCGCTTAATAAAAAATTGTATTTTAAAATTCAATCTACAGTGCCATGGCTATGTTAAAAACACTAATTCTTCATCAAGGATCCTTGGAAAAATAGATTTGATCGTCTAATGTTTTTAGTGTCTTGTCCTGGCCTGTTAGAAAATGCTCATATCGTATTTTTAATCATATCTCACCTTTTTCAAATGGAACGAGGGTGGCTCATTAGCATATTTGAGAATTTATATAAAATCTATATTTGAAAAAGAATTTTTTTACGAATAAAAATACTATTCAGAGTGACATTTTCTATCGAATAAAGTAAAAAAAATACCGGGGGTGTCATTTAAAAATCAAAAGTTGTAGTCATTTCCGGTGACACCAAGGAAACCAACGGAAGTAACCAAATACAAATGAGTACGTCAATCAATCCTAATTTATGTCATATACTAATATACCAAATCTCGTTTTTTAACTAAAAAAAATAAAAAAAATATAGGGGTGGGCCACTTTTGAGACGCACCCGGTATGCGATATATTTTTAATTTAGTTTTCGGTCACTTCCTGTTTCACCGGAAATGACTACAACTTTTGATTTTTAAATGGCACCCTCGGTATATTTCTACTTTATTTGATTGAAAATGACAATCTGAATAGAATGACACATCATATGTCAACTTTTGGTATTTTCGCATATGGTTAATTTGAAATTATAACATGCGGTTCATAACGAAAATTTGACTCGAAATACCGAGTGTGTGGCATCAAATTATTCGTAAAAAATCCTTTTTCCACATATGCTAATGAGCCATGCTCGTTCCATTTGAGAAAATTCATTCAAATCATTAAAAATACGATTTGAGCATCTTTTAACCGGCCAGGACAAGACATTAAAAATATTAAAAGATCAAATCAATTTTTCCAAGGCTCCTTGATTAAACACTAGTGTTTTTAACATAGCCATGGCACTCTAGACTGAAATTTAAAATACGATTTTTTATTAAGCGATAATGTCAAAAGTTGACATATAATATGTCATTCAATTCAGAATGACATTTTCCATTGAATAAAGTCAAAAAACACCAAGGGTGCCATTTAAAAATCAAAAGTTGTAGACATTTCCGGTGAAACAGGAAGTGACCAAAAACAATTGAATACGTCACTCAATCCTGATTTATGTCATATACTAACATACCAAATCTCGTTTTTTTATCTGAAAAAATAAAAAAGTTATAGGGGTGAGCCACTTTTGAGACGCACCTGGTATAGGTATAACTACATAAAATCTATAACTAATAAAATAAATATATTATAAACTACATTATTTCCCAGAAATTCGCACTCCTTTACGCACAACTAAAAATAAAATACTAAATAAGATTTCAGTCGTGTTTACCCATCCTTTAATATATCGGGGACTAATGATATTGGTATCTGATACCTCCATAATCAATACGCAAATCTGAATCGGCAAATTGTAGTATTTGCCACGAAATGTGTCAAATCAGGTAATCAGTATTTGGTCGTAGTTCGATTGAGATCGGTTTAAGCTGCCGCGTCTTAATAGGAACAACTGATAAATATGCCAATTTGATTTGCTTGCTTCGAACTGTACTACTACAAACTACACTAAGATGCAGAAAACGTAACGGAAATGTTTTTATCAAATTTAAAGTGGGTTAGTCAAAGGGTTAATCAAAGAATTGTTTTTTACAATTACTTTAAAATACCCTGTATAGTAATTTCGTGAGTAAGTTTTCCTATTTTTTTTTTGTTCAGAACCAAAAAAAAACAAAAAAGAGAGTTGGATACAAAGCAATTTAATTCACATTAAAATTAAGAAAAATAAACAGAAACGTTTTTTGCTGTAATTGGTTTCAGCCAATCTAAAATAGAAAAACTGAAAACTATGCCTTTCTGCAGTAAATTTTTTATGGCTTCTATTTGGAAGAGGTTCCAAATAGAGTTGGGCTAAAACGTGATTATGCACTCACAGGTATATCTGCGACTGTGATTTTTTCGACTCCTGAGCATTTCGTTTTATGGCTCATATCAACAAATTTCAATTTTAAAAATGATTAATTCATGACTTTACCAGTGCTTCTTCACGATCATGTTTTTGTCAATTTTACACATGTTTTAGTTTGTATCTCAGAAACTATTAGAGATAGGAGATCTTCTTCTAGTGCGAATCCATTAATGGATGTTTGGGATAACATTTTCCATCGCTTCTCTATTCCTGACGGTGTTTATCAACGACTGTACATCGTGTAGGCCTGTCCACTGTCTAACATTCCTCAGCCAAGACATTTTCTTCCTTCCGATACCCCTCCGGCCTTCGATCTTACTTTCGATTAACACATGCAAGAATTGATATTTAGGGTTTCGCATTATGTGCCCCAGATATGCGATTTTTTCTTTTTAATCAATTCAAACAATTCGCGCTGTTTGCTAACACGCCTCAGAACTGCTTCATTTGTTAACCTAGCCGTTCAAGTTATCTTCAGAATTCTGCGACATAGCCACATCTCGAAAGCCTCTACTTTATTAATGGCATCTGCTTTCAATGTCCAACCTTCCATACCATAAAGGGGCACCGACCACACGTAACACTACGAATCTTAATCTGAGGTTAAAGTCAAAATCAGAACAGACAAGTACTTTTCGGAACCTAAAGAATGCTTGCCGAGCTTGTTCGATGCGACATTTAATTTCCTTGTCTTCGGAGAGCCAGATGCCCAAGTACTTAAATTTATCTACCCTTTCTATGGGCCTTGAATTAAATGTTATCATGGAGTTTTAAACACATCTGCATTTCTGGATATTATCATAAATTTGGTTTTCTTGATTTCATGTTTAAACCCATTTCTCCAAAAAAATCCTTTATGGGTATTTCGCCACTGCACTGCAAGAAAATATACAAAATAAAATAGTTATTTTTTGTAAACACTTCTGCGTTAAACCTAAACGAAATACTCATAAAGGATTTTTTTGGGGAGATGAATCCGCCACATAGATATAGACATTTTTTAAACCCATTGCTTTGCTCTGTTCTCCTACCTTTTGGACCATCAGTTGTTGTAAGGCGTGTATAATATCTGCAATCAAGACCGTGTCGTCGGCGCAGCGAATATTATTAATCCACACTTCGTTAACTTTGACTCCCATTTCCACGTCTTCTAGAGAAAGGTATACAAGTTGTTAATTTGTTTATTACTCGCGGCAATAGCTTTATGGTTGAAATATGGCAACCTCGGCAGTCGGCCCGCTCGTCGATAGACGACGCGACACGACGGGACGAGTCGGCAGAAAACCCTATAAGTGCATGCGTTCTCAATAGCCAGTGTTGCCATTCTGTTCCCCCATAAGTAACTGTCCAGTTAACAACATGTATAAGAAAGAATATAAGGTATTTAAAAGAGAAAAGGTATATAAGAAAGAAAAGAAATAGGTATAGGTTAGTATAATAGAAAAAGTGTGAGATATGAAAGTAGTTTCCAAAAATGTAATAATATACTGGGTATCCCATTTAAAATAAACAATATGCTACCACTTTTGGAATGATCTGACAGCACTGTAATGCTGAAAATATTTTAGAAAGATTGAGCAGGTGAATTTATGTAAAAAACAAATTTTCAAAAAAATTGTATCAGCGCTTCTCCATAAACGTCTAACATGCCATCGCCGTGAATCACCCTATATAACACATATAATTTGATATTTTATGCTATACAATTTATCACCGCAAATTATTTATTAATTGCTATTTCAGTCGTGTACCAGCGCGTGTCCGGCAAATTTTCTTTCTTAATAGCTAATTTTAGCGAATTCCAGACACGCCCACCTCGCAGCCAGAAACAAAGGTCTTTTAATACTTTTAATCTTTTAACCCGGTAAGCGCCAAAACGGGCAAAGCAGAAAGGCAAAAGGGAAAATTGCTGTAATTTAGTAATTAGAGCCCCAGTGGCTTTACTGCAATATATGCAGATATTTCTGCTGCTGCTCACTGAAATTACGGACTCGTGATATTTTTTCAACGGTGGGAAGAAGAAATTTCCCAGAAAATTTCATGCCTTTGCGGTGCCGACGTTGCGAAACGAAGACTCGTTTACAAATTAGTTGTCTTGGATAGGGCCCTAATTTTCTTTTCTTTTAATTTCTTCTAATAATACGATTACAGAGAATAATAGTTTGTTGAATTGCTGGTTTTCTTTAATCTGTCTTTTTAAAAATCTCTGCTAATAACTCTCTATCTTTGATAAAATTTTCAACATGACCAAACAAAAGAACAGTAATTTGGTAATTATAACACCAGTAGATTTACTCCAATGATTGAAGATACGTCTACTTCCGCTCATTAAAAAAAGTAGCAAAAGAAGCGTTCGGAATTTAACGTTATATGTAAAACTGGCTAAGTATTTTTACACAAATGAAAAAGGAAATTAAAGATAAAGGATTATACTATATCCGTATTGTAGCACATTTTTAGACAACTTCTTTATTTTTAAGATTTTGATGTTCAAACATCAACAAAATATTCCTTATGTTTGGACTAAATTTTCTCGAAAATAAAAACATAATTTAAAATTCCGTTACAATACGGAAATAGATTGAAGCTTAGTGATTACTGTGATATATAATTTTTATGGTTTTGTAACAAATTGCCCGCTATTTTGTGGCAAATGCTAAAACTCTGCAAACCTTAATTAAGCCTTAATCCAAGCACGTATGTTTGGAATTTTGGGTGTGGCTTAACACGACAGGAACGGGCTAAGCCTTAGGCAGATTTCTGGAATATTATATGTATTTCCTTCGGCCACATACCCGCTTTACCCGACCCCTGAGAGCGACCCGAAAGTACAGCGTAATAGACTCTTAAATCGAAGCGGAATTTTATTTTGTAATGCCTATTGATTTTTGTATCCCTATTTGACTAATTATTCTTTTTTATCACAATTAACTATTAATATTGTATATTTATCTGCATAATTAACCAAAAGTGGGATTCAGATCAGGAGATCAAATGCACGATCGAACAAGCAAGAACAACTTCTCTAAAACTTCGAAGGTTTCTCACAGATAGAACTTTAACTTCTGCCTTAGATGCAGAATGGTCAAGTGCTATGTCTGGTCCGTTTTGTTATATGGTATGGAAGCATGGACATTGAAAGTAAGAATAATAAACAGAATTGAAGTATTCTAGATGTGAACCCTACGACGAATGCTAAGAGTGTCGTGGGTCCACCGTGTGAAGAATGAAGACATTCTCAGAAGGGCTGGTCTAGAAGAACGTGAACTCTTCGAAGTCATCAAGAGGAGGAAAATACACTTCCAGCGTCTAATTCTCCAGGGTAAAATCGAGGGAGACAAAAAGTGAATATGCCGAAGGAAGCTATCCTGGCTGAGAAATATTCGTCATTGGGACAGGCATACAGGACTTCCAGACACTTCAAGTCGCGGCAATTAATAGAACCATCTGATAAGGAAGAAAAAGATAAACGCCTACCCAGGAATCTGCAAGGTATCTTAAGATAAAGAATCTGCATAATTAAAGACTTTTGGAAAGGTAAGTTAACAATCTATATTATATAATCACATTACCAATCACAATTAAAACGTCAAATTTACAATTAGATTATAAAATGGAGAAATTAGACAGAATTGGATTGGAACAAGGGTCCCCATATCTTGACCTGCCAGATCCTTTGTTTTAACTCCTTTGGGCATTTCTGTCAAGGAAATTAAGAGACCTTATACATAAAGGAAGAACCATTGGGATGAGAGAAGAAATGCAGAAGGCTACTAGGCACGCTTTTAGACTTATTTTACTAGTTCAACTAATAAATAGATGTAACTCTGTGCGCAAAAGATGTTTACTGGGAATTCAACAGAGAGATGCTCAGCTGAGTATCTTTGCTGTTTTTTTTTCGGCAACTATATTCGAAAACTACGTTTCTTGGTTTTGTTCCTTGTTTATTATATACATTTTAATTGCAATTAGTAATACCACTATAGATTCTTAATTTACCTTTTCAAAAGTGTTTAATAATGCAGGTAAATATAGGTATATACAATATTAATATGTGATCGAAAATAATTAGGCAAATAGGTCAACACAAATTGAAGGTCCGCTTCGATATAAAGATAAAACACCTAATATTTCTTTCATTTTTAGAAATATAGTCATAACTTAACATCGTTGGAAAGGGTTAAATGCCACTATTTTCATAAGTTCATAGCCTAAGAATATATTTTTTATTTCTAACAAAAAGGGCAATATAGAAAACAACTGACTACGCCACTGGATTGTGCTTAAAAGTGTGCCTCAAAAACATTTTTACAGAATTTTAATATTAGAAATAAAAAAGTTATGGTCAATTTTCAAAATGGTCGAAATTTCAAAAAGACTCCGTATCTCAGTTGGCAGTGAAAATATCGACAGGCAGTTTATGCCATTAAACATGTCTCAGAAATCAACCAAAACAAATCAAACCCATGACATAATATGTCGATTTTGTTCTATCTAGTGAGGAAATAGGTTTTCTCTGTTAAAACAGACAAATTTCCAGCACCCCGTACACTGCTGCTCTGTACTACTCTGTACTGCTGCATATGTATTAAGAAAAATTAAAAAATATCAAAGTTTTAGAGAAAGTTAGTTAAGAGATGTAACAGAAAATAATTTTTTAGTGTATGGTTCCTGAAAAAAGTATGTCGAATATAACAGTTTATTTTTATATTAATCACAAAATCAACTATTTCATAAGCAAAATTCTAGAAAAGAAATTCAAAAAACTAATTCTGAAACTTCAATATGTAACATTTTTAAACAGCGGACAAAAAAGACGTTTACCACGAAAATTGCACGCTTAGCGATGCTGACATTGCCAAATGAAAACTCGTTTTCTGCAAATTAGTTGTCTTAGATAGGACCCTAATTTCCTCTTGGTTTAATTTCATCTTAGAACACGATTACGAAGAGTAATAGCTTGTCGAATTGTTAGATTTTATAAAAACTTGATTCCCGTTTTTTTGAACCCATGATTTTAAAGTATCTGGTTTGCAAAAACTTTCAAATTAATTTTAAACATATGTAAAGAAATTTTGACTTATACATAGTAATATCCAATAACATTAGTCTGCAGTAAACTGCAATATTTGTTAGTCCTTTTTTATAGGTAGAACGAAGAAACTCACTAAAAATATCTCATTTCACTTTGCTGCCATTATAAAATAGAGAAATTGGTTCTCCGAATTAGTAATTACTACTTTTAGATAGAACACTACTTTTCTTTTGGTTTAACTTCCTCTAATAATACGATTACAAAGACTAATAGCTTATCGAATTGCTAGTGTTCTTTAGAATTTACTGAAGAATTTTTTGAACATCCGATTTTGTAAAAAAATTGTTCTAAAGTTTTATATTCCCTATACATATACCTTACAAGGATATAGCGAAACTACTAACACGTGTATAGCTCAAACTAAGCCAAAGATATGACGATGAAATGGCAAGGCAGAGACAAGTGTCAAAAACATAATCACATCATATAGGACTCCCGTGTCCCCATTGGTCAAAAGAAATTAACGAGCGATGAAATCGCGAGTGAATTAATTTCGGCAGACGATAATGAAATTTTATCATCGTGTATAAAACAATATTTTTTTCCATATCGAGTTACGTTTTAAAAAATATTCAGAAATTATTATTTCAAGAAATTTATTACGAGTAGAAGGAATATTGTGCTGGGTTGGCGTTGAATTTTTTTTGAAATGGCTATGTAATTTGACAAATAAATAAAGATGTGTCTCTTTAGTTGTCAGTTTTGAGTCAATATTTTTTAATTCTCTTTCGTGTCGGTTGCAGATTGAATTGCAGCCAGAAATGGCTCAAAACGAAATAAGTAAATTACCAACAGATATTCTGGCTGAGGCGGCAAACGCCATATCCTAACTACTTCCATTTAAATCCCGATTAACTTATGAAAAGGAATACAAAATTTTTCAAAAATGGAAGCAATTAAAAAACGTGCGAGAATAAAGAAAAGAATAAGAAAGTTTTTAACCTATCCTCGCTCTTAAAGGATCATTTAATCCACCCTTGCGGTTAAAGTACTATTTTATCTACTATTTTTGAAGAGAAATAGAATAATAATGAAAAATAGAATAATTTTGTGTAAAATAATTATGATTTTCAGTATATTGCTGAAAATAGTATTCCCGCTGTATTAGATATATTCGCACAATGTGTTCGCAGTTCAGTCTCTCAGTTCAGTCTGTTCAGACATCGATCCAAATTTCTGTTCAGCAAGTTTAAGATACACGCTATATCAGTATATTGTAGGCCTATGCAAAATATACAATGCCTTTTGTACCATTTAGGACCAGATGTATGACTATGAATGCATATTTTTCGAAGAAAAACTTGTATTTTCCTTAAAACAAAGAATTAAAAAAAACACCAAATTGTTTTTTCTAATTTCAATTTTTCAAAAATTGTAAATTTTCGGTAAAAAAAATTCTTGGCCAAATTTGTACACTATTATAAAACACTCTGTATACGAGAATTCGCTAAATATATTTTCGAAAAAACCACATAGCATCTTAATCACAATAGATGCGTCTAAAACCTGGTCCAAACCGCATCCCAAAACCGGAGAGAGAAAAGAAGAGCATTTATTGTTTACAATCCGGCAATTTTGCGGATCCGCGGGATTGATTGCTTTAATCCCTCGGGTTTGCGGGATTGAGATTTTGGTGCGGGATTGCATTCCCTACACACGGTATATTAGAATACCTCATATTTACCGAAAAAAATATATCCAAAAAAAACAAATATTCCTGTAACTTAAAAAAACGTATTAAAACAATTTTATTAATGTTGCATACTGGTACCATTTTTTGTTGTGAAATATTAATGCCTTCCTAAACAACCTTAATATAATTTTAAAAGGTCCCTTTTAAAAGCATCCTCTCAAATATCTGACAAAACAAATGTTACAAAATTAAACAACATTCACATTCGCTTGCCAAGAAAATTATTTTAAATATTTAATATCCGCAGAATTTCATTTTCCAGAAAATTTCCTTTTCTTTATGTCCTTTACACCATCTTATATTTGGCTTTTTATCAAAATTTTATTAGAGAGCGAAACAAAATTTAATAAAAAAATCTATATAACCGAATAAAACAAATTTATCTCAAGCTTTGATATCGCTGTTCCTTCCTAATAAAAAAATATGATGTGACAGTTTACTTCCTTTTATTTATTATTAACTGGTATCTTTTCTTTTTTCACAAATTTGACAATGGTATATGTATTTTTTTAAGACATATTACATAGTATATCTTATTTTTATGTAAGCATATTATTATTAAGTAACAATATGTTCTCGGGAAGCGGTCTGTTCTAAAAGGTGAGTCTTAAATAAGTGCAAATATTTTTAGGGGTAGTATATTTCGACCTCAGAAACACGATTATGAAGTTTTTTTCGCTAAAAGTTTTTTTTGAAAATTTGGAATTTTTTGAAAAAAAATTTTGGAAATTTTTTAGTTAAAACCCATAATTTCTTGATAATATGACAACATAGGTAGTAGATTAAAATTACAAGAAAGAAAATCCAGAAAAAATCCAGTGGTTCACAAAATCTAAGAAAAAAAAATTTTTTTGGAAATTTTCAAAGTAGAATAACTCAGTTATTTTGGACTTATTTGAAAAACGGTAAAGAGAAAATATGTTTCTTTTATCGAGATCTGCCAGCCCTGAAAATATTTGCACTTATTTAAGACTCACCTTGTATATCAAACTCAATTTATTGTAAAGCTCTATATTTCGACAGGGTTTAGAACAAATTGAGTTTGGTTTTGAACAGACCACTTCTCCAGAACATATCACTGTTATTCATTCGTACGGTCGAAAATACTTACAAATATACTATTAAGCATAGTAAAATAAATGGAGAATATCTTAACTATTTCAGATTCGCTGATGACATAGTCCTAACTGCCAATATTCCTGAAGAAGCACAAATTAGCGAACTAAATACAGCCAGCAATAAAGCAGGTCTCAAAATGAAATTAGCAAAAACTAAAGTAATGTACAACAAACTAGTAGAGAGAAAGACATTCTAATAAATAACGCAACAATGGAAATAGTAGAAGAATACGTTACAAACATTTGAGACAACTAATAACACTACTCGTGATCTCTACTACCAGAAATCAACAGAAGAATTAAGTTAGCATGGAGTACTTATGGAAGAAACTCAATCATATTCAAATCTAGAATGCCACTTTATCTAGAAGAAAACATTCGCTAATTTGTATGCAAAAAACCTCGACACATAAAACGGACATTATAAGGAAACTGCAGGTCGCACAACGCTCAATGGAACGAAATATGCTGGGACTAACCAAGAAAGACCGCAAAAGAAAAGTGTGGATCGAGAAAAAACTCAGGTAATAGATGTCATCCACCGAATCAAATCCCTCAAACGGCAATAAAATACCTGGAAAGACGGACCACAAAAATTACAACATGGTACACAAGAGGAATTAAGAGACCTAAAAGAAGACAACCCAAGTAGCATTTTCACGACTTGCGACCACATGTTTACTAAACACAACGTTGAATTAGATACAAAAAATAGTTAGCTCCCTACCTTGGGTATTAAAATAAATTTAAACGTTTTTATAACGTTGTGCCGACGTTGGATTAGTACTACAGCGAAGTCGAAGCTTCTGCGACGTCGAATAAATGTTGTCTTGTAACCTTTTTTGCTTAAGTGATCTTTAGGTGATTCGGACAACGTAGTTACAACGTTGGACAATATAGAGTTTTTCGACGTCAGTTTCAGGACCTATTCCAACGTTATGCAAACGTCGTCTGTTTTACTAATTCCAACGTTGTTTAGATTTAATAATTCTTACGTTGGTAGGACGTCCAGTCACTACCTTTTTGCAACTGTATTAAACCATAACCTTAAATCTTAAACTTTCACTTCATTGTTCTGTCCAGTCAGACAGTTCAGTGCTGTTTTTGTTTTTATAAAAAAAAACTTAATTAAAATGGGACATAAGAAAGGTACATATAAAACTAAATTTAAATATACATCGACATATATTACCGATAGTTTATCCACTCCCTTGTTTATTTAGATTATAGAGGGCGGCACAAACTAGACTCTAGGATGACTAAATTAGGCAATCTTGCGACTAGTATACTACCTGTTAAGGCCGAACTGCGACTTTATTAGTCCAGTATGCGACTACTCGAACTACTCCATCTTAATCTCCAAAACAACAAAGTGAAAGCCGCCATGTTGTTAAATAAGAAAATGTTTCGTTCCTAAAATAGCAATTCCTGCTTTTTGAATACATTAACTTGAAATATTTGACCCTAAAAAAACACGCGGAAACAATTTTTTCGACTGCGAATAAATTATTCTCATTTTACTAAAAAAAAAATTCAAGAAAATTTTTAAAACTTCTTTAATTTTAAGGCCCATTAGTATTTTTCAAAGTAGAAACAATACATTTATCAATAAAGTTGTTTGCATTTAACTTTTTTGCCTTGGGTAACGAGTTACAGAGTCGGTTAAATTGTTTCAATAATTATGATCTTCAAACATCCTCCACACTTAAATACTTTAGTTTTGTTTTCCTTCACTGCCATCTGACATATGTCTCTAACTAAATCATAAAAATGATATTTTTACTATAATTATCCCAATTTAGGATAAAACGCGACTTAGACGCCATATTAGTTTTGTATTTCTGTGAATTAGGATTTTAAACAACGTTGCAGTTTGTACTAAATTAGGCTTCTAGCCAACGTCGGTATCCAACGTCGTTTCGACCCAAAAATTATTCTCCAAACTAGTGCAGACTAGGGTTGGCACGAGGTTGTGCCGACGTTGCGCCCCGACGTTTGGTCGCGTAACACAACGTTGTCCCGACGTCCAAATGCTGCTTGGGAAAATGTGAGATGGAACCATGATATTAGGAAATTTGCAGGGATAACTTGGGCCACTGCCTACTCACTGTGCCATGTGTTGATCTCATAACAACTTTCCATGGAATCACCAAAATATTGTAATACATTTCAAAACTTAAAGGCATTATTATTTGCACCAAATAATTTATATTAAACAGAATACGAGCTTCGCAAATTTAAAATCAATTTTACTATTAGGTTTTGTATATAAAATAACCATCATATTGCTAGATAAAATATTTGGGTGCGATATATAAACCTTAAAATGAAAAATATTCTTTACTTCTAGTCTATATGCATCGAGAAGTTGATGAAATATAAGTCGAACTGTATTTATTTTCAATATTTTTCAAAGTCAATACGTTAGAGAGATTTCGCAGAGCCATATTTGAACAAATGAGTTTTATTTTTGAAGCTGAGACCTTATAAAAACATTTGTCATTCCAGGTTATCCAATTTATTTTTACTGCGAAAATTGAATATAAACATCCGCTTTCAAACTTTAATATATTCCGCTTAGATTACTATTCTATTATCTTGCACAATAAAACTCAATCTAGGAAAACTAATATTGTTCAAATTTTATATATTTTTATTTTTCAGCTTTTTATATTGTTGCCCTAGTAATAATCTCTATATATATTCTTTTTTATATATTCAAAAAACCACCAATATTTTTGGTCTCAAAAAATACATCGAAAATAAAGTGTAAATGAAAAATATATTTTGTTATTACAAAATTTTGTAATATTGTATATTTCGGAAATATTAAATTATATATCTTTTTTTAACGGATGATTTGTCAAAAAACTTCAACAGGACCCTAGAATAATAATATTTTTTTATAATTTTCATTATATTGTTTACTAGAAAAAACAAAACCTACCCAATTTCGATTGCAAAATTTATATTTTTTATTGTTTTCTTTATTCCTTTACTTTTCATTATTTCAATTTATAAATGCAATTCTTATTATTTTTTAAAGAGTGTGATAAAGAATTATCATAAAGTTTCATATTCCGGCATTTTTAGAATGATGACGCATTAACCATTCTTATAAAAATTACATTAGAATTTGATTTACTGTCAAAGGTATGGCCACTTTTTCCACTATGTGCGCATGTTTTTCTCTTATAATTTAACTAAACACACGTTTTGGTTAGTTCGTACGGTATAAATTGAAAGTGCAAGAGAGGTGTGATATACAGGACGAGTCTTAAATACGTGCAAATATTTTTAGGAGTAATATATTTCGATCCCAGAAACAGAATTATGGTTTATTTGCGAAACGAAAATGAAAATTTGGAATTGTTTTATAAATTATTAGATTTTTTTAGTTTTTAGTTAAAAACATAATTTCTTGATAATATGGCTACATATATGTAATAGATTAAATTTACAAGAAATAAAAAACAGAAAAGATCCAGTGGTCTTCAAAATTTAAGCAAAAAATATTTTTTTTGAATTTTTCAAAGTAAAAGAACTCGGTTATTTTGGACTTATTTGAAAAAGGATAAAGAGAAAATATGTTTCTTTTGTCGGGATCTACCCACCCTAAAAATATTTGCACTTATTCAAAACTCATCCTGTATATTTGGAATCGGCTCACTACAACGTGTTTGGGTTTTGACAAATAAGAGGTAAAAAATAACTTTCATGGGGATTTTCGAGGGATCTTAATCATTATACCGTATGATCGAAAAAAACGGCGTCAAGTTGGCTTGGAAATAAATACGATGACATTCTCCATATTTTACATATAAAAAATGCAAATAATGTTCATTTCATACCCATCGCTGACGCCGTTTTCTTTATCATATTGTGTTATTATATTAGAATATATATTTTATTCAAAATATACCATGTCAAGATATAATAATATATTTAGAACAATAATTTAGATTGAAAACAACAAATTATTTTTTTTAGTAAATTTGCCTTATTTTATGGCGATATATCGAAACATTTTTTTTTCGGAAATTGACTCAAAAAACAATTTCTCTTTTGTATGTGAAACTTTTCACAATTTTATATTTATTTTCAGCTTTCATATTCTGTTATTCATTTTATTTTTAATTTTGCTCCTAACTGAAAAGCTTAAAAACGGCGCTTTTTATGAAGTCATGGCCAACTATGGTTTCCATTTAAAAAAAAACATATGTTTATGTCATATGTCAAAAATGGAAAAAATCCGAGAACACAGACTCATTAGGGATATGATCATCTTCAACTTTTATCTGAAAACTTTTTGTCTAAAATAGATTATAATGGAATGAGGGACAACTTTTAGAACAGACAAAATTTGTTTTTTTTTCGAAATATCTAGTAAGCCATGAACTTTTTCAAAAATCCGAAAGGCGCATATTTATGACCCCACAAAACTGCAATTCTTTCCCCATTTAACCGACTCTCTATCTCCAGTAGTTTCCGAGATACCCATAAAGAACATCTGTATAAACAAACAAAGAAGATAAGAATAAACTGTATAAGAAATTAGTTATTTGTTAAAAATTATTATTTTAATTTATCACAAATAATCTTTTCCCCACAATTACATAAAATTTTAAAGAAAGATTGGTGATTCAATATAAAATATTGAAAAATAAAAAAGTTTTGGCAGGTGTATGGGAAAAGAGGTATCAGTCATAAATTTACCATTATGAGTTAAGTACCCCAGATATCCCAGAAATATAATAAATTTTACCTATGGGAAAATAGTTATAGGTTCACTAATACCTACTGAAAGGACTTATAACTTAATAATTTTTAATAATAATTTCCCATAGGTGAAACATATTTTTGGGGTCTCTGGAAGTAATAAACTTAGCTAAAAGACGAGTTAACTTAAAAGACGTTTAACATTCTTAACTACCAATTAGTTTTGCCGTAGACTCAAAAAATCTTTGTTGGGAGGAACAGAATTTGCTACATTTTGCTAAACTATCAGTTTTAATATGTTTATTTAAAGATATAGAAATCTTTTCTAAAAATATCTGTTATAAACCTATCAGATAAAATATTAAATTATTCCATACAAATACACATATTCAAAACCATAGACCCGACTAGAGGAATTGAATTACTTTCAGAATTCTCAATCACCGGTTAGTTCAGTATGAAACTGAGATAATCCCCTCCTTGGAAGGAATTGAATTTACTGCAAGCCGCTGCGGACACGTACTTCGTGCAGTGCTTTCGCCAATCCTAGTCCTGTTGCCCTTCCCTTTACCTAGATCGCTTAACCCCATACAAAGTCTTTGGCGGCGTTGCCGTAGTTTCATCTAGCGTACTACGTGGAATTAATTAGTAGTAGATAGTTTTTAAATGATTGTACCCTTATAAAATCCTTTATCTTATTAAAAAATATAACAAATTCAAATTTCAATGCTAACGTAGTAATGTAATTACTATATATAATAATAATATTTCACTTATCTACAACAAATCCCATATGAAGCGGGTAATTTTCGGCGAAAACGAATCAATGACTCATTTGTCACTTAGACGTAAATTATTTTTAATAGGTATTCTAAAAATGTCTCGAATTGGAAACGATTCTTTAAGTGCAATTGAAGAAAAAGTTGCCGAAAGTAAGCCGAAAAACACTATAATGAATTACCAGTATGCAGTGGCGGACTAAGCCTGTCGGGGGCCCGGGGCAGCAAAGCTAAATGTGGCCCCCGGTCTGCACATTTTGTAAAGATTGAATGACGTATGAATAATGGTTGACAAATTTCAAGTATTTATATACTGTACTAATTGTAATAAAAATCGATATACAGGGTGTCCCAGAAATAATTGCAAATATTTTAACTGGTAGTATAGTTCAACCCCAGAAACACGCCTATGAGGTTTTTTTTGCGAAAAAAAAAATTTGAAAATTCGAAATTTTTTGAATACATTTTTGGAAATTTTTTTAGTTTTTAGTTAAAAAATATAATTTATTGACAATCTGGCAACATAGGTATTAGATTAAATTTGTAAGAAAGAAAATCCAGAAAAGATCCAGTAGTTCTCAAAATTTTAGCAAAAAATATTTTTTTTTGGAAACTTTCAAAGTAAAATAACTCCCTTATTTTGGACTTATTTGAAAAACGATAAAGAGAAAATATGTTTCTTTTATCGAGATCTACCACTCCTTAAAATATTTGCACTTATTTCTGGGACACCCTGTATATACAGGGTGTCACAGAAATAACTGCAAGTATTTTAAGGGGTGGTAAATAAAAGAACCATATTTTTTCTTTATCGTTTTTCAAATAAGTCCAAAATAACGGAGTTATTTTACTTTGAAAACATACAAAAAAAAGTTTGCTCTTGTAAATTTGTTCTTGTAAATTTAATCTAATATCTATGTTGTCATATTAACATTAAATTATGTTTTTTAACTAAAAACTAAAAAAATTCCCGAAGTTTTCAATTGTTTTTTTGCGAAAAAAAAACTCATAGGCGTGTTTCTGGGGTTGAACTATACTACCATAAAATACTTGTACTTATTTCTAGGACACCCTGTATATTACAGTCAGTATGTCCCCGGATTGTCTTTACAAGAGGAAAAACTTTTTAATTATTGACTTTTTGAAAAAAATGCGTTCATAAGAATTTTTGCTTGTTGTAAAATGGCGTTTATAATTTTCTAAATATCCATACCGTTTTAGAAAAAATAAAAAAAACATAAAAATGTAGTTTTTTAATGTAATTTTTCGCCAAAAAAAATCCTAAAAAAACTAAAAGTCCTAAAAATTAAATCGCTATGGTAATATAATTTCGATTTCATTTTTTTATAGATCGTTATAATTCATTTTGATTAATGTCATATTTTTTGATGTTAAAGTATCACATTTTCCGATAACTATTATCACCCTTTCCGTAGCATTGAACTAAATAAATTTTGTGCTTCTTTAACATTTTAAAACAGCAAAAAATATAACTTTAATTAAAATTCTGTCAATAACAATCTGTCAAAAAATTATCACGAAATTATATTACCATAGAAAGGCGTTTTATTTTTACTAGTTCAAAAATTCAACTACATTTTCATGTTTTTTTTTATTTTTCTCTAAAACGGTATGGAAATTTGGAAAAGTATAAACAGGAATTACCATTTTAGAACAAGCAAAAAATTTTATGAAGACAATCCGTGGACATACTATAGATATAAATATGTTATTCATCGGCAGTGCCGTTTTTACGTAGGGACCCGACGCGCGACGGGCTCCGACCAAAGAATTAAGGGCCCCCTCGAGGGCCCCAGCTTCAAAAATGTATCAAAAACGATAACATCATTTTTTTAAAGCTTATAATAATACATTTAAATTGAAAAACGGATGTTATTTGACGTAATAAAACAATCCCCGAGCGAATGTTTACATATATTTAATGGCAATTTATGATGACAAAGTGATGGGAATACCGGTTCCACATATAAGCCGCGTTACTTTCGCGACCGTTCCAGGTAAATACCGCGATTCTGTAAGAAGCCCCTTACAAAATCGCGGTATATTCCTATATAGGCCCAAGAATAAATAATCATTATTCGATATTCTAAACAAAGAAAATTACCCCTTGATTTAATTTCGTAAATAGAAAAATACCATCGACAATTACTAATAATTGATAATTAAGTAAATATCTGCTTCCATTTATACAGTGTTTAGTTTGCGTATACTTATGGTTTGCGTACTCTAACTACAAATTGCTTTATAACTACTGAACACATATTGGCCTGTTTGCCAATTGAATAAAAAATTACTTATTAAGATTTGGAGGCCCCCTAGAAGAAGGGGCCCGGATCGGACAGCCCCTTCCCCCCCCCCTTAATCCGCCACTGCCAGTATAATATATTTATAACTGCCAGAATATATTATAAAAGAAAGAAACTACATTTTGGATGCGAACATCTCAATCTCGGCACTGACCAATATTTTGACCGATTGGGCATTTAATATGAAAAGGAAAAACGGCCAAGACTATAAGGATTTTACGGTAAAAACTATTTGGAATGTAGCAGACAAGCTATTAATGGAAAAATACCAAATAGAATATAATATTAAATTTAATCCTTTTACTGACACCGAATTTAAATATCTCGGGAGGCAAAAAGTGCTAAAAGGAAGGAAATGCAGATGGACCCTCTAAAAAGAAATGAAAGCTCTAAGGCACTCAAATACGAAGAATTCAAATTGATCGTACGAAATTGTAATGAAGAATGTCCCGATGCGATGGTTTGCAAAAAAATATTTTTTGTATTATCCTACGAATTGGCATGGCGGAGAGGAGAGGGCGGAAAATGTTTTATTTCCTATTTTAAAGATGATATTGATAATATAGGACAACCCACCGGTCGCATTGAATACAACCCGATATTCGATAAAACCTACACTCAAGGAGGAGATAAACCTTGTGCTCCGTCAAAATGGCTGGTTATTAATAAAGGTCAACCGGATATATGTCCAGTAAGGCTATTCAAAAAATTTATGGAAAAAAGAAAATTAATTAACGTTCCAAGGTTGTTTTTAACTGTATATCCTTCCTGGAAAATGGGTAAATGGTTCCTTCCAAACCAAATCCTTCCAAAACCTTCCTGTTGCGAGAAATACGATTGCTCAATGCGTGTCTATCGAAGCGAAAAAATCAGGTTTTGTTACGGAGAAAGTAAAAATTACTAATCATTCGCTACGTGCAACAGCTGACACTAGCAAAGAAGCAAAGAAGACACTAGCAAAGAAGGGGGTTGAGGAGAATACAATGGTCAAAACAACTGGGCACGCAAACCCTAAGTCTATTAAATCTTACCTTCAATTCGATGATTTACTGATGCTTTATCATATTTATGATGTTTGCTCTATGATATAAAGTTCTAACTATTCCTTTTTTTGTTTCAGAATGGTTTGACTTTTGAAATAAGTCCCAGTCACAATATATCCTATTTACTACTCTATTTCTTACATTGCAGTGTAATAACGGTTTATTCACATAAACTAAGCTTGTCTGAAATACCAAATTATAAATCATGTTTACCGAAATTTCTTCCCATTCTGAGGAAAAATCGCAATAATTGGAGATTAAATTGAAAGAACTTTTTCTCGGGCAACAGTTTTCCGAGGAAATTTCGTTTCTTTTCCCTCACTCTATTATTAGAGGCCCTATAGGAAAAAATGCGTGCTTGCTCTTTGCCAAAACGAATGGGCAGACTTGAAAGAATTTTTATATAAGAAATGTTTGTCACGTACGATATTTGCCACGGCCTGCGGTAGCGCCTTCGTATGTGTTGTGTGACAATAGAAAAACCATGAGTATGGGTTCGGATGCAATGAATAAATATATTCCGTCCAAATATAACATAAAAAATATTCAGCGTTAGTATCCAGATTGTTTTTTTTTATTTACATTATTTTAGAATAAAGATTTATTATGATTTATAAAAAAACATCATACACGCTATATAATACATTAAATAACTGTAAATTTTGATAAATGTCAAATATTATCTCCCCAGATAATTTTATACAAAAGTTGACTTTTTTGAAGAGTACCTTGTACCTTCGTATAGAATTTTGTTATATTTGAAATTGGCATTTAAATGTTATTTGCAAAAATTTACCTTCAAATTACTAAAATTTTATAATACGGCCCAGAGAAAGCTGCAATTATAATACCAGCAATAATGTAATGTTGTCAGTATCGAATTCGATGTCACATTATTATTTAAAATTCTGTTTTTTGTTGGAGTACAAACTGTTTAAATATATAAGTGATCTTTTTATTTTTTTTTATCTTTTTTATCTTTTTTTAGGTGCCTGGTGGCGTTTTTAAAGGTGCCCGATGGCGTAGAGGTACAGGCTCTCGTCTATACCAATCTCAAGGTAGTGGGTTCGAATCCTACACCCGGCATTTCATCAGCCGACTATTTTTATTAAAATAAAGATAGTTTGGGTACCTAGGTCAACTCGGCCTTAAATGAGTACTTGGGATTCACAATCCTGAGGTAATAATAGGCGGTTGAAGCGTAGTGCTAGTCACATTACCTTCCTTGTATACCGAACGGCTCTAGCATGACAAGCTGTACCTTGCTACTCGCAAGGCGTTAAACGCTATAATGTATAGGGAAATTAAAATAACTTTGGTTACACATCATAATACGACCACCAGCAAACTCCATAAGACGACACATTGTGTCATTTATGGCGTGCAACCAAAATTGCTTTAATTTCCATTTACGGGAGCTATTATTATTATATCTTTTTTTATCTTCTAAGTGATCTAGAAAATAAAAATTTCATCATCATCATCATCATTTTCAGCTCATTCAACCATTTTCATTTATGGTGTAGCCTCCCTCAGATATTTAAATACTCTCTGTGTAGATGGGCCCATTGTTGTCTATTGTTGGCTATGCGGACCGAAGTTATCCTTGCTAATTTCTTAATATCATGGTCAGGTTCGGTGTTCTTCTAGGTTTTTTAATTCCTCGTGGGTACCATGCTGTAATTTTTGTGGTCCATCTGTTGTCTGGTCTTCCTGCCCGATGTCCTGCCCATTGCCATTTGAGGGATTCAACTCTGTGGATAACATCTATAACCTGGATCTTTTGTCGTATCCACTCTATTCTGTTACGATTTTTCTTGGTTATTCTCAGCATATTTCGTTCCATTGAATGTTGTGCGACCTGCAGTTTCCGTATGATGTCCGTTTTAAGTGTCCAGGTTTCGCATGCATAGGTCATGACTGGTAGTACACGTGTGTCAACTGTTTTCTTCTTTAGATAGAGTGGCATTCAAGATTTGAATATGATTGAGTTCCTTCCATAAGTACTCCATACTAACTTAATTCTTCTGTTGATTTCTGGTAGTAGAGACACAGAGTTGTGTATTAGTTGTCCTAAATATATATTCTACTATTTATAATGTTTTGTTATTTATTAGAATATCTTTCCTTTCGCTAGTTTGTTGTACATTACTTTAGTTTTTGTTAAATTCAATTTGAGACCCACTTTATTGCTGGATGTATATTTAGTTCATTTATACATCTATCTAAAAATTATTGCATATACTGTTTACTTTACTCATAGCACTACAGCTCCATATTCCAATTTCCCTCAGATTCTAACAGAACCTCTACCGGCACATTCTTCTTGCGGATTTGTAATATATGTCGTCAGTTTTTTAGAAGTATACGGAACCTACAGCCTACATGCATTGTCATGAATTGTCCTGTAGTTCATGACAATGCATGTAAATCAAAACCAATGACTAACTGATTAGTCTTTCTATTTAAGCTTTTGCTTGCTCCTGACACTGTAGGGAAAGACTTTAATACATTTGTCAATATCTAAATTCGTCCAGGGGCAACGGCCCAGCTACGTCGAAACACCGGTTCCCATTAGAACGCCGAAGTTAAGCGACGTAAGGCGATACTTGTGGATGGACGGGTGACCGGTTCGAAACTCTGTATTGTGCTGTTGTCCAAAAACAGGCAAAAGTGTAAAATCCATTGACACACAGTGCTCATTCACTCTGGTTCGAGGCCGAATGAGATTGGATATCTCGTGAAGAGTCGATTTAGACACTTGCCAAGTCGGTAGGCTATTGACCATAATATGGCCGAGGTCCGCGGTTCGGATTCCGCTTAAACAAAGTAGGCCCCGTCCAGATTAGCCCTGGCAGCAGAAAGAAGAAGTTAACTGAAATCTTTACTTTACTTTAAATTCATCCAATACGCTTTTCTATTCCACCCAATTATAGGATTCAACATTAGACCCAATAGAGACACTCAACCATGAAGAAGAAGACCTGGACTACCCTTCCAGAGTACAAGACAAATATTCAAGAGAAACGACCCCGAGTCGGACGCTTTCACGAGCTTCTCTTGTCTTAGATTGAAGAAGAAGCAAAGGATAGGAGACATCACCTGGCCGTATAGTCCGGGAATCGTAGGCCGTAAAACCAATCAAGAAAGAAAGAAAGAACAAGAACCTACAGCCGCACTCACTTGCCGCTTGAACCACGATCACCATAAAAATATCACTATAAATGTTTAGAACTGTTTTGAACTGATACAAATTTCATCTTATCATCATTATTGATTATTTGATCATTTTTTAGAAAGAGCCACTGAAATGTTTATCGAGTTACGTAGGGGACACAAAAGTACCATTTTTAACAATGTCATTTTTTCGACATTTCCTATTTCCTACGTAGCTATATTCTTTTAATGTATCTTTTCACACCGGTCGCCCCAGATATATATTCTATAGCGTCGAGTGTAGTATGTCCCGAATATCTCATAAATACTTTTATACGCCCGCATTTTCAAGAATTTATGAACAGCAGCTTGTAAGTATTCATCGATTCATCGATACGAATACACCACAAAACCTAATGTTCGTCATAATAATACCAATACGCTTTTCATATACATTGTATCAATACGTTTATACCTCGGTAGGATTTTACGAGTTATATCTCGAAGTCTGCTGCAATTTATAATGCAGTATCGGTTCAGATATTAAGGGTTACGTGAAGAATATATATTTTGACAAGCAAATATATGAATAATATTAGCAGGGGATCGAATTTTTTACAGTTGAGAATTTGCCGCTAGCTTAGGAAGATTGTAACACTAGTAGCCTAAGAGCTGACGACATATTTAGAGAACATATTTTAAGCAAGCTAGAATAACTAAAAATGTATAGTTTATTAACTGGTGAACCCAGAATCCTAAGTCGGGCAGAGGGGTGTGGGTATTTTGCTACTGCGCAACCCCTTATATTTGCAAAAAATAATTCCAAAAAATATCCCTTAGGCAACTTGAAATTTGTTTATTCTCAAATTTTAACATCTATTTAACTCAGAAATAAGTATGCCAGACTTTTTTTTCGCAAATATGTTTAATAATTATACCTAGAAAATATACTTTAGGCATTTTAAATTTTTTATAGCGTGTTTATTAGATAATATTAAAACATATGTGTTAATTGCCAGACGAATTCAACGGATTTTAATAATTGCCTGACGCAAATAAGGATTTTAAATGAGCTCGACAAAAAAGTGTTATGAGTATCTATAAGCGCGAGAAAGATAGTTTATTGAGACTCGTCGGCAGGAGACGCGGCTGACGTAAGAGCCCAAGTAGCATTGGAAGGAGAAAAAACAATTGACCACGGAAAATTAACCACTATTTGATTGAATTTTACTTATATTTAACTTAATAAATTTCTTGTAGGGAATAAAGTGCGAGAAATCTAAAAATTAGGTCGTAAACTAGTTAATAATAACCTAAAATTATGCCTTTGAAAAGTAGCAACGTTAGAGTTAGCTGGCATTGTTAAAATCTAGTTACTGATAACCTATTGAGGGCATTAAGACTACAGGGACTTAAAGTAGGTCAAATGTTACTTTCTTATAACCTCAAATTTGTCTCGGGGGTTGAAGGCATTGTTTGGTTTTCAAGTTAGGTTAAAATTTAATGGTTAATAACTTAAAATGGGACCTTATTTGGAGGAGTTCAAATTAGGTTGAAAATTTAATTTATTTCGACCTCATAAGACGATATTAGGTATGCTTCAAAGGTAAAAGTAACTTAGTTTTTTGACTTGAAGAAAGTCAGACATACAGCAGGTTAAAAATTACCTTTTTTAATTTCCTCGGGGTAATTTCCGTTTAAAATAGTTTTCGAGGGATTATTGCGTCATAGCACATTACCTTGTTTCCACTGGTGAGGAACGACAGAATATTCAACGCGTTTCTTTTTTATTACCGACACAATCTTAAACGAGTCCATTATGTGCAATAAAAACAAAAAGTCCTCTATAATAACACTCACAATCCCAAAACACAAAACTTTTAAACATAATAAGCAAAGAAAACTAATTTGGTTTTCTAGTTAGTTAGTGTTCTAGTTTAGGCCAGTTCGGTAATTGCATCGGTTAGCAAAAGGATAAAAATTTGACATGTCACGTGACTCTCAATAAATATTCTCATTTTAGGACACATGATTACTGTGAAAAGTTAATCGGATTGCTCGAAGATGTAATTACCGAACTTAGCATAAAATATCATTGTCAACTGTCACACAAAGAAAATAAAAGTTTTCTGTTTTACCGGCGATACTCCAAAAGTCAGGCCTTCGAGAAACGAGCTTCGACCTAATATAGCCCATTTTTTAACTTGCACCTCGAAGGAAAAATACCTTAAGCAAGAAATCTTGACCCTTGAGGTTTGATTTGGTTTAATTTAAAGAAATCTTAACCTCACAAAAAGAAAGCTTGGTTTTAAAATTATGAAAAACCTAACTTCATAGACGAATAGTTAAAAACACCATTAGCGGTCATTTTCTTATCAAATTTGTTTTCAAAAAATATTTTTTTGTGATATTGTTCTAAACTATTGAGAAAAAAAAACAGACGTTTATGAATAATACTACCTACTACAAGTTAAATTAACCAATTAAAAACTTTAAAAGTGTACCAAAGAAGTTAGCTGAAAAAAAGTTAGGTTAGAACCTTGAAAGTAACGATTTATTCTAAAATTAATTGTTGAAAATACATAAAATTTTAACGGCGCATAATTTTTTAGGGCCTATCATATTTACATCTCACAGAAAAATTTTCTCCGCAGACATAATTATCTTGCGAATCCAGTAATCCACTTCTTACCAATAACTTATTTACATTTACTAGGAAGTGCATATATGTGGGTATTTCATCCATATTGGATTAATGTTCCAACGGCCATGCCAGTTATTACTACACTTGTTTGTCTTCCTGGTTCATTATTGGTAAATTCATTTACATACACATATTAAAAAGAAAAATACTTTACCTTATTCTTTCTCTTTCTTTCCCATGTTAAAATGTAGGTAGTATAAATTAGGACTATTTTTAGTAAAATTTACCTCTATTTTACCATGTTATGACCTCAGGTCGGTTATTTTTGACTTTATTGCCCATATTTCATATATACATTATAACTTGTTAACCTGTTTTTAACTTCCAAATTACTTTAGTTTTATTCTTCACTTTGGGAATTCTAACGTCAATTCTTGAAAATTTCGACCAATTTCCAGTTGGTCAATAATAGTCCATGTGGTTAATTTAACGTAATTTTAACTTCAAATATTTGTTGGGAGTATTCTGGAGTACTTAAAATTTTTATACACAGTTTTTTTTCGTTTTCATTTCAATTATCTGCAGGCTTTTAATTCAGAGATTGTTGCAATTAAGTTACCATGTATAAATATTATTTATAAACTAAATATTGATGTGCAAAGTGTAAATAGCTAGATATGTACCTACTAATAAATCACAATGGATAAAAAACATTTAAATTGTGTAGTTTGTAAAATATACACTAGTGATAAAGTGATTATTTCTGAGGGCAGACTAGAAAAATGTAAACAATTTTTAAAAGTGTGCCAACAACATGGCCTAAAATTCAAAGGAGTGGTTTTACCAGAAAATGTATCTCCGACAAAAGGGTACCATATACAGTGCTACAGGAATTTTTCAGTTGTTATGAAGAAACAGACATTGAAATCCTCAAATTCACTTCCTAAACCATCAACATCTTCATTCATTTTCCAAAATAATATAGAAAACGCTTATTTATTATTATTAAGTTTTTAGTAAAACTGAAAGTGTAGAAAACAACGATCTGGATTTTAGGCGACCCTTTTTTTTCTTATCTGAGTTCTGTATTTTGCTAGACTTTTATTATACATTATTGCCACAATTGACACATTTTTGTAATCCTTTTTTTTACATATTAAAAAAGTTAACTGTAACAAAAAAATATAAAATATAAGTTGCTTAAATTTTAGTTTTCTATTGATTTAAATTTGATTTTTTTTGTGAATCAATAATTTGACTATAATTTCTAAAGTAACAATTAAAATTATGAGATAATTGATTATGAATGTTAATATTGTAATTAGACGAAAATATTGTTTTTTTATAAACTCGACTTTGATGAAACAGATGATAAAAACAGTATAAAAGTAAAAAATAAACAGTGTAAAATACTGTTACATCAGCCGCGTCTGCTGCCGACGAGTCTCAATAAACTATCTTTCTCGGGCTTATAGATACTCATAAGACTTTTTTGTCGCGCTCATTTAAAATCTTTATTCACGTCAGACAAGTATTAAAAATCGTTGAATTCGTCTGGCAATTAACACATAGTTTTTAATATTATCTAATAAATACGCTGTAAAAATTTTAGAATGCCTAAAGTATATTTTCGAGATATAATAATTAAACATATTTGGAATGGTCGGGTTACACTTTAAACCCGAAAAAAAGTCTGGCATACTTATTTCTGGATTAAATAAATGCTAAAATTTAAGAATAAACAAATTTCAAGTTGCCTAAGGGCTATTTGCAGGGGTTGCACAGTAGCAAAATACCCTCGAACCCCCAGCCCGACTTAGGATTCTGGGTTCACCAGTTAATAAACTTTAATTTTTTTGTTATTTTAACTTGCCTAAAATATGTTCTCTAAATATGTCGCAAGCCCTCCGGCTATAGTCGTCAATATTTAAAACTAACATGTGGTTTTAAATTGGGCTTAATGTTAAATTAAAACTATTTTACTGACCGACACTAAAAATTTACAGCATAAATTTTCATGCATTTTAATGTTGAATATATTTTGTTTTAGTGTACCGCTTTTGATAATATTTTTTAAGTAATTTGTTTCTAAATTATGTGACTTTTTAGCTCCTTTTAAATTAAAAAGTAAATTACCCGTCTATGTATTTATGGTAAAAGCCCAATTACCGTCATTGTCCTAATTATCGTCATATTTCGATATTTTTTAAAAAATTAAGAAACGCAGGAAAAAGATTTCATAATAAATAATTTTAAATAATTCTTTTATACCGTGCTGGCAACTGTTACTTCTGGGTCGGAATTTACTACTAATTTTTATGTGTGGAAGTAAATCGCACAGGGATCTTATTAAGTCGGAGTGAGAGAAATGCGACCGACCGACGCGAGGCGCGACGGTGTACTGTTGCGGCGTTGCCGATACGCCTTTCCCTATCAAGGAAAGTAAAATCACGATCGCAAACCGCTTATTTTTAAAAGACTTTTTTTTCAAGAGATAACTAGATAAAATCATTAGACATGTTTCTGAGCATCTGAAATGGAATTATAAGGATATCGTTAGGGTGTCATTTTTTTTTATAACGAGAAAACGTCAGTAATCGCGATAATTTTAAAACTCAACTTTTTAACACATAACAGGCCATAACTCAAGAACCACTTTAGATATTGATTTTTTTTTATTTCCAAGATCGGATATTTTACAATATGTTTACATAAGAAACATTCGATAAGGTTGTTTTTTTGTTTCATTCAAAAATTGTAAACAATACATCCATTTACTTTTAGAGCATAGCAATTTTCAGCAATCGTGTAATTTTTTATTGATGAAGATTTTCACATACTGTCTACAAAGAAAATACAGCAGAAATATTAACAAAGTTCTTAAAAAAACTACAATCTATTATTTCTAATAGATTTCGAGATATCGATTTTTGAATTCAGAGTTCTAATAGCGCGACCACTATCGACCACCCACTCGATTCAACTTATTTTTACAAAAAATTCAAGTGTTTCTAGCTTGAACTTAAAAAAATTCAAGCTATAGGGAAATAAACAAATTATAAGTATCACGAGACGTAATTAAATCGTGAAGCTGAACGAATGACGTACACCTTTCCCTAGAACTTTAAGTACTGACAGAGGTATTGATTGGGTCAACCCGTCAACTGCGACAAATCTGCTATATTAACAAATGTTTGTCAAGTACGCCAGTCGTGAGAATCCGCCTTTAGCAATGTGCACAGTTTCTCGGTTTATTTCATACGTTTGGCAACGTGTTTACTGTCCTCTCTTTGTTCAGTACATTATAAACGCATTGTACTCTTCCTACATATGGAAAACTCGACCCAAGACTAACCTTTGCCAGCCCTTAGTACATCCGGAAACGCTGTGACATATTAGTACACAGTAATGTAATTTAGTAATCAAGGCACAAATATAATTAATATAAAAAAAAAAAAAAAAACTATATTATGTATTTATATAAAAAATGTTTTTTTTTTCTAAAATATTAATAAATAAAATGCTTGACGGTTTTTAGGACATGTCGGAACGTGCCGTATTATCGTCACCATTGACGAAGATTTATACTGAATAAAATAATCCTACATGATGGGTCTTGAAATGTATTCCTGAAACTTTGCAGCATATTCTGCAGATAAAAATAAGTAAAAAAGTTCGTATAAAATGTATGTTCTTAAATGCTTATATAGTTTCAGAGATACAGGATGTAGAAGTTTCAATTATTTCGATTTTTTCAAATAATTTCTGAAGTTACGTCAATATTTGATGAAAATTGGTACCCGGGAGTTTTTGGACATGAGAAATTTGATTTGATGTCAATATGACCCCTATTACATGTGTTTAACTATTTTGAAGAGTAGTAACTTTTCGTCCGTACCTGTATATAAAACTACGAGTGAAAAATATACATTTCCGTTATATTTTACGTAAAAGATGTCTCTTGGGTTTGGCTTTTGGCGAAAAAATCACTGCGAGCAACCGTTCTCAAGCTATTTAGAATGGAAATAGTCAATACATGTCTTTATTGACAAAAATAAACATGTTCAGTAGATAGTTATTTGTCCAAAAAATGATTTTTTTAAATTAATTTTGGAATTTTTAATTTTTAAATTAATCACAATTTTTTTTCGAATCCAGCTGAACTTTGACACAAAAACATTTCAAATTTATGATTTCAGTCTAATAACCATTTAGTCAACATGTTTAATTATGTCAATTGAGAACATGTATCGACTACTTTGATTCCAAATATCTCGAGTAACCAAATACTCTCGTAGCGATTTTTACCAAAGAAAAAAAAAAAAAAAAAAAAAAAAAAAAATATATTTTTACTCAGTAATTGTATAAGCAGTACTGACAAAAAGCATACTCCTCAAACCAGTTTTAAAATGTATCGGTAGTGTCTACAAGTAGGATCCATATTGACATCAAAATCAAATTTCTCAATGTTGAGAAACAGCGTTCGTTCGTTCGTTCGTTCGTTCGTTCGGATAATGAATACGCACCTTAAATCTGAAAGCGCACGCAGGCGAACGCCTTTGATGTACCGACTCGAAGCGGATGGTCGAGCGCACGACCGAACGAACGGCCGCATGCGTTCGGTCCCCGTCTAAATATACCGCACTTTCATTCGTTCGTTTGTTCGTTCGTTCGTTCGTTCGTTCGGATAATGAATACGCACCTTTTTCGTCACCATTGACGAAGATTTATACTGAATAAAATAACTCTACATGATGGTCCGAAATGTATTCCTGAAACTTCGGTAGCATATTCTGCAGATAAAAATAAGTAAAAAAGTTCCTAAAAATGTATGTTCTTAAATGCTTAGTTTTAGAGATACAGGATGTAGAAGTTTCAATTTATTTCGATTTTTTTCAAATAATTTCTGAAGTAACGTCAATATTTGGATGAAAATTGGTGCCTGGGAGTTTTTTGACATGAAAAATTTGATTTTGATGTCAATATGACCCCTATTACATGTGTTTAACTATTTTGAAGAGTAATAACTTTTCGTCCGTACCTGTATAAAACTACGGAGTGAAAAAATATACATTTCCGTTTTATTTTACGTAAAAAATGTCTCTTGATAAAAATCTACTACGAGCAACCGTTCTCAAGCTATTTAGAATGGAAATAGTCAATACATGTCATTATTGACAAAAAAATAAACATGTTGAGTAGATAGTTATTTGTCTAAAATGATAAATTTTGGAATTTTTAATTTTTTAAATTAATCACAATTTTTTTTCGAACTTGTTGAACTTTTGACACAAAAACATCTCAAATTTATGATTTCAGTCTAATAACGATTTAGTCAACATGTTTAATTATGTCAATGATGACAGGTATTGATAATTTCGATTCCAAATATCTCGAGAACCAATACTCGTAGCGATTTTTACCAAGAGATCTTTTTTGCGTAAAAAATGTCGTGAATGTATATTTTTTTTACTTAGTAATTTTATACAGGTACTGACAAAAAGTTATTACTCTTCAACCCAGTTAAAAAATGTATCGGTAGTGTTACAAGTAGGACTCATATTGACATCAAAATCAAATTTCTCACGTCGAGAAACCCCCAGACACCAATTTTCATCTAAATATTGACGTTACTACAAAAATTATTTGGGAAAAATCGAAATAAAAATGAAACTTCTACACCCTGTATCTCCGAAACTAAGCATTTCAGAACATACATTTATACGGAGTTTTTACTTATTTTTATCTGCAGAATATGCCACCGAAGTTTCCAGAATACAGTTCGGACCACCCTGTAAACCCAAATTCATTTTTCTGTAATTTTTTTTCCATAAATGGCAGTATAAAGATGGGCTATGTGATGTGCCCAATTTTCGTATTCCGCACTTTTATCAATAATTCTACCTTAAATTATCAATTAAAAATAGATGACGAGAACTGGATATCTGCGGCCATTAGATCGGTAAGCCATATTAATATAGGCTTCCTGTAAAATAATTATGATTTTAAAAATGCCAAATATCAAAGTTCTGAAGATATTTTGGATGTATTAAAAGTGATATTGTAAATGAGACATAATATTTATAAAATATAAGAAATTAAGAAGAAAAACAATAAAAAATCAATAAAATCATGGAACTATTTTACCGATAACGACTGCACTGTCGCGTCATCCATGATCGGTCTGGTATACTTGTAATCATTTAAAACTTACCAATATCTGCCAATATGGCGGACTTCAGTATGGGAGGGTTTTGGGAGGATTAAAAAACGAAAATCTAGCCTGGCCTGGAATCGACTGTAGTTCAAATCGTTCAAATTGATAATCTGTGGTAAATCTAATTGAACTCTGACACTTGGCTGACAGTGATGTTTACGGCCCCTTTTTCTAAATATTTTCATTATTTTTGAGTTTCTATTCACAGATTCTACTTGATTTTGTTCTTTTATTTAACCTGCAGTACCAATTATATAACTATCAATAATCTTTTCACTAATCAAGAACTGAGGAATAGCCTGGAAGATATTCAAAATGTGTAAAACGTTTAAAAATATATTAGAAAACATTGACTCGTCCACAAATTCGTGAAAATAAATTAGTCTAGATGTTTGTATAAACGTCTCTAATTATTTTGAGAAGTTTCTTCGAATCAGTAATTTTCAGGTTTGTAATATGTATATGTTAATAAATAGATTAAAACTTATATTTCGGGAAACAGCGCCGGCATTAAAGATTGTTGTAAATCAGTTTTAAAATATAAACAAGGTGTAAAAGTTGAATTCGTAGAGAAGACCTCAAGAAGGTAATGTTGGTAATCAAGACTAGGACCAAAGATCAAATAACACTTGAAATATATAATATGTGCAATAAGTGTAAGAAGTTTTTATGAATCTGTTTGATATCTTACATTGTTTTTGTATTTTTTGAAATATATATTTTTTTTTACTTTACAGGATACACAAAGAATAATAGGAAATACAGTTAGTCACTAAAAGCACTTAAGATTTGTAATAGATGTAGTTAGAATATCAAACACCAATTTCTAAAGGGTGATCTATCAACTATAACATGAAATACATCATCCTATCACCAAGTCTTCTATTAATTTCACTTATTAAACAACTATAATTATTCAATAATCTTGATAATTCTAGGAACTCTCGAATATCGTCAGAACATAAAAATCTCTTCCGATCTGCGGTAAAATACCGTTATTCTTATTTAAATAATTTCAATAATCTATGTTTTTATTTTAGACAACCACCTAATAACCTAACTTTAAAGTCAACTTGACAATCCTGAAAAAATGTTGTTAACCAAAGACTAAACAAATTCTGAATACGCTAACGCCAACTTATTTTTCATTAAAAAAAATACAAATTTTCGTAACTAGGTCGGCCATATTGGGGGACTTAAAATAATTGTACTATACCCTCAACTGAAAGGTTCCAACACTCAACTGTAATAATGTATTATACCAATCGATGTTTCTTGCAAGAAATTTGACGACGCATCCTGTCAATAAAAAATCGCCAAATTTGCAAGTAGCCAATGTAATGAGTGGGCGGATTATGTTTTGAGCTGACGTACCTGTCAAGTCCACGTGGTCTCTCTAACGCTTGTATATATAGGTTGCAGAAATTACTTTCATAGACACAGGTCCAGTAAACATACCTTATAGACATTATTGAGCTTAATATTAAATTGAACACATTTACCTGTGTGACTACTTTTATCTGTGTGGCTTGACTTGTTTTGTTTAGAATACATACCTATGCGATTTAAATTTTGATTTTAAATTCGCGGATTAATTCCGACTGCAAAAATAAAAATGTTCAATGCACATTTGACATTCCGCATATTCCGTCAACGGTATTTCCATATGGCTGCAAAAGATTAATTAAACTTTTCGTATTATGCATTTGCATTTTGATTTGATATTCTGTTTCAGCTGATCGATGCGAGGCCTCAGGTGTCGGCACGTAGAGTTAACAGACAAAATGTACTCCCTTACTAACTTCCATGCTGTGAATATTCTGTTATTTACAGCTCAAGTTTTCGAGCATCTACAGTGAAATTTGAGTCATGCATTCCAGCAAGCTATTTTGATTACATGAGTGACTTTTCTTATTATTAAAATTATTCTTATATTTACAGTTCAAATTAGAATTCTATAGAGATTAGATTAGATATTTAAGCTGTTGCATTGCGACCTTTTCAGATCAATTGTGGGTGTCTTCTGATTCCTAGGTTAACATTAAGTTTTTATTAACATATTAACATCGAATAAGAAAAATTGTGCCAATTGAAAGATTCAAATAAATAGTATCCAGGTCCAAAAATAATAAGTCGGCCTCTATACCTCACAAATTATCAGCTAATTTGAAAATCTAAAAATACTATCGGATAGCCCTAATACTATCGGATAGCCCTAATAAAGTGTCTATGAGAATATGCAATTAGTTTTTTGATTTTCTAAAAAGTAACGACAGGAAAAAATAAAATTGATTTTCAAAAAAACCTGTTTTCCAAAAAAAATCAGCTATCCTTGAAATTTTTAAAACTTTTTTGATGGCATTTTTGTGAACACCCCAAGGCGCAACTTTGCCCCAATTTAACCATCTTTGTATCTATTACGGTTACCGAGATACCAATGCTCGTACCTTGAATTTGTAGCACCCTGTATAGTAAATCAGTAGTTTAAATTATGATGAAACTATATAAAAATAATATGTTAGAAATGAGGACTGTTATTTTGGCAGTTATTATATCTGTTATTATTATTAATAACATTACTTATACTTACTGACACGCATCAGAAGATGGTTATGCAAGGCGTTTCCTCTTATGTGATTTTCTGTGACTGAAAAGCCCGATACGTCATGTTATCTTTCTTCCGCACTCCGGACATTCAAAAATCCCATTACTTTGTTGCCTTTTTACTTTTTGGTTGTCGTTGTTAACTGAGTTTACAATTCTCCTCCATTGCGTTCTATTGTGCGCTGCTTCCTCCCACTGATGCTGCATACTTATCCCCTTTAAGTTTTCATGGAAAACATCCTTGAATCTTTTGAGTTGTCCACCCGGTTTCCTCTTACCCTCTACAAGTTCACCGTAAAGAAGAGATTTCGGTAGGCGGTTTTCTTGCATCCTGCATACGTGGCCAGCCCATCTTAAGCGAGATTTAGTAATCATGACTTCAGCACTCTCGTAGCTTGCTTTTCCAAAGACTGATACGTTTGAGACATGGTGGTACCATTTGATTCTTAACAGTTGTCTAAGGTGTCTCTGTTGCAACTTGTTTAATGCACTCGTGTGCCGGCGGTACGGAACCCAGGTTTCGTTCATAATATAGTGGAAATTATTACGGCTCGATATACTACAAGTTTCGTTTTTGCGCTGAAGTCATAATTGTAGAAAACCCTGTCTTTTAATTTCCAGATTGCTCTTGAGGCGCTGCTAATTCTGTGCTGAATTTCAGAGTTAATATTTGCTTTTTCCGAAATCAAACTGC
The DNA here is from genome assembly GCF_002938485.1 of Sitophilus oryzae. Classification (NCBI taxonomy): domain Eukaryota; kingdom Metazoa; phylum Arthropoda; class Insecta; order Coleoptera; family Curculionidae; genus Sitophilus; species Sitophilus oryzae. The sequence continues at coordinate 511,812 of NW_022145681.1, read as the reverse complement.
CGAGGTAATTACATTCCGATACATATTCCAGTAGTTCTTCTCCAATTTTTATAGCGCTGTTATGTATATGTATAAATATTTTCCGGGATAGTGCACACGATTTTAGTTTTATCGATGTTCAGTTTAAGGCCCAAAGTCTCGTATGCCCAGATATATGTGTTCAGCATTTCCTGTAATTGCTATAACGTATTTGCAACTAGAGCGCAGTCATCAGCGTATTGGAGTTCTGTGATGAGTTTTATACGTGTTTTTGCCCTGAATCTTTTTATGTTGAACAGACTGCCGTCCATAGCTGTATCTAACACCCATTCATCTTTCCTGCAGTTTGCTGTCCACTATAATACGGGCGCTGCCATGAATATGTTGAATAGGAGAGGAGCTAGGAGACATCCCTGCCTAACTTATATATTTGTCAGGAAGGGATTGCTCAGTCATCCATGATGTGACACTCTCGACTTGTTGTTGTTATGGAGGCTTTTACACACAGTAAGACATTTGTTGGGTACTCCGAACTTTTGCATAATTGCCCATAAATAACATACATGGTGATTTGTGTCGTGTGTTCCTACTTAGAATTACCAATCAGCTGCTGAAAACTTTATATGTAATAAAATAAAATTATTCATATTTACAACTCAAGTTCGAAATTTCAATGCTCCATGTATTTACTACTAGACATTGAGTAATGTATTCCAGATAGAAGAAATAAAACTTTTGTTTATTTATTGATCTACTCAATCTTGGGTTTGAAACAAATATTGTCACACCCCATTTTGTGGGTTATGACTAGGGGCATAGCAAATAATAAATACTTCAATTTAACTTAATAATCAATTTAATTAATCTACGAATAATACAATAATTATAAAACTAAATGTGTACTTACATATTATATTTATGGACGAACATCATCACTGGCTCGGGGGTAGTGTCAGGGTAGTGTAACGCCAATGCCGGAATCTCGACCGCGACCTTATCGAACTTATTATCGACTATCGACTGTGGACTGTCGACTGTGTCCCCAACAGGTGACATTTTTGTATTTATTGGTTCGTTACGTCGAATCATCGAATCAGCATTATTGGTCTATCGGTGCGATGACCGGTGCGATGACCGCGTTAGTGCTGATTTGATGATTTTATAAATTCGTAGTATTGAAAGGAAATATTTTCGCAATTGCCAATTATGCTTATAACTTTGATTTTTAAAACTTTACTTTTGTTGCGTAAATGCCAATGAACTTTAATTATTTTATACTTCCTTTCAATCGAATTATTAATTTACGAAATATATTAATATTAAATATGTTATTTTATATATCGAATAATTCCATCCTTGACAATATCAATAATAAAACTGTCATAATATAATGTATTTGTCTTTTTGCTTTTAAAAAAGAATTTTATAGATGCATATCGGGTCAAAAGTGTCAGAGGGGGATTTTAATATCAAACTATAGTATAGAAGAACTATAATTTCGCTGAAATATGATATCCATTTTTGAGCGTATAAAGCTATAAAAAGAATTTATTACATTTTTTTTATTTCAAAACATTTGAGTTAAATAATTTATTTGTAATTTATGAGAGGATAGAAATAAATTTCTTTTTATAATGTCAATTTTTACCACCATTCTAAATGTAGGGTAAACGTTAATTTTTAATGCCCCTATTTTTCTTGGTTAAAAAATATTTGTCTCATTATTTTAACTCATAAATTATTATTATTATATTAATTTACAATAGGTTAGATATTTTTGATTTTTATTTAACACTATAAGCAAACAATACTACGACTACAGACTGTAGAATTTTAAATGATTAAATTCACTTGCTATACTAGCTTTTGTCAAAGCTCTGAGACTGTATGATAATAGATATCTACAGATCTATACAATAGATCTGTAAAGTCGCGATGATTAACCCCCCTTCTATAAACATTCTACATTCTAAATCTTGTGAAGATATCAAAATATTTACTTTTTTATTTTTGTTATTTTTGGAATTTTCACAAATCCCAAAACAGGGTCTACACTATGCGAGAAACTCTTCGAAACATATCAAGGTCCCATTTCAGCGCCCAATTTTGACACATTTCGATTTATTTCTAGTTGTCTTGACCCACTTCGGTTTGCCTCGATCTACTTTCGATTCTTAAAAACGCCTGAAAACTACTCGTGTGGAGGGCGAGGGGGGATTTTTTTAGCGTTTTTGTTGCCTCGTTCAATTTTGTTTTGTTTTGAACTATTTCCAAAACGTGGCGGTATATGTATCCGAGGCAAAGGATTTTTTTTCATAAATACCAGTGAAATAAGTTCTAGACGTTTCTAAAATAGCTGTTGTTATAATTATATTTCGTTAATTACTTCTCGTTTTATGTTATATTGATATATATTCCACAGAATTAATATTTGAACACGTGTTTATTATATGTATGTAGATATTTAGGAACAAAACTTTTCACTTAAACTGCAGGAATATAATTACAATATTTTTATGATTTAATTTTATTATAATGAATTAGTATATAAAATTGTATATGATATGTTTGTTTACGGCCTTAATTAATTAATATAACAGTAGCATGCTTGATGAGTCATACTGGTAACATTATCAATATATCGGCTTGGGAAAATTATTAATTGATGTCATGATGTTAATCAAGGTTAACAATAAAAAACAAACAAGCAATCAAGGCGGGTCTCGGTCTATTTCAGGAAACGTGGGAACTAATTTTTATAACATGGGCTTATATTTATCGTCCTATTTCCAGAAATGTTTTGTGAAATGTCTCACGAAATATTTCCAGAAATATTTCGTAAATCAGTGTATTTGCATATGCCGGTTGTTTAGTATATTCTCCGATGGTGGCAGCACCGACCTAGAATGCCCTAAGCCTATACCAAAAAGTAGATAAGACAAGAGACGACAGTTCGCGCGGTATCTTTCATGTTTGAGTGGTGGTGAGAGTGACCTCGTCTCGCTTGTCCCTTTAAATTTTCGTAATTTTTTCGCGGGAAATTTAAAATAGACTATTATTAAAACTTGCCTGTATAGCTTATAAATAGTTACTGTATGGGTAAAGAAATAAATAGAAACGAAAAAAAAATTAGTTTTCTAAATATTATATAAAATAAATTATAATTAGAAACATATTTGTCGGGGAATAAAGATAATAAAAGCAATATTTTGTATATCGTTTGTAAACAAGATAAAGTGACCAAGTCGATTTGTAAGAAATGTTTTATTTACGTGTATTTTTTTTACATATGGACTTGAACAATTCTAAAATAATGTACAGGGTGTTAATGTACAAAAAAATTGTATCTCAAATTTAAATATCTTTAAATATCTCACAAACTTCTAACGATTTTAAACATATTTAATCTTATAATAAATTACTTTTCAGGCCCCTTTGGAAAAGAGTGAAATAAAATACCGGGTGTTCCATAAGAAAAAAATATAACTTATGTTAGTTCTGAATAGGACACTATTTTTCAAAATCTTTTTAAATTGTGCACATTGCCTCCATCTCATCTACCCTGCTATTTTGTGTCCATGTTTTCGTTTTCATATTTATCAACCGAGGCAAATTAGTACGCCACCCTGTATATTCCAAAGAATTAATACTTGAACACGCTCAAATTGATATGATATCGAAAATATTTGAAAACAAAACTTTTCACGCAAACTGCAAGAAAATAACTAATCAGATTTGTTTATGATTTAAGCTTGATTAGCACAGCTGATTAGCGTCCTAAAATCATAGGTTATATTTTAGATTAGATAAAATACGCCGTTGTCAGATTTTGAGATTTTATCTGTTTATCTTTGAAATCGATCAACTTAGTCATTCTGTTTCTTTGATATTATCAGTACATTGCGAAAAAAGAACCTAAACCAACCTAAACTAAACATTTACATTTCCGTATTATATACGTTACTTATATCCTTCTTATATTATTAATTTATTTTCAGAAAATCTTGTTTATTTTTCAAAGAAATATACTTGGCAACAGACAAAATGGGACTTGATGGGACCTTTAAATTTTAATATATCTGCGTCTCTCTCGCGAAATTCGACTTCTTTGTTCACTGTCGTCTCTCTTGTCTTATCTACTCTTTGCCTATACTCTGTTTAGAGCGCATTTTCTCCACAGATAGCGGTTTGTGTCAGTGGGTTCTACGTTCTACATATGGTACGAAGAATTTCGGTACAATCTGTGCTATTTTTGAATATGTTGCCATGCAATTGACTCAACAATAATATAACCGTTCTTTTCCATGTATGGTTGTCTAACACAATCATAATAGTTATCTCATAACGTATGATGTCAAAAAAGTATCTCTATTTTTGTAATATGCACAATTGATTCCGATTTTCAATTTTTCAAGAACCCAATAGAAAAACTGGATTTTATTTGTTGAAACATTTTGACATTGACTGTAGAATAAATTAAAACTTCTTAATCTAGAATAAAACCGTAAATTAACAAGAACTGTTTTAACTAACTAACTCTGTATTGCCGGCTATAAAAATTATATTAGTTTCTTTTTTGTGACTTCGAAAACTTAACTAAACTTAATCCAATTTCGTTTCTTGCCTTAATTTAATTCCTTTCTCTGGCGGCGTAATGAATTTTAATTCTTAATTTTATTCGACTTTTACTGCATCTTAAAATTTAAAATGCCTTCAATCCTTTTAATTTTTTAAAAAAATATATCATTTTAGAAAGCTTAAATTTGTTTGAAAATTTAAATTTGTTAAATTATACAGGGAAAAAATAAAATATGATTCTTCTATACAGGATGATCCAATGCATTTTAGTTTATTTTTTTAACCGATTTGAAAAATAATAACTTTTCGTCCGTACCTGTATAAAACTACTAAGAAAAAAATATGCATTTACGACATTTTTTACGTAAAAAAAGATTATTGGTAAAAGTCACGAGCAACCGTTGTCAAGATATTTAGAATGATAATAATCAATACATGTCATTATTGACAAAAAAGGAACACGTTTTGAGTAGATGTTATTAAATATTGTGTAATTAATGGTTACTGCTTATTTGATTAATCTAAAGCATCACACATAACAAATTGACATCGATTTTCTATTATTTTCACAAATAGCATAGACCAACATTTTCTGTTTCAGTGTAATAACATTTTGCAAGCAGCTACAGTAAGCGGTAGCTAAATTACATATAATTTCCAATTCATGCATCAAATTGCATTATTAAGACTAGCCTTTAAAATACCATAGGTGGGACTGTGATATAAAATTTACATTAGTAAAATAGTAGTATTCTGTTGCAAATATGTCAATATCAAAGGAAGAATTTGAAGCCAATCTACTTAATTTAAATCTAAATTTCTTCTTGATATATTGAATTATTATAAGCACATACATACATTGTTATGTTTATTTTAATTATTTATTATTACCTACCTAAGTTACCATTTCTTATTTATTTATATATTTTTTTTATTTTTATAGCAACTTCTGTCGCGTTGGCATACCTACCGACGACAATCTTAACTCACGCATTTTCATTACCGCACTCCTTGTTTAGATGGCTACCAAAGAGAAAAAAATATTTTGTAAAACATTTATTTTGCACTAAATACCTACTAAATACAAATAAACTGTTCTATTGATAATAATTATAAAAACACGAAAACTTATTTATTATAAATGTTAATGATACACTTTGAACAATCTTTCAAGTAAATGCCTGATGAAGCATATATATTCATTTTAACAGATATTATAGTACGTGTCATTGAATAGAAAGCCCAAAGAGACGAAGGCGAAGTAAAATATATTATGAGTACCTTTTCATTTCCATAGTTGTGTACTTTTTTTTCGGTGCACCAGTTTTCATACTTAGAGTATGTATATTCATACTTCTGTTTCGATCTTGCTGGAAGCAATCCAGAAGTGGCTCTAAATGCCTCTTCTTCAATGTCAGAGGGAATACTTTCCGAATCGCTCATTTTTTAAACTAGTGGCATCAATATTATTTACTGTCATATTGACATTGCCATGCATGGTGTTATTTGAACAAAGGTATTAAGATAATTGATTTTTAGGATAGATATATAGTTAAGTACAATAATTTTTAAAATTCATTATGTATTTTTATAGTTAGACGTACATATATAAAATATTGTACAATACACGCGAGTTAACTCCATTAAAATACTTGTGGGATTACACAACTCGTGCTACGCACTCGTTGTGCAACTTTCACACGCGTATCTTAATGATTCTGTTAACTCACTTGTATCGTAAATATCTATTAACTAACTACCTATCATGTTTCATACGACAGTAAATGTGAACAAATGATATAAACTATTAAAAACAGTAGTAACCAATTTTTTTGTAGTCGATTTTATTTGAATTTTGAATTCTATATTTCCTATTTAGCATTTATACTTCTTTAAATTTATGACATGTCTCGTGCAAAAGATATTTATATACAAAATCAATCACGTTTTATAATTTACTGTTTAAAAATGGTCCCATTTTCATCGTCTCCTGACATCTACTAAATCATTTAAATATCTGCGATATTTTATCGACTTTTATTCGACTGCAGAAAGTCATTCTTCTGCGATTTCAACTCGGTGAAACTATACGCGAATTGAAATATTGCATTTGCATTATGGGATATCACTTGAGGAGAGCCATCTGTCTATTAAATTATTCACTTTTGTACTGTAATGTCGTCCTTATCTTATTTTCATCTGTTATTTATTTTTAAACTTTTTAGAGGATGATCAGTGTGACTAAGAATGAAGAGGTGACTATGAAAAATAAAAATTGCATCAAATTAGTACTATTTTAACTATAGACGGAAACTTGTCCGTCTATTTAGTATATTTATCCGTATTTCCGTATCCCTATCCGTATTTTTGGGAGTAATATACAGGATCCGGCAATAGTGCATCTGTAGCTCCTAGAATAAAAAACTTGGGAATTTTATTTAAGCGTAAACCTAAAGTATGTACAAGGATGTATTTCAGGAAAATATTTTAACTTCTATAGGGTGGCTCAAAAAAGTGTGAGTGAACCGGGATGATTTTTTTTAAACGGAACACCCTGTATATTATGCATTTTTGGCTTCCTTTCAGATCACTTTACATAATCCTAAGATATGAATAAATATATTTGGATAGTTTCAGAGATATTAATAAATAAATAAAAAATATATATTTTTCAACCATCATTAAAAAAAATATTACAAATACAAGAACTGTTCTGAAATCAAAACTATATTAGGTATTTACTTTAGATGATAGATACTAAACTTTGCTATAAATATCGTAATCTTAAATCATACAGGATGTTCAAAATTCTACGCCAAACTTAAAACAAAAATATAAATTAAAATAATATACAATTATAATTTCATTTAAAAAAAAACGAAGAAAAATTATTTTATATTTTCGAAAGTTTGACTTGTTTGTTTTATTTTATTTTTACCTTCATCACTTCATACATGGAGTCTCCACTGTTTAAGGGCGTACTGCCAAGAGTGGGCCTCTAACCACTTTAAATAATAGAGGTGGCGCCCGAATGATCCAGATTTACAACTGGGCGTCAATAACGCTTTTCCTCACAAAAACCAAAGAAAAAACGTAACACAAGTTGTATAATACATAAATAATAATCAAATCATATGTTTGCTACATTTAATTCTGAAAACGTTTAAATTTCTATCCAGTCTACGTCAGCGACATTTTCGACATTTCAGCCACTCTCAATATGTGAATTTTCCCATACAAAATAATTCATATATATCGATATATTATACTTTTCTAATTCGTCGGTTGGTACACAATACTCTTGCGTTTAAATCGGCCATATTTCACGCCGGTACAATTATCTCTCCGGTCGCTAAATATGTGACCTTTGTAATTATCCTCAGTTTCAAAGCATTTTGCGGTTAAATAAATAGGCCTCACGTTATAATTATACGTCGGAATTTCATAAAATAACGGTTAAATGTAAATGCGCTAAAACGTACAGTAGTTTCTAAAACGTGTCTAATTATTTATGGGATTAGTTGTTTTCGGTTAAATGTCTTCAGTTGGCATTAGCATTTAAAATTCAGTATTTGACACTTTACACTAATATATGTAAAATAATTTATATGCAATATACGTTGTCCATATACAGAATAAGTCTTAAATAAGTGACTTATTTTTAAAGGTGGTATATGTATTTCGACTCTAGAAGCACATACCTTTTTCACAAAAAAATAATGTTAAATTCATCAGCCGACTATTTTTAATAAAACAGAAATAGTTTTGAGTACCTAGGTCGACCCAGCCTTAAATGAGTACTTGTGATTCACAATCCTGAGGTAATAATAGGCGGTTGAAGCGTAATGCTAGCCACATTACCTTCCTTGTATACCGAACGGCTCTAGTGCTTAGCGGGAGTACCTTGCCACTCCCAAGGCGCTAAACGCTATTATACGGGAGCTATAATTATAGGTCTGGTGCATTTCAGTTGATTTCAACAAATTCTGACAGCAGCGCACTCTACGACAGAAATCAAAAATTATCATTATGTACTTTACACCGCCGTCATGTTGATCGCATTAAAATAATATTGAAATCGTGGTTTTGTCATAATATTTAAGTATTTTAGTTTTTTGCTAGCGCAGTTATTGAGACTATAAAACACTCAGGTACGAGGTTAGGTAGTAAAAAATAAGTGAAAAAGAATTCGAACTATGCGTCGTGTTGTGTTGTACAATTTCAAATGTTAATAAAATTGCAGAAAAAATGCTAATGCGTAGAGAGCATAATTAGGGCGTTGTTGGGTGCAATAACATTAACATTCAATAACTCAACTTTCCCGGATATTCAACTCTTCCGAAACAACATTTTATAGGTTCATAGTTTCTCATACCAATTTGATCAAAAACAAAAATAAATTCAAAATTCAAGCAGCTCGACGAAACAAGTATGTAAATAAAGTGCTCGTTACATAATCAAAAAATTAAATAGAGATATACTATGAGAGGATAAAATATAATTTGTGTGCAATATTAATGGTATACTTTTTCTAATCAACTAGATTAAATGTTTTATGAACATCTAAAATTGTAATTATGTACCTTTAAAAAATTTCGTTATAGTCAAAATAGCCCCAATTATGCCCCACTAGCAAAACCGGTAATTAAAACTATGCTCGCTACCGTAGCTGAACTCATCTGAAAAGGGTTTTTAACTGGAATAATAAATTATAATACAAGTTAGACTCTCTGAAGATATCAAAATATTTACTTTTTGATTTTTATTTTTAGAATTTTTACAAATTATACCTAAAATTTTAGAATAATTAAATAATAAATTTTTCGTATACTCGCTATTTAAACCTGTGTATTTGTATATATCGAGTGTTTACAATATTCTCGGATGGTGGCAGCACCGGCGGAGAATGCACCAAGCCTATAAAAGTATACGTATACGAATAGAATAGTTTCTGACACACGGAGTCCTTGTGAGAAATGACAAGGGAAGTAGCAATTACAATTGGAATTTATTTTCTTATATCTATTCAAATTGATTGAAGCAACAAAAATAAAAACAGTATTGCAAATATTCGGTTTGGACCTGAAATCTACGGAATGTTTAAACTGTTAAGGTGACTTTTCGAACAGAATCAAATTACCGCAACATTACAACAATCAAACAGTCACCAAAATGACTCATTTGGTCACAACTTTCAAAATTCTACCAACTTGCAAGCAGTAAAAATATACGTAGAATAGGTACGATTTATAATTACACACAACTGGAGATTTCATACACTATATATCGTGATCAAATCTTCCATAAATATTCTATCCAGATAAATAAAAATCGCAATAAATCCCCAGGAAATAAAGAAAACAAAAACGTGGATTACGTTTCATCGTCCATATTTCACCTTGCTCGATTTTTATTTTTGCTTTCTCTCTCCAATGCTGCTGTATAAATATGTATTTAGCAAAAACATTCTTTTAATCCCCTGCCCGCTCAGAATTCTGTGATATTAAAAATATATTGTGTACTGTGATATTCAGCAAAAAACAACAAATATAATGCTTCTGATTTATAGCTTTATTTATTAATCTGGCTTAGAAAAACATCTGTCGGAAAAAGTGGGTTTATACCGAGTGATCTTTGATTTCTTTAATTGTGAACTTATTTTTCAAAATATGCATTTATCACAGATGAAGCACCATAGGGATTTTTTTATAATTATTAGTTTGGATTAAGTTACCTTTTATTAGCGTCATGTTTACCTCGAAGTCTAAAAAATTACAATATAAAATTATGTTGTTCTCTTTCTGACAAATTTGACATATAAAGAAATAAATGATGAAAAAATAGTAAGTTTATTGTAAGAATTTTAAAGAGCTTTATAGGTAAAATTTGTTTCCATTTCAATTTTACAGAAGTGTATCAATATCAGCCTATATCGGCTTGACTGATTTGAAATTTTTAATTTATATTCATTAGGTCTGAGAATAGGTTGTTTTCTCTTTTTATACCTGTAAATGATAAGGGTGGTCCACCCCATTTTTTTATTTTTTGTACAAAATTTTTTATTTTTTATTATTTTTTTAGAAAAACTGTAAACTGATTTGATAAAATTAACAACAGACTATTTTTAATAAAATAAAAGAAGTTTGGGTACCTAGGTCGGCTCAGCCTTAAATTAGTACTTGGGATTCACAATCCTGAGGTAATAATAGGTTGAAGCGTAATGCTAGCCACATTACCTTCCTTGTATACTGAACGGCTCTAGTATGGCAAGTTGTACCTTGCTACTCCCAAGACGTTAAACGCTATATACGGGAGCTATTATTATTATTTTGACATTTGAAAGTTTTCTATTTCGGTAGTTTCTAAAGTAATTCTAAACAAAAAAAAAATTCTAAACAAAAAAAAATATTTTTTTTTTATTTTTTATTCGGAATATTAATCCATTAGGGTATTTTTTCGTATTTGAAAAACATATTAGTGAAACATTAAGCTGAAAAACCATAACAATGCAAAACAAAATTAGCTCATATTTGGCGAATTTTAAAACTATTCACCAATATTTTAGACAAACATAATATTTTGTAATAACAAATTGGGTACTGAATTTTATAAAGTCAATAATTAAAAACGGCTTTTGTTCTAGAGTTAATGCATGATCCAAAATTATAATTTTATATTTAATATGTTATTACGAAAACTAAATTAAACTCAGCATTGATTTTGCACAGTACATATTATATTTATAAATATATAGCTGAAATATACAATGAAATTGGATTTGATTCTTATTAAAATAGTTAATACAGAAACAATAATTTATATGGAGTTATAGTTCTATGCAATCAACGGTACAATTATGTAAGCTGTCCAAAGAAATGTCTTACTAGTGACTCACACTTACTCTATACTACTGGTGCCAAAAACCAGTAGTACTTTGGTTTAACCAATTTACCTCTTTTTGTTTCCTAGCCTACTATCATAACTTTTATACCGTATACGTACCTAGGCGACAGCCTAATATGATTTATTTTCTTAATATCTCCCGTTAGAGAGAAGATAGAAAGTTGCGGTTTGGGCTGATTCTTTGGAAATGTTGTGCTCTATTTAACTGTGCAAACAGAAATATAGCCTCCTATTTAATTTTTTTATGCAAAAGCGCAAAATGATGTCATGATGTCAGACAGCGCCCTCTAGCTACCACGAAAAACAATATGGAAACAAAATTTATACTGGACATCATTAAGGAAGAAAAGCTATTTTAAACGAGCTCTAGTTTGTTTAAATCGGGTAACCTAAACCAGAGTTATCCTTATTTTAATAAAAGCAAGTATAACCTTCCCCCACCACTTTATTTTATGAGATAAAAGAGAGAGCAAAAGACTCTATATCAAAAAAATACAAATTTCTCAATGATTACAATAGTAATATTTCAAATACCTGTTCACCTGCATATTTTTGAGAAAAATCCTGTTTTCCGATTGGCTATCAGAGAAACGCCTCCTAACGAACATTTTTTGAACTTGAAAATAATTTCCAGCGATTTCTTTTGGTCGATTTACTATTAGAATTTTTTTTGCCAAGGTCATACGATAAGTAGTTTCTAAGACACAGCCGGCGTCCATTCTTAGTTGGCCACCCAGTACTGATAATGACCAGGGAACTCTTACTATTTGAAATATTATTTTTTCCTTATAGAATATAATATTCTATAAAGTAATATAAAAAGAAAATATAACTCTCAGTCAAGCTATTATTTTTTTGTATTTTCTATTAATACAGACTATTACGTAAATAATAAGAAATATTAATAAAAAGAAATAAAATATCATAAATTTTAGTGAAAATTAGAGAGGTAAAATTTCAGCTATTTGGTATTAAAAAAGAAGACCTATAAAAGAGATATTGTAATTTAAACTTCAAAGTGCCGACCATCAAATAGCGTAATATCCTCTGAGCCTTGAGTTTCAAGTCGCTTAAAATCAAAATTGCAACATTAATTTGAACCAAAAGGAACGAGTTGTTAAATTTCCTCGCAAATGGCTTTGCAGAAAATTGCAAAGATGCCGTTAACAAATAAGAGCGCCTTAAAGAAATTTAATCCGCGAATCTATACTGGAAGGTGAAAAAGGAAATGATAACAGTAACGACGTTATGATTCCAATAATTATGCTATTTTGGAGCCTGCACTGACTACAAATCAAGTAAATATTTGCAATTTTTGTAATGATTAGATTTAAGTCAAAATGTGGAATCTATTTGTTTGGTCCATAAAAGTCTAATTTTGAAATTGTCGTTTTATAGATCTAATTATACAGGGTGTTTAAAAAAACATGTGTCATCTCTCGTGGAGAGATCCCTCTTGTAAAAATAAGATTTATATTTAATATTATTTTTCATATTATATTTATTAAGTCCGATTCTGAATGTTCGATGAAAATTTACATTAAATACTATAAATTATTTTCCAAGTTTTATAATAATTACATTCTTTAGTACTCATATTAATTTTGAAAAAACTTAATCAATTTTCCCCCATAAGCGTAAAACTTAAAAAAAGTATAACAAAGTTCCTTTAAAAACCCCAAAAAAGTGAAAGTGAATTATTTTTTCATAAACATTAATGGACCCAATTTCATAAAATTATTAAACTGGCGTAAAAAGTTCGCTTAAAAAATAATTAATTTTTAAGACATTACAAAAATTACAGTTTCAGTTTAAGCAAAGTAGATACTGAACTGCCAGTGCTCCGAGCCTCTGGTTTTCAAAACTTTACTTTTTAAGTGTACAGGAATATAATTATTAAAATACGAGGATAATAAATGTCCAAGAGAAGGGGACAAACCTCGGTTGATTTATTAATGGGTCAAATTTAAATCACAAATCCACAGAAAAAATTTAGAAGGTAAATGATTTTCACTTATTCATTATTGTTTGTAATATTTATGTGGAGTAAATACATAGAAAATTGCGTCTGAATTAATAGTGTATAGCTATACTAGTATAGTATAATAGCTCATAGTGTATGCTTAAGAAAGTAATAATAGCTCATAGTGTATGCTTATTCATCAATATGAGTACGGCTGGCATTTACGTTTTCTGAGTACTCAGATGGCAACCAGGGTGTCCCGCAGGGTAGTATACTAGGACCTTTATTATTTTCTTTGTACACCTGCGACTTTAGTGAATTTTTAACTGTTTGTAAATCTCATCAATACGCTGACGACACCCAAATATACCACTCTTTTCAATTATCTATTGTCAATAAAGCCTTAGGAACTATTAATTCAGATCTTGATACGATTGTAGAGGTGTCTAAATCTCACAAACTGGTACTCAATGGAAGCAAATCCAAATTGTTGTTATTTGGCATGCCTGATCAACAATGTATAGAAGTTATTATTGATGGCACACTAGTTGTACCTTCAAGCTGTGAAAAAAACTTAGGCATATTGTTGGATAACCAACTTAAATTTGAAAATCATGTGTCCAGCGTTCTGCAAAAAGCTTATTATAAATTAAAAGTACTTTACATGCATACAATCTACTGATATTAAGTTAAAGTTAACTAATTCTTTGGTGTTATCTATGATCTCCTATAGTGATGTTTTATTCTGGCCAGCCATTACACAAAGAAATAGATATAGCCTACAAAAGCTTCAAAATGCCTGCTTAAAGTTTAGTTTTGGCAAAAGAAAATTTGACCATGTCACCCCATTTTTGAGGCGTCCAACTGGTTAACATTGAACGAACGATTCAATGTCCACTTAGCTACTCTTGTTTATAAAGTTCGTCACAGTCAACTCCCTAAATATTTGTATGACAAATTAATTACTAATAATAGTATCCACGGTCGGGCAACACGTAACTCCCGAAATTTTGTTGTACCTAAACATAGAACTTCCAAGTTTCGAGGCTCATTTAGTTATTCTGCTGTAAAAGTATTTAATGGTTTACCAAATAGTGTATTATGCAGGCCCTCTGTTGGCTCATTCAGAAAAACTGTCAAGCGTCATTATATGAATGAGAGAAGTATTTAATTTCGTCGAGAATATGATTTTAAAATAACTTATAATTATTTCAGTTTTTAGTTTGTTCATTTAATGCTCGCCTTTGCTATTATATTATTGTTTTCTATAATCTCTTAGTATCATTAATTACTGCTCACGAAAAAACTTAGACTTAGAATTTAGTTGTTAAGCTTATATTTAATAGTGCGGTTAGATGGAGTAGCATTGTGCTAGATCTCGCCGCATCTTTTATTATGATATTTTGTAATTTGTTTTTCTTGGTTACTAAATAAAGACATTTATTATTATTATTTCATTCCATTCTCTTCTCGCCTTCTTAATTGACGGTAATAGGTGAATCCGGGTCTCAACAAGAGACCTAAGGTATTCACTCTAACACCTTTCGGAGTATGTGTGCTGTTCCCAGCAAAGCTATCTTCTGTACTTCGTTTGTTGATGGGTGGCCAGGTATAAGTTTGATGAAATTACTATGACCTTTAGTAAGCATACCCAGTGCACCAACTACCACTGGGACTACTTTCGTCTTCGCGTTCCACATTCTGCTGATTTCAATTTCAAGATCTTTATACTTGCTGATCTTCTCTACTTCTTTCGCTGATATGTTGTTGTCGTCTGGAACAGACACGTCGATCAGGAGGCAGATACTGTTTTTCTTGTCATGGAATACTAGGTCCGGCCTGTTGGCTAATATTGTTCGGTCTGTGATAATTGGCACATCCCATAGGACTACAATGTCGTTTATATTTAGAACTTTCTCGGGAACGTGTTCATAATACACTGTACACCTAACTCTCTGCATATAATCCAATGTATGTATGCTGCAACCTTGTTATGTCTATGGGTGTATTCTGTCGGAGCAAGTGTGGATCATTCAGCTACCAGATGGCTGATATGTTCTCCGCTCTATTGCACATTCTACATTTGCTGTCTATAGATTGTTTTAGGATGTTTTTCTGATAATATCTGGTCTTAAGTGCTTGATCCTGAGCGGCGATGATCTCTGTTTCTCCTTTAAGTCCCGAACTTCTTAACCATGCTGTACTTCCTTCCCGATCGACTGTCGGTTTATTCAGATTTCGGTAGAATTGTCCATGCAAACGCTTTTGTTCTAAACTCTCTATTTTATTTCGTTCTATAATATGTTTTAAATTTTCAATATTTTGTGTAGTTGTTTCTTGTTTAGAGAATTTGGCTAGGATATTGATAGCTTCTTTTTGAATAGAGTATTTGGCCTTCTTTTCATCGTGGGTTGCTATTGCCTTGCAGTATTTATCTCTGTTAAGAGCGATATAGTTACTCAGACTTGTGATAGCAGAGTTGAAAGCCGACTCAATTTCTATTAACCCTCGTCCACCATTTCGTCGTTTAATATACAGCCTATGCACATCGGCCTTTGGGTGATGTAAGCCACCTATGGTGAGAAGCTTCCTAGTTTTGCAATCCACTTTTCCAAGTTCGCTTCTTGGCCAATCACCAATACCAAAACTATAGGTCATGAGCGGAACAGCTAATGTGTTGATCGCTTTTATTTTATTCGTTGCGTTTAATTCTGTACCTAATATCTTCCTTACTCGCCGCATCTTATTATTATTATTATTATTAATATCAGTAGGTTGTCTTTTATAGACAATGGATTAAGATGTCCCAAAAGAAAGAAGTCTAAGGGTTACCTAAATCCGGTGATCTTGGAGGCCATTCAATTGGTCCACTTCTGACAACCCATGTACCCGGAAACCTCTCGTTTAACCACTGTCGGATGTTGCCACCTAATCTTCTAATCATTTGTACTACAAGGAGACCCACTGCAATAATTTTTGTGTAAACACTAGCCTGAAAACCAAAATCTCAATGCAGGCATGTTTAATTGTTTCGGCAACTTTGAAACGCGATTATTCAGAAACCTCTGGACAAAAAGCAACAAAGTAGAATACCACTAAAAAGATAATTAAACGTATTTTAAAACAATGTGCCACTTGATCCCCATTCCCATTTAAGATTGTAAGAATGACACCTACCACTCCTAGAGGGTCGAAAGAAAAATACTAAAAATATTCATTATTTAAAGTGTACCCCTTACAAATAAAATTAACGTGTCTTTCCGATTTTTCATATTTTTAACTGCAAGAAAGATATTAAGGGTGGGAAGTTTTAAAATTCACACAGTGTATATTTTATAATGCAGGGGAATGAATCAGAAAAATGTTTTAATTCTCTTAACCAAACAATATTAACTTTAAAAAATCCTATTAGTATATGATTTAAAAAAATCACATTCAAAGTAACTCGTCTTAGCACCATAGTCTTAAGGCTTACTTATCTACTTAACTAACATATTTAGGGCAAACCATTTAACCTCTATGTGTCCACGAAATCCAGAATTTCTAGAGATTCTCCAGCACAAATCAAATTAACATTTTAAGCGGCAGGTCAACTTTAGGCTATTGCTTTTTAATCTCATTAAAAGCTTTGTCTGCTTTTTAACGTCTTCGAATCTACTTGAAAATGGCGTGTCTTCAAATTATCTTAAATTAAATCTCAAGGATTTTTTATCATGAAAATTTTTGTTATGGGTGTAATGAAATTGTAAATGAAACTATTTTCATAACTGTACAGGGTGGGTTATAAATAAATGCATATATTTTCTCTTTGTTTGTCATTTTTCAAATATATAAGCCCAAAATAGTCTAGTTATTTCGATATAAAAATTTAAAAAATATGTTTTTGCTGAAATTTTGAGAATAATTGCAATTCTTTCTATGGTTTCGTTCTTCTACATTTAGTCTACTATCTAGAGCATTCTGAAAATTAATTCTATCAAGAGCTCATTCTGGAAATTAATTCTATCCAGAGCATTAAATTACAGGGTTTTCTACAATCATGACGTGAGCACAAAAACGAAACTTGCAGTGTACCTAGCAGTAATAATTCCTACCATGTTATATACAAGTGAAACCTGGGTGCCGTACCGCCAACACATAAACACATTAAACAAGTTGCAACAGAGACATCTTAGACAACTCTTAAGAATCAAATGGTTCCATCATGTCTCAAATGTATCGGTCCTTGGAAAAGCTAACTGCGAGAGTATTGAAGCCATGATTACAAAATCCCGCTTAAGATGGGCTGGTCACGTATGTAGAATGCAAGAAAACCTCATACCAAATTCTCTGCTTTACGGTGAGCTTGTAGACGGCAAGAGGAGGCCGGGTGGACAACTCAAAAGGTAGAAGGATATTTTCTACAAAAACTTAAAGATGATTAACATGCAGAATGAGTGGGAAGAAGCAGTTCAAAATAGAACTCAATGGAGAAGAATTGTAGACTCAGTTACCAGCGACAACAAAAAGTAAAGAGGCTACAATGCAATGAGATTTCTAAATGTCCGGAGTGCGGTAGGCGGATCACGTGTCGGGCTTTTCAGTCACAGAAAAGCTCATGAAAGAAAACGCCTTGCGTGACAATCTTCTGATGCGTGTCAAATACTCGTGAGTGAGTAATGGCAGTATGTATGTTTGTATGTAGTCTACTATCTATGTTTCTATGCTATCAAAATATTATGGTGTTTAAATGAAAATAAAAAAATACAAAGAAATATTTTAAAAAAATACAAAATTTTCAATATTATTTTGCGAATAAATCTTACAGACGTAATTCCTTGGCCTCAAAATATACTATCCCAGATCCACTATCAAAAATGTTAAATATAAAAGTCATAGAGAAGGTCATACAGATTTTAAAGTTATTTTAGAGTATACAAGATGCTTCGAAAAAGTGTGGCGGATATAACATATGTTTTTTTTTAAATGCAATACCCCATTTTTTATTTTATTTTTAGATTCTGCGTAAAATTCTATAACTTTTTTATACAGAGTGACCCATCGAAAACGTTCCGCAAGGCATAACGGCCAGGGTAATTTTTTTTCAGAAAATTCAAAAAACGTCCATTTTGTTTGTGAGGGGGACAATTTTTGTCCCAAAAATGATTGCAAAATCTTCAACCCTCTAAGCGGGGGTGTCATCCCCCAATTTTTTTCAAATGGGAAAGGGGGTCAAGTGGTACCGCATTGAAAAGGGCTTTCTATTCTCTATACTTTCCCGCTTCGTTTTTGAAAATCGGTCGAGCCATTGAGAAAATATGAAGGATTGAAATTTGAAAAGTTTATTTAAACATTTATCAGAGTAGATGATAAGGATAAATTCCTAAGACCAATTTGCTGTTTTTTCTTATTATTTCTAGATGTTTACGCATTTTTTTACTTGCCACAAAGATGAACGATCGGGTTAGGTGGAGTGTACTTTCTTTTTGAAAGGTGTAGTTAATCGGCTCAACTGTCGGTACTGGGCTGAGGACAACCCCAGGGTTTTTCACGAGGTGCACACACAAAACCCTAAGAAATTGAACGTGTGGGCTGGTATTTTTAGAAATTATATTGTGACCTTTTTTTCTTCCTGGAAATCTAGCAGGTGATATGTACTTGGATTTACTGGAAAATACCATCGACCCAGCCCTAACTGACATAGAGAACAATCCTGGATACGTTGAAGCGGAACTAATATTTCAACAAGACGGTGCACCTCCACATTACTCTCAAAATGTACGTAATTATTTAAACAATAACTTTCCAGTTCGGTGGATAGGACGAAGGGGTGCAATTGAGTGGCCTCCCCGGTCACCCGACTTGACTCCTTTAAACTATTTTCTATGGGGACACATAAAAAGTAAAGTGTATAGCACTCCACCCGCCTCATTAGAAGACCTGCGAAGACGAATTATTGATGTTTGTTGCGAAGTGACCCCGCAAGTTCTTCAGAATGTTCTAGAACGGGTTGAAAATAATTTGTATTACTGTATGGAGGTTGACGGGCAACATTTTCAGCATTTTCTTCATTAATAAGATAAGTTTTTTCTAATTAATTCAATTTATGCGTTTTTTGCAAAAAAAGTACTTTTGAAATTTCAGTCTTTTATATTTTCAAAATGACTCGACCGATTTTTAAAAACGAAGCGGAGAAATACAGAGAATAGAAAGCCCTTTTCATTGCGATGCCACTTGACCCCCCTCCCCATTTGAAAAAAGTTGGAGGATGACACCCCCGCTTAAAGGGTTAAAGATTTTGCATTCATTTTTGGGGCAAAAGTTGTCCCCCTCACAAACAAAATTGACGTGTTTTTGGATTTTTCGAAAAAAAAAATACCCTGGCTGTTATGAGTTGCGGAACGTTTTCAATGGGCCACCCTGTATATAATGTTATATACCAAAAATTAATAGTTTTTGTAATATTTCAATTTGTTTAGACAAAAATGTTAAATTTCAGTGTGGTAAAAAATTGCAGTGGTGCAATTGTTTCTGAAGTTGGAGTACCAAAATTTGGTGGGAGAGTTTTATAGAGATGAAAAAAAATATATGCAAAAACAATTGAATGCTTCAATCAATCCTAATTTATGTTATATACTAACATACCAAATCTCGTTTTTGTACATGAAAAAATAAAAAAGTTATAGAGGTGAGCCACTTTCGAGACACACCCGGTATATTATATTAATATTGGTTTTCAAGTTTAACTTATATAATATAATTAACTTTATATCTTGTTAACTTTAATGTCAAAAAGATATAATGTCCAAATGCTTTTATAGTAAAGCAATATTTAATTTTGATTGTTAAAGCAATTCCAAACCAAACCAAGAACCTTCCTGTTGAGGAAAAATACGCTCAATGGGTGGCTATCGAAGCGAACAAATCAAGTTTGGCTATACGGAGAAAGTAAAAATTACTAATCATTCGCTACGTCCAACAGCTGAGCTGTGTCGATACTAGCAAAGAAGGGGGTTGAGGAGAACACAATGGTCAAAATAACTGGGCACGCAAAACCGAAGTGAATTAAACCTTACCTTCAACTCGATAATGAACATCATGCAAATTTGGTAGAAAAAATGAGAGACAATGAAACTGCTGCAAATTCTAATAGTAATACTAATGTTTTTGTACCTACTATAGGTTCTTTTAATTTCAATTCAAATTCAGCATCTTCAAGTACCGCAACGGAATATAAACATAATAATTTTCATAACTGCAGTGTTTTTCACTGCAATTCTTCATGTAATTTTAAGTTCTGTTTCTTTTTACTGCTTCATTTTTAAATTAAAAAGATTAACATCTTCAAATAAATGTTAAAAAATCTATATATTTTCACTTGTATTTTCATGTTTTTTATTCGGGAAATATTCTACCGAATTACACTCGTGCATCAAAATTGACCTGATAATTTTTCATTTAAGCTTGTTGTCAATAAAGAACAGCATTCGTTTATATTCAATTTTTTTTTTGCTCTTATGGCAAAATATGAATATAAACTCATGCAGTTCTTAGACAACATGCTTTCATGAAAAATTATCGGTAATTTTGATGGACTTGGGTAATTATTTCCGAAAATAATTAATTAACGAAATTAAAATGCAACGTAAATGCTATTCTCATGTTAACTTTTGAACTACCAGTACAATTAACTTGTCACGTCAAGTTCTATGACTGGTTAAAAGTTTATTAACTATCTGCTAGAACAATTATATCGACAAGGTATCACGTCTAATCGAAACGGCATTGTTACGTAGCAATCAAATCTTCCACGCGCATGGTTTGCGGTTGAAATTCCGAACACATTCTCGCTCAGCCACACGCACACATAACAAGGATCAAGCACACTTCGGTGAACATAGTTTACTATGATGCCTCTAAATCCGTTTTATGTCTTTAATTAATGAATGGTTTATTTTTCTTTCGCATTTGATCAGTGGAGTCTATAAATTGTCATCTATCGAAGACCATTCCTCATATCGTATTACATTATAGTTTTGTTCGAAAAAAACTTTCGATGATCGAGATGTTCGATAAATTTATTTTAGAAACCAGAATTTATTTAGAAACTAATATTTTTCAACTGTAAGACGTACTGTGGAATCAAAGAGGTGCCTAACAAAAAGTTGCCGCAAATAGGGGTAGCAACGGTTCAAAGTATTTCCTACGGACCCGACAACAGTACGATGCGCATCTGTTGCTCCCAGGTGTAGCTCCTATAATAAAAAAAAACTCAGGAATTTTGTGTAAGTGCCAACTATGGAGTGTAGAGGTAAGGAGAAATATATTCTTGCATTAAAAATAATTCATAAAAAAGGAAAGACTTAAGATGGCGCTGCTGTAGCAAAAACCTAAAATTTAAAATATATGCCAAACATTTCTAGAACAGGAAATTATTCAAACAAGATAAATATTTGACGTTAAGGCGCGGGTTTCAAAAAAATATTAATTTTATTTTCATGTCACATGAATTAAATTATCGATTTTTATTCAGCAGCAATAGACTGGGCCTCTAATATAGGGTGGTCCGAACTATATTCCGGAAACGTCGGCAATATGTTCTGCAGATAAAAATAAGTAAAAGAGTTCATATAAATGTATGTCCTAAAATGCTTAGTTTCGGAGATACAGGGTGTAGAAGTTTCATTTTTATTTCGATTTTTTCCAAATAATTTCTGAAATAACGTCAATATTTGGATGAAAATTGGTGTCGGGGAGGTTTTTGACATGAGAAATTTGATTTCGATGTTGACATCGCATGGCGCCCTCACATCATATGGCGCCCTCTACAAGTAGGAGCCATATTGATATGGCTCCTCTACAAGTAGGAACCATATTGATATGGCTCCTACTTGTAGAGGGCGCCACCTACGCATTTTTTAACTGGTTTGAAGAGTAATAACTTTTCGTCCGTACCTGTATAAAACTAGCTAGTTAAAAAATATACATTTACGACGTTTGTTACGTAAAAAAGGTCTCTTGGTAAAAATCGCTACGAGCAATGGTTCTCGAGATATTTGGAATCGAAATTACCAAAACCTGTCATCATTGACATAAATTAAACATGTTGACGAATTAGTTATTAGACTAAAATCCTTTGAATAAGAAGACTAAGGAAGGAGCATATCAAAAATCTTAGGTACACCGCGATGGGCCTCATATATGGCCGACTTAAATTCCGGTTTATCAGTGTCGTTCTAATTTTATTTAAAAAATGTAAAACTATGATGTAGGGTAGACGTGGGGTAGACTCAATAATTTGTTGGTTTATTTTACGTTGTGAATAAATGTTGGTAGTTATTAAAATTGTTATAAAAATATATAATTCTAATAAAAATAGATAAGTTATATAAGTATTTATTACCACAAATATCCGATACGCTACTGAAGCAGGTAAGTCAAATTAACGTATCTAAATTCTTTGACATCTAATCTTTGACAAGTAATAAATAAAAGCTAAAATGCAAGAAAAATATATAATTTAGTTAATTTAAGTGAATTTCATAAATGATCGGTTTACTACACGTATGTATATTATATAGTCACTTACTAGCGAAAAGTTGTTCCATTATTTCACTCAATTTTTGCCGAGATCTACCGCACGCTACAGAACCAACTATTTTAGAGTCTTTTTCGATAAATCGCGATAGTGTCACTGTTAATTTAAGTGCTGCCACAATTTCCATCTAGATTTACTACCTTTATACAACTATCAGTAGTAGAATAAATAATAAATAACATAAAATAAGCTCCGTAAAGACTGACAAATCCACAAAATTTCAAATCAAATTCAAATGTGTCAAATGAATCGTCAAACAGAACTGTCAAGGATCCCCACTCTAGAGTGCTTTTATGGCGCTTTTTCCGCCCACCATGCATGAATACATGGATAGCATTATGCTCCTTCCTTAGTCTTCTTATTCAAAGCTAAAATCATAAATTTGATATGTTTTTGTGCCAAAAGTTCAACAGAAACCGTTTTTTCATCATTTTTTCGAAGAAAAATTTATGATTAGTTTAAAACAATAAAAAGTTCCCAAATTTCTCATTTCAGACAAATAACTATCTACTCAACATGTTTATTTTTAGTCATTAATGACATGTAGAGACTATTTCCATTGTAAATATCTTGAGAACGGTTGCTCGTTGCGATTTTTACCAAGAGACATTTTTTACGTAGAAAATCACGGAAATGTATATTTTTTCACTCAGTAATTTTATACAGGTACGGACAAAAAGTTGTTACTCTTCAAAACGGTTAAAACACATGTAGGTGGCGCCCCCTACAAATAGGAGCTATATTGACATCAAAATCAAATTTATCATGTCAAAAAACTCCCAGACACCAATTTTCATCCACAATTGTTAAGTTGTTTTTTTACAACTTAATTTACACATCCATAATTTGTTAAGTTACTTCAAAAATTATTTGTAAAAAAATCGAAATAAAAATGAAACTTCTACACCCTGTATCTACGAAAGTAAGCATTTTAGGACATACATTTATATGAACTTTTTTACTTATTTTCATTAGTAAAATATGCTGCCGAAGTTTCCGGAATACTGTTCGGACCACCCTGTATAAAAATAATCATTTTATATTCTAAAAAATAAAAACAACGCTTTTTTGGGTAATGTTTGGTTATGTTACTTTTATTCTCTTATCTATGGTTACTTATCGTTTTTTTTTCAGATTTATGCGTAATTAGCGCTACTGTGGTCATCTGGTGCACCCTTATTCTTCCAATTTTTGTGACAACTTTTTGAAATAACGTCCCATAAGAGATATTTCTCCTCATCTCTACACTCCATAGTGCCAACTTAAAGTATTTGTTAAGCTTCATTCAGTACCTCAAAATTAGTGGAATAAATCAAATTATTCTATTAGCATTGAAGTTTGTTCCTCTAATATCTATGTAAGCATTCACAACGTCAAAATTAGTGGTAGTAATCTTCAACAAAGTTAACAAATTTTTAACTTTTCCACTAATTATACTTCAGAAATTGCGAGGAATGTTATTTTGGACTTGTGGATGGATTATCATCCGTCAAAAGAAATGTTTTGTATGCTAAATTTTAGGCTTCCTCTATGGATAAAACTGACTACCGCAACCTGTTGCTAGGATATTCTATTAATTTTAATTGTGTTTTTTAGACATTGTGAATGATCGTAAACTAAAAAGTATAAAATCGTCCAATCTCAAAAGAATTATTGATTTAAAAGGATCTACCAGTTCTACTTTTATTGTTGCGAATTAATAAATTATCAGGGTGCGTTCATGTTACAATGCAATATAGATGTGCGTTTTTTTTGTAAATAATAAATAGCACTGACATTAAGTCGTCATTTAGATAAATCGCGATTTTTATCGATAAAATAGTGAATTATCAACCAGCAAGTCAGATTTTAAAGAAAAATGATTCAAGAAGATCTTCCGCAAGAAATCATTAACCAGGCAGAGGCGGCTATAGCACAAATACTGCCAGAAAAGTATCGTGGCGTATATGATAGGGAATTCAACGGGTTTCAAGAGTGGATGAAAGTAAAACTTGTCAAAGGTATAAACGAAACTATCTTGTTTGTTTACTTCTTTAAACTACAGAAGAAATTTGTTCGATCATCCTTATGGACTAAGTATTCAATGCTCAAGTCAACTCCAGAGATTTATAAAAATATTAATATTTCCGAATTTCCAAAACTTATAAATTTTCTCAAAATCAAGGGAAAAATCACAAGTCAAGGAAATCAAAAACCCTGGAACGTAACGATATCAACAAGTTCTTGGAAGAAGCCCCGGAAGGTGAGTTTTTGTTGATCGCGGGAGCATGCAGGTGTAATGAGTTGACGAATTTAAATGTGGAGAATATTAGAGACAATGATTCTTACTTGTATGTCATGATACCCGATAGGAAGTCCAAGATACCACGAAGTTTTGCTATAATGCCGGAAAGATTTCCTGTCAATCCTGTGGAATTGTGCAGAAAATACCTACTTTTGAGACCAAAGGGAAAAATTGAATTAGTAATTTATGAATAAAGCTTAATAATTTCTATAAAATGGTGTGGCTTTGATGTTATAACACACTAGTTTGTTCTAACTTCAAAAACTCACGCGTGTGTTCTTATTTATTTTATATGCATGTATATGTTGTAACCGAAATAATTAGAAATATGACGATTTGTCCATACTAAACTTGCCAGATACGTTCAACTTCATGGTTATAAATAGTCTTTATATAACTTCTTTGCGGAGGGGGTTAATCTTTTTTTGGTATAATAAACTTGCGTGCATAGAAATCGGCCCACTGTGAACTTTTGGCTTTAACTGTGTCTTTTAGAATCTATTTATCAGAGCAAGTAAAAACTATGAGCTGTTTCAAAGACAATTTAACATGCTTTGATATGAGTATAAATTTATCCAGAGTACTTATCGTTTATATGCGTAGCAACGGGTAAACAAATGAAAGCCTACTGAAACAAAGCACGCCTGCGTTTTGCACGGGAACATCTGAATTGGACACTAGAACAATGGGAATCTGTTTTATTCTCAGATGAGACCAGGATATGCCTTTATGGTAGCGACCGAAGAAGAAAAGTGTACCGGAGGCCAGGTGAGCGATTCGCAGAATGCTGCATCGAGGAGCGGATTGCTTATGGAGGTGGTTCTTGGATGATCTGGGGTGCAATTTCTATGACTGCGCGAACCGACCCAGTTTTCATCCGTTGGGGCGACCGTTGGCACGGGAGAGGGGGTTTAACTGGTCCTAGGTATATTGAGGAGATTTTAGTTCATGTGGTACCTTACGTCGACTACACTGGAAACCAATTCACTTTCATGCATGACAATGCGAGGGCACACACATCAAGAATTGTACAAGATTACATTTCAGAAGTCGGTTTTCGGGTTATGGAATGGCCAGCATGCAGTCCAGACTTAAACCCGATAGAACATTTATGGGATGAGCTAAAACGAAGAATTTGAAAGAATATGAAATTGTCTTTTAAACAGCATATATTTTTTCTTAATCTGACAAATAGATTCTAAAAAATATATAGTTAACTTCAAAAATTTGCCTTGGGCCGATTTATATGCACGCAAGTGTATAACAAAAGATTAACACCCTCCGCATAGAAGTTGAAACCAATGTAATCAAAACTCTTCCGCGTAACTTTGTGGATATAGGTAGGTATATTTAATTATAATCGCCATATGTCTAATTATTTCGGACATAGGCCGAATTCGGCATCTGCCTCCAACATATACATAATGTAATTAATGTCTGTATAAGTAGTGGCTGTTAGATAAAATAATTTGTTACCACCCTGTTAAAAGATTCTTAACTCAAATAGCTGGAGCTTTTCCAATTAACATTCTCTTATAGACTTTAGAAAACTCGCAAATTAAATTGTTTCTAGTTAAAAAATTAGCAATATATAGCTGGAGTTGGACAGCATGGTGATTAATTCCAGTTGTTACAATATAACTTAATTCAACTTTAGGCAACAGAGGAGACTTGACTCTTGCGTAAATGCATTCCAGTGGAAAACTAGTTTACAGTTGTTTGTATGACAAAGTTTAATTTAGAATGTGAATTGTGAAGCTAGTTTCAAAGTTAATTGTTTGCCTGATAAAATTCAAATAAGCTGGAAGGTTCATATGTATTTCTAAGTTTTATCTGTCGGAAGTCGTATTATTTTACCATTTCAGCTTTAAACTATCTAGTTGCGCTCATTTGCTGCGAAAGTTTATTTAATCTTTATGTTATACGCATATTCATATTACTAAATAAAATGTAATATATTATATTTATTTTTTAAGTTTTTACTGCTGTATTTATTTTCATTAATACTGTATAATGCTGCTGTAATTCAAGAAGGATAGAGAATATATGGAGGGGATAGAAAATGTATTAATAGAAAATATATGGATACGAATATAACATGGATGCATTAAAATAAATACTTACCCTGTATAGGGTGAGTCTTAAATAAGTGCAAATAATTTCAGTAGATCAGTGCAAATAATTCTGGTAGATCTCGATAAAATAAACATATTTTCTCTTTATTGTTTTTCAAATAAGTCCAAAATAACTGGGTTATTTTACTTTAAAAATTTCAAAAAAAAATGTTTTTTGCTTAAATTTTGAGAAACACTGGATCTTTTCTGGGTTTTCTTTCTTGTAAATCTAATCTACTACCTACGCCATATTATTAAGAAATTATGTTTTAACTAAAAACTAAAAAAAAATCCAAAAATGTTTTCAAAAAATACCAAATTTTCAATTTTTTTTGCGAAAAGAACCTCAAAATCGTGTTTCTGGGGCCGAAATATATTATCCCTAAAAATATTTGCACTTATATATTACGACCCACCCTGTATATCTCAATACCTTTCAAGATTTGAATATACAATTTTACACTATTTTTCGTTGAATTTCTGTTTTAAAATATCTAGTATACCACTAATGGGGAACTTACCTAAAAAAATAAATTAAGTTTCCTTTATTAAAAATTGTAGTGAACTGAAAAAAAATGGAGACGTTTTTTAATTTTTTCCTTGTTCAATTATTTCGAAAGTTACAAGAGTTTTTGTTTTTTACATATTATAGATATACTGAGCCTGGCGTGACGTCATGCACCACGCGTGAGCAATTTTTTCAAAACGTTATATTTCCGTCAATATTCAACGTACGAAAATAAGAAAAAATAAGTGTCTATTTATTTTCCATTGTCTATCAATTATAATAATCAAATTAATAATATATTTTTTTAAAGTAAGTTCCCCATTGATATTAGACATCGGTTATTATAAATAAATTATAAGCAAATGTGACATTAGCTGTCAATTGCGGAAGATGATGGAGTTGCAAACCTAATTAACTAAAAAAAATCGCATTCTGTTTCCTCTAGTATGCAGTGCCTCCCATGAGTTATAAATTGTATAACCCGACTTTTTTTGTTTATATAGATTATAGTAAAAAAATATTTGATATAATCATCATCAACATCTTCAGCTCATTCAGTCATTCCCGATTATGGTGTAGCCTTCTTCATACTTCACATATTTCGATATTTATTGGGACTGAACAGTGGAACTCACTGCCAGAATTTCCTTTAAAAATTTCAAAATGCTGACTCTCCCTTCTTTATTCATTTTTGAATCCGTTTGCTTAATCCGCAAGCACATATCGTCCTATTGCTACCAAAAGTCACTAACTAACATTTTTTCTGAACAACCAAATTCAATCACTAACTATGATTTGAAGCGGAGAATCGATTGCAAAAGTCATTAAGTACGATTTCTGGCTATTTATGTTTTATTTTAATACCGAATAGTTACTAACTGTAACATCTTTATGCAATGCAATTCATTTTTAGACGCATTTTTCTCGGGAGTAATAAAAAGTAAGTTAGTGACTTTTGGCAGCAATGAGACGATATCTGCTATTCCCGAAAGGCCATCTCACAACTATCTACTTAGGAATGAGCCCGATCTTTAACTGCCATCCCCGAACTCAGAACTAGTTAAAGGGTCAATACTGTACAGGGTGGGTCAAATTGGACGCTTTTAAATGGAAACATCTTTTTCTATAGGAGATAGACGAAAACTAATATCGGTGTCTGGAGCTCAATTTTCATCAAAAACATGATGGTGAAAACCGCACATCAATATCTGTTACCGTTTCGGTTTGGTTTGGTTTGGTTTGTTGAATGTTTTTCAAAATGTGCATTTTTAACAAATCGCTGTAACTTTTTTGCTATGGAAAATTTTGTATTTCTATGAAAACATTTCCAAAGCACATTTACGTAGAATTTAATCGTTTAAGTATATTTTTTTTTTTAATTAATAATTTAAGGGTTATCAACAGAAAAATTGATTTTTTATTTGGGACACCCTCTATATTTTTAATTAACTGTAAAGAACTTTAAAATTACCTTTCAAAAATATAGCACACTTGATATAATCCCCTTCGAAATACAGAATTTTTAAAAGTTCGCCACTTTTAACTGGTAGGCTTTGGACCCCTTATTGCTGATATGCCCTTAATGGAACTCGAAAACATATTTTTCCAGCAAGACGACGCACCGCCTCTGAACGCTGAAGTTATCAGCAAATTTTTACAGCCAATTTCAAGAATAATTGAACAGCTTACTAAGATCCCAGCCGTTGGCCGTCGAGGCCGCCTGACTTACTGCCCCTGGATCTAATCCTATGGATATATTTGCGGAAGAATAAAGGTTCCTTATTCCGTATAATCTAGACAAGAATTAGAAATACTTAGCAGTTATGAGAGAGTATCTTTCACCCCCACTGAGTTAATGAATTCCGCGAGAAATGTTCAAAAACTGCCCGTCTGTCCATAACAGAAGACGGTTGATATGTCGAACACCTGTAGCAAAATCTCATGTCTTGGTTTGCTATTTATTTTTATTGTTATTAGATATAGTTTAAATGTGTTGATGTTGGTTAAATATATTTTAAATTGTTATAAAATTCTGCATCTCTCATAACAAATATTATTTTCGTTTTAATTGATGCTCACAGCTTGAATTTTTGCATTATAGCCGGTGCCATTCAAAGCCCACTTATTTAAAGCGGACAAATTTTTATATACTGCATATTTTTGAAAAACACCGCGTAACTCCGAAACGGTAACAGATATAGATATGCGGTTTTCACCATCATGTTTTTGACAAAAATTGAGCTCCAGACACCGATATTAGTTTTTGTCTATCTCCTATAGAAAAGGGTGTTTCCATTTAAAAGCGTCGAATTTGACCCACCCTGTACAATGCCAAAAAAATGTACAATCATCTGCCTTTGAATTCAATCAATCTGGAAAATCTGCAACTGCAAAATCAAAAAAATGTGCAATCATCTGTCTTTCCCGCATTTCGCAAAGCTCTGAAATCATACTTACTGGAGAGAGCCCTATGTGCGGTAAACGATTTTTTTGTTGATGTTTAATCATGAACAATTTTGAATTTTAAAATTTTGATCATCTCACACACTGGTTAAAAGTCTAGTATTTAATATTTTATGACTCTTAAATTATTATATCCATTTACAATTTTCCTATTGTAAAATTTTATTGATACGCTTTTTTGTGTCCTGTAATGTCCATGTATTAATGTCATTTTAATGACGTAAATTTTTGTGAATTATATGATTTGTATTGTATGATATTTTTTATTATTTGTATATTTTTAAAAGTATATTTTTTGTGCTTTTGTTTGTCTTGTAAATGCTTTGTCGATGAGACTATTTTGTCTTTTTGTACAATAAAGCGTTATTTATTTATTAGTTATTTAGATACTCTCTTTGTAGTTGGGTCCATTGTTGTCTATTGTTGGCTATGGGGGCCCAAGTTATATCTGCTAATTTCCTAATATTATGGTTATCATCTTAGGTTTAGTCTTCTTCTAGGTCTCTTAATACCTCTTGGGTACCATGCTGTAATCTTTGTAGTCCATTCGTTATCCGTCCTTTTTACCAGGTATTCTGCTCATTGCCACTCGAGGGATTTCATTCTATTACCTGGGTCTTTTGTCGCATCCTTGTACGGTCTTTCATGGTTATTCCCAGCATATTTCGTTCTTGTTGTGTGCAGTGTCTAGGTATCGCATACATGACTGGTACACCTTGGTCAAATGTTTTTTCATTAGATAAAGTGGCATTTTAGATTTGAATATGATTGAGTTTCTTCCATAAGTACTCCATGCTAACTTAATTCTTCTGTTGATTTCTGGTAGTAGAGATCCAGAACTGTGTATTAGTTATCCCAAATATATATATATTCTTCTACTATTTCCAGTGTTGTGTTATTAGAATTACTTTTCTGTGTACTAGTTTGTTGTACATTAAAATTTGATATAATAATAGCATCTAATTATAGGCATAGATTATTGTTCCGTTTCTAGCAATTTTCTATAGAATAAAATAAAAATCTTTTACTAAAAAAATATTGATTTCTCCTATATCCGTAGGCGCTTGACATTTAATACTAAAATAAATATAGATATCCTGATTTCATTCATGTATAGAATTAGAAGACTGCCTGCAAAATATATATCTTTTTAATTACATTTATTGATTGAGATATTGCGTCTCCCTGTCGTACTTCTTTGTCAGTACTTTACCATTAAATAATTAAAATATTGCAATTATATTCCTGCAGATTAAGTAAACAGTTTTTTTCTTAAATATCTACTCTACAGAGTGCTACTAATTCGGGGTACGAGCATTGGTATCTCAGTAACCGTAATAGATGGTTAATTAAGTCGGCTTCTGTATCTCACAAATTATCAGCTAATTTGAAAATCTAAAAATACTATCAGATAGTCCTAATAAGGTAGTTATGAGAATGTGCAATTAGTTTTTTGATTTTCTAAAAAGTAACGACAGGAAAAAATAAAATTGATTTTCAAAAAAATCCGTTTTTTCCAAACAACTCAGCAAACCTTGAAATTTTTAAACTTTTTTGATGGGATCTTGGGGAACATCCCAAGGCGCAACTTTGCCCCAATTTAACCATCTTCGTATCTATTACGGTTTCCGAGATACCAATGCTCGTACCTCGAATTTGTAGCATACATATGTATTATAAAACCCGTGTTCATATTTTAATCTTGCGGAATATATCAACATAAAATGAAAAAACGTCTAGGTTTACTGATCTCACTGAGATTTGTGAAAAAAAGTTTTTTGTCTCAGGTATAGAAAACAACACTTCGGAAGCAGCTCGAGACAAAACGAAGTTGAACGAGACCACAGAAGACAATCGAAAGTCGCCAGAAAAATCCCCCAGGTCCTTCTCCGCAATATGAAAAGTAGTTACGAGGCGTTTTTAACAAATGAAAATTGGCCGAGACAAGCGGAAAGAGGCCGAGACAAACGAAGAGAAGCCGAGACAAGAGAATATACGAGATAATATACATTAAACGCGGAAACACGACCTTGACCTGCTTCGGACTGTTTTCCGCATAGTGTAGAGGTTGTATAACAGTAATTTGAGTGTAACAATGAAGCTTACATAAACTTTAAATTTTAAACGAACTGAGTAGATATTAAGACACGAAAGTCAGCATGCTGCTATTGTTCGGTAAAAATAAATGAATTTGTTAACTAGTTAATCTACGTAATGAACAGTAAACTAACGATAGCGATACCAGTTCAAAATATACCTTTTACAAGGACTGGCATTTTCGTTACAGCGCACAGATAGTGTTTCTGCTCGAATATTATCAGAACATCGCCCAAAGAATGGCGTGTTCTATTTAAAGTTTAAAACACTGCTATTTCCGTTCCCCGTAGTTGTAGATAACCATCTAGTTTAATTTACCAAGGGCATAAATAAAACTAAAATGCTTCGATATTAGTAGTTCAATTTCATTAAATTATATTTTTATTTATTCATACTGTTTGTCAAAATAAAAACTTTATTTAAATTCGTAGCTTATTTTTTCGTATCCTACAACATAGGATACAACATTTTAATGAATAGTGCTTTCCATAAAAAGAATAAAATGAAAAATATACGAAATAATATACATGTACTGATTTCTTTCGAAAATCGACAACTATGAAACTATGATCCTTTCCCCGACACAAACAGTACATTGTAAGACAGTAAATTAGAGAGAGAAACAAGCCCTATAACATAGGATACTACATTTTAATGAACAGTGTTTTCCATAAAATTAATAAAATGAAAAATATACGAAATAATATACATGTACTGATTTCTTTCGAAAATCGACAACTATGAAACTATGATCCCTTACCCGACACAAACGGTACATTGTGAGACAGGAAATTGTAGAGAGAAACAAGCCCTATAACATAGGCAACATTTTATATATTTCGTTTAAACATTGTCGTTATATCAAAAATATTTAATTATATTTTTGATACCATAACGATAAAGTTTGACATGAATAAAACTAACATCAACAGTCGCAACCAATGAAATAAAAACAACGTGCGTTATACATCTGACAGTTTCTTTCTTAGTGCTAACCAACTATCCAAAACGGTTTTCCTCATAATCACGTACATCGTTCGAGTTTTGACAAAGTTCTCGTAGCGGTATTTTTCGACGTTAGTTCAACAATATGGCGCCGTTTGAAATAAATCGTGTCCATAAAAACTTTACCGGCAGTTTTACCCTCATAAAGTGTCATAATGGAGGCTTCATAAGAAAGTTTTAGCGGGACAGTAATTTAGTGGAGGATATTAATATTTGAGGGCACAACACTGCCAGGATTTTGTTTTGTGTATATAATTAAGGTTTATTTAATTTTCACTACCTACCTAAACTTTATCTTAAAAATGTTATTGTAATAAAGGACAAATGGATTCCACACCTATGCTGGACATATAAATTAAACACTAACTCATATTTGTTAGTTTATTATTAAATACATTTCACATATACACACAACCAAACTTATATGGAATCATCTATTATTTTTCATAATTTTTTAGACGTATGAAAATTTTGTGTTTATGAATAAAACTCAGTCCTTACCAATGACTTTTAATGAAAAATAATCCATATAGCAATAAAAAAATAATCAGTTCATAAAATAAACAAAATCGTATTATTTTGTTTTCTAAAACGAAATTAAGATTTACATTTTTAATGGCCAAAAAGCAAAAAAAAACAAAATTGATAATTTTAATATTTCTTGTTGCCACCTCTAGCCCTTATGCAAGCTTCTATTCGCGCTGGCATGCTTCTTATTAAATTATCAATGTTGTCTTGGGGTATGTTTTCCCATTCTGCTGATGCTGCATCAATAAGCTGTGCAAGATTTCCTGTATTGTTTCGACGAGCTCTAACCCTTCTTTTGAACTAGTCCCACAATTATTCGATAGGGTTTAGATCTGATGAACATACAGGCCAGTCCAAAACTATGACACCTTCCGTTTCAAGACATTCTCTAGTCACTCTGCTGGTATGGGGAGGTGTACTATCGTACGAGAAGTTAAAATTATCCCCAATTGCCACTCTTCAAAGACTAACGATTGGTTATAGCACCAAATCAACATATTTCCGACCCGTTAAAAGTTTGTTGAAGTTGTAACAATGGAGTTTTTGCTCCCAGTATAATACTTCCCCCGAACATTACAGTTCCTCCTTTATATCTTGGTACAAATTTGGCAGCCTAAAGTCTCGCTCGTCGTCCTAGAGCTCTGAGAACCCGAATTCGATGGTTATCTGATCTTAAGCCAATTTTGGTCTCATCCGAAAAAAGAACATTTTGTCAATTCTCAGTTGTCCAGTTTTGATGTTGAAGGCATCAATTTAGCCGGTCAATTTTATTTTGCCGAGATAACTGTGGGTAACTCTCCCCTACTGTAAAACCTTCGAGCACCAAGCTTTTTTCTTATGGTTTAACTGAAACGTGTCACCTGTAGCTGCCAGAAGTTGTCTTTGTGGCTCTGGATGAGAAACGTTGGCATTTATTCTAGCAATTTGGCAGCGATCTTGTTAGTTGTGACTCTTTGATGACTTTGTCTGGGCCTATCCTTGTGTGTTTCTAATTCCAAGTACCTTGCATGTGTTTTCGATACAACACCCTGATTAACGCCTACTATCTCTGCTACATCTCTTTGGACCATTCCTTTTTCGGTGAGAGCAATAATTCTTCCCCTCTATACATCTGTTGATCCAACATAAAGCATTTTTTTTGGATCGAATGAAAATTACCCGACCAATCGTGATTTTACTACTGAACACAAAAGTCAAAAGAAAATAAATCGCGGCAGTCGTTTATTTTCTATATCATGTTTATTTACAACAAAAAGCCTTATCTTAAAGTTGTATACCAATTTTTATTCTTGCAAGAAATTTAGTCAGAAATAAAGAGTGATTCCATATATAAGTTTGGTTGTGTGTATAATAACCCCAGACATAATATAGCTTTTGTATGTGAAGTTATTGCTTCCATTTATTGTCATCTTGAATAATTAATTAATATAACACTGTATAATATGCCAAATACTAAAGAATATAAAAAACTGAGTTTACGAATTAAAGTAGATATAATTATTATACAGCTTGCTAAAAAATTCATGAAAATAGGGCTAAAAATAGCAAAAATATAACACTTTAAATTTTACCAAAAATTTCTCCGTTGCGTTTTTCGGCATCTGAGTGTATAAAGTCTATATAAGTGTCTTTAAAGAATTGTGCAGTTTAGATACGTTAGTATATTTTATAAAAATAGGTATAGCTATATAATAACTAGAAAAATTTCTATTGCATTTCAGAAACACATCATTAGCTTTATCAACGTCGCCGTCGTTTGTATTCTTTAACATTTATAGATCCATGTTGGAGCGGAAACAAATATTGTATTATTTGAACTAGCGATATCATTAAGGCTTCTTTTTAACTCAATATGTCTATTTCTATTTTTGCTTTGAAAATGGAAATTAAAGCTTCACAAAACTAGTCATTTCATATATTCGTGGTGGGTTGTAGATAACTGACCACATATAATTAAAAAAAACATTTACGTTCTTTAGAAATCTTTATTTTTGATCAAAGTGTATTACTTTAATAAAGTTCTAAAAATTCTTAAGTAAAGTATTACTTTAGAATTTAGTTTCTTATTTTCCGATATAACTCAAAAGGTAAAATTATTTAAAATTAATGTGTATTTTAATTTAATATAAAATGGGGATGTCTGCAGTGATCTGCTGTGATATTTACAGGTCATAGCTACTTTGAAATAAATAATTCTCATAGCCCTATTTGATACTATAACATACCTAAATAGTTTGAAAATGTAAATAGAAACCAAGTTTTTGGAAATATTTGCATCTTAAAATATCATTTAATCGTGTCATTATTAAGGCACATTCTCACGACTCGTGTACTTGACAAACATTTGTTATGGGTATATATATGTTATATTGGTTTTCCATCGACCTTTACACCTTTGCCGGTCAAGCACACCGATGGCCACATCCTGCCAATCGCCGCATCAGCGATATTGCGCCATCCGCAGTGGAAATCGCCGTAGCCGCGATCACACAGTGTCAGCAAATCAATTCTTTATTTAAGCCAATGTATTGTAATAGAAAAACACTTATAATTTTGCATTTAATAAAGCACGTTATAATGTCAGTTTAATTTTTGATTTTTAAATAATAATTTTAATAAAAAAATAAATAATAAAATAATTTACAATTAAAAAATAATTTTTTTAAAAAGTGAAATCCTCCAGAAGCATCATAACAAATTGGCGCAGTCGTGTGTAGGATTCGTAAAACGCTGGAACAAGAAAACAGCGGCGGATTCCAATCCCTTAACGAAAAAGAACCGGAGAACCCAACTCGAAGTACTAAGGATTAGGAACACCTGGTGAAGCCCCTGTTAGTCACGACGAGAACACGGCAATCCATGGAAATAATATTAATGTAAGTACAAGAATTTGTCACGTACATTTTTTTTGAAATCTCTAAAATAAATCTATTTATTTTTCGAAACTGTTCGATATTTCAATATATTCTAAATTGAAATAAAAATAAATACAAAATAATAAAATAAAAATAAATACAAATAATAATTTTGAACGTAGTTATAAGAAAATATTTTTATTTAAATATTAAGAATATTTTCTTTTTGAAAATAAAATAGTTGAGTATATTTTCGAGTACATTTTATAAAAAAAAAAAAAAAAAAAAAATCAGTAAACATTTAAGAAACTAAATAATTTTATTTAAATTATTAAATAAAATATAATATTTATTAAAGAAAATCTATCTAATATTATTATCATCTTAAATTAAAAATAAACAATCTTCTTTTCATATAATTTTTTTTTTTAAATCAAATACATTTTATTTTAATAATTTTATTTCTATTTTATTTACTGTCAAATTACATTTTTCAATCTTTACTAAATAATGGCAACAGCTCAAGGTACAACCATTGAATTGGAAGCTTATAAACTTTCCGAAATTTTTTCAATCGTCCCTGAATACGAAGGCGACCAAATATTTTTAGGCAATTTTTAAATGCGTGTGATTGCGCATTGATATGGCAACCGAACAACAGAGAGTTTTTCTAATAATACATATCAAAAACAAACTTAGAGGTAGAGCTGCTCAATTAATCAATTCGCGAAATCCAGCTAGTTATTCCGAAATTAAACAACTACTTTCACTACATTTTGGAGATTCCCGTGACCTATCCTCTCTTATCCAAAATTTACAAAGACTAAAACAGTTATCAGGAGAATCACCATTAACTTTCTTTAACAGATTACAAGTATTAAATGCAAAAATGCATTCTTATGTTCAAAAATCTTATTTAACTAGAGATCAAAAAATGGCTCAAACCGATCTAATAGATACTATGTCTTTAAACACTCTTCTTACTGGTTTAGAACCACGTCTAGGCCCACTAATTAGGGCAAGTAACCCTAATTCTTTGGTAGAGGCACAAAATAAAATTCGTAGAGAACTACAATTGTCATATTTAGAAAATCAAAAAACAAGTAAATCTAACATTCCTATTCTAAAACCTATCCGAACACCCTCTTTACCTCCTAAATGCTCAAACTGTAATCGTATTGGTCATTTAAGTAATCAGTGTAGACAAAATATTAATCGATCAAATTTTTCTCAAAATTCTAACCCTAATTTTTCTAGACCACATTTACCTAATAATAATAATTATAATAACAACTCTAATTCTAATAATAATTCCTCTCATTTTAATAATAATAATAATTCTCATTCAGCAAGCAAACCTAATACTTTTCAACAAAGTCAACAAAGAACTTTTAATGGACAAAATCAAAATCAATCTTCAAGACCTACATTTCAAAGAAATTTTAATCAACCCCAACAAAGAGCTCATCATGTAAATTTTGATAACAATTTTAATAATAACTATTCTTATGAAGAATATCCTAACTATGATCTAAACGATAATGGTAATTTTCAAGAAAATGACTATTACGATGAATATTCCTATGACACCCCTAATCCCGATAACTATTCGGATTTTCTCGATCTTACAACCAAAGACCAACCACCCGACACCCTAATACAAGACCCCACATCCGAAATTCAGACGCAGATACAAGCGCTGAATCTCGAAGATATGAATCCAAACCTGAACTTCCCAGAACAGAAGTTACTCTAAACCCTCTCCTAACAGTAAACTCCAAAAATTTATACTATATTAATGACTGTTCAAATCAATATAAATTACTTATAGACACAGGTGCTGGAATTTCTATCTTTAAAGAAAATATAGCTAAAAATTATCGCAATAGACGTCCCGAAAACATTACGATTCAAGGTATAACAGATCAAAAACTTTCAATAAATACTTCTACTCTTATTCCCTTTTCTTCTGGAGATTCCCATAGAGTTTATATTTATAATCTTGACATTGAATTTGACGGAATTTTAGGCTTAGATTTCTTAGAACACTATGATTGTGTAATAGACCTAAAATCAAAAGAACTTATAACTAATTTTAAAACCATACCATTACACAAAGTTACAGAAAACATTTCTACACTGAGAGAAAATAATGTCATTCTCGATAAACCACCTTTTAATAAATCTCTTAATAAAAATCAAATATCTATAGATGGTAGAACTGAAAAAGTTTTTAAATTATCTTGTAATCTATCTAATACAGATGCTATTTTATGTGCAAAGGAAATAGATAAAGTTAGGCTACCTAATGCTCTAGTTCGAGTAAACGAATTTGGCGAATTTTACACTTCCATTATCAATGCAAATGTTATCAATAAAACTATCGATTTCTCAACTTTCACTATCGAACCTTTTGACACAGAATCTAGTAAAAATAATATAATTCTTAATTTTAATCCTGATCTTAAAAATAATAATTCTTTCGATAGAGAAACAAATATTAAAAATCAATTAAGAACAGACCATCTAAATTTTGAAGAAAAAGAAATGATTACTGAACTTTGTCTTGATTTTTCTGACATTTTTTATCTCGAAGGTGACAAACTAACCTTTACTAACGAAGTGAAACACTCGATAGACACTAATAACGCTAAACCTGTTTTCACAAGATCCTATAGATACCCTCAAATTCATAAAGAGGAAGTTAAATCACAGATAAATAAAATGTTAGATCAAAAAATTATTCGTCCCTCAATTTCACCCTGGTCATCCCCTGTTTGGGTTGTCCCGAAAAAACTTGATGCGTCAGGTAAACCTAAGTGGCGTATAGTCATCGATTATAGGAAACTAAACGAACTTTCTGTAGACGACAAATATCCTCTTCCAAATATTTCTGACCTCTTGGACCAACTTGGTAATTGTCAATATTTCACTACCCTGGATTTGGCTTCAGGTTTCCACCAAATCGAAATAAACCCCAAAGACATCGAAAAAACAGCTTTCACAGTCGAAAATGGTCATTACGAATTCGTTCGCATGCCATTCGGTTTAAAAAACGCCCCTTCGACATTCCAAAGGGTAATGGATAATATTCTCCTTGGTATCCAGAATGAGCGCTGTTTAGTTTACATGGATGATATTATTGTATATTCTGCAACCATTCATGATCATATTTTAAGATTAACAGAAGTTTTTAAACGTCTTCGCAAAGCTAACCTGAAAATTCAACCCGACAAATGCGAATTCCTAAGAAAGGAAGTTGCTTATTTAGGTCATCTGATCACCGAAGATGGTGTCAAACCCAATCCGTCAAAAGTCGCATGTATTAAAAATTTTCCCACTCCTAAGTGTGCTAAAGACATTAAATCCTTTCTTGGCTTAGCAGGATACTATCGACGATTCATCCCTAATTTCGCTAAAGTTTCCAAACCCTTAACTAAACTTCTTCAGAAAGACATTCCTTTTATTTTCAATTCAGAATGCACATCCGCCTTTAATGAATTAAGAAATGCCCTTATTTCTGACCCTATCTTAATATATCCAAATTTCGACGAAACTTTTATCTTAACCACAGACGCAAGTGCCTTTGCGATCGGAGCTGTCCTCTCACAGGGTCCAATTTCGAAAGATCTCCCTATAGCTTACGCATCTAGAACACTTTGTAGCGCAGAGACGAAATACTCCACCATAGAAAGAGAACTACTCGCAATAGTGTGGGCAGTTAAGCACTTCAGGCCTTATCTCTTTGGCAGAAAATTTACCCTTGTAACAGATCATCGTCCATTAACATGGCTATTTTCCATTAAAGACCCAGGAAGTCGCCTAGCTCGTTGGCGTCTTAAGCTAGAAGAATACGATTATAATATTGTGTACAAACCCGGAAAAATTAATAAAAACGCAGATGCTTTGTCGCGTATAAAAATTAATCATTTTAAAAGTTGTTCTGATCTTCAATCAAACATTTCCGTTTTAGCCCTAGGTAAAGACATTCATAACCGCCCTTCAACTAGTTTTCAAGTACCCGACTCAGATGATGACGAAAATGACGACACTCACCCAATAACTGAAGAATATAATAGATTCGTACATTTATACAGAACTAAGTCAATTATAGATTATTCTAAAATAGAAATTTCTAACTCTCAGTTATTAGACAAATCTAATAAAAATATAGTCACATTTTTCTGGCAGACTAAATTACAAGATTTACATAATAAAATTTTAGACGATTTATTTGAAGAACATGCAGATGTTTCTTCTCATGACATTAATATTCTCAATAGTAAAACAGTTAAAGATCGTAAATATTTTATTATTCCGTTACCTTTAGATAATGAAACAGTAGTTCAACATCTTTTTTATATTCTTCATAAAGGAAAAAATAACTTTGATCTTTCACAAACCTACTGTATAGAAAATAATTTAGAGCTACCGATATTAGAACTTTTCTCTTTTATTTTTACTGACGACGACATAAAACTTAAGATATGTCAAAATGTTGTTCAAACTCCAGACCAAGATCAAATTCCTATTATTCTTGATCAGTACCACACTGGAAAAAATAATTTACATCGTGGAATAAATGAAACTATCAAAAGAATAAAAGAAAAGTATAATTGGCATGGTTTAACAAAAGATGTAGAGAAATTAATAAAAAGTTGTGAGATTTGTCAGAAAGTCAAAATCTGTCGTAAAAATCTCAGTACTCCCCTTGTCATTACGGAAACTCCTAAGACCCCGTTCGAAAGAATAAATATAGACATTTTTGAATTTCCTACTCGTAATTATGCTCTAACTATCCGAGACGAACTAACTAAATTTACACAGGCTTACGCAGTTAGTGACAAAAAAGCACATTCCATTGTCAACACACTTTTATTGTTTTTCCAACACTATGGTACCCCCTTACGGATACACTGTGACCACGGTCGAGAATTTGACAATAATTTAATGAAAGATCTTTGTGAATTATTTGATATCAAGCTAACATTTTCCAGTGTTAGTCACCCACAATCCAATGGCTCACTTGAGAGATTTCATGCAACCCTTACTGAAATGATTCGAGTTCATATGGCTGAACATCCAGAAGAACATCCATTTAATATACTACCCTATTCTGTTATTTGCTATAATAATACAAAGAATAAAACACATGGTTTTTCCCCTTACGAGTTAATTTTTGGCCATACATCAAGTAGACCTCCAGAAACACTTTATAATCAAAAAGAACTAATCTCTAAGTACATTCGTGATTTAAACAATAGAATGGAACACTATTATAAAGTAGCGAGATCTAGAACTAATCAGAAAAAGGAAAAAGCTAAAATTCGATTCGATAAAACAGTCTCTAAAAATCTTCCAAATTTTGCAATAGGTAATAAAGTATACGTTAAAGAAGCTCAAATAAAAAATAAATCGCATAATAAATTTAATGGCCCTTTCGAAATTTTAGAACTTTATGGAACTTCCGCAAAATTAAAAAATTTAAATTCAAATCAAATTTCAAAAGTAAATTTTGATAGACTAAAACCATTCTACGAATAGTCTATTTTCTTTTCAGATTTCTCTGGCTAGTGCCAACAACAATCTCTCAAATCTTCATCACGCCCATAAACAACACCGTTGGAATATTCTTTCACGAAGAAGATACTATCCGAGTATCTAATAATAAGTGGACTCTTTTAGTGTATAAGGAACTCGAACCGATAAAACAATCTATTTCTAATAATGACAAAATTCTTTCTAACTTAATAGACACATTCGATCAATCTAACCCTCGAATGATATCATTTAAACCTACAATACAAACGCACGTTAATCTTTTAACTCAGATCGCTGACTCTGTAAATTTAAAATTTAAAGAAATTACAACAGAAACAAAGAAATACGAATTAAGAGCAAGACGCGGCTTAATCAATGGTATAGGCAGTATTTTTAAATCTATAACAGGCAATTTAGACTCTTCAGATGGAGACTATTACAATGAATGTATTAACAAAATTAATCGCGACGAAAGGGAAATAGAAAATTTATTGAAAAGTCAAATATCTGTTACTACATCAGTTATATCAAATTTTAATTCTACTATTAGAAAGTTGCAGATCGTTGCTATCAAACAGAAAATAAAATTGTATTTGTTCTTAAAATTCCTCTAATCGAATCTGAAACTTATACTCTTTTTAAAATCTTTCCTATTCCATTATTGGATAATCGAACAGGTATTTACCACATTTTATCCACTTCAATAAAATTTATTGCGCGAGATGACAATTCTTTACTGTACATACTTCCTGAAGATCTAGAAACATGCAAGCAGTTACAACCTAATGTCAAGATTTGCTCTGATCTACTCCAGTTTCCAATTGACAGCGATGCTATTTGTGAAGCACAACTTCTGAGACAGACAAACAAACTACCCCGAACATGTCAGACGTCTCTACTCTTAGCAACCGACTACAACGTTCGAGAAATTGAGCAAAACTATTGGTTGATATCCATCTCCGATCCCATACCAATAACAATCAAGTGTGAAAATCGTGAGATGATTACCTATATGCTAAGAACAAATTATCTCTTAAGACTACAACCGAATTGCAACGCATTTATTGGAAGCACTCGGATACATTCCAAGCATCCGATACAGAAATACAGAAATGTTACTTACAGAAGCCACCCTGTAAAAATTCCCTTCGATTGCTGCACACATCTACCAGATAAATTTCATATTCCCGAGCTGAAACCAATTAAATTGAGTCATTTAGACATGGATGATCTCAATATAGCTCAACATAGGCTCAACCAATATTCAGAAGAACTTGACAAGATGACAAAACAACCCTTTGTCTCAAGACATCTTCACTGGTTAACCATCTTTACAATCGTTTTAATAATTGTTTTAGTTCTCTTCTACATCTGTTGCAAGTGCCGACAACGTAGAAGAACACCCACGCTAAGTCTTACTGATGGCAACGATCCACCGCCTCCCGAACCACAAGTTCATAGACTTCAACAGAGGTTCAGGAAGATCCTGCCCAGAAGAAGAAGCAGCATCCACCCAGAGGAGCCAATAGAAGAAGAAGCCTTCGAATTACGGTGTCCCTCCAATCATCCTTAAAAGTCGACGCACAGCATCAACTTTTTTAAATAATGGGGAGCTGTTATATTGGTTTTCCATCGACCTTTACACCTTTGCCGGTCAAGCACACCGATGGCCACATCCTGCCAATCGCCGCATCAGCGATATTGCGCCATCCGCAGTGGAAATCGCCGTAGCCGCGATCACACGGTGTCAGCAAATCAATTCTTTATTTAAGCCAATGTATTGTAATAGAAAAACACTTATAATTTTGCATTTAATAAAGCACGTTATAATGTCCGTTTAATTTTTGATTTTTAAATAATAATTTTAATAAAAAAATAAATAATAAAATAATTAAAATAATAAAATAATTTACAATTAAAAAATATTTTTTTTAAAAAGTGAAATCCTCCAGAAGCATCATAACATATATGTTACGGTTAAAGTCCGATATTCGGTTAATGTCGACATTAACCGGTTAATGTTTGGGTTAGGTTATGCTTTTGGTTGTTTTGTTGTGTGTTATTCTCGAGATTAACCGGGTAATGCCGACATTAACCGGGCATCGGACCTTAACCGTAACATATATACTTGCCATGTCGTGAGAACGGTTTCCTTGGGCACTCATCGCGTTCCCACTCTCTATCGGTAAACATAACCCGAGTAAAAGGATCATAATTATTCGTACGCTTGCCAAGTGTAGCCTTAGCCAGCCTCGGCTATACTTGCGGCGCTCAAAAGACTAAAGAAATAATTGAAATTTTATAGAAATAATAACATTATATTTATTATTACTAATAAAACAATATATTTTTTGTTTTGTTTCTGGTTTCTTTTTAGGATATTTGCTACAGAAATTTGCCAGTGCCAAAGTATGTTTTAAGCTTCATATCGATTCACCTGGAGCTCCTCTAAAGATATACGTGGCAGATTAAAGTTTTCAATAACAAAAGTTTCAAACTAAAGATTTCTACTTTAGGACATATATTATTAACGACAAAGAACCTGCTCCAACTTGTTGAAAATTTC
Source organism: Sitophilus oryzae (assembly GCF_002938485.1). Taxonomy (NCBI): domain Eukaryota; kingdom Metazoa; phylum Arthropoda; class Insecta; order Coleoptera; family Curculionidae; genus Sitophilus; species Sitophilus oryzae. The sequence goes on along the minus strand of NW_022145681.1, from coordinate 466,851 downwards.
CACCGGAAGTTTACTTTCCACTTTTCTTGCACGCTTTGTCGCAGCTTAGCCAGCGGAACGGTCTCACCTTTTTCCTTTTTCATAATATACCTACTTATTAAATTAAGTTTCAGTTCAGTAAATTTTATTGGCTTAATCTAGGAGCGCTGAGATTGTATAAAGGTATTTTTGATAAAAGCAAATTTGAAGTTTTATTAAAATATAACACTTAATATATACATTTTATGAAAGTAATTTAATGAAATTTTTTATAACATTCTCTAAATTAGGAGTTTATTGATCTTTTTGGAAAACGAAATATCACATGTAATATAATACATACTTTTCATTTTCTCCATTTGCTACTGTTGGGCACATACTTTGCAATTTTGGAAATAAATTAAATATATAATTGATTTATCGACTCGATATATCCTAGGCAATAATAGAAGCCCTAGCGAAACAAGGTATTGACAAACCTTATATAGAAACTCTCGCCAATATATACAAAGAAGCAAGAGTAATGATATATAAAACAACCCCAGTGATTCCAACTGGCAAAGAAGTACGACAGTGAGACGCGATATCTCCAAAGCTGTTTACAGCAACACTAGAAGAAATCTTCCGTTAACTGGACTGGACCAACAAAGCATTATAAATAGATGGAGAATATCTAAACCATCTAAGATTCGCTGATGACATAGACCTAATTGCCAATAACCCTAAAGAACTACAAACACAAATTAACAAACTAAACACAGACAGCAATAAAGTAGGTCTCAAAATAAATGTTGCAAAAACTAAAATAATATAAAACGTAGTAATAGATAGTAAGTAATAAAAAAAGTAGACAGAAAAGACATTCTATTAAATGACACAAACTGGAAATAGTAGCAGAATACTACTTATATTTGGGACAACTAATAGATAACTCGTTCCAATAAATAAATCTAATAAAACTTAATAAAAACTCAATAATATTCAAATATAGAATGCCACTTTATCAAAAGAAGGAAACATTCGACCAATGTGACCTACGCTTGCAAAACCTGTATACTTAAAACGGACGTTATCAGGAAACTGCAGGTTGAACAACGCTCAATGAAATGAAATATGCAGAACAAAATCAAATCACTCAAGTGGCAATGAGCATGACACCTAGCAAGAAGGACGGACAGCAGATGGACCACAAAAATTACAACATGGTACCCACGAGGAATTAAAAGGCATAGAGGAACCAAACCATGGGAGATGGGACCATAGTATTAGAAAATTAGCAGGGATAACTTGGGATAAACGCATAGCCAAAAATAGAGAACAGATTTGCATAACGGACAAAAAATGATTAACATTTCGGAAATCAAATGTCTGTTCCTCTCTCATCGGAAGCTAAAAACACAAAGAATATAGAAAAAAAAATATAATAATAGCTCCCATATATAGCGCATATAGCCGTTCGGTATAGAAGGAAGGTAATGTGGCTAACACTACGCTTCACCTGCCTATTATTACCTCACGATTGTGAATCATTTACTCATTTAAGGCTGAGTCGACCTAGGTAACTAAACTGTTTTTATTTTATTAAAAATAGTCGGTTGTTGAACTGCCGGCTGTGGGAAAATACTATTTCAAATATCTAAATACAACTATTGAAAAAAGACTTAATTTTTTTCAACAGATACGATATTAGGCTAATTTGTTTGATTAGCAAACCACCGTTGACAAGTTGGTCTTCGTTGGCTTAACGCAGCGGTGTTTACAAAAAATATCTATTTTATTTTGTAGATTTTCTTACAGAGCAAGTGGCGAAAGACCCATATGACATTTTAAGATAATATAAAAGTATTTATTATCTTAAAATAAAAAAAAAAACTTAATTTTTTACGTAGAATTAATTATAAAAAATAAACATGGATATTGGCCACGCATCACTTTAATAAAATCATCCTGTACATTCAACTCGCAAGTTGTTATTTATGTTCAAATCCGAAACACAATCTAAAAATTCGTCATGTGTACAGTTCATCGTCTAAAACCGAAATCATGAATACTCAATCAGTTTGCCCGTCCTCTTCGTCGAGATGCAATGGGAATTTATCATGGGATTTTCGACGGCGAAAGAAACTGTTGAAATTCAAAGTGAGAAACCGAACAAGACTAAAATATATAATATAGTTCTAAAAAAAAACTTTTTTTAATGACGTTGTTTAGGTTTATGGTTATATATTATTAAAAAAAAATGTTACACAATTTATTTATCTGTGATATACAGGGTGTCCCAGGCTGAGCGTGCATTAGAAGTTTCTAGAGAACCACAACATCTAGCTCGGAGATTTTTTGCACATCATAGTTTCACAACGAGATCTATCGATTAAAAATATTTTCAATATGATGGCACTTCCGGAAATACCGGAAGTTGACAGCAACTTTTTTATTTTAAATGGGTGCCCCTATTTTTTATTATGTACTTAAATTATATGTAAAATTTTATAAATTTTGATATTAAACACTCTTTATCTAACACTAACCGTTTTTGAGAAAAAAACATTTAACATTTCTGAAAAAAAAACTGCCTGTCAAAAATATGTATATAGCCTAAACGTCAAATTTAGTAAATACCACAGCCACTGCGCCATAAAGAAAAAACATGTGGCTATCTATTTCAAAAATTAAAGTATTCGAATGTCATATAATAATGGCCGCAGCTGTCATAGTATTGAGCGATTAAAGAAGTATCATAAATAATTTTTTTCAAATTGGAAACCCACTTTTTTTTATTTCACTAGTGAAAAGGCTTTTTAATTCGTTACTTTTTAACTATACATGTTCCTATACCTAAAGTAAATTGTTTCTGAGTTATTTAAGATTTAGTTTTAAAGCGTATATTTTCTAGATTTTAACCAGTAGCCTATGACTTTAATCGTCAAGTGAGGTAAAACAATAGATTTGGCCATGTCATATATTGTGACGCTTTGTTCAAAAAGCAGCATCATTTTCGAACTTTGCGTTGTTTTTTTTCGATCATACGGAATATTATTAATAATATCAACTATTAGATATCACTAAAGAGCGAAAATACGAAATATATTTTTATAAATACACTTTTTAAACCCTTAAGCAAGCAGTATTTATACTATAAGAAATTCAAATAATTCGTTTTCTGACAGATGAAAATAAATTGTCTGACGGTTTGACACTTAATGTCAAAGGAAGCTAGATGAAATCAAGAAAAATATAGGTTTTCAAACTCAATCTTAAATAATTTAAAAACGATTTATTTTAGGTATAGGAAGGTGTATAGTTAAAAAATTGAAAAACTGTTTCATTAGTGAAATAAAAAAGTGGGTTTTTCCATTTGAAAAAAATGATTTATGATAATTTTTTAATCACTCAATTCCATGACAGCTACCGCCATTATTATATGACATTTGAACAATTTAATTTTTAAAATAGATAGCCATATGTCTTCTCTTTATGTCACAGTGGCTGTGGTAATGACTAAATTTAGCTTTTAGGCTATACAAATTTTTTTGACAGGTAGTTTTTTTTGTCCAAAAATTTTAAATAATTTTTTTCTCAAAAACGGTTAATGTTAGATATAGAGTGTTTGACATCAGTATTCATAGAATTTTACCGAGAATTTAGATATGGAATAAAAAATGGGGGTACCCATTTAAAATAAGAAGGTTGCTGTCAACTTCCGGTATTTCCGGAAGTGCCGCCATATTGAAAATATTTTTAATCGATAGATCTCGTTGTAAAACAATGATGTGCAAAGAATCTCCTATCTAGATATTGTGGTTCTTTAGAAACATCTACTGCACGCTCAGCCTGGGACACCCTGTATATGTTCTCTTTTAAAAGACTCTTTTAAACCAAACCAAACCCAAACCCATTCTTCAATTGTTTCTGATTCGTCAAATATTTCAAATATTTTAAATTATTTTATTGTTGGGATAAATTAAATACACCCACCGGCACGAAAAACGGGCACCTTAAAATTTTCATTTATTTAAAGTTCTATATGTTGTGTTCTTTCTTTTTCTTCTTCTTACTTTTATAAGTGTGTTGATAAGGACTCAAAATTAATGCTAAAATTGCTGTAAATCGTTACTCTCTTATTCAAAAGCAAATCTCTCCAATAAAAATAAAGTTATAGTGATTAATCAAAAAACAAACTATTGAAAAAAGTTGAACCCATATGATAAAATGTATGAACGCTTCTTTAATACGCTTGCTTTGTTAAGATATTCCACACGTCGTTTCAAACTTTTACCAAAATGTCAATATCTTGTTTTCCCTGGAATAATTGACAGTCGGGAAACTTTTATTTTTAATTTAGAAATAGATAATAAAAAGTCAAATAATTTATCTACAAATTGCTTAAAAAATCATCAAAATCGGCCCGCTAGAACAAAATATATTTTTATGAACTTTTAAGGCGGCCGTTTTTTGTCCCGGTGAGTGTATCGTGCATTGAGCTGAACATTTTTGCTATTAATTTTTAATATTGTAGTACAAGAGACAAATAATTTATTTATAAAGTGTTTATAATAATGAAAACTAATGGCTAAAAATGAGTCAAAATTTATTAAGAATTTAATATGACGCTACGGCAATAGAAATTTATAATAGAAATTTTGCTGGATGCATATTGAATTATTTTCTTAGTTAAAATTAGCGTGTGATTTTTACATTTCAGATAAACAATATAAATTCATAAAATTAATATTTAAATTATTGATGCACAACTTAACTACCTATGAGACCCATGTTCTTTCTTACGACCTTACACATATTTTATTTATTACGCTATCTTTTTCCATAATAGTGGATATTTTCTGCGTGTTATATTTTCTACGAGTATATCTAATTGCTATCGAAATACTTCTATTAAGTTGTTTCAGCTCTATTGAATTTGATGAACAGTCGATTGTAATTTAATTATTTGAAAATGTTGTTTCTTTTTTAATTTTACATAAGAGGACATAAGACATTTTTAAATTTTCAGTCATCTATATAAAAATAAAATTTTGTAATTTTTAGTATTTTTACAATACTAAATGTCAAAATGCATATTTTTGTTTAGATTGGCTACCTATGATTAACATTTCGGAATTATTGGTAACTCTATGGCATCCGATCATATTAAAATGAATATATTATAATTTTTTTAATTAACTTACTAGCGAGTTGTTGAGTAACTATAGAGAGAAAATGTACAGATATATCGAAGAATTATTCATCTTTTGTATCACGCAAACCGATTTTTTAACAAAATTTCAACTTTTTGGTGAAAAATATAAACTTATTCAAATTATTTAACCAAATATATTAATACTAGGTAAATATTTAACTGGCAAACGGGCTGCCCAGAAGTAATTTTTGTTTCTATCTCAAGAATCGGCTGATATTTGTTAAAAATTACGATTTTTCTATCTTGATGGCCGAAAATTAGCATATTTTTATGCAAAATTAGAAAAAATTGAAAAAAATTATTTTTCAAATAAAATTGTTCGAAATTCGGTCAAAAAAACAATTTTTAACCGTTTATTACATTAAATTTCAAATTTTATAGATATCCGAGAGTAACAAGTTAAATTTTCTGATGTCATTCTTAATATAAAACACTTCAGAAACTACTGCCGAAGTAAAATTTCACCCTAAGTCAATTAATAAAAAAAAGTGCAATATGAGGTGGACTTTATGTGACCCTGTATATAGAATACAAGATTTTATTGCTAGTACAGAAAATTCATGCTAAAACTGAAAATACCCTATATAAGTTGAATGCAAACACTTCCAGACCTTCAAATCCGAAATCATGAATACTCAATCGGCTTTCTCGTTGCCAACGCCGACGCCCGCCGTCGAGATGCAATGAGAATTTATCATGGCGCTGCGGTGGTCGGAATTCAGAGTGAGAAAGACAACGGGCCCGAGGCACGAAAGCCACGGACTTGCACGGCCCAGACCGCGTCGTCCCATACATAAAACACGCCGGCGAATTATGTTGACAGCTTGGCCTTGAAATATTAATGTCGACTCTACAAGGAATTCTCTAATTTCGCTTAAATAGGTGGCAATTTATCATTGGAATGGTAAAGCGAATTGTGAAAGTGACCGATGAAATATCTATAAAGAGTATAATTCAGGCTTTATTTCGTTGTAATGCTCAAAGACATCTAAATGGGTAGACAGAGCACTCCATTCATAAAACTCAATTTTTTAGAATCATATATGGTTTGACACTTTTATAAGAGTTAAAAAGAAATGGGTACATAAATAAAAAACACGGTTGAGTTTCGTCTATCTTTCTGTCATTTGGCTCTATCAGTGGCGCGACGGTGGCGTGATTTTTTTACCAAAAATTGACGAATTTTATCAAAACTTGATTGGGATTGCCTCAGACCAATTTTCCATTATAACTAGTTTTGCCTGAGGTCTAACTGAGGGTAACTCTAATTTCACAATCGAAAGCGCCAACAAATAAGTAAATATACGTATATTTGTAATAATCTACTTATAGCTAAAAGTATCTAAAATCTAAATACGCTACTGTAAGCATGGCTAAAGGTAAAAAAAACGTAATGACACTTAACGTCGAAATATCAATTCCGGGTTAGAATAGTCCACCTTTTTACAAGCTTTGCACTGGCGAACCATCGTAGATAGTTAAAAACTACTTTAAATAGTTTTCTTTGCAATAAACACTAATAATTATTAGAAAGTTGTTCAAAGGCTACAAAAACTTTCAACTACCGCAGAAAACGCACAACGGCGCGCTGTCAAATATAAGTTGAATAAAAACAAATGAAAACGTCAAATATCAGCGTAATTCCTATAGATTTCGACAATTTCATAGTAAAGATGAATCTACAGCGATGCCGCTAGTTGTCATTGTAATTTTCATAATATAAATTAATTAGAAAACTAAAAATAATTTCAAAGGTATAATCCTGGCACAATCTATGTATTGCCTAATCTATTGTATATTCTATTCGCTAATGGGTTATAATTAAAAGTTAAATTAAAGTTATAAACTATGTTTTACTGTACTGAAAATAGTAGTAAAAAATAAAATATTAATTATTACCTAAGATACCCCCAAATTTTGTTGCAGACAGATTACTACTTTAAACAGATTATTACTTTACTTAACCGTAAGGAAAGTTTATGCAAAACAAAGTCTGAAATTACTCAGACCAATTGCAACTGAAGTTACAATATAAGATTTCTACCAACTGTCAATGAGGCTGCATATACCATATTATGATATGTTTTCTCATTCGTTTTTAAAGACCAAGCGAAGTTCATTTAATGAAGCTGGTGCTGCTTCGCGACTTCTAACCCTCCTGTCATGCATTTCCCAAATGATTTCTATAGGGTTCGCATCTGTCGAACATGCTGGCCAGTTCATAGTTTTATCGTTGATCGCCACATAGTCATATTGAAAAATAACATTAAAAAGAAATAATATTTGAAAAAATAGCAATTTGTTATTGACAAGTTCATATCGCTCTTAAAAATGAACCAAGGCATGTATTGAGATGATCGAGAAAATAAAATGCTCAGATGACATTGTTCTGAGAGAAAAATATTGTTTGAGGATAATTTTCTTACGAATTTATTGCACAGGACATTAAAGTTAGTGTAAAAAACAATTATTCGATCAACTCTGTATAATAAACCAAATACTAAAATTTATAAAAAAAAATAAGCTTACGAATTAAAGTTGAAATATTTATATACAGTTTGCAAAAAAGTTAATAAAAATACGTTTAAAAAGATAACACTTTAAATTTGACGAATAATTTTTTAGTTGCGTATTTTTTGCATCTGAGTGCATAAATAATAAAATTATAGAAGATATATTTAAAAAAGCTTTCCACTAATAGTAACCCCTTAAAAATAAGGGTTTTTATCACCGTACTTTCCATTCCAACCTTGTTATCGATAAACATCCAACAAATAAGCTCCCTATCAAGCGGCAAGCGTTCCTTTAAAACGAAACGCTTGTGTTGTCGCCAAGAGAACGTATGTAACACATCGCACTCTAATATCCCCTTATCACAACATCCCTCTCTCGTACACAATGCACCTCCTAATTCACAGCCTCCTCCGACACTCTACAAGTTCAAACAAAGGAACATCGAGCGTGACTGTCGAGATTTATCACCCGAAGAGATAAACGGGTATACCTCAGTTATATAAGCGTTGCGCCTCCTAGTGCACAACTCGTTCTCTAATTATTCACGATTTATTAGCTACTCTATAACACTATCTCTTTAGTTTTGTACTGTATATTTTTGAAGCATGTATATTTACTAAGGGTTTGGTTTGGTTTGTCAGTACAATTTTCATGTATTTTAAGTTTTAATAGTTTTTGTACTAGTTGTTTTAATAGTTTTTGTACTAGTGTACTATACTCTGTTTTTTTTTTTCTCAGGTAAGATTTCGACAGACGATGACAGAAGAACAGCAGATGACGTCCCATACCAATCTATTTATTTATTTTACTAAAAAAAGTTTCTAATATTTTTTAAGTTAACTATGGATGGGTATAAATATATATCCGTCATACGTCGTCTCTTGTTGTTTTTAACCAGTTTTATTGGTTTATTTCAAAAATAATAGATCATATTTCAATTTTATTAGTTTGACGGAACGATGGACAAATGGACGCCGATGCGTATAAACTCGCCTTTAGATATTTGAGACTTGTCAAAGTCTTGCCAAATTATAGGTTATAATTTTGTGTCAGCTTATGTCAGATACCCTGCGTTTTGGAAGATGATGCATTTTGATTAGTGTGTTTTGTGTCTTTTGAAGTCAAGTGAACGAAAAATCGAGGGAAAATTAACTGTAGACCCAGAGCACAGTTTATGGTTGATACTCGGTGCCATGGCAAAAAGTCTTATACACCAATAAAGTTACCATCAATAAAGTTTGTATATCTCGTCGTAGATAAGTGCATCTCGTATATGGTACAAGGATCGTACTAAACATATACTAAAAACTAGAGTAGCTGTAAAATATCACACGAAAGATAAATAATTGATTTTAGTACTGCAGAAAAATAATGTCAAAACGTACTGGTTTAAAAAAATTAAGATTAAAGTTAATTGATTACCCAAGGTATTAAATTTGGTAAGTGTTATTATTAATAAAATAGTTTGTTTTATTATGTTGTTTTATTTATTTCTGTGGAATATTACAAATTTGTATTTGTACATAAGTTGTGTTGATAAATATACTAATAAATACGGGAAGTTTCTTGAAGCTTGAAAGTCATAAATAGTTCTTTTTTTATATTTTTTGGTATGTGGTGTTTTGTTCTTGTTTGTTTTGTATTTGCACATATGGTTTTTTAAATAAAATAATTCGATTAAATTTGTTCAGTTTTTCTTCACAATATTTTGAAGTAATCACTTGTCAGTCAAATTTTAAATATATTAATTCTCTGTTATGCGTTCCAGTAATTGCACCAACTTATTTCTTTGTAAAATAAAATAAACTACTTTGAAATTAAAATGACAGACACATCTATCACTGTCAAGGATCTTCTCGATGGACAGACTATAGTCAATTTTTATGTCTTTTGAAGACATAAGAAAGATTTCTAGATAAATTGACTTTTTAGTCTTATCGAGTTCTCAAGTCTAGTTTTTAAGTCGTATTATCTTAATGAAATGTTAGAAAAACAATAAACAATATTTCGTAGATTGCTGACGTAGACAAAAAGCAAAGGCTTTTAATACTAAAACTGCGATACTGTCTTCTTCAAAAGCTTCTCTCACAAAAATAAAGCTGTTGAAATAAACCAAAAAATCAAATTATCGAGTAAAGATACATCTTGATGACTGAGTTTAAATTCCTTACCTTGTCACAGGGTATTTCAAACTTTCGCTAAAATAACTACGTAATAAGAGAGATAGGTCTTTCATTCTAAATTTAAAATGAGACTAAAAATTCAAATAATTTAGCTACAAAATGCTTAAAAATCATCACATTTAACCGACAAAATAATATTCAACTTTACCGTTACTTTAAATATGGTATTGATAACAATGATTCAGTATTAAAACTAAAAGAGTTTGCTTCCATTGTCTTTATTTATTTTGCTTACACAACGTTTCGGTCAGAAGTATCACTGACCGTTATCAAGTGTGAACTAAACTAAATCCTAAAACTACTGAGCTTATATACTAGCTCTGAGCATTCACTTGTGAATTTGTTGGATGCAGTCAAGCATGAGGTTTTCCAATAAGAACACCTGTATTGGAGCGTTTTAGAGTGGTTGCCATATTGTTGAAATTTTCATGCTAGGATTGCTAAAGATTTTATTATTGTTAGAAATGATTATGGTATATTTTTTTTATTGTATAATATATAAGAATTGTAAATGGTGTAATGAACATCAAAAATTTTCAGTAGGTGATCGCTTTCTAAATATAATTTGTAGCTTTATTATAAAATGGTTTTTCGTCTTATCGCTTTCTACTACAAAGCATCCATATTGACAATATTTCTAAATATTCACTTTTTATATATTTAAATCACCAGCTAATAATCAACTATAATTAATGTTAATTTAAGGTAAGTTATAAATATAACGGATACTCTCTAGAGAACTAGTTTAGTTCAGGAAATAAATTTAACGACACTAGTTAAGTTTCAGCTCTAAAATATTGTCACGAAATAGAAAAGTTTTGACGTGTGAGCTTAAAATAGAAATAATATAACTTTTTAATTATTTTTATTCTAATTTTAGGAGAAAAGCAAAATAAAAATGTTTATTAAAATTTAGACTTATGTTGTCTAATTGATAACAAAAAGGAATGATAAATAAAATAATATAGCTAAATGCTGTTAAAATCGAGGTTAAAATACATCTTTAAAAAAATAATGAAGTAACAGCACTTAAGAGAAAAAAGAGAAAAAAATAAAACATGGTTTTTGTTAACCCAAATTATAAGAGAAAAGAAAATTTTCTGAAGTTCTGTTGCAAAATTACTAAGATCTCACATATTCTTCGATTTATAGATCATTCATTTCTTATCAGATTTTTCACTCTTTGATAGATGGTTATTATTAATATTGATTAACGTCATATTTTTTCCTGTTGTTACAGTATCACATTTTCCGATAACTATTATCACTTTTTCCGTAGAATGGAACTAAATAAATATTGTGCTTCTGGAACATCTTAAAACAGCAAAAAATATGAGGGTAGTTATTAAAATTCCATCAGTAATAATCTCTCAAAGAACGAAAACGAAATTATATTACCCTGAAAAATTTAACTATATCTTCATGTTAATTTTCTCTGAAACGGTATTTAAATTTGGAAAAGTATAAACGGAATTAACCATTTTAGGACAAGACATTTTTTTATGAACAATACATTTTTCTCAAAATGTCAATAATAAAAAATCGTTTCCTCTTGTAAAGACAATACGGAGATATACCGTATGATCGAATAAAAACGGCGTCCAGTTGGCTTGGAAATGACGATCGATGGCATTTCCTATATAAATTTACATATAAAATGACAGCGATCTTGATTTCATAGCCATCGCTGACGCCATTTTTATTCGATCATACGGTACTATATTTATAATAATAATATTTATTTCTCCAAAAAAATTCTTTATGTGTATTTCGCCACTGCACAGCAATTATTAATTTTGAAGTTTAACTTGATATAATGTCATTTTAACAGAACGTCAACGGTTTCTTGTAGACGTATCTGTTTTAAAAAAGTAAAGTGTTCTCGAATAGTTGAATTTAAATATTTGAAATAGTTTTTTTCTTTAATCTTTGTATTTTTTTTTGCTTCCGACGACGGAAAGAGATAAACTTTCCGAAACGTTGAGCATTTTTTTCTTTGTTTGGCAAATTTGTATAACTGTAAACGTAAGTTCTGACAAGCAGTGTCCGTTTAGGTTTAATGCAGAAGTGTTTACAATAAATAACTATTTTATTTTGTAGATTTTCTTGCAGTGCAGTGGCGAAATACCCATAAAGGATTTTTTTGGAGAGATGAATCCGCCACATGGTATATATTTTTTAATAATATTTATAATATGGCTTTTGGTATTTTGCGTATAACGTTTTTATATTTTTATTATAGCTCAACTAAACACAACTACTAAAACAATCACTGCATATAAACAATGTTCTAAAATATGCAATAACGATAAAAAGTATCATTTTTAGCAACATGCAAATGCATAATTCCATGTCTAATAATAATATACTTTAATAACTTCCATAAAAATAAATATCAAAGATATAAAACGGGAATATCTAAAATATAGCTTGCTGAATTCCGTATCCCATATTTTTTCGAAATCTGTATAAGTTTCTCTTTTTACCATAAAAACCTCTACAAAAACTATAAATCTTACTAACATCGTAGCAATTCCACGTTAAACATACCATTTAAATTCAAAAGCCAGGACGGAAAATATCTTTAAAACATAAATTTGCTAAACCTTTACGATATAACTGCACGATGAGGCAAAGTCTTCATTTAATATCGGGCACCACGTGACCGATCCCACAACGTTTCGCATTTCCTTTATCTAAAACGGTTGCTGAGAGTCTGCTCGGGTGTATACATAAAGCTACTAAATTGGGTACATGTTTTACATATTTAGAGATTAATAACAATTATCGAAGACTATCAGTGGAAATTGGATTATACTCAATATTATGAGAATTTTCGAGTTAGTATTTTAGTATTTAATTTATAAAACAATATTGCTACTATAATTATACTACCAACATACCTTACTTTACCCTACGCAATGAAGAGGTTCTTGGGAGGCTTAACAAGGAAAGGGAATTACTTGCAATTATAAAAAACGAAAGACAGCATACCTGGGCCATGTCATGCGCAATAGCAGAGCAAAGCTTCTAAAGTTGATTATAGAAGGAAAGGTAGAAGGCAGAAGAGGAAAATCAAAAATAACAGCCCAAACGACGAGAAAAATAGGTAAATATGTATTTATAGAAACAGTACTTCCTCTAAGAGATGCGAGACCTTGTCATTGGTGGGGAAGCTTCTAGTCAGGTGCTAGGGGGAATCTCCTCTTGGCTGGTTCCTGCTACATAATTAAAATACATATCAAATGAGAGACAATAAGTGAAGAGCACTTAGAAAGGCCTATGATTGTCTAAAAATATAAAGTAGTTTTAAATTATTTTCCACTATTCTCTTTTCATTTAAGAGTAAAATTATATTTGTTTAAGATCCGCATATCTTGTTAAGCTAGAGTTTTAGTTTTTAAATGGAATTCCGGCTGAATTTACAGCAACAATTGCATTTTTAATTAATAATCTTCTATATCGAGTGGATTTTGCTCTATGGTCACTTAAAAAATACTTCTGACAATCAATATTAAATTAAATCAAGACTGTTTATTTTTTAGCGTTATTATAAAAATGTATTTTTTCCATAGCAACTGTTAAAATTGCCTTATACCTATCAAAAATAGTACTTTAACCGCAAGGATAGATTAAATGTTACTTTATCAGCGAGGATACGTTAAAAACTTTATTTTTTCTCGCACGTTTTTTAATTGCTTCCATTTTTGAAAATTTTTGTATTCCTTTTCATAAGTTATTCGGGATTTAAATGGAAGTAGTTTGGATATGGCGTTTGTCGCCGCAGCCCGAATATCTGTTGGTAGCTTACTTATTTCGTTTTCAGCCATTTATGGCTCCAATTCAATCAGCAATCGACACGAAAGAGAATTAAAAAATATTGACTCAAAACAGACAACTAAAGAGACAGCTTTATTTATTTGTCAAATTACCTAGAAACTAACGCCGAACGCCAACCCAGCACAATATTTTTTCTACTCGTAATAACTTCCTGGAAATAATTTCTGAATATTTTTTAAAAATTTGTTTTATAAATTTTTGTCGATAAAATTGCATTATCGTCTCTCGGAATTAATTTTTTTTTCTTTTTTTTAAATAAAAAAAAAATAATCTTTTGGGTCGACGATAAAATACCATTTTATCGTCTTGTATAAAAAAATAACTATTTCTAACGAACCTATTTAAAAAAATTTGATTTGATTTGATAAATTAAGTTAAAGTAGAAATACAAAATTATGGGTTACTAAAGGTAAACCAATAATGTTAGAATCAACTGAAGTTAAAAATTAACTGAAATTCTAATGATATTTGCAGGTAAACAAAGCCGAATGCCAATCAATATTTACGGTTTTAGTACTTGTGTAATTATGTTTGCCCACTAAAACATAAACTACAGTTCTCATATTTTTTTACATTACGGATATTTAATTATATTTTATTGAAATACGTGAAATGTTCACATTAAATTTAGTATTTAATAATTATAATAAACTATGGTCCTTAATATACCTACAACGTAAATAACAATTTTAATTGTATAAATAATTTAATGTTAAAATATGGATGATCTGAAATAGTAAAAAAATAGACATTCTATATGGCATAGTTTTACTAGTGTAAAAAATGATGGACAATTAAACACTAGTGTACACTGTCTGTCTTTTCATTACCATGAATGATAATGGTAAGAAACAAATGTTTGGATCTGTGGTATAGATGTTCAAAATAAAAAAAATTGGTCAAATGCGAGTCGGACTCTCGCACGAAGGGTTCCGTACCAATCATTATCTATACAACATTAGACACTATATTATTATAAACTTTTTTTCCGATTTAGCTGAAATTTTGAATGCGCGCATAAGTAATTTAAAAAAAATGAAGAAACGCTTTACTAAAAATTGTATTAATCAATAATAAATATGTAAAAAGTAAAAATAAATATGTAAAAATATGTAAATATTAAAAAAAATTATTAAAAAATGTCGCCTTGGCTAGGATTCGAACCTGCCTTACTACGGCTCCAACGTCATAGCAGCGTAAAGTCCAAACGCTTTAACCACGCGGCCACCGAGGACTTGAAAGATTCTATCTAAAATTCTTACTTAAAAGATAATGTTTAGTGAAAGTACTTTTTTATTTATAAACATTTATTTAATTCTGTTTTTAGTATTTGTTCTTATAGCGGCAACATAGATACATTATCTGTGAAAATGTCAACTGTCTAGCTATAACAGACGGACGGACGGACGGACGGACGGACGGAATAGGGTTCCCGTTTTTACACTTTGGGTACGGAAATCTAAAAACGTAAGGATAATTAACAACAAAGTTAATTTTATTAAATCAAATGTTTTACGACAAAGAGGTTAAGATCCTTTTATACTTCTGTACATTATGCACATTTTATACAGGGTCCGGCAATAGTGCGTCGGGCATCAGCTCCTAGAATAAAAAACTTGAGAATTTTGTTTAAGTGCAAATCTAAAGTATGTACCAGGATGTATCTCAGGAAAATATGTTAACTTCTATAGAGTGGCTCAAAAAAGTGTGAGCGGACCTGGATGATTTTTTTTAATGGAACACCCTGTATATTATTGCATTTTTGGCTTCCTTTCAGATCACTTTACATAATACTAAGATATGAATAAATATATTTCTATAGTTTTAGAGATATTAAAAAATAAATCAAAAATATATAGCCCTTTTTCAGCCCTTTTTAAAAAAATTATTAAAAATACAGGAATTGTTCTGAAATCAAAACTATATTAGGTATTTACTTTAGATGGTCTGTTCTTACTTTACTATAAATATGGTAATCGTAAATCATACAGGATGTTCAATATTCTACGCCAGACTTTCTAAAATATAAAATATTTTTTCTTTGTTCTTTTAAATGGAACACCCTGTATATTATTTTTTTATTAGATCGAGAGTTAAAAAGTGAACATTTTTTGTATTTAGAGTATTTCAAAATTTTTAACGGTTTCGCAAATACACGCAGTATTATTTCATATGGCGCTTTCAATGGTAAAATACGAGAGAAAAATCATTGGGTGGCTTTGATAAAAATTTATTGTGGAAAATGCCATATGATGCCATATGAAACCGCAAATATCTGCGAAACCGTTAAAAATTTTGAAATACTCTAAATACAAAAATTTTTCATTTTTTAATTCTCCGTCTATTGAAAAAATATTATACAGGGTGTTCCATTTAAAAAAATGAAGAAAAATTATTTTATATTTTAGAAAGTTTGGCGTAGAATTTTGAACATCCTGTATGATTTACGATTTTCTTATTTATAGTAAAGTAAGTACAGACCATTTAAAGTAAATACCTAAAATAATTTTGATTTCAGAACAGGTTCTTGTATTTTTAATAATTTTTTTAAGAAGGGCTGAAAAATATATTTTTTTAATTTATTTTTTAATATCTCTGAAACTATCGAAATTTATTTATTCATATCTTAGGGTTATGTAAAGTGATCTGAAAGAAAGCCAAAAATGCAATAATATACAGGGTGTTCCATTTAAAAAAAAATCATCCAGGTCCACTCACACTTTTTAGAGCCACCCTATAGAAGTTAAAATATTTTCCTGAAATACATCCTGGTACATACTTTAGGTTTGCACTTAAACAAAATTCTCAAGTTTTTTATTCTAGGAGCTACAGATGCCGCACGCACTATTGCCGGACCCTGTATAGAACCCTACCTTGCTTTCAGCTCCATCTACGGTTACGTAGGTGAAGCAGGCTTGAATTTCCAGTACGCTGCTTGTTTTATTTGGATCTTTTTGATCTTACCTCATTATGTCAGTAAATGTCATTAGATAGTGTAGTTTGCTATAAACACTTATAGGATATTATAAGGATATAATAAATATAACAAATAATAATTTAGAGATCCTCGCAGCACGCTTGTTCAATACCGAATGCATTCTCCCAATTCCTATATTATATTAACCGATACATCACGGATAGATAGTAATTGTTAATTCCCAAGCTTGAATCTATATCCCGACAGCCTATCAGAATATCACCGATTTAGTGGATGTGCATGTGCTAAAAACTAAATTGTATAGTTAACTCTAGAAGGCACTATAGATTATAGTTAGAATTTTTTTTTCTTTTTTTTTTCTTTTGAAGATAAAGGAGATGTATACTTTGAAGTATTTTTATTGATTAGACAAATTTGCTTAATAAGTTAAAGCCTCTGAAAAGCTGGTTTCTGTTTGGATATAACACTAGCACTTGGCAAAAGCCTATTTATGTAACAAGTTGCGAAAGAATGTGTTTTAAGCACGGGACGCAAAATTGTTCAGCATTGTGCGTGACAATGCGTCAAGTACTTAAAACACTCTCTTCGCGGATAATTTGAAATTTTCATGCTATTATTATTATTTATTTTTAAACATTTTTTAAAATGTTCGGCCAATCGGTTTCTAAGGCATTGTTTATGCATTGTTTAATGACAAGGTCTGTCAGGTTCAAACGTCGCCGTATTTCCTACAAAGTTTTGTGAAAAAATGAGTGATAATGACGACTCTTTGGATATTCAACAAGCTGCTGAAACTGCGCTATCCACGTTAGTGCCCGAGAAGTCGAAAAACTTATACGAGACCACCTACAATAACTTTGAAACCTGGGTCAAAGAAAAACAAGTTGAGAATTTCACAGAAAAGGTATTGCTAGCCTATTTCCTGAAGTTATCCACTACCACTATCCAAAGCCGTCAACTCTGTGGAGTAAATATTCGATTCTCCGCACCATGATTTATTTACCTGAACAGAAACGTAAATATTAGCAAATTCACAAACCTTATTGCATTTTTAAAAATAAAAGCTTCCGGATATCAGGCAAAAAAATTAAAAGCATTTACCTACAAAACTGGAAATAGAACGCTTTATTAGAAGCCGATTACAAAGAATTCCTGTTAACTAAAGTTGTCTTAATCGTATTTATACTCTGTTTTTTTTTCTCAGGTAAGATTTCGACAGACGATGACAGAAGAAAAGCAGATGACGTCCCATACCAATCTATTTATTTTACTAAAAAAAGTTTCTAATAATTTTTAAGTTAACTATGGATGGGTTTAAATATAAATCCGTCATACGTCGTCTCTTGTTGTTTTTAACCAGTTTTATTGGTTTATTTCAAAAATGACAGATCGTATTTTGATTTTATTGGTTTGACGAAACGATAAACGACAAACGGACGCCGATGCGTATGAACTCGCCTTTAGATTTTTGACGCTTGTCAAAGTCTTGCCAAATTAGAGGTTATAATTTTGTGTCAACTTTTGCGTTTTGGAAGATGATGCATTTTGATTCGTGTTATTACGTGTGTTTTGTGTCTTTCGAAGTCAAGTGGAGGAAACACCGAGTGAAAATTAACTGTAGACCCAGAGCACAGTTTATGGTTAATACTCGCTGCCCAGGCAAAAAATCTTATACACCAATAAAGTTACCATCATTAATGTTCGTATACCATCTCGTCGTAAATAAGTGCGTCTCGAATATGGTAGAAGGATTATACTAAACACATGCTAAAAACTAGAGTAGCTGTAAAATATCGACATCACACGATACGTAAATAATGGATTTTAGTATTGCACAAGAAAAATAATGCCAAAGGTACTGGTTTAAAAAATTAAGATTAAAGTTAATTAATCAACCTTTAAGGTACCCATAAAATTTCCTAAGTGTTATTAATAATAAAATAGTTTGTTTTATTTATGTTGTTTTATTTATTACAAATTTGTATTTGTTATATTGACAAATATAATCATAAATGCGGGAAGTTTCATAAAGCTTGAAAATAAGAAATAGTTCTTTTTTATATTTTTTTGGTATGTGGTGTCTTCTTCTTGTTTGTTTTGTATTAACACATACCGTTTTTTTATTAAATTAAATAACTCGATTACATTTTTTCAGTTATATACAGTTTTTTTCACAATATTTTGAAGTAATCACTTGTCAGTCAAATTTTAAACATAATAATTTCCTGCTATGCGTTCCAGTTGTACCAACTTATTTCTTTGTAAAATAAAATAAACTACTTTGAAATTAAAATGACAGACACATCTATCACTGTCAAGGATCTTCTCGTTGGACAGACTATATAATAAATAAATATTTTCATTGTTTCTAACGTTTCATTTTTTACTTTTAGGCACTAGTGACTAAACAAGTGTCACTTTTAGATACTAGTGCCTAAAAGAATGTCATTTCGAATCTCAAATAAATATCAAAAACTGTCAATTTTGAAACGCTTTCACAAAAATACATATTTATTATTATTTAAGATATTCGTTTCACCAGCGATATACTTAGCATTTTTTTCCAAGCGCAAAAGTTTCAATATTTTTAAAATCCTTTTAGTAATCCTACATTATTTTAATAGCATAAAATGTTATCGAACAATTATTACGAACGCCACCGATGGAATTGTTACTGACTGTACATTTACTGAAACTTGGTCTTTCTATGGCCGCATGTGGTTTCAACACTATTTGTATCCGGTGCAAAATTTCAATAGCAATTCTGATAAAGATAATTTCATTCGCATCTCGAATTGTATAGTTTTAGTCCATTCTCCGTTCAATTTCAATGACCAAACTTTGATCGAAGTTCGAAACTTTCTAAGGAAGTACCGCTGTCAAAAGTTTTAAGCGGGCAAAGTTCGAACGAATTAGAAGTAAATTATACGGTACGTAGTGCGAGCTGATTATTAAATTTTCTTCCATTATATTATATTAGCGACTTGTTAAAGTACCTGCATTCATTAAGGAATTATAAATTGTCGCGTTCCTATCAAATCAGACCTTAGGAAGTTAAATAAATTTCCGAATTAAAAATTTGTAAAAGTTTGCTCAAGAAAATAATAAGATTCTGTATAAAAAAATCGTAACATAATTAATTAATAAAGTTATTTAACGGTTATTTGTAATTTCCGTTTTTTACCGTCTTTTATTATCTTGGGCACGACAGTGCCCCCGCCAAGTCGAGCACAGCCGTACCATCCTTTTCTCGAAGTTATTAGCGGCACTTTTGACCACCCTGTAACTTCGTTATAAAGCAAGAATATTAATTTTCACTAGGTTACCAAAATATCTAGTAATTATCCCTCATATTTTATGAATTATCGCTTTTCAAATTTCTTTAATTTCGACATTGACCCACTGACAGATCATCAAAATTCTAAAATACTTCTAGATGTGTCACAAACTCCAAATTTAGAATTTTAGGTAGCTTTAACCTTATAACCAAAAAAAAAATGAAAAATCTCAAAATATTCTTATGGATTAAAAGTTAACTGTCTAGCCGTCCAACAATAATTCAAGGATTATGATTTTTTTCTAGTCAGACTTTAATGAAGTCCCTATTTATTGTTTTAGTTTAATATGTTAAATGCTAGGCTTGAACATATTTCGACCAAGGCTTGATAGCGCGGCGGCAAAGTATTCCGCTAGTTCGGAAGGCCGAACTCGGGAGGCCCGAGTTTGAGGCTGCATCGGGGCATAATTTTTTTTATTTTATTTTCGTTAATATTCTGATTGTAAAATATTAAATACATATCTTAAACAATAATTCAAGGATTTATCTCTTATAGATTTCGAGATAAAAAATAAAATATCTGTAAAATTGACAAAAAAATAATTTTGAATAAGCATTGGTAAAATTGTGAATTGAACATTTTTAAAGTTGATATTTGAGTTATAACGAAAGTCGGAAACACAAGTGGTTAGAAAACTAGAATTAATTCAATTGTTATTATCTGACTTAATTAATTATACGATAATTCAAAGTTGATGAATTATAGTCAAACTCAAAAAATAGAAGAATAACCTACAAAAAGAAATAAGATCCCATCAAAAACATAGAATGTAAAAAATGCCCAGTCTCGCAACACAATTACTCCGCTATAAAAAGTTGTGAGATCTCATGTAAAACCAAGTCAGTTTATTTTATTTAGTCTCTCTTTAAGCACATATTCAACAATTTTGATATAAATGCATAGTATCAAGTGGATGTGCATGTACATGTAAATGCATAGTATCAATATTAGTCATCTTTATTTCTATAATAATTATAATGACTTGGCAATTGGACGATATGATATCCTATAGTAATTAATAAACTTTATTCTTAAGGGCACCGTTTATTAGATTTACTTAGTAATCGAAATAGTAGATTATTCTTTTTTATAGTTATGGTACCGGGCGTACTCCACCAACCTCAGAATTAGCCTACATACCCACTAGGTGATGGGTGCGAATAGTTTAAAATTGGTTTTAAACTCAAATCAATATTATCTTATAAGTGAGCTGGACCCCCTAAAAGTCGGTGTCTAGTTACGCCAATTTGCACACCACTGATGTTAGCCACACCGCCAGAAACACGTGTCTGTGGTAAACAGATGTTTTCCGGTTGCTTTACAGCTCATACCGCCAAAATGTTTTCTCTTTATATTTGTTTTGCTTTTGCAGCAAATCAAACGTAGGTACTTTATCCTATTCCAAATTTCATTATCCTCTGCTGTAACGCAATTTAAAATATGTTTTTCCGATAAAACAAACATTATACTTAATAAACATTCCTATTTATAAAAGCTGGTTTAATGCATAATAATAGCATTATTGTAATTTTGCAGCAAATTCATGCAACAAACAAATACAGTACTAAATAATAATATAATTTTTTACATATTAAGTTGTTATTTTTATTTTTTTAATAGTATTGATTAATTACTTTTGTAATCGTAGCCTATAAAAATATAATAATAATAATAATAATAATAACTCCCGTATATAGCGTTTAACGCCTTGGGAGTAGCAAGGTACAGCTTGCGATGCTAGAGCCGTTCGGTATACAAGGAAGGTAATGTGGCTAGCGCTACGCTTCAACCGCCTATTATTACCTCAGGATTGTGAATCCCAAGTACTCATTTAAGGCTGAGTCGACCTAGGTACCCAAACTATTTTTATTTTAATAAAAATAGTCGGCTGATGAAATGCCGGGTGTAGGATTCGAACCTACTACGTGGACTAGAGACTGTACAGGGTGGATCAAATTCGACGCTTTTAAATGGAAACACCCTTTTCTATAGGAGATAGTTGAAAACTAATATTGGTGTCTGGAGCTCAATTTTCATCAAAAACATGATGGTGAAAACCGCACATCAATATCTGTTACCGTTTCGGTTGTGTTTTTCAAAAATGTGCATTTTTAACAAATCGCTGTAACTTTTTTACTATGGAAAATTTTGTATTTCTATGAAAAATTTCCAAAGCACCTTTTTACGTAGAATTTAATGGTTTAAGTATATTTTTTTAAAAATTAATAATTTAAGAGTTATCAACAGAAAAATTTATTTTTTATTAGGGACACCCTCTACTTCGTACACCCCGTAACTCCGAAACGGTAACAGATATCGACATGCAGTTTTCACCATCATGTTTTTGACAAAAATTGAGCTCCAGACACCGATATTAGTTTTTGTCTATCTCCTATAGAAAAGGGTGTTTTCTTTTAAAAGCGTCGAATTTGACCCACCCTGTACCTCTACGCCACCGGGCACCTTATATACCAAATATAAAATCTTTATTTTAAAAATTAGTTAATTTGAAAATAATGTTCCAGTTTTTAAAAATAAATGGAAGTAAAATGTTGAGGTTTTTAATTACTAAAAGAAAAGTAAAACATTTTATAATGACATTTAATATAAAAAATCCCCTCAACTTAATGACACAGCGGTTTCATAAACCGCATGATCGAAAAAATGATCAAAAAAAAGACGGCTGTGAACCAACAATCGATAATAATTTTGGCGAGGTTAATCTCTAGATGTGTGAGTGTCAAGTCCATTTGTTAGACACATTTCTGCTGTTTCGAAATCTTTGGCTAGCGCCAGATCGCTAGCATAAATAAAACTTTTTGTGTTGGGGGTGTGGCTGGTCGTTACTATAGATGTCGAATAAGATTGGTGACAGAACGAAATTGAGAGGCTTGGGGTAGGCCACTTTTTTGTATCCTCCACCCACTCTTCTTGCCATTTAGTTCTACATAAAATCTACGGTTCTGGAGAAGAACTCTTACGCGAAGCTGGTAAAGATGTAGTCTTTCATCAGTTGGTATAATTTATGTAGCATGAGATTATGCTGCACAGTATCGTAAGCTGCGGAGAGATCTACGAAAACAGCACCCGTTACTAAACACTAAACTTACAACACTAAAAGGGATGCAAATACAGAAAAAATCCGGTGACTCTCAATTTATTTTAATAAATATTTGTCTTTTATTTTCAAACCTTAATAACTCAATTATTTTTGACTTATTTGAAAAACGGAGAAAATATGCTTCTTTTATCGAGATCTACCAGCCCTGAAAATATTTGCACTTATTTAAGACTCACCATGTATATTTTTTTATAAATGTACCCATTCACGTTCAGTTGTCCGGCAGTTCCAGGACTGTTCGTCCTTGCCGGCCGGCAATAGGCACAACTCGATGCACTCATACCACAGCTTACAGAATAACATAGCTTTGACACTCGCCAATTTTTCCCACGCTCTAAAGTCCCTAGATATATAAAGTACCGCAATTACCGCCATATTGGCGCCAAAACTAGCGGCAAATTTAAAAAGGAGGCCAACATTTCGCTGTTTCGGCTTTTTAAGCAGCTGGTCGGTCCGGCGCCAATATGGCCGACCAACATTGACAGGCAAGCCGTAAAATAAAATATTTATTAATTGTAATAGAATTACGTTTATTATCTACAGTTTACCTTCATTTTAATGTAATATCAGGTGGTATAATAATATTCAATTTCATAAATTTAATTTTTTAGGCCTATATATGTTAAGAGGTTATAAACGAATGGTTTCCGTACAAGTGTTTTTCATTTGTATTAGCATTTATGTTATGTTACCTTTTAGCGCAAAGTACGCCAACAGAAGTAAGTTAATAGGTAAGAAGAAATAAAGGTGGAATAACATTTTGAATTTTAGTACTTAATTCAGTCGAAACAATTGGAAAAACTTTGTTTGTTGATGAGAACGGGATACCTATACCATAAGTAAACTTTCCCTATTATACCAGTTATGCTGTAGTTAGTTTTGACAAATAAGCATGATTTAACGAAAGCCTTTGGAACTATGAATAAGCTACAAACTTATATTTGAATGCCGGCTTTTATACGAGAAAATTTTGAACCATGGTTGAAACAAATAAATGTAATAATTAAATTGATATGATACATACCTGCTATTTTTGAAATATATTAATATATTGATAGAAAGATTGTTTCAATTAGTATTACTTCAGATAGTTTCGGTATTTTAGGTATGTAATTGAGCACTTAATTTAAAAATAACTTAGAAAGAAGCTTGAAACGCATAGGAGCTCTTTATGTATGCTGTATAATTAAGGTTTGTATGTTATGGAGTGATTTTTATACAACAAATTTATTATTAGTTGAATAAAAGCAAGTTAATACCACATAATACAATTAAAATATATTTTACTCTGCAATTTAATGTTATATTTTTAAAACAACAAGTGTCATAATGTTTAAGTATCATTATAATAAAAAAGTTATACTGCTATAAATTTAACATTGAAATAACTGTAATTATTGTTATACATAAATTAAGTAGGAATAATTTTACCTCGACAATATGTAAAACTTCAAATGAATCTTAACAATTTTATGTCATGTATAAAAATCAAATTTAAATCACACACTTTTATTTATAACTGACAGTATAAGACCAAATTTTTAAATATAACTTTACATGCTTACATTATATTGTTTACTTTCTATTAGTAATTACAATATGAACCAAAAAATATTAATTACTATCAATAAATACATAAAAACTAATCTATTTAAGTCCATGAAAATAACTATATAGTTAGCATATGCATAAACAACATTCTTGTTATTAGGATCAAATTTATTTGAGCTTTTTTTCATTGTTTTGATTAATATCCCTGTTAGTCCTGACTGGTAAAACCACCTGAAGCGATGTCATCCAAATCTATATATGTATCATAACATAACTTATTCTTTTAAATAATTATCCTTCGTTTGGTCTGATGATAATATATTGTAGATTTATCTAAACTTCTTGCTGCAAAATGTTGAAAACTAAACTACACTAAACATTTTAGGGAATGATTACGTAGAGATTTCACTTACACTTAGCATCCTTTTTAAAAGATATGTATGGTAGTTTGCAAGTAAGGTCTTTGTCTTGTTCTAGATTAGATTTCTAGAGGTTGATTTCGGCCTGACCCACTGCGACCTTCTCAGATCTATTGTGGTCTTGTCTTGTTCTATAATGAAGTTTTATGTACCAGTAGGTTATACTACAAATAAGATTGTTAAAAATATTCACTGGAGCATAAATAAATTCAATCCACTACCTAACGTGTATTGAATATCGACGATGTTAGAAAACACATCAAATGGCGGCCTTTTCGTGTAATACACATTTCTTCACTAAAGATATCGACGCCTATACATTATTAACTAAAAATTTGTAGCATTTTAGTGGATTTATAATTATTTTAAAATATGTGGATAAATATTTTTATCCTAAAATTGACAGCTTCTCAACATTTGACATGACAAATTCAGACAAATGTGACATTTAAACAGTCCTACCACTACAGTTTTTCCAGAAATACCCCAAAAATCCGCCATTTTGGCGCCAATAACATTGAACAAACCAATTGCGGTACTTTATATATCTAGGGACTTTACCACGCTCGAATTTAAAGCGCCCCACTCCGACGATGCGCTAACTGAATTAAGCGACCGACAGTCAGCCTCATTCAGTCGATGCATACCCTCCACCGGTGGCGCGTAGGGCCGTATTACGGAAGATTTTAATTCGATTTTTTTTTTATATATTTAACCATAGGTATTTGTGTTTTTATTTCAATTTTATTTTTATTGATGGAATGGGGAAAGGTTTTCCGGGACGTGCGGCTGCTGGTTGCACAAATAATTATGGAAATAATTCAAAATATAGTCTGTTTAATTTTCAATTCAAAAGTATATTCACACTATAGAGCTTTTCAAAAAGTTGTCCGATTTTGATAAAAATCGATGATGGCCGTGGGCTAAAATGAAAGGAAAAAAATTTGAGCTGTCAAATGTGACAGCTGTCAAATAATTTCAAATTTGTCCGATTTTGATAAAAATCGATATATTGGATGCCCCCTACCCCATAGTCGGTTTTCATTTTATTTGTCTCACATTTGAACTGTGAAATTTGACGGCTGTCGTTTTTTTTAAGTTCTCCTTTTTTAATGAAAATCGATATACATATTATTAGGATACCCATAGAAAGTTATTTAAGAAAAAATTGAGTTTAAGTGTGCGGCACTGAGAAACCAGCATAACTAAAAAGTAGAAAATAAATTTTATAAAAAAACCTTTTTAAAAACAAGTTTTTATTTAAATACACTAAAAGAATAAAATAAACTCTTTTTCTTTAAAACTTTTATTATGAACTTAGAACGTCATTACACAATTTTAATATTAGATGTATAAAAGCTTGTCGCGAGATTTCTCTACATCGATAAACAAGTAAATTAACTAAAACCTGTGTCTACCCTGTCTCATTTTCAAAGCTTGTGTTATTAATGACCACTAGACCAGGAATTACAAGATAAAGTTGTCGTACCAGATTTTTATGAGTGCAACTGTACACTCAAATCTCGCGACAAGCTTTTATATAATATTAAAATTGTATAATGACGTTATAAGTTCATAATAAAAGTTTTAAAGAAAAAGTTTATTTTATTCTTTTTAGTGTATTTAAATAAAAACTTGTTTTTAAAAAAGTTTTTTATAAAATTTTTCAGAACAATTTTGAAGAACTTTCCTTAAATGAAAATATATTATGTAAATTCGTTAAATTATTTCAGACAATTAAATTCAACCATCAATCAAAATTTTCCTATAATGTATTTTTTGTTAAAATTATACGCAAAAGTTAGAATTTATTATACCTTAAAGAATATTAATAAGAACTTAAATGTAGCAAACAAAAACCGAAAGCTCCTAATTTAGAAACATTCGTAAATAACTATAAGTAATCAATGTACCAATTTCATTTTGCTGTTATTTCTAGAAATAAATTAATTAATTTGTTTTTTAAATGTTTTTCTTTGAGAATGCATATTTATTTAAAGTCAACAATTTAAAAAACGTGTGTCTAAATTATGTTCTAGCACCAGTCGAATAATTTTTTACGTCACGTGTAAAATATTTTTGAATACATCTCTGGGCTGACTGGCGCTTACGCGGCTATTGGTTTTGGCGAGAGAGCTCGCCGCTCTAGTGTTCCCCCTCTTTCGAATCGCAAATCCGAGCGTAAAAAGATCAAAGCGGCACGCTACACTGTCCGAGCTGGTTTTTACTTAAGCTGTGCTCATACAGTTAAATACTTGGTGGTTGACCTTCAGTTCGTGACCGGATACGATATTTTCCGGACGTTTATACCTATTTCAGTACACACATTCAGTTTACGATCGACTATGTCACAAGAAGAGTGTGCTGCCGCCCTTGTGGTAATAACAACCGAGAACAAGAAAAGAAAAAGAAAGAAAATTTGGGTGAAAGAATGGTTGCAACAACGTAGTATTTTGTCGCACATGGAACTTCTAAAAGAACTTCGAAATTCAAGTGCAAATGACTTAAAAAATTATTTAAGAATGAACGACGAGTGTTTTCAGTTTTTACTAAATTTAATTAAACCGCATATCACAAAAAAGGATACGGTAATGCGACAATCAATTAGCCCAGAAGAAAGACTTTTAATAACATTAAGATATTTGGCCACTGGTATGGAAGATTAAAATTCAGTGCTGTTTTACGGTAAATTTCAATGAAGTCTTTTATGAAAGATGGTTGATTGGCCATATTCTTGATTATCCGAACTGAACGGAGAATAAAATTTTTAGCTGAACTAAAATTGTGCCGGCTGTCCACTATCGTCCGGCGAACCACTACACACGCTGGGTTTTTATCAACAAACGGAAAACAGCAGGTTACTGCCTGTGATCTACCTGCATGTGTGTACTGAAAATCTGCCGGCCGGCATCGGCCAGTTCGGAGATAATCGGCCGGCCAACTGAACGTGAATGGGTACCTTAACTTAATAGTTACATGATATTTTATCCTCATTACTTTATAAGAAATAAACTGCTGATAATTTGTTTTATTTAGGATTAAAAGCTGGTGAATTTAGTTTTCGTAGTAAGAAAGTCCTTCCAATATAAGCTAGCTGCATCTCCATTACAATATAGAAACTACATCACAAAGAAAACTAAACCTGCTTAAAATTCAAGATTGCACTCGCTGCCGAGATTTCAGCTGTATAGAGACTTAATTAATCTATTTCGAATTCTTTTGCGTTAGCGCTTTCTACTCTGAGCATTCCCGGCTAATTAATATTGCTTTCGTTGCTTTATAAGTGGAGATAAAAAGTGTGTTGTCTACAAAGGCTGCTTAATTTTGTTGTTGGAACGCGCGGAAGTTCAGCCAAATTAAATTTGCCTGAAAAAGGATTTAGTCAAATGACCTTTTTATTTTATTGTCTTTTGCGTGCGGTATTTATTGCGCTGCACAATCCAGGTCCAACGATAATATTATTCATGGAATTACCTTTTATACGTTGGAAAGTTCAATATAATTTTATTCAAATGCGCCACTATTTTTATTTTTATTGTGAATTAAAACTAATTTTGATATTTTATTTGCATATACCTATTTATTCATATAACTATGTACCATGTGGCCAACTATATCAATGAACGCCGGCTCTATTAGTCTAAGAGCTAGCAACGTTTTCGAGAAAGTATTTTAAGACGTAAGTATCTTTTACTATGCTCTCTGGAACAGCATGCTGTTCTAGAGAGCATAGTAAAAGATATATCAAAGAGCCAGACGTCTTAAAATACTTGTTTTTCCGACGTCGCTAGCTCTCGTACTATATACTCTGTTTTTTTCTCAAGTAAGATTTCAACAGACGATGACAGAAAAAAATCAGATATGACGTCCATACTAATCTATATACACTCACCGGCAAAAAAAACCGGCCACTAAAAACTAGCCACAATTTCAAAGTTGGATTTCTCGCGAACCACTCATTAGATTTTGATAATTTTTGGTTAAATTGTAACCTTCTTAACGGATGCTACATCAGCAATTTTTATTCCAAATTTATTTTGAGCATATATAGCTCACAACAATAAGACGAAGTTTTTTGCCCGAACTTTGTAACACCCTGTAGAGTGCAGCAGCTGTAATAGCTGTTGCTAATTCAAATCACATTGTAGCCTTTGTGAGCATTTTGTTTTTTTAATCACGACATTATCTCTGTTTGCATTGGAGATACGCTGATTTAAAACAAACGTATAGAAAATAGATTTAAAAACAAATCAAACATCAGAACGTAGGTTACTTTAATCTGAAAAACTAACTAAAACATGAAAATTAAAAAAAAATGTAAAGAAATTTTAAGGAACTAATATCTATTGTCCATTCGCCTGGTGAAGTTTCCCGTTCCCATACCGATTCCAGGCATCCTAGACTGTTGTCCAAAATATACCCAGGGTATCGGAGACATAACGTTGACTTCGGCCATCCTAAATTAAAGCCACAATACGAGCAACATCCGTTACAGATAATGGCATTTTTTAATTTGACAACCGTTGTTGTCATATTGTAAATACTCAAAAATCCGTTTTCGCCTATGTCGCCTTGATTATTTACACATAAAACTTTCTGCCTGCGAAGCATTTTTCCGAGACGTTCGTTTTAAAACAGCATATCATCTCCAATACAAAAAGAGATAACGTGGTGATTAAAAAAACAAAATGCTCACAAAAGATAAGGCTGCAATGTTATTTATATTAATAATAGCTCCCGTATATAACGTTTAACCCCTTGGGAGTAGGAAGGTACAGCTTGCTCTACTAGAGCCGTTCGGTATACAAAGAAGGTAATGTGGCTAGCACTACGCTTCAACCGCCTATTATTACCTCAGGATTGTGAATCCCAAGTACTCATTTAAGGCTGAGTCGACCTAGGTACCCCAACTATTTTTATTTTAATAAAAATAGTCGGCTGATGAAATGCCGGGTGTGGGATTCGAACCCACTACCTTCGGATTGGTAGACGAGAGCCTGTACCTCTACGCCACCGAGAACCTTTACAATGTTATTTAATTTAGCAATAGCTACTACCCCTGCTGCACCCTACAGGGTGTTACAACGTTCGGACAAAAAACTTCGTCTTATTGTTGTGCCCTGTATATGCTCAAAATTAATTCGGAATAAAAATTTCTGACGTAGCATCCGTTAAAAGGGAATTAATTTACAATTAAAAAACAATCATCAAAATCTAATGAGTGCTTCGCTAGAAATCCAACTTTAAAATTGGGTCTAGTTTTTAGTGGCCGGTTTTTTTTTGCCGGTGAGTTTATTTCACGAAAAAAAAATTCTAATATTTTTCTATTTTACTATGGACGGGTTTATACAGGGTATCCCAGAATTAAGTGCAAGTATTTTAAGGGGTAGTGGATCTCGATAAAAGAAACATATTTTTTCTTTATCGTTTTTCAATTAAGTCCAAAATAACGGCGTTATTTTACTTTAAAAATTTCCAAAAAAAATTATTTTTTGTTAAAATTTTGAGATCCACTTGTTCGTTTCTGGATTTTCTTCCTTATAAATTTAATCTAATACTTATGTGGCTATATTATCAAGAAATTATGTTTTTTAGCTAAAAACTAAAAAAAATCCAAAAATGTTTTCAAAAAATTTCAAATTTTCAAAAATGTTTTTCACAAAAAAAAACCCATAGGTGTGGTTCTGGCATTGACTGAGTATTTCAACACCAGTTAAAATACTTGCACTTATTTTTGGGACACCCTGTATATAAATCCGTCTTGCGTCGTCTCTTGTTGTTTTTAACCAATTTTTTTTGGTTTATTTAAAAAATAACAGATCATATTTTAATATTATTAGAGTGGCGCAACGACGAACGATGCACGAACGCAGGTGCGTATGAAATCGACTCAAGATTTTTGAGGCTTGTTAAACTCTTGCCAAATTATAGGTTATTATTTGTGTTAAATTATGTAATTATGTCAAATAAAGATTAATTTGCGAATTGCTTTTGTATTTCGGTTCGTGTTAGTAGTTGTTTGTTTTTTGTGTTTTTTGAAGTTAAGTGCAGGAAAAATCGAAGGAAAATTAACTGTAAACCCAGAACACACTTTACAGTTAATATTCAGTTAATATTCAGAGTTTTATACACCAATAAAGTTACCATCAGTAAAGTATGTATACCATCTCGTATATGGTAGTAAAAACTGCAATAGCTGTAAAATAACGACGGTACACGATAGGGAATTAATAGATTTTAGTACCTACTGGGGCAGGCAGATAATATCAAAAGGTACTGGTTTGAAACAATTAAGATTATCGTAAATTAACCAACTTTTAAGGTATAAAATTCAGTAAGTGTTATTATTAATAAAGTATTTTGTTTTATTTATTTCCGTGTAATATTAAAAAAATGTTATTTGTACATAAGTTATATTGATAAATATAAAATATTCTAAGAGAAGTCACTGGCGTACCATTTTGCCTTCATAAATATTCAATGCCAAACACATATGGACGCCACTGGCTGAAATAATAAAATTATTTGTAAATCAAAATAGGCATTTTGATGCATAGAAAACGTGTACCAAGTTTCATAAATATATGTTTAATAACATCGGAGTTATTATGAATAATCTTTTTTTTTGGAAAATTTTACCACCCTGATGTGTATCAAAAGTTATTTAGGACATACATTCATATGAAGTTTTTCTTCATATGAATATATGTACATTTTTCTTAAACTAGGTTCAAAAATCATCCCCTTAAATATTAGCATGTTATTAAAAAACATCCTGTTATTAATTTCCTGCTATGCGTTCCAATAATTGTCCCAACTTATTTCTTTGTCACTGTCAAGGATTTTGTCGTTGGTCAGACTATAGCATCTTTAATTTCATAAAAAGTAGGACAGTTATTAACGCATCTTGTATCCCTACTTATAAACGAGACCCCATAAAATACACGAAAATGGGACACCGTCAGCTACTGCATAGTATTAGTATGTAGTAAGAGATTTATATTTACTGGGAATTACTCTTAAATTCTAACCCATTAAACCAGCCCTTCATCTTCTTCATGTGCCTTCTCCTCATCGAAGGTTGGCGACCATCAGTTGGAATTCCGCCCTGTCTTGAGCCAAACGGATAACTGCACTGACCTCTCCTATATTAAACCAATGGCGTAAATTCCGCAACCAGGATGCCTCGTCGTCCTTCAATCTTTCCCTCAACGATCAGCTGTAGGAAACTATATTTGTTATTCCTAAAAATATGACCAAAGTATGCTGCTTCCTGTCGTTTTTTTGTAGTCAATAGTTCTTGGTCCTTATTCATGTTTTCAAATACTTTTACAAGATTTATTATTCGTTCGGTCCAAGATATTTTCAACATTCGTCAGTATAACCACATCTCAAATGAATATCAGTCCAATTTAATAAAATACCTGGACCGCGCGCGCGCGCGAAAGTAAATTACCAAAATAAATATAAATCCCAGATTTGATTGCCATAATATTTTTTACATTATCAACGACAACAATAAGGCTCAGCGTGAACGTCTGCGAAATATACTAATTTATTGCCTTTATCTCGCATAGAGCACCTTTGTATTGTTTCGTTTAATATGAAACAATATTTGGGGCTATATTTCCTTTCCACTTCGCAGAGTGCCTTTTATTGTCTGATTAGTGGGATACAAGAAGGCGTTTAATTTTATTATGTGCACCAGGAACGTGATTTATCGATATTATACATATAAAATATTGTTGACGTGGGATTTTAAAATGTTTGAATAAAAATATCTGTTGTTACTATGATATGTATTTCGTTAATTAAATCTCGTTTTATGTTGATATATATTATAATAATATAGTATATTGTAATGTCTGTAATATCGTTTTGGGGTACAATAAAAGACACCATTCAATATTAATGAAGTTTTAATGTCAAGTCATTCGTATTACAGCCCAGTATTACTGCCTGAACATTTGCAGTACTTGTGAACTCCTGCGCAAAACTTAACAATGCTATGTTGTCGATATTTACATTATTTACAATAATATACTACATATATAATATTAATATTTGAACACGCGTTTATAATATGTATAGTAGATATTTAAGAAGAAAACTTTTCACTTAATCAGCAGAAATATAATTACTATATTTCTATTATCTGATTTTATTATAATGAATTAGTATAAATATAAAACTGTATACAGAAAAGTCCACAGACTTCGAGACATAGGAAAATCAAGTCCATTTAGCGTGTGTCCAAATTTTGACAAGTTTTCAAAAATGACAGTTTTGTTTAGACTGACATTTAATTTCACCTGACTTCTCGGTGAATGATTTCTTTTTATGGGGGTACATAAAATCTAAAATTTACGGCCATGAAGATATTCAAAACTTGGAGCAGTTAAGGCAGAAAATATTTAATGCCTTTGACACTGTCACCCCTGATATGTTATCCAATGTGAGGAGGGGATTTTATGATCGTTTGGGTTATTGTTTAATGCAAGAGGGAGGCATTTTTGAACAATTTTTGTAATTTTTTAAATTTCATTATCCTGTTTGTTTACCGTTTACCCATTACCTACCTTGACGAACATGGGAAAACGAAGGTCCTTTTCAGGACCACAAATATTTTGATTGAGGAAATTGGTAACTTTTTTTTGGATTAAAATACAAAAGTTGTTAATATAATACCAATTTAAAAGTGTTTTAGTAGTTTTAATACACACTATGATATAAAATTTATTATTATTATAATGTACATTATTAATACTATTGTTCATTTAAAATAGCATTAAGGCCCAATTGCTACAATGATTTAAATTTTTCTTAAAGATAAGTAGAGCTTAGAATGAGCTGTATTTATATTTACTTTAATATTCACCTTAAATGAGGGAATTTGACTGATACAATTTTTGAATTTGAATTGTTTTTAATGATACTAACAATTTTAGTTCAATTTTTAGAAAAATTTATTTAATATTAATAGAAATCCAAGAGATTCGAAACCTCTTTTAGCGATTTATAACATTCTCAAATGAATTACAGGTGCCCTTATTTTCTATGAAAACCACACAGCTTTTTTCATAGCCGCTGCAGTTGCTATAGCTATAAAAAACTAATTTTTTAAGGTGTGAAAATTGCGACACACGCTAAATGGACTTGATTTTTCGTATGTCTCGAAGTCTGTGGACCTTTTTGTATACTATCCTTGTTTATAGCCCTAATGGGTCAGTATAACAGTAGTAATTCTTGATGGGCAATACTGGTAACATCATCAATCTGTCGAGCTGGTTGGGAAAATGATTTTTAAAAGCAAATTCTTTTAAGAGAAAAATGTAAACAATACTTTTGTTAGTATCCAGCAAGGTTTGATATAAATCCATTTAAAAATAACAAATAATAAGACGATTTTTTAAATAGTTAAACACTGTGGATTATAACCCGATAAAAGTTTTGGAAATATATTTTTTTATTATATTGTAATTAATAATATTAGATAATGAAACTAAATATTCTTGTATAATCTTAAAGGAATAGCCAATTTAATCTATCATCATTAACCACTGTACCTTATAAAGAAGATACAGGGTGGCCCATCGAAAACGTTCCGCAGGGCATAACGGCCAGGGTTATTTTTTTCAGAAAATTCAAAAACACGTCAATTTTGTTTGTGAGGGGGACAACTTTTGCCACAAAAATGATTGCAAAATCTTCAACCCTCTAAGCGGGGCGGTCATCCCCCAACTTTTTTTAAATGGAAGGGGGGTCAAATTGTACAGCAATAAAAAGGGCTTTCTATTCTCTATACTTTCCCGTTTCGTTATTGAAAATCGGTCCACTCATTGAGAAAATATGAAGGATTGAAATTTGAAAAGTTACAAACATTTATCAGAGTAAATGATAAGGATAAATTCCTTCGAGCAATTTGCTGTTTTTTCTTATTAGTTCTAGATGTTTACGCATTTTTTCACTTGCCACAAGGTTGAATGATCAGGTGCGGCAGTTGCTAGATAGCTGTTCTGTGACTTGTGCGTTGAAGTTCTTCTCAATATCGTTAAACTTTTTAACAATTATGGTGTACTCACTTGCAGACTGGATATAATCGAACTTTATTTTAAAAATAATGAATGTGGCAATCGGTTTGCGCAGATATTCAATGAACGCCATCCTGACAAACACCTTTAAGGCAAAATTGTTCGCGAGTTAGTAGCAAAATTTCGCGAAACTGGTTCCGTTATGAATAAAAAGAGGCAGAGGAAAGGGCAGAAAACCCTGTAGTAAATGAAGCTATGGAGGTATTCGTATTGGGCCAAGTTGCCATGGATAGTATGCTGAGTACAAGAAAATTAGCCAATGAGACCGGCGTGAATCGTACAAGTGTCCAAAGGATATTAAAAAAATATAAGTTCCCCCCGTACAAAATTCAGTTGGTACAAGAACTCAACGAACACGATTTTGATCGTCGCTTGCAATTTTGGGAAACTATGAGTGAACGAGTGGTTAATGATAATAATTTCCTATTTAATATGTGTTTTTCGGATGAGTGTACTTTCTTTTTGAACGGTGTTAATCGGCACAACTGTATAACCTAATCGTTCAACCTTGTGGCAAGTGAAAAAATGCGTAAACATCTAGAAATAGTAAGAAAAAACAGCAAATTGGTCGAAGGAATTTATCCTTATCATTTACTCTGATAAATGTTTAAATTAACTTTTTAAATTTCAATCCTTCATATTTTCTCAATGACTCGACCGATTTTCAAAAACGAAGCGGGGAAATATAGAGAATAGAAAGTTCTTTTCATTGCGGTACCACTAGACCCCCCTTCCCATTTAAAAAAAGTTGGGGGTTGACAGCCCCGCTTAGAGAGTTGAAAATTTTGTAATCATTTTTGGGGCAAAAGTTGTCCCCCTCACAAACAAAATTTAATTTAAAAAAGTGTTTTTGTTTTTTTTTGAAAAAAAATACCCTGGCCGTTATGCCTTGCGGAACGTTTTCGATGGGCCACCCTGTACTATGTAATTATTTAATTAATAAATAAATTTTCAAACGTCCGTCGTATGTTATTACCTGTAGCTGCCATTGAAATAAGGCATCAAATTTTTTTTCAGCAAATGTTTGTTAAATGTAAACCCAATATTTTTACATTATTAGCAAAAAAATGTTATTCCTTAGTTTTTGAGATATGGATCATGTTTCTATACCTAAATTTTATGCCCGTTACGATTTAGACTTAAATAATTCAAAATATTTTTTTTAGTCCTCTACAACAGCATTATTGTTCAAGAAGACATTCCATTAATGTACCTAAGAAGTAAATGCATATCTTACAGATTTTTTTGTCACAATTTTGCTTGTTTTAATTCAAGAGCTATAAATGTATTGGCCATTGTTGTATGTGATATAGATCATTAAATTATCATAATTGTGTGATCGTACAAAAGCAAAGAAAGTAAAGATTTCAGTTAACGTCTCCTTTTTGCTGCCAGGGCTAACCTGGACGGGGCCTACTTTGTTTACGCGAAATCCAAACCGCGGTCCTCGGCCATATCATAGTCAATGGCCTACCGACTTGGCAAGTGTCTAAATCGACTCTAACTCACGAGATATCCGATCTCATCCGGCCTCGAACCGGCGTAAATGAGCAGTGTGTGTTAATAGATTTTACACTTTTGCCTTTTTTGGACAACAGCACGATACAGAGTTTCGAACCCGTCTATCCACTAGTATCGCCTTACGTCGCTTAACGTCGGTGTTCTAATGGTGCTAATGGTTCTAGCGGTGTTTCGACGTAGCTGGGCCGTTGCCCAGTGTAATCGTAGATTGTGTATTGTAATTTAATTTTTATAACTCAAAATTAAAAGATACTTTTGGGTTTACAGTTCAAACACCACTAATTAATAATCTCAAGGGTAGCTGAGATATTTATCAAATATAATTTATAAATTATAACATTAATATCAATAGATGCAGTTTCAAATTCAAAGCACGATGGCAAGATTATTAGCAACAAGAGAAATCGTTTCGTAAAAGCATTTCATATTTTTGATTCTTCATTCTCACAATCTTTAATAAACCACAAAGAGTTAAAAAAGAATAAAAGGGTTTCTGTCATAATACCTTTGATTATATTTTTTGTTAACAATTTATTGTATTCCGTATATAAACAGATGTTATTTTTACATTTTCGGAATTAAATAATACATAAAATGTATTATTACAACCAAAATTACACAATAATCCATTTTTCTGCCATTCGTTATTTATCTCTTTCTTCTGTAAAACCGGGAAAAGAAGTTGTTTAAGATTATTAAATGGAAGATAAGCTCAATTTCGTCGGCGATGAAATACTACGTCGAGGTTATTGTTTCAGAAGCATTTTCACTCCGCAAAATTTGGTTTATTGTGTTTGTTTTGGCTGGCTTGTTTGACCTATAAGATAACAAACCCCAGACGAATTTCTCCGGTTTATTACGATGCATAAATTATCTGCCTTGTAAAGCCACTTAGAAAGTTATATAGCATAATTAAACTGGCGAATAAACTTTAACATATTGTAACAATATTCAGCAGGCAACATGTTTCGAAGTTAATAATGATTCTCTGTAGTATTTAACACTGTAAACGACCAAGAGAGGCCCATTGCAACACAGAAGATTACTTGATGATATCAATGATCACGCGGGGAATAGGTTTAATTGGCAGATAACAAACAGGGATATATTTATTTATTGGTGTATCTTACAACACAACAAGTGATAGGAACAACCGTTATTACGTACTACCGAAGCGCGGGTACTAAAAAACTAGCAAAGTTGTATCATTTGTTCAAAATGTGGGTCAGCTTCGATTTGCGGAGATAAACTCTGGGGTGGGCATGCTTCTCGTAGATTGTGCATCTCAAAAATCGGCGGATTAGTGGAAACGGCACCTAAGCTTAAGAATTGGCAGGAACCAGGACTGGTTGCAATGAAGGGAGAAAACATCCCAAAAGAAGAAGAATCACGGTTTTTGTGCCGAGGAGCAAAAGGAAAGACACCACCTACCTGCTGTGCCGTATCCAGGCTCAGAATTTCAATATAAGGACCAGGAGTTGGCGAGTCATCAACTCGAGGGAGGAAGCCCATGGTCAGGTCTTCATAATAGGAATTGACCCCAAGGAGGTAATGTAGAATGTAGAATGAGTAAGAGGGGAGTTAATCACTGCGACCTTAAAGATCTATTGTGCCCCCCTTCCTTGAGTCATCACACAGTCTATAACCCATCATACTCCTGTTGTAGAGGGGATAGTGTATTTCCCATCCTCCTCTAACAACAGTTCTTCCTCTGAGGGTACACACCCTTCCACGGTTGGAGTTTGGCCCTCCGTGCCGCCCTTCACAGTCGATGAGCTTGCCTCCGGCTAAGGAACCCGTGAGCTGGAGGATCTGTCTCCACTTTCTCCACCTCTTTACCTTGGTCTCTCCTTAGACCTGATACCGGTGTTGTCCCGTATCTATAATAGAGGATATGTCCCTTTTTATCTATTGCGTCCTTGGATTTGAGGTCAATTCCTATTGTGAGGACCTGACGATGACCCTCCTCCCTCGAGTTGATGACTCGCCAACTCGATGTCCTTACATTAAGGGGGCAATAGAGAATTAGAGATATATGCTCTATTATTGATTTGGAACAATACCGGTATCAGGCCTAAGACGAGACAAAGATACTAAACAGCTTCCACCTCACGGGCACCTCAGCCGGAAACAAGCCCCTCAACTGTGTAGGACACAGAGAGTCAAACCCCAACCGTGAAAGGGTATCCCCCGTAGGAGGTAGATGTTCACTCTACTTGTCACCTGTACAACAGTAAATTTCGTAGTATAATGAGTTATAACTCAAGAGTGGGGGACACAATAGATCTTTAAGATACTGGTTATTACTCTCACTGATTCTACATTTTAGTACCATTTGAGACTTATAGTATATTTTGTTCCAAACAAGAAATGTTAATGTTACAAACAGAATCGAGAGATCAAAAAAATTTAGAAATAAAATCAGAATAATTTTGTAAGTATCTCAATGAATTTAAGTCGAATAAAAATTGTACAACAAATTTGTAAAAAATCTTTGCCTATAGAAATTCTTTACTAAATTAGATTATTATACAGTAACTTTTAAATTTATTCCCATCACATTTTCCCTTCAACTTTTAAAATACCATAAAAAAGGAAATTTCGAACAGACATAAAACAACTGTATTAGTAATTTTTATTCGTTTTTTATTAAGGCAGAAAGCTTTATTTAAAGGAAAATAATAAAAAAAGTTCTAAACTTGCTTCCTAAATATTTAAGAGACGTAAAATTTAGAGTGAATTCAATAATAATTAAAGTAACTTGGCCGTACTATAAAGTTCATTAGTAAATATTTCAAATAAATCAAATTCTAATAAATTTGGTGTCTGAAAATTGATAAATACTGATATTAATTTCATGTGAATTTACCCGTGTCTATCAAATAGAACCTAAGAAGTATAGTATAATATTTAAATCCTTTAAAAAATTCAAACTTAAAATTTAAAAAAAATGAAAATACCATAAACACCCATTAAGAACACTGCCATATAGCACTGTTCTTAAACTAGATATTTTAAATGTTAATGCCTAATTTCTTGACGTGAAATTGGATGAATTATAATCTTTGTCTATCTCAACTTAAATAGTATATATTATAGAAACGATAATAACAAGTAAACAAAGGCTCGTCATTATTTTTCTTCGTTTACGGTTGTCTAAAAATGTAAATAGAGCTAAACAACTGATGTTATATTTTGTGTCATTTCTTTCAGAAAATGATATACCCCTTGAAACATTAGACAGTTCTTTTTGGTTGGGCAAATTTGTTTACAAGTAAAAAAACAATGACAAGCTGATTGGCCTGGACTCTACGCAGTGGCATTTTACATAAAACAACTTTTGGTAATTATTGAGAAAACTGGAAATCGTCCGATTTTCACCAAAATTGGTATACACCCTATTTTGAGATCGTCTTTTTTCTTGGCGGTCTCTTACCGTTTTTCAGAAAATCAGAAAATAATTTCAACATTGAATGTTTCTTTATTTCGGCCCATAAAAGTAATAATTTCACTATATTTTCATTTCTTTGTAGTTTATCTAAAAGCCACACTTGAATGAGGATAGAAAAATGTCCAAAATTCTACTGAAAAACACTTTTCTTAACAAAATAACAAAGAAAATTGAGACCAGATGGAAGTTTGACATAATATATTCTAGACCTAATCTAGAAATTTGAAAATTTACATCGTTGCCATATCTTCTATTTTTTCTAGTGATGAGGGATTTTAAATAAATTACCTATTCATTTTATTATTGAGATCTGACAATAGTTAAATATACCCTTAATATACCTACCTATATCCACAAAGTTACGCGGAAGAGTTTTGATTGCATTGGTTTCAACTTCTATGCGGAAATAAGATTAATCCCCTCCGCAAAGAGGTTATATAAAGACTATTTATAACCACGAAGTTGCACGAAAGAGTTTTGATTGCATTGGTTTCAACTTTTTTGCGGAGAGGGTTAATCTTTTTTCGTATAATTTAACAACAAAAGATTAACACCCTCCGCATGGAAGTTGTAACCAATGCAATCAAAACTCTGTCGTGCAACTTCGTGGTTATAAATGGTCAGATCTCGTTGGTAAAATAGCAGTAATGGGAAGGAGCCGTTCTTCTGGCGACCGCCTTTTGTAATTCCAGAATGAACGAAAAAAACACGCTAAATTTAGGTTTAACATTGGCAAAGTTGCTTTAAATGCCAGAAACACATAGCCCAGATTGTTTACAAATTTATTTTAGCAAATTTTCCTCAATTATGCATAGAATTGGTTAAAAAAGTAACAGAAAATAGCAAAAACATCATTGTTTATTGAATACCTAACAAAATATGTGCTAGAAAACCGAGGGGCAAACCGCTGCCAAAAATGGTGTACAACAAATACCAATTTTGGAAAAAAAGTACCAAAAATACCAAATTATTTCCAAAAAAAATACCAAATTAGAACCAAAAATACCAAATTAGTATTATTTCTTTTAGTATCTAAAGAATTTAAGATATTTGGAGCTTTAGAGCCTATTCATGTCAAACTACGATAATTAGGTCAGAAAAACATATAAGCTTAATTCGAGTTCCAAAATAGTACGGTTCTAGAACGGTTTAAAACAATCGCACAGTCTAATTACGACAATCATTCATGTCAAAAGTTGCAAAAAATCATATTGTGCCAGTGTTTTGAACAGTTCTAGAACCGTACTTTTTGGGAACTCTAATAAAGCTACTGTTATGACACGTTTAAAAAGTTATTTTAACGGTTCCATTAATATCGACACTTCAAAAATTTATAAAATAAAAACTAGCCATACAAAGTAATTGAATTTTTTGTTATTTGCGCTATTGGTTACTCATTATAAGCTCAAAAATATAATTATATGCACAAAAAAAATAAGAAATTCTAACGAGATCCATATTATATTTCCATGATGCGAGTTCTTTACTTTCTTGACATTTTTTCGTATGACGCTATGTACCATTTTTATGCATTGAAAAATTGCAAGCTTGGCAATTAATATCAGGTAAAAATAACCTATTTTTCAAATAGGCCAGCAACCTAACCTCGAAACACAAGTAATTATTCTTAAGTATGTATATTACGAGGTATATTTTATTTTCAAGTAGGTACTTACCTTGGGCACTAAATATAAAAACTTTAAAATACTTCATATAAAAGAGTTCAACACCAAAAATGTTTGATCGTGTCAAAAGCGCGAAGGCGGCTCATTGTCAATGCAAGTGGGCTAGAAATAATGCAATCAGCTTCCCGGCCGTCGCCACGTGCGTCTAATCCACATCCACCGTTGCCAGATGTCGAACAAAATACCTGTTTAATACCAGTTTAATACCAAATAAAACCTGTTTATTGCCAAATAATACCAGTTTATTACCAAATAATAACAAATTTCTACCAAAAATACCAAATTAGTATCAAAAAAAATACCAGTATTACCAAGTGCTTGTACAATAAATACCACCAG
Organism: Sitophilus oryzae; assembly: GCF_002938485.1. Taxonomy (NCBI): domain Eukaryota; kingdom Metazoa; phylum Arthropoda; class Insecta; order Coleoptera; family Curculionidae; genus Sitophilus; species Sitophilus oryzae. The sequence goes on along the minus strand of NW_022145681.1, from coordinate 424,684 downwards.
CGGTTTGCCCCTTGTAGAAAACCTTAAAAATATGAGAAATTAAGAAAAATTCGATGTTGAAATAATTTTTCGTTTTTCTGAAAAACGGTAAGAGACCACCAGGAAAAAAAGTTCAGATTCGTAATCTACGACCTCAAAATAGGGTGTCAATTTTGGTCAATTTTGGTGAAAATTGGACGATTTCCAGTTTTCCCAATAATTACCCAACTTTTAAACTTAACGATTTCTCGAAAGGTTATTTTTACATTTAAATTTGAAGTGTAGTGGTAATAGCTTTAAAATAAATGACATTAGATGAATTAAATAAATATACAAACTGTCTGCTATTTGGAATATTTTTATAGTTGGTTAGATCAGAAAAATTGTCAAGGGCAAATATATTCAAACGTGCCGGGCCAACTCTAGCACTCCACCGTTATTTGCTTTCAAATAGCCTAATCCTCTATAGCAAGAGGACAAGAGAAACTTCATGATAATTAAACAAAAAGTAATTAATTCAGTTGGCAAGATAGAACGGAGAAGCCGCTGTCTGGTCGCATTGGCGGTATATTAGTTTAATTAATACAAGGTTTTAATCATCGAGTGTCTAACGTTGTACTTGTGTCCTGTTTAAGCTATCCTAATGTTATGGTTATTATTCTAATGTATGGTTATTATATTTATACCTACGAGAGAGAACAGCTAGATGGAGTAACCACCATAGAGACTGCCTTAATCATTGGATAGTTTTATTTCCTTCAATTATAACCTGATAAAAATGTCTAATAAAAAGATTTTTTAATAAGTTCACTTCTTTCAAAATTCTTTATAATTAGATAATAATTGAAGAGTGAAAATACCAAAGGGGGTAAGTGCCAAAGTTTTCAATATTAAGTTATTATATAGAAACGTAATTCGTCGGTTAAATGAGATAATCTCCTAACTCCATTATTCCTAATTGTACAGGAGAGCAAAAAAACGATACAAAAAAATATGTACATATGTAGGAAGTATTTTCATGCGTTAATATGATAAAGAGATAAGAATTTTATTTGCTGGGGAACAATAAAACTCAATATTTCGTGTTACAGAATTTTTTTCAGACACAATAGGAAGATAGCAGATATTCGTCCTGCAGAAATAAGAAATAAAAATATACTTCTGGAGATAGCAACCTTTATTGTTTGAAATTTTGAAAATGGAATTGAATATTACCCAAACAGATTTAGAAATAATAAATTAAATTTAAAAAATATGATATTCATAACCATATATTTAAAATATCGTCGCCGTCGGTCTAGAAGCAAAACCTACAAGTCCAAAAACGCAAAAAAAAATCCAAAAAATTAATTTTTAATGCATTTTTAAAGAACTGAAGTAGCAGCATTTTGAACTTAATGAATATGAAAATAATTTAAAAATTAAACTTATAATTCTTAGAAGGTATGGTAGAATCCTTCCATGCTTATCCTAATTTTAACATTGAAAATGTTTCTGTTATCCTATATAAAAGAGCCCAAATCGAATTAAAATGCTACATTTGCCACACCATGACGTCATATATACAAGGGTATAGGAAATCTCGGCGCAGCGGCGGCAGTCGGCCAGCGCGCGCAAAAACCATTACATCGCGAATTGTTTATTGATATATCTTTATTAGTTTAACAGCAAAAAATATGGGATTTGCTTTGATACCTTGTCAAGACATAAGCGAAATTTTTAAAATTGTTTCTTTTTTTCATTTAGGCCTTCGTTTTTCGTTAAATGAAAGTTATATTAAAAAAAATCTATTTTTAAACCAAATTTTCGCATGATTGAAATGATTATTCATGTTTAAAGTTTTTTAACATTGAAAATATTTCTGTTATCCTATATAAGGGAGCCCAAATCGAATTAAAATGCTACATTTGCCACACCATGACGTCATATATACAAGGGTATAGGAAATCTCGGCGCAGCGGCGGCAGTCGGCCAGCGCGCGCAAAAACCATTACATCGCTAATTGTTTATTGATATATCTTTATTAGTTTAAAAGCAAAAAATATGGGGTTTGCTTTGATACCTTGTCAAGACATGAGCGAAACTTTTAAATTGTTTCTTTTTTTCATTTAGGCCTTCGTTTTTCGTTAAATGAAAGTTATATTAAAAAAAAATCTCTATTTTTAAACCAAATTTTCGCATGATTGAAATGATTATTCATGTTTAAAGTTTTTTTTTGGTCATAAGCGCTAATGGAAATGTTTTTTTGTAAATAATTATAAAAAATTACTCCCTACGAAGACTTTATTCTGTACTGGATCAAAAAATAAGTATTTGTTTTCTCTATACGGTGGTATTAATATATCGATTTTTGATGATAGTGCCTTTTTACCCTGTTTAATTTTGTACTACTTTCGGAATAAGGGTCCCCATATCATGTACTGTGATGTACTGTACTTCCATCCCTGAAAAATTCAGCTTGTGACACCGAAGTGAGAGGTAACGTCAAAATAAGCTTTAATCTACCTACATCATCATAGGTAGGTGTAGGTACTCTAGGTAAATTCTACCTAGACAGTAGCTGAACTAGCTGACAGTAGTAATTAATTTGTTATCCGATAAGTAGTTGTCATTATATAAGTTTAATCGTCTTATACCTCCTATAACGGTAGGTTTTGGATTTTTCCTGATTGGTTTGTTAAACAAAAATATACTGGGCATATAAATGTCTGTTACAGGTTAATTCGTTAAAGAAATATGTTACACACATATTATTTTAATAATAATAGTATAATAGTAATGGCTATATTATGTTATAACACATTATTGAATTAACAATTGAAAACAGTATTGAATGTACTTATTTTAACCAATGCATTGTTTTGTTTTTTTAATCTCACAAATAAGAAATATTTTATAGTTTTTATTATAAAAAACAGTGATTATACAATTTATTTACACCCCTTACACTGTTTTCTGTAAGGGGTGTAACCAGGAGTATATTTCGTAACCTTTTACGATATAAGAGGGCACAAAGTGTTTTATTACTTAATGCTTAAAATTTAATAATATATTTGTACATAAAATAAAATAGACTAGAAAGTCAATTAATTAATATTGACGTAATTACTAAATAAGTACAAGATTTTTTTTCTAATTATTTTAGTGTATTTTTAGTCACCGAATTATAAAGGAGAGATATCCAACCATTGCATTATTTTACTCACAAATAAATGTTTTATGGTTTTTATTATAAAACAACGATTAATTTATTATACACCCCTTAACCCAAACACTCCAAGGAGGATATTTCGTGACCCCGTATTTAAAGTGGACAAGGTTTATTAGTCAATGTTTTAATTACCCAGCGTCTTTAATAAAAATCTAATGTAATTTTTCATAGAAATGATCTGACATGAAAAGCAAATTTTATCAAAAAACTTTTTGATTATCTACAAGGAGTAAACCGCTGACAAATGTCTGTATACTAATGCCAAAGTAATGCCAAAAATACAAATTAAATACCAAATTTCTCATATAATGCCCCACTAATGCCAAGCTGATTCCAATATAATACCACTAATACCACGAATAATATGTAACACATTTGTTTCACGAATTAACCTGTAACAATACTGGTAGGTACGTGCACAGATTTTTTCCTAGGTAACTTAAAAGTCGTTAAAAAGTCTAATTATATTTAAAGAAGATATAATTCCAACAAATTACATTATAAGGCCAATAATGCACAAGTAATACCATTAAAATTTTAGCGTTTTTAACTTGTGTAACATATTTCTTTAACGAATTAACCTGTAACAATAGTGGTAGGTACGCGCACAGATTTTTTCGCTAGGTAACTTATTAAGTCGTTAAACAGGCCTATAAAAGCTATAACAACATAGGTAACTAATATTTATAATTTAATTCGAGTTTTAATCTCAAATAATAAATGTTTTTACTGGTGTATTTCTGAAGTGTTCATTATTAAAAGTAGATATTCTTCAAGTTATGCGAAGTAATAAGTAATGTTTCCGGTGAGACCGCGTATATGTCACCGGATTCTGGTTAGTATAAAGACTTTTTCTATAGAAAGAGTTTTTTCTATATTTTCCTTTCAAAATAAGACTAATTTCTTCTTATTCTTTTAAATATTACAGTGTTTCTTTTTCCTAAAATGTTATACTTAATTTTCGCTTAAAATTAAAAAATCACAAATGGAGGAAAATATACGTTATTGAATAAAGTTTATACAAATCACTTTACCATAACAAAAAAGTAAAAACATGTCATGGCGGAAGATATTCAGGTGGCATTTCACACATTTATCTATTAAAATCGAGATTAAAATAATAAACTTGCGTAACATGTTATACACGAGATAGAAAGTTTCAGAATCGATTAATACGCAATACGCTACGCAGTCAACTTATTCCTATGCGCGGATGAGCGTCTTCAAGACTCTTCCTTCGGCCAGGGTCACGACGCCGCCGAAGAGGAATCGGCCTACGTTTGGCTAAACAGGCTGGACACGGTGGAGTACGATATTGGCGAGTCTGAATATTTATAAAAATTTGCAAAGTAAAATATGTTGGAAAAATAATTAATCCATACATATATAAAAGCTCAAAGGGTTTTTTTGTTGCATCCATCCCGCCGAAACCGCTTTACCAATCTTGATGATTCTTTTTTTAAATAAAAGGTATATATGTGTAGATTTGTTATGAAGTATTTTTATAGTGCTTAATGGCTATTTCTTTGTGTAAAACGACTAAATACTAAAACATACCTGAAAAACACCTAAAAATACCTCCAGAAATAATTTATTTGTCATTGTCAGTGGTGTGTCAGTTAGATTATATATTACGTTTTTAGATATTTTAGAGTGAGTTCATGCCGCCAGCTTTAGATACATAAATATTAGCACAAAGGTTCGTTTAAACGACATTAGTGAATTAGCTACACAACGCGATTTTAGGAAATTCATCCTCTTAGAGAGTAAAATTATCTCGGAACAGTTTGTTGTATGAAAATTCCTTACTATTTGGTCTAGAAGAATGAAATCCTACAAAAAGAATTAGAAGAAATTTTTGAAATTCATCAACCAAATGGGTAAAGTTAGTAAAAGTTTATATAAAACTTGGTGACCTCTGGATTATACACATAAAAATTGGCACAAAGGTAAAGCGAATTTATGAAATTTATACCCTTAGGAAGTAGAATAGGGAATGAAAGTTTGCTGTACGAAAATGCAATACTATAACATTATAAACCAGACAGTATAAAATTTTATACAAGGGTTTATTTAGTGACATCATAACGAAATATATCTTTCTCAATTATCCTTCAAAGAATAAAAAATAACCTATAAAGAGAGTATTAGTGCTCTTAATAAATAAAAAAAAGATGAAAAATAAAAAACATCTATGCTCACTAGCTCTCTATAAAGAAGTAAAAAATCATGTAAATCAATGCATGAACGATTCGAGGTGTAACGCGAACGTAGTTGCGAGAAAAAGCTAGTAATTTATTAAATTATTTTATTTCACTCATTAATTTTCATTGAAAAGGAATTTTTGTAATTCGCCACTATATTAGTTAAAAAACTAAGAAACTCATATCAAATTTAAGTTTTGCGATTTTGACTTATACTTTTTACAAAATCTGAACACATTTTAAAAGAAAAAAAGTTTTTGATAATATTTGTGGAGATTGACTACAAGTTGTATAACATAAATTTCTACGACCGGTCTACCTAGTGATCTGCAGCATCGCCTTGTGGTGCAAACGTGGGCCTGTTAATCTGTGACGTGACGCACAACAGCCAAGAAGAACAGAAGCGTGGCTAAGAATTTAGTAATTTAAAAAAAAGTCTTTTAGATACAGTAGTAGGTATTAAAAAGTTTTGTGTTTAAATGGGCTTTGCCTTTAACAGTTAAAAAATTATATCGTAAAGTGTAACTTTCCGTAAGAATTCTTTATCTGTCATTGATCATGATCTGGCATCGCATAATTATTATTGATAATGTTTTATTTAATTTTAACATTACTACTTTTTCAGTGAATCTTTAAATCTGTTGTTTTTTGTTAAGTTCGTTATTTGAACATATGTATGTAATACACTCATATTAACACTAATCATATTTTTACGTTTTTATTCATCATTTTCAATGCCCCCCCCCCCCCGGTTGCATCTTTGTAAAGAACTGTGAATTTTTATACAACGGTAGTAGACCGAGCTTGAAAAATAGTGCGTGATTTTATTACATTTTTATTACTTTTCTCCTTATTTTTTTTAAATTTTTATAAAAATATTTCATTTACGTGGAAAAACGTTGAAAAAAAATAAAACTAATTAGGTATTTTGGAAATTCTTGTACAACTAAGTAATTTTATTTAAACTAATTATAGCACGCCGATGAATTGCTCGTATATAGAGAATTTTGTTTTTCCCCTGACCCTTTACGGATACCCTGTATTTACAGAATAGATCGACGCAGGATCGGACTGGCCATATTATAATATATGTATAACATTATTAGGGAGGTTCCCCAGTCTTCGCGGGGCCCCAGCCTTCGCGGGCCCCCTTTATAGTTCATTATTTATTCTTAACAACATTTGCTTTTGCATTGCATTATGGCATTTGCATTGTGCATTGGTTTACCTTGCATTAGGGTAGTTCCCTGATTATACAGGGTGAGTCTTAAATAAGTGCAAAAATTTTTGCTATAATTTTGAGAATCATTGGATTTTCATTCTTGTAAATTTAATCTGCTACCTACATATGTTGCCATATTATAAACAAAGTATGTTTTTAAACTAAAAATTAAAAAAATCTCCAATTTTTTTTTTAATTCCAAATTTTCCGAAAAAAAATCTCGCAAAAAAAATCATAATCGTGTTTCTTGGGTCGAAATATAATACCCCTAAACATATTTGCACTTATTTAAAACTCACCCTGTATATAATAGAGAAAAATTGACCAAAACGTAATGCAAAAAAATACGCAAAAAAATCCACGCGGGTCTCTCCTTAAATTGCCACCAGGGCCCATTTGGCTTAGTGCGACCCTGGATCGACGTACTGTACTAAAAAACATACGAGTAAGAATCCGTGTGTTTGCTTTAGCATGATCGTAATGGAAATTAAGGAGATAGCAGCATTTCGGGGCTATTTCAGATCACTGGGAGTTAGAGGAAAAGGAGCAGATATTATTGAATTAAAATAGCAAATTTTCTTTAATGGGAAAACATGTATTTGTTTTCCCTACTTATAGAGTATTTTTTTTCTCTTTCTAATGGTATAAAAAACTTATTAACGTAAAAAATGGAGTTAGCAGGTTATCATGTTTCACTGACGAAATACCATGCTGTATGTCCTAATAAAAGTTACAAGTGCCAAGCAAAAGCGTCTATTGTTTATGTATATTATATGTATTTTAAGATATTTTAAAAATTTATTAATTTCAGTTCTACTGTGTTTTTCTCATTTATCTCGAAAAAATAATTTTGGCACTTACCTACCCCCTTTGGTATTTCCACTCTTCAATTTGTGTATCTTTTTCTATATATTTTTCTCTTGAATATGAAATAATTAAGTCATTAATTTTTACATAATTCTATAACTTATGATTCGCATTTTATAATTTAACACGTTATTAAACAGTTTGTATGATGATATCACATACATTACCTTATAATAAATACCTGTTTCATTATGTAGCCATATTGCATATTCCCCATGGAGTTGATAAAAAATATACCTACATGATTTAGCTGAATATAGGCTAATGAGATTTGACAGCGTTAAAATTATACACGTTAGTTAGTAGAAAAATTAAATTGAATGCTTTTTCCAAGCATGATAAATGTTGTACTGGCAGTAACGCCCATACATTTATTTAATTAATACGTTCGTTGTTTTAATCACTCCGTGTCAACAGTTTTCATGGTAATGCTCAGCAATAATATAAAGGATGATTTTAATATCGGCAAATTATAAGATTAATATTTGTTAATTAGCGTTCATAAATAATACAGGGTGAGTCTTAAAGAGGAAATATATTCAAACCTGGTAGATCTCATATTTTCTCTTTACCATTTTTCAAATAAGTCTCAAATAACCGAGTAATTTTACTTTGAAAGTTTAAAAAAATGCTTAAATTTTGAGAACCACTGTATCCTTTCTGGGTTTTCTTTCTTGTAAATTTAATCTACTACCTATGTTGCCATATTATCGAGAAATTATGTTTTTAACTAAAAACTAAAACAATTTCAAAAAAAAATTGAAAAAATTCCTAATTTTAATTTTTTTATCGAAAAAACTTCATAGACGTGTTTCTGGGGTCGAAATATACTACACCTAAAATATTTGCACTTATTTAGGACTCACCTTGTATAATCTGGGCTAGTCTACATATGAATGAATAGAAATATTGAAACATTTGTATTTTTTTTATTGTTTAATTATGACAAATCTATCTTTTTTACCCCTTCTGCAAAATTCGTAAGTTCTTTTGCAAACATTGTTGTTAACCATACCGCATAAAAAATCTTCTAAAATGGATACGTCAGGTGATCGAGGAGGCCCATGCAATTGGTCCACCTCTTTCTATCCCTGAGTCTACATACTTATGATATAAATAATGTCATAATGCAAGTCATGTTGAAAGCACTCTATTAATGCGTGAGTATCTAAATTTAATTTTCTAACATGTCTTGAAAAACCCGTTCTCTAAAATACGTAAGTAAAGTTTACCGGTCAACGTATCTTCGAAACTGTACGGGCAAGAAAAGTTGAACCAATAATTCTACACGCTATTCGTCATTTGAAAAATTCATATTTACAATTTTTGTTTATTTTAATTTACAAAGTCTTGGTGTGGCAGTTTCTCATTTCTGAGAGCAATGACGATTGAGCTTGTTTCCATGGCTAACTAAGTGAAATTAGCCAAGAGAGATAACTATTATATTGGCTATAACTCAGTAATCTTTTGAAAAAAAAAATATTATAGCTTATATTGCTGAAAAGCTTAAAAATGGCGCTTTTTACGAAGTCATGGCCAACTATGGTTTCCATTTAAAACAACATATGTTTGTGTCATATGTCAAAAATAACAGGCTTTAGAAAAAATCGGAGAACGGGAAAATCGTCATTAGGGATGTGATTATCTACAACTTTTATCTGAAAACTGTTTGTCTAAAATAAATTATAATGAAATTAGGGACAATTTAGCCAAAAAATAAAGCCAAAAATTTTTTTTTACATATCTAGTAAGCCATGGACTTCTTCAAAAATCTTAAAGGCGCATATTTATGACCCCACAAAAGTGCAATTCTTTCCCCATTTAACCGACTCTCTATCTCCAGTGGATTCCGATATACCCATAGAGAACTTCGTAGGAAATTCACCCTGTTTGTAAAATTGTTTTTAAAATGTACCCTACACTACCCGCATAGATATTTTGTAACAATGATTAAAGTGAAAATATAAAATGAAACACATATAAAAATGTACGTAAAATCGTACCTGTAGGTAGAAATAAAACTATAGATCACAGTTTTTCCCCACTATTTACATAACTCAAGATAATGAATGGCTTTTCTTCCATAAACAAACTAATAAACCAAACCTGGACGGTGTCCCGTAACTTATCAATCATAAATATTCATGTGGCTACAGACCCTTCAAGTAGAGCCGCAAATGCAACTGTGCTGTATTACCGATAATACTGAGTATAAATGGCCCGCTGATGCGACAAATAATAACCATTTCTTGAACTGTGCTTTATTTTACACAGGCTTTTCGTCATTTTTATTTTCCTGGTATAATCTAATGCCGAGTCTTATGCATATTAATTTTGCCTTTATGTTTTATAAATGAAGTCGTAAAGAAAATTGCATGCTTTTACCGCATTACATCAAAATCGTTCTTATCTTTCTCGATGGTCGCTTCGTTGAAAATGTTCTGCACCAGAAGATGGCCAAAACAAGTAGTTAGAAACTAATTTTATATAGTAATAACACAAAATTCGACATTGACATTAAAGTATAAAATTTCTGTAGAAAGGGTCTCCGGAAAAAAATATGTGGCATGAAAAAGTTACTTATACGTAGAACGATATTAACATTGAAAATGTTTCTGTTATCCTATATAAGGGAGCCCAAATCGAATTAAAATGCTACATTTGCCACACCATGACGTCATATATACAAGGGTATAGGAAATCTCGGCGCAGCGGCGGTAGTCGGCCAGCGCGCGCAAAAACCATTACATCGCTAATTTAATAATAATAATACATCGCTAGTTTATTGATATATATTTATTAGTTTAAAAGCAAAAAATATGGGGTTTGCTTTGATACCTTGTCAAAACATAAGCGAAACTTTTAAATTGTTTCTTTTTTTCATTTAGGCCTTCGTTTTTCGTTAAATGAAAGTTATATTAAAAAAAATCTATTTTTAAACCAAATTTTCGCATGATTGAAATGATTATTCATGTTTAAAGTTTTTTTTGATCATAAGCGCTAATGGAAATGTTTTTTTGTAAATAATTACAACAAATTACTCCCTACGAAGACTTTATTGTGTACTGGATCAAAAAATAAGTATTTGTTTTCTCTATACGGTGGTATTAATATATCGATTTTTGATGATAGTGCCTTTTTACCCGGTCTAATTTTGTACTACTTTCGGAATAAGGGTCCCCATATCATGTACTGTACTTCCATCCCTGAAAAATTCAGCTTGTGACACCGAAGTGAGAGGTAACGTCAAAATAAGCTTTTAATCTACATACATCATAGGTAGGTGTAGGCACTCTAGGTATATTCTACCTAGACAGTAGCTGAACTAGCTGACAGTAGTAATTAATTTGTTATCCGATAAGTAGTTGTCATTATATAAGTTTAATCATCTTATACCTCCTATAACGGTAGGTTTTGGATTTTTCCTGATTGGTTTGTTAAACAAAAATATACTGGGCATATAAATATCTGTTACAGGTTAATTCGTTAAAGAAATATGTTACACACATATTTATTTTACTAATAATAGTATAATAGTAATGGCTATATTATATTATAACACATACATATGTATTGAATGTACTTATTTTAACCAATGCATTGTTTTGTTTTTTTAATCTCACAAATAAGAAATGTTTTATAGTTTTTATTATGAAAAACAGTGATTACACAATTTATTTACACCCCTTATACTGTTTTCTGTAAGGGGTGTAACCAGGAGTATATTTCGTAACCTCTTACGATATAAGAGGGCACAAAGTGTTTTATTACTTAATGCTTAAAATTTAATAATATATTTGTACATAAAATAAAATAGACTAGAAAGTCAATTAATTAATATTGACGTAATTACTAAATAAGTACAAGATTTTATTTCTAATTATTTTAGTGTATTTTTAGTCACCTAATTATAAAGGAGAGATATCCAACCATTGCATTATTTTACTCACAAATAAATGTTTTATGGTTTTTATTATAAAACAACGATTAATTTATTATACACCCCTTAACCCAAACACTCCAAGGATATTTCGTGACCCCTTATTTAAAGTGGACAAGCTTTATTAGTCAAAGTTTTAATTACCCAGCGTCTTTAATAAAAATCTAATGTAATTTTTCATAGAAATGATCTGACATAAAAAGCAAATTTTATCAAAAAACTTTTTGATTATCTACAAGGAGTAAACCGCTGACAAATGTCTGTATACTAATGCCAAAGTAATGCCAAAAATAAAAATTAAATACCAAAATTTCTCATATAATGCCCCACTAATGCCAAGCTGATTCCAATATAATACCACTAATACCACGAATAATATGTAACACATTTGTTTCACCAATTAACCTATAACAATACTGGTAGGTACGTGCACAGATTTTTTCCTAGGTAACTTAAAAGTCGTTAAAAAGTGTAATTATATTTAAAGAAGATATAATTCCAACAAATTACATTATAAGGCCAAAATGCACAAGTAATACCATTAAAATTATAGCGTTTTTAACTTGTGGAACATATTTCTTTAACGAATTAACCTGTAACAATAGTGGTAGGTACGCGCACAGATTTTTTCGCTAGGTAACTTATTAAGTCGTTAAACAGGCCTATAAAAGCTATAACAACATAGGTAACTAATATTTATAATTTAATTCGAGTTTTAATCTCAAATAATAAATGTTTTACTGGTGTATTTCTGCAGTGTTCATTATTAAAAGTAGATATTCTTCAAGTTATGCGAAGTAATAAGTAATGTTTCCGGTGAGACCGCGTATATGTCACCGGATTCTGGTTAGTATAAAGACTTTTTCTATAGAAAGAGTTTTTTCTATATTTTCCTTTCAAAATAAGACTAATTTCTTCTTATTCTTTTAAATATTACAGTGTTTCTTTTTCCTAAAATGTTATACTTAATTTTCGCTTAAAATTAAAAAAATCACAAATGGAGGAAAATATACGTTATTGAATAAAGTTTATACAAATCACTTTACCATAACAAAAAGTAAAAAAACATGTCATGGCGGAAAATATTCAGGTGGCATTTCACACATTTATCTATTAAAATCGAGATTAAAATAATAAACTTGCGTAACATGTTATACACGAGATAGAAAGTTTCAGAATCGATTAATACGCAATAAGCTACGCAGTCAACTTATTCCTATGCGCGGATGAGCGTCTTCAAGACTCTTCCTTCGGCCAGGGTCACGCCGCCGCCGAAGAGGAATCGGCCTACGTTTGGCTAAACAGGCTGGACACGGTGGAGTACGATATTGGCGAGTCTGAATATTTATAAAAATTTGCAAAGTAAAATATGTTGGAAAAATAATTAATCCATACATATATAAAAGCTCAAAGGGTTTTTTTGTTGCATCCATCCCGCCGAAACCGCTTTACCAATCTTGATGATTCTTTTTTTAAATGAAAGGTGTATATGTCTAGATTTGTTATGAAGTATTTTTATAGTGCTTAATGGCTATTTCTTTGTGTAAAACGACTAAATACTAAAACATACCTGAAAAACACCTACACACAATACCTCCAGAAATAAATTATTTGTCATTGTCAGTGGTGTGTCAGTTAGATTATATATTACGATTTTAGATATTTTAGAGTGAGTTCATGCCGCCAGCTTTAGATACATAAATATTAGCACAAAGGTTCCTTTAAACGACATTAGTGAATTAGCTACACAAAGCGATTTTAGGAAATTCATCCTCTTAGAGAGTAAAATTATCTCGGAACAGTTTGTTGTATGAAAATTCCTTACTATTTGGTCTAGAAGAATGAAATCCTACAAAAAGAATTAGAAGAAATTTTTGAAATTCATCAACCAAATGGGCAAAGTTAGTAAAAATGTATATAAAACTTGGTGACCTCTGGATTATACACATAAAAATTGGCACAAAGGTAAAGCGAATTTATGAAATTTATACCCCTAGGGAGTAGAATTATATTTCGTATCCTCGTCCAAATAGATATACACCCGTAGTATCATTATCATACTTTATCGAGCACATTTTATTCCCAATTACGTAAAGACTGCATTTTTTGTTAGCCATAGACCTTAGTCATCCGTACCCGACCGTCAGCCTTCTCATAACATTATTGTGCTTTGTCGAGTAAACAGTATAGTTAGAAGTGAAAATAAAAATGCCGAAATATAGTAACAGGAAACGTACCTTAAGTGGTAGTGGTGATGAAAGTGAAAGGCTGGAAAGGGAAAGAAGACATCTCTTGAAAAAAATTGGATTTTTGGATCGAAAACGGCGTATAAGAGTGTACAGTAGTACTAGTGATGAGAACGAAAGTGAATTCTAAATACTTTCGTAGTTACTGGCTATAAATGTTAAAGCCAAGTATAAAAAGAGACATAACTGTTAAGTCTCAAATTGCAGGTAATAGCTATAACTGTTAAAGCTATTTTTTTTGCCAACAGGGGGCGTAATAAGTAAGTAATTATATATTTTTAGAGATAGAAGAGTAGAAGTAGATTTACTTTAGTCAATTTATTAGCTTGGGTTAATCCACCCTGTGGATATAATTATATACACGTGGGTCACATTAACATGATCTGTATTTTTCCGGCTGAATTGGAAATGGTAAGACAAGTATTATGATTTTGTCTAATATTTACTAGCTTGGGTTAATCCACCTTTTGGATGTAAACATATGCTCATATACACATTGTAACCCAACATAGTCCTTGACTTATGCACGCTAGTATGTCTCAGAAAACTATTAAAATGATCTAGATATCAGATCCTTTATTCTGTGACTGTATTTGAAAAATCTGCTTTGCAGTTTTGATTAAATAAAAGCTTGTACTCAAACAGGTAACTATATATTATGTTATACCCGGCCACAAAACGCCGAACGGAGTGCTTTTCTACAGGGCAAGGTGACGCAACATTGTTGTTTGTTTACCTTTTTCTAGAGTGTTTTTTGCCCTAGAAATAACTTTTGATAAAATAATGAATTTAATTAAAATTAATTTTAATAACTTTTGATAAAATAATGAACTTTATTTTTTTAGACAGGTCAAAACGAATCTAAATCTGTTTAATAATAAAAAAATAAAAATCCCAAAGCTATTTGTTTACAAAAATGAGTACCTAGGTGACCGCTATCGATTCTTAAACCAAGGCTTAAACTAAACATCTCGCTATGGGGACGGGGAACTGCTGAAGTTACACAAATGTACTTTAGGCGCTTGTTTATATATTCTTATATACAAGGCTTAGGCTGAGTTTATAAAATATTTTAAACGCTTTACAAAAATGTTTTTTTTTGCCTTTTGTTAAAGGTACAGATTCTGATAGTGAGTTTATATTAGGATTTGTCTGCGAGTTACATGTTATATAATTACATTATAAATTAAGAGATCTTTTGGTTGCAATATAGCATAAATTGGTTAAAAAATTGTATTTACATTATTATGGCTTACAATAAACTTATATTTATTTAATTCCAATCGTCCTCGGAATCAAATCTAGAAAAAAAATCAATTAATTCAAATTCGAGAGAGAGAAAGATCTGTGCAGAACCTAAAATACGTGATACACTTGAAATTAGGTGGATGCTTATCTTTCTTATAATTAGTAACAGAAACGAAAGACAGTCTAAAATATTTTTCCCATCCCCAGCAATTGCAGTACCTATATTTTAAGGACCGAGGTTAAATCCGGAGGTCCAAATCATGTTTTCTCCAACAGAAAGTAAGAAATATATTTTTTGATAGACCTAAAGCACGTTTTTGGGAAAACAATGTCACCACTAGACCAAAAAAATTACAAGGTTAGTGAAACTTTCCAAAGAAAAATAGCCAAGGTTGCAGTTGCCCTTAAAATCTGATAGATTTAGAGAAATCGTTATGTTAGGAGCATCCTACTGTACGAACCATTGTAAGGTTTTCTTTTTTTATTAAATTCACACTTGAATAGCAAAATTAAAAGCGTGGCGATTGGCCAAATAAGCGATGATATGCTTTTTAGTAAAGTTTTAGTGAAAAATGCAAAGAAGCCAAGAATCTTGAAAATACTAGCAGGCTCATCTCAGAAATCAAAACACTTAAATATGAGTGCGTTGAGATCCAGGTGAAGGTCCACAGACAGAATAATGAGAAGATAAGAAGGGGAAAATTCCTAGAAGAGTCATTTTAAAAAGAACGAGGGGGAAACAAGAATTCCAAAGAAGGCAGAATACATTGGAGAAGACAATAATTCAGGTTAGAACTCAAAACAAATATGCTGGTATAATTGACTATTTACAGCCAATGGTTGAAAATAACACATAACAAATTTGTTTTAAGTTATTTAAAAGGTTATAATAAATATGGTTACGATTACGATACCTTTTAGGTCCTAAACTAGTAGACCTAAACCTAAAATTTAAGACTAACCTAAACAATATAGTTATCCAGAAACTCTCATTGCAGAAAACTGGAATTTAAATTATACTTTTAAAATATAAATAATAATAATAATAATAGTAATAATAAAAAAAAAAAAAAATAAGCTCTTTTCTTGAATTTGCACTATGCGTATGTTTTTCAACACCCTGAACACCGGTAATTAACAACTGTTATCTTTGACGATGTTCTTTTATTAGACAAACATTTAGCGGAATTTACTGGAAATATATAAATTAAATAAAAAAAAAAAAAGAATAATAAATTAATAAATAGAAAAAAAGTATCTTCACGTCTACTCAAGAAATTTCATACTTAGATTTTATTTTAAATAATAAAATTAATGGAAATGTATCCTACAGACACAAAGAAATGTAAGATTAAAAAAGTTAGTGCTGAAATTTTCCAGAAAATATAGATGGTATGTATCCATACTAACTATAAGATGGTTTCTTCGCAACTTACAAGCACTTTTAATTTCTTTTTTGTCCCGCAGATAAATACAGCTGGTTTTATAGATACTAAGAGATTTAAATGAGCTAAATACAAAGCCCTTGAGGAAAATAATGAAAACTATAACACGTTCTTTGTGCCAACAAGTTTTTTTTTTCTGAAGTTTACGGCTGGTGGCTCAGAAACACAGAATGCAGGTCAAAATTTCATGCCTCCTAAATATACTCTTACTTCGAGTCTTACTTACTAGGTTATTGATGCATCAAAATCGGGTTAGGGTACCTATTGTAATTATTTAAACGCTAGAGGTTTTTGAGACCAAGAATATCATATACTAATAAAATGGGAGGTGTAAAATATTTGCACCTTAATTTTATCACTACTAAAATCTGGAAATGGTCGATTGTCCTTGACTTGTCCTTAAATTTATAAAAAGATGGTGTCCACTCGAAAATTTTTCATTAGAATTGCTCACAAAAAAGCTTGCTACTCTCCTAATTCTTGCAACTGGCCAGAGAGTTCAGACACTAAAAAATATAGCTGAAGTAGACGACTCTTCTATTAAGATTTATGTTTGCCAGCACTTTAGAAGCTTACCTAGAAAGAACTGAATCATTAAGAGGAGAAGAGAATTATCTTAAAAAAAACACAAAGTGGCAAGTTCCCAGTCTATAAGTCGCTGGATCAACACAAAATTGTTTAGTACTCACAGTATTACATACGCGACGTCTTCAGCGGCCTACAGAAAGGGATTTAATAATGATCAAATAAAGAATACCATAGGGTGGACCTCAAAATCAAAAGTATTTCAAACAATTTATACTCGTCCACTGAATAAAGGAAAAAAAAATAACTTTATAGAAACATGCAGGAAGCAAGTGCAGTCATTATAAACTGCTCTAGTAAGTTGCTCTTTATTGTGTTAATGTTAATAAGTATGTTTTATATTTTTCTAATTACTTATAATTCAAATTCAAATAGTTTATTTACCTTTTTTTTTAAAATATCAATATACAAATTAAAAAAAAAGCAAAAAATTAGATAAAAGGAACTGTGTGGCGCTTTTATAAAAAATAAAAACCGATACACAAAAACATTAAATGTTTCAAAATCAAAATCAAAAGTATTTCAAACAATATGTATAATGTATAGGAGTGAGTCGTTATGGCAATCTACTAAGTCGGAGTAAGCAAAAATACGAAGTATTTATTACATAACTACTTAATCTGACGTTAGATTCCATGCGCTTGGGAAAATACTCGCCTTTTGTCTTTATTCAGTACATCTTATTTTACTAAGCGTGTTGACCGTACTCTTCGTACACATGAAAACCGGCACCCAAGACCAAAAATGCCGACCCTTAGTATAATATGTATGTGTTATACTACTACTATGTGCTGTACTAATTTAGAATCATAATTATGTGATGCATATTATATTACATTAATTTTTTTTTGCTATTTTGTTATATAATATAATAACATGTATGTAGGAGTAGATTATATATATTTTTGTTTTGTGGGTTTGACATATTATATTTAAATATACGTTTATAGTTATGGTACTATAAATTGTATTAAATTAATCAAATGTTAAATGTCAAATAATTACACGTCATAAGATTATGTATATTTTACATCACCTGTTGGAAAAAATAGCAAAATATAAACTGCCACAAAAGAATTTCTTTTCTTCAACATCTACGGGTGTATATCTATTTGGACGAGGATACGAAATATAATTATAAGAACAAACGACTTACCTGTAGGAAGTTCGTTCTGAATTATATGAGTATCCTCGTCCAAATAGATAGGTCCGACCCTACCGATACTAGCCTCCCAAGAAATTCTTTTTGATTTAAAAAGCAAAATAATGTTATGAGAAGGCTGACGGTCGGGTACGGATGACTAAGGTCTATGGCTAACAAAAAATGCAGTCTTTACGTAATTGGGAATAAAATGTGCTCGATAAAGTATGATAATGATACTACGGGTGTATATCTATTTGGACGAGGATACTCATATAATTCAGAACGAACTTCCTACAGGTAAGTCGTTTGTTCTTATAATAGGGAATGAAAGTTTGCTGTACGAAAATGCAATACTATAAGATTATAAACCAGACAGTATAAAATTTTACACAAGGGTTTATTTAGTGACATCATAACGAAATATATCTTCCTCAACTATCCTTCAAAGAATAAAAAATAACCTATAAAGAGAGTATTAGTGCTCTTAATAAATAAAAATCATCTATGCTCACTAGCTCTCTATAAAGAAGTAAAAAATCATTTAAATCAATGCATGAACGATTCGAGGTGTAACGCAAACGTAGTCGCGAGAAAAAGCTAGTAATTTATTAAATTATTTTATTTAACACATTAATTTTCATTGAAAGGGAATTTTTGTAATTCGCCACTATATTAGTTAAAAACTAAGAAACTCATATCAAATTTAAGTTTTGCGATTTTGACTTATACTTTTTACAAAATCTGAACACATTTTAAAAAGAAAAAGTTTTTTGATAATATTTGTGTAGATTGACTACAAGTTGTATAACATAAATTTCTACGACCGGTCTACCTAGTGGTCTGCAGCATCGCCTTGTGGGTGCAAACGTAAGCCTGTTAATCTGTGACGTGACGCACAACAGCCAAGAAAAAACAGAAGCGTGGCTAAGAATTTAGTAATTTAAAAAAGTCTTTTTAGATACAGTAGTAGGTATTAAAAAAGTTTTGTGTTTAAATGGGGTTTGCCTTTTAACAGTTTAAAATTATATCGTTAAGTGTAACTTTCCGTAAGAATTCTTTATCTGTCATTGATCATGATCTGTCATCATGTTAACCTGATGTTTTGTATGTCATTTTGTTTTTTTCGAGGTTTTTTTGCTTGCTTGTTTTACGGATAGGTGCGATCGCATAATTATTATTGATAATGTTTTATTTAATGTTAACGTTACTACTTTTTCAGTGAATCTTTAAATCTGTTGTTTTTTGTTAAGTTCGTTATTTAAACATATGTATGTAATACACTCATATTAACACTAATCATATTTTTACGTTTTTATTCATCATTTTCAATGCCCCCCCAGTTGCATCTTTGTAAAGGATTGTGAATTTTTTTAAAAATCTGTGATTTAAATTTTTTATTTTATGATAAAACTTTACAAAATATTTTATTAAGTATTATTATATTAGTTTATTAATTGTAGTAAACATTATGTTGTGTGTGTTTGTGAGTTTTTTGTATGTAATTTTTGGATTATGTTCGACACTGTTTTTTTTGATTTGACACTACACTGATGAAGGCTGTAATGTTGGCCAAAATGTTTATTTTTCCTTTAAAAATGAAATAAAGATATGAAAAACCAAATGAAGAGAGTTTTCCCGAACCTAAATCCCAAGAAAATAAAAAAAAATCAGAACTTTACAAATATTCACTGCTGGCAAGCGAAACCTTGGGTCGGCGTTTACATGTATAGGAGTGAATTATTATAGCAATCTACATACATACATACATACTGCCATTACTCGCTGACGAGTATTCGACACGCATCAAAAGATGGTCACGCAAGGCGTTTTCTTTCATGAGCTTTTCTGTGACTGAAAAGCCCGATACGTGATGTTATTTGCCTACCGCACTCCGGACATTTTGACTCATTGCTTCGTTGCCTCTTTACTTTCTGGTTGTCGCTGTTAACTGAGTTTACAATTCTTCTCCATTGAGTTCTATTGTGAACTGCTTCTTCCCAATGATTCTGCATGTTAATCCCCTTTAAGTTTTCGTGGAAAATGTCCTTGTACCTTTTGAGCTGTCCACCCGGCCTCCTCTTACCGTCTACAAGCTCACCATAAAGCAGAGATTTTGGTATGCGGTTTTCTAGCATTCTGCACACGTGACCAGCCCATCTTAAGCGGGATTTTGTAACAATGACTCCAATACTCTCGCAGTTAGCTTTTTCTAGGACCGATACGTTTGAGACATGATGGAACCACCGGATTCTTAAGAGGTGTCTAAAATGTCTCTGTTGCAACTTGTTTAAAGCGTTCATGTGTCGGCGGTACGGCACCCAGGTTTCGCTCCCATACAACATGGTTGGGATTATAATTGTTCGGTACACTGCAAGTTTCGTTTTTGTACTCAAGTCATGATTGTAGAAAACCCTGTCTTTTAATTTCCAGAATGCTCTTGAGGCGCTGCTAATCCTGTGCTGAATTTCAGAGTCTATATTGGCCTTTTCCGAAATCAAACTGCCGAGGTAATTAAATTCCGCTACATATTCCAGTAGCTCTTCTCCGATTTTTATAGCACTGTTATTATCTTGCGGGGGAGTGCACATGATTTTGGTTTTGTCGATGTTTAGCTTAAGACCCAAAGCCTCGTATGCCCAGGTATATGTGTTCAACATTTCTTGTAATTGTTGTAACGTGTTTACAACTAGAGCGCAGTCATCAGCGTATTGAAGTTCTGTGATGAATTTTGTACGTGTTTTTGCCCTGAGTCTTTTTATATTGAACAGACCGCCATCATATTTGTATCTAATGCCCAATCCTCTCTCCTGCAGTTTGCTGTCCACTATAATGAAGAGCGCTGCCATGAATATGTTGAATAGGAGAGGCGCTAAGACGTATCTCTGCCTAACTGCTGTATTTGTCAGGAAGGGATCGCTCAGTGATCCATGATGTGACACTCTTGACTGGTTGTTGTTATGGAGGCCTTTACACACTGCAAGAAATTTGTTGGGTACTCCGAACTTTTTCATAATTGCCCAAAGTGCATCTCTGTTAACAGAGTCGAAGACTTTTGTTAGATCGATGAATGCAACATAAAGTTTAGACTGCTGCTCTTTTACTTTTTCCTGTAGTTGGCGGAGGGAAAATATGGAATCGACGCGACGGTGCCACGGTTGGTGTGAAAACCCGTTTGCGATTCTGGAAGGATTTTTTCTATATGTGGGTGCAGGCGATTTGACATAATTTTTGCAAGAATTTATCCTCCGATAGCTAATACTTAAATTCCCCGGTAATTTCCACAGTCTGATGCACTTCCTTTGTTCTTAAATATATTCACTATATTCGCGTTACAAAAGTCCTGAGGTACCTCTCCGCTTTCCCATATGATATCGAAGAGAGCCTTAAGATGACCAATAAGTTCTTTACTTGCACACTTATAGATTTCCGCCGGAATTGCGTCACAGCCAGCTGATTTGTTGTTTTTAAGCTGTTTTATGGATGCCATTATTTCCTGTTCTGTTATTGGGGTATCTAATATATCGAGGCTGTTATACTGAGGTATTGTGTTTAGTGCTTCCATATTGGGGTTGTTTTCTTGGTTAAGGGTATGGCTGTAATGCTCTTTCCAGCGGTTTCTAATTTGCGCTTCCTCTTTTAGAAGTTCGCCATTTTGTGCCATGATTGGACAGCTTACCTTCTTGGTTGGGCCGTATACTTCTTTTACAGCCTCGAAGAATTTACAATAATCGTGTTGCATGGCGTACTCTTGAATCTGATTAGCCTTTTATGACCACCAATCATCTTTTAATTGGCGCAGATTTCTTCGAAGCGTGTTGTTGGCTGCTTTAAATTTGTCTACCAGCCTTGGATTGTGTGGGTTTGCAGTGACTGCTTGATGTACTCTATGCTTTTGTTCCAACAAGGTCTGTATATGAGGTTGATTTTCGTTAAACCAGTCTGGTTGTTTCTTTTTGTTGGACTTTCCCAGTACCGCTTCGCTAGTTTTATGAATCGCATACCTTAATTGTGTCCAGCCTTGTTCAGCTTCTTCCAAGACTGAGATTGAAGTTATCGGTGGAAGTGATTCTTTGATGGCTTCGCGGAGGGCGTCGGCAGTATTTTTGGTCTCTAGACCCCTTACGTTCAGTCTGGTCATGTTGTTTTGCTTTTTACAGTGTGGATGTTTGGGTTTTAACTGGATTTTCATTTTTGAAATTAAAAGTCGGTGGTCAATGCCGCATTCGGCATCTATTCTGGCTTTTGTGAGTCTGACATCTTTTAGATGCGTCCTTCGAACGATTACGTGGTCCAATTGATGCCAGTGACCTGATCTGGGATGTTTCCAGGTACCTTTAAACTTTCGTCTTTCAACATGAACCACGTATTGGTGATGCATAGATTATACTCTGTGCATGTTGTTAATAAGCGTTCACCATTGCTATTTATGTTTCCTATTCCATGTTTTCCCAATACGTCAGGCCATATTTCCTCTTCTCTACCGACACGAGCATTAAAGTCACCTAACAAAATGATTCTTTCGTGCTTTGGAATTCGTTGGAAAGCATTTTGTAGAGCTTGGTAAAATTTATCCTTAACCTCAATTTTAGCATCTAGGGTGGGAGCGTAGGCACTAATGATGTTGACGTAAGATTTGTTTGATATGGGGTACCTTAGGGTCATAAGGCGTTCGGAGACACCAATAGGTACTTCTGTTAATTTAGTGGCGATTTCGTTTTTGATTGCAATGCCTACGCTATGAATTCTCCTGTGTGTTGCAGGGTGACCTTTCCAAAAGAAGGTATAATGCTCTTCAGTGAGACTACCCTCATCCGCGAAGCGGGTTTCGCTAAGAGCGACAACATCTATATTTAGTCGGTGGAGTTCCTGTGAGACCAGTGCTGTTCTTCTCTCTGGTCGATTTGAATTTATCTTGTCCAGTAGCGTGCGGACGTTCCACGCCGCAAACGTGAAACATTGATGTTTTTTGTTTCTCCGATGATACGCTCGAGTAGGCATCCTCTCCCGAAGATCCGATTGAGGGGGTATTTTACCTCCGGATGATGATTTTGTCCCACTCGAATGTTCCATCATTGATGTGTGTTAGCTGCGTGAAAAGGATAAACTGTGACGGTTACGCTGCCGCACAGTTTTGGCTGCAACTGTAGCACGGGATGACTATGGCACAGTGAGCACCGCGACGATAGTTCCCTTGTGCTACGTTCTCGGCCGGCTAGGAATTATTTACTACTCCTCTTCTCAGAAAGATGATAGGTCTGAGGATTGTATAAGGTTATACCGCCTATACTCGGACGTCAGAGCCTCGTTTGTGTAAACAGGGTGCACCGCGTGAAGGTGAGATTGACTTTTGGGTAAGCTAGGCTATATGTATCGCTTCTCTACCCCTTACACCCCAAATCAGTAAGTCGGAGAGAGCAAAAATACGAAGTATTTATTACATAACCACTTAATCTGACGCTATATTCCATGCGCTTGGGAAAATACTTGCCTTCTGGCTTTATTCAGTACATCTTATTTTGCTAACGTGTTGACCGTACTCTTCGGCCACACGAAAATTGGCACCCAAGACCAGAAATGCCAACCCTAGTATATCTTATATCATATTATTCACTTTGACTATCATAACAGCTTACAAAAAGTGGAAAATGATTGAAAAGTGCACAGTATTATTTTCTTTTATAATAATAAGTAGTTCCTCTTAATAAACCCCAAATATAGTATTTTATCATTTTCTCATTTTATTGGCCTTGATGATTAGCGATGGGAACTATCGAATGAATTAGACTATCGAATGGTTAATGAATGAATGATTTCAACCATCGAATGGTTTTATTCGAATAGAATCATTCATTCATTTGTATACTAAAGCATATGTGACAACCTCGCCGTGCGACTAAATGGTTATCGTTGAGCCACGACTATCGAATGCTTTTGATAAATGAAATTTAGTATTCGTTTGATTTTTGTATGCGTCAGTGCATTATTAGTTCTTCCAAATTTTTATAACTTCGCTGTATAAATACTGTGCTATTTTTGCGTTTATTAAAATAGTTAAAATAAATGAAAAAAAAATTTGTGTGGTTTTCCGTAGTCCGATCTTTCAATTATTTAATTTTATATGGTATATGGTCTATTTTTTAATGGGAAATTTTGAGAAGTAGCAATTTTTAAGAGATGAGATGAACTTACAATTAATTTTAAAAATACATATTTGTATTTTAGATGTTTTAATAATATGAATTAGTTGAACTTAATAATCATATTTAAGTAATGTGGTTAAGTAAATGCGGTTATCGAACTCAAACTATGGGGTGAGAAAATTAAAATGAAAGTTTTACACGTGCCAATTTAATTTGGCTAATTCTTTATGCTAATTCTCTTACATGTAGTTTTTTGCGAAGAAATATTTCATTTATTTTTTAAAGTAAATGCCAATAAAAGTAAATATAATTTTTAAATAGTAATATAAAGCACCTAATATAAATAATTTTGATTTCTTATTTTTTATTTATATTTTCCTTCCATTACACTGCATGCTTAGAAAATGAATAAATGTTTATATTTCATGATTTTAAAATTTGTTGTTAATATAACAAATTAGTTCTGTAATTATTATTATTTATTAAACCAACGTTGCCACACACAAAAAATTTAGAGACTATATTATTTTTAAATAGGATCTAATATAAATAATTTTGACATCTAATTTGCTGTTTATATTTTGCTACTGCTTAAAAAAAATATTTATATTAAATGATTTTAAATTTTGTTGTTAATAGGTATAACAAATTATTCCTGTTATTATTATTTATTAATCCAGTCTTTGCTTGAAAACATTAAAAATAATTTTCCTACATCCAAAATAACAAGTATTATTGCAGTGTAACAACAGAATATTAATAAAAAAAAATGCACAATATATAAACATACTATCCCTAACTAACTAAAGCCAAACAATAATATTCTTTGCTAATATCAACTAATACCAAAATATGGCAACAGCGCCCTTCATAATGTATTTTCTGTGTAAATACTAGCACCTCAATAAAAAAAAATAATGTGTCCTTATCTATATCTGACTCCGCAAAAAATCAAAGATGCCGGCTTCTTTCATAGCATTGCCGAAACCTACGTCGCCGGGCGACAACTAAAATTCAGTTAATATTTTATTATAATCGATCCTGACGAATAAATGAATTTCATAAATGAATGAATTTTATAAATGAATGGTTTTTGCTGCCGAATTACTAGAATACAATATTTCAAGGCAGATGACGGATCTATTCGATAATTTTTATTCGAATAGTTTTCAACGAATGTTTTCTTACTAACTATCGAATTATTCGAATGAATTGCAACTATCGAATGTTTCGATAGTATTCATTCGATAGTTCCCACTACTATTGATGATATTGTTCGAAGTTCATAATATCCTGATAGAAACGTTCTTCTTGCTATTCTTGTATTCTTAGTAGTTTTCAGCTCTGTTATTTTCTAAAAACCCAGAGAGTACAACTTTTAAACGGTTTCAATTGAGCTCTATTAAGCAAGTTTCAAAATGTTCTTTCTATGTTGAGTGGTGTAATAGTAAGATGTCTAATCAAAGAAGAAATGACAATGACAGTTGTTATAACATTTAGACCTTTAAATGTTCAAATTAAAGAAAATAAAATTTATTTAAAAGGAAGATTTTTGAAAATCCCAGATTTGCAAACACATGAACACTAATAATCACCTTTACCAAGCAAAAAATTTTGGAGAGACTAGGACCTCTATGAATCTGCGGTGAAGAGACTCCTCTCTCGAGGTAGGTCAACTATCTAGGAATAAAAGAAACTGACCCGAAACTGACATTTGGAAAATGTCACAAGGAGGGCGGTGAAAAATGTGGGGCCTCGGACCACAAATGGTGTACTGGCTGTACACTGGGGTAGTGAGGCCTTCAGTAACATATGCATCCTTGGTATGGTGGCCTAAGATAATCCAACAACCGACAATCTCAGCACCAGCAAGGTGCAAAGGCTTGCTTGTCTGAGCATAACAAGGACAATGAAATTAACACCTACCGCATCAATGGAGGCGCTTTTGGATCTTCCGCCTCTTCACATTATAATACAGGCGGAGGAAATACTAAACGATGTGTTCTTTGCTGCCTTATTATTTTTTTACACAATAGCGGATTGTCGATATTTCTGAAAATTATATTAGATATTCTTAGATTGGCTTACCGTGAAAACATATTCCTTGTTTCAGCCCTACTATTCCAACTCCTAGGGTTTCCGACGTTCTTGGGCCGTCTGGATGCCAGGTTGTCTCAGATTGAATTGGTACAATTTTTATCCAGTCTTTCCTTCCTAGTATGCTATACCTTGTAAAAAATGTCTATACCTATGTGGCGGATTCATCGCTCCAAAAAATACTATATGGGTATTCCCCCCTCCAAGAAAATCTACAAAATAAAATACTTACTTTTTGTAAACACTTCTGCGTTAATCCAAACGGAAACTACTTGTCAGAAGTTAGGTTTACAGATATTCAAATTTGCCTAACGAACAAAAAAATGCTTAACGTTTCGGGAAGTTTATCTGTTTCCGTCATCGGAAGTAAAAAAATACAAATAATTAAGAAAAAAAACTATTTAAAATATTTAAATACAACTATTCGAGAACACTTTAGTTTTTTAAAATAGGTACGTCTACAAAAACCCTTGACGTTCTATTAAATGGTTAAATTAAATTACCTGATGATAATTACTTAATAAGGTAAATCCAAAAAACCCCAAACTTTCTGTATGATTATTTTTAATTTTTACGTATGTTATGTTCTTTAAAATCAAAGAAGCGATTGCCATACATTACTAACATCTACAGATTCATGAGCAATACATTTATTTTTGTTAGATTGTATTAAAAAAGCCTCTTTTATTTTTCTTTTAGAGGCTATCGCTTCTTTCATTATAATTTAGGCGTTATTAAAATTTATTCTGCGCCCTGTGTCCCATGAATGCTGATAAATCTTAGATTTGTGAAAATCTCCCTTTCTTAAATAATCTTTATGTTCCTTAATTCGAACATTTAAGGGTCTAGATGTTTCAACAATGTAAAATTTGTTGCATTCACATGGCATTTTATATATTACATTTTTTTGTTGTTCTGTATTCATTGGTTTAGTATGTGATAAAATGAATCTAAGTGTATTTTGTGTTTTGAAAGATGTTCCTATGTTATATTGTTTTCCTATCCTTCTTATTTTTTCCGAAACGCCTCGTGTCTATGATTTGGGGTTTGTATTTCGTTTAATGTTTTGTCAATAAAATATGGTGGATAGTCGTTTTTTATTAATGTATTTTTTATGTGATTTATATCTCTGTTTAGTGAAATGTCGTCTGAACGTATTATTTTAGCCCTATTTTTATAACACCTTTTTTTACAGTTATACTGTGATTAGATACTATATTCTTATACCTTGTAGCTGTTGCATCTAACGGTAATCCCAATACCTTATCTTTAGCTTTTACCTCTTCAATTAGCTTCCGATTTTCAGCACTATGCCTCTAGCGTATGTGCTGCTGACCGTGAATCACATGAAATTACACGGATAATAAATATATTTTCATATGTAACTTTTTGACAAACTCTTTTTGGAAGGTATAAAGAATTATCACGCTTTTCAATTATGAATAGATATTTTCACTGCCACTAAGTAAACCTATTCATAAAATATCCAATTTATTAATCTCGGAATTGTTTTCTTTATGGCGCTACAATGTCAGAAAATGTGTTTGCCATACGGCTGGCATTGATCCATCGCAAAATTAGATACTTCGGGCTTTACGTTTGGGAGCAATTATTTTTCCCGGGCATTCGATAGTAACTGTAAAATTAAAGCCATTGTTCTGAAACGGAGACATGGAATCTCGTGTAGACACCTAGTTGTTGTGTTATTTTTACCGATAGAGAGCGCTAAATTAAACTCGGCGCATTCAATTCCGTCGATGGTACAAAGGTATCGGTTACCCGGTCTGGGTGATATACAAACTAATTAGTTTTTTCGAGGACAAATTAAATCTAAAAATACGGTTAACTCGAAATTCAGAGTAAATCCTTTCTCTTTTTTACACTCAGATGCAAAACAAAAAGCAACGGAGAAATTTTTGGTCAAATTTAAAGTGATATATTTTTGTTATTATTAGCCCTATTTTCATGAATTATTTAGCAAGCTGTATATAATTACATCAACTTTAATTCTTAAACACAGTTTTTTATGAACTTTAGTATTTGGCATATTATACAGGGTTATCGAGGTAATTAAGGTATTCGAGGGGTTGTTTTTGTAACGTAAGTTTAAAACACCCTGTGCAATAATTTCATGTTTAAATTTTCCTAAAATATAGTTTTACCGTCAGAACCATGTCTCCTGAGCATTTTGTTTTTTGGATCACGTCAATACATGCCTTGGTTAATTTTTAAGGGCCAAATTAACTCGCCATCAACAATTTGCAATTTTTTCAATTATCATTTCTTTTCGAAGTTGTTTTTCAATATGACAAGGAGGCTTCGGAGATTATTGTAAACTTAAAACCACTATGAACTGTTCCTCATGTGCGACGTTTGGGAAATGCGTGGCAGGAGGGCTAGGGGTCGCGAAACAAAGCTATCAACTTCATTAAATGAACTTCGCTTGGTCCTTAAAGAAGAATGAGAAAACATATCGCAATATGATATATGCAGCCTCAATGACAGTATGAACGGGCGTATACAGGCAGTTAGAACAGCCAAGGGAAGCAATACAATGTATTTGGTTATTTTTACATTTTTTTTTCTGTTTGTATAGGTGCTTGATTATTACAGATGTTTTCTTTAATATCGTTAATTCTGTTATCGTTATTAATGTTTATTAAATCCAGGACTGTATTTTTAGTATGTAACGTTTATTTTTAATTTAGTATACAGTATCCAATGCAGCGTAATATGACGTTATGACAATAGTCACCAAAACCATCTCGTCATATCAAAAAATTACATCAAAATGTAATGATAATATAATTGAAAAAATTGAAAATTGATCGTAATCAGTTCATTTTGCTCTTAAAAATTAACCAAAGCATGTATTGACATGAATCAAAAAACAAAATACTCAGGAGTCATGGTTCTGACTGTAAAATTATACTTTAAGAAAATTCATACACGAAATTATTGCACAGGGTGTTTTAAAGTTGGGGTAAAAAAACAACCCCTTGATTAACCCTGGATAATACGCCAAATACTAAAGTTTATAAAAAAACTTAGTTTACCAATTAAAGTTGATATAATTTTGTACAGCTTGCTAAAAAATTCATGAAAATAGGGCTAAAAATAACAGGAATATAACAATTCAAAATTGACCAAAAATTTCTCTGTTGCGTTTTTTTTTGCATCTGAGTGTATAATCCATATGCGAAAATGTCATAAGTTGACATATGATATGTCATTCCATTCAGAGTGTTATTCTCTCTCGAATAAAGTAAAAAAATACCGAGGGTGCCATTTAAAAATCAAAAGTTCATTTCCGGTGAAACCGGAAGTAACCAAAAACAATTGAATGCGTCAATCAATCCTAATTTATTATATGTTGTTATATGTTACTATATGATATAATAACATACCAAATCTCGTTTTTTTATCTGAAAAAATTAAAAACTTATAGGGATGAGCCACTTTTGAGACACACCCGGTATAGACAAACTATGGTAACGGACACTTAACATAATAATGCTAATTCACCACAATACACTAAAATATTTTACTTTAAATTGTAATAGTACTTTCGAGTATTAATAATCTACTGTTAATGCTAACATGGTTAGCAAAATACGTAGTCCTGAGTTACCTTAATTTCTAAATTTGTGGAACTTCTAGAAATACTTTGGAATTTTTATGACGGTGTGTAAGTCACAGTAAAAATTAAAGAAGTTTCACTAGCAGTAATTCATAAACTTACAGTTATACACTCTAAATTTAATTGTTGTTACATTGATATATAAATAAAATCAGACAATATGAAATTGATTAATCCGAGTTTTCTAACCTTTTCTCAACTAGAAAGTCAGTTACTGGTAGCGGCTATAGGCTTGCTGAATTTAAGTTGATTTCAACAAATTCCGACCGCAGCGTACTCTACGGCAGAAATCAGAAATTATCATTATGTACTTCACACAGCCGTCATGTTGGTCGCTTTAAAATAATATTCAAATCGCGGTTTTGTGTATTATTTTTTGCATATTTAAGTATTTTAGTTTTTTGCTAGTACAATAATTGAAAATATAAAACACTCAGGGTGAGAGAGAGAGTGAGGTATGAGATTTGTGTGAAGTAACGCTATTTCGGATAGTAAAAAATAATTGAAAAAGGAATTCGAACTAGGCGTCGCGATGTGACAATTTCAAATGTTAATAAAACCGCCGAAAATATGCTAACGCTTAAAAGAGAGCGTAATTAGGGTGTTGCTGGGTGCAATAACATTCAATAACCCAACTTTCCCGAATATTCAACTCTTCCGAAACAACATTTTATAGGTTCATAGTGTAATGAAGTTCATAAAATTTCTAGGACACCCTGTATATTGTGTTAATATTATACTAGAATAATAGAGACTTCATTTTCTTTTAATAATGACAGTCAATGTATTTTATTGTTAACTCATTATTATAATGAACTTCATTAGTGTTCCTATTGTTGAATTAAATAAGTTAAATATTTAATTGCCATTTTGTAAGAGAGTTTCGATCGGTTTTGGTCGCTATAGTTTAATGCGAAAAACCAAACCGTTTGCGCCGCTCGCCCTACTCTGCTAGTGCAGGCCGAGTGAAGGGAAGCGTCAGTCGAGTACCTTGGCTGCAGCAGCTCCAGGTAGGCAGTTTGTGGTCGCACGCGAAACAGTGAGGTTCGAGTCCGGAGTGCCCTGCCAAGTGACCTGCTGCCAGCCGCCGATTGTCGCCGCACTGTACAAGGTAAGCACCCACAGCCAAAGTGATCGAGAGTAGGTCGTATTCTTTTTATTGTTAATGACATTTACTTTACTGCCTTAACGCGTTACAGGGATAAGGGAGACAGAGATATTTATATTCGCTCAGATAGACGCAACTATGCACCTCTACGGAGGCTGGAGGCTATTTGACCGAATCGTGCGAACGCAAAGACATAGCAAAACTTAAATGCGATCAGGTAGATTCAACTATGCACCTCTACGGAGGCTGGGGGATATTTGATCGGATCACGTTGACGCGAGGAACGATTTCTTTTGTTAAAAGGGAGAGAGTGAGACAGCTAACGGTTAAGGTAGTTCAGTAAACGCACGGGTCGCGAATATTCATGGAGCTAGAACAAGATCTCGCCCAAATCCCGAGGCTGGTTTTGTAGCTCCCGTATTTCTCTAGGTGTGTCGTCCGGACGGCATCCTGCATCAGTGACGCTGGACGGGATCTCGTCGAAATCCCGAGGTTTTCCTGACCGGGCAGTGTGTGTGCGGGCTGCGTTTATCCGAACGACATACAACTCGCCGAGACGTCGCTAACGTCTACGTCACTCCGGGACTCGCGTGTGTGTATCCCACGGGACGCTGTTAACTTCGCGATCGATCCAGGGCTCGCGTTTGTGTATCCCACGGGACGCTGTTAACTTCGCGATCAATCCAGGGCTCGCGTGTGTGTATCCCACGGGACGCTGTTAACTTTGCGATCGATCCAGGGCTCGCGTTTGTGTATCCCATGTTAACTTCGCGATCGATCCAGGGCTCGCCTTTGTGTATCCCACAGGACGCCGTTAACTTCGCGATCGATCCAGGACTCGCGTGAGTGTGTCACGGGACGCTCTTAACTCCGACGCCGATCCGAGGTCCGTGTTTCGCTGTCAAAATGGACGCCGTTCCGATAAATATTTAGCTGTGACCATCGGGACGCCTGTAACGACGTCGCCGTCATTTAGAGAGTCGCGTCATAGTAGAGTGCGTTGCTCCGGTATCTACGTGTCTGTGTTCATTAGGACGCCGCTAAATCCCACTCGCGTCGTCATATTTAATAAAACATCATTTCGGAAACGCGTTTTGAATTCGCGTAATAGAATCAGTCAGAGAGTTACGTATCGGGAATGATCGATCAAAACTCTAGAGGTACACGGTTGTTATTGTAAATTTTACTTCACGGGTCTCTAAATATACATTGTATTTCACTTTTGTTACAATTCGAGGACGTGAACCTTCTTTGATTACTTTTGTACATAATTAATTAGTTAAATAAAAACCTAGTGTTACGTTATAGTTAATTTTGTGTTTTATTTTCTTTTCATCTCATCACTCCCTGGTATCTCCACTGTATAAAAGCTACCCGTATTGGCACTAGTGGTCTCTCAAACACTTTAAACGTTGGGGGTGGCGCCCGAGGAACCGAACCCAGGCAACTCGGCGTCCGTGAGTTTTCTCAAAAACGGGGGAGTCTCACAATAGTTCCTCATACCGATTTGATCAAAAGCAAAAATAAATTCAAGATTCAAGCAGTTCGACGAAACAAGTGAGTAAAAAAGTGCTCGTTACATAATCAATAAATTAAATAGATATATATTATGAGAGGATAAAATATAATTTGCAAGATTAATGGTAACGGTGCCCGGTGGCGTAGAGGTACAGGCTCTCGTCTACCAACTCAAAGGTTGTGGGTTTGGATCCTACAGCCGGCATTTCATCAGCCGACTATTTTTAATAAAAAAAATAGTTCAGGTCGACTCGACCTTTGAGTACTTCGGATTCACAATTCTGAGGTAATAATAGGCGGTTGAAGCGTAATGCTGCGACATTACCTTCCTTGTATACCAAACGGCTCTAGTATGACAAGCTGTACTTTGCTACACCCAAGGCGTTAAGCGCTATATACAGGAGCAATTATTATTATATTAATGGTAAACTTTTTTTAATCAACGAGATTAAATGTTTTATGAACATCTTCTAAAATTATAATTACGTATATTTAAAAAATTTCGATATAGCCCCAATTATGCCCCACTAGCAAAACCGGTAATTAAAACTATGCTCGCTACCGTAGTTGAACTCATCTAAAAAGTGTTTTTAACTGGAATAATAAAATTATAATACAAGTTAGACCTTCTGCAGATATCAAAACATTTACTTTTTTAGTTTTGTTTTTAGAATTTTTACAAATTATACTTTTAGAATAATTAAATACTAATTTTTTCGTATACTGGCTATTTAAACCTGTGTATTTGTATATATCGATTGTTTACGATATTCTCCGATGGTGGCAGCACCGGCGGAGAATACACCAAGCCTATACACCTAACTTGTAATCCATGGGGATATTTCGAGATTTTCCATTTTTTTTCTTCCGTTATAAGCTTTGTATTAGAGTCCTTTTTATTATTATTCCGTCTCTGTATTAAAGTTATGTTTTATTAGTTACGAACTTTATATTGCGATCTTTTTGTGTGTCACTGTATATAAACTTTCCTACTAAAGCTGCTTCTATAAGTAACGTGAGAATTTAGTAGTTACGTGAAAAATTACCTTCGGTGTAAGTAATTGACCCTCTTTACATTACGGCCAAATGCAAGCTAAAAGGAGACATATATATCACGCCCTATGAAATATATATTATCTTCAACAATTTCGACACAGCTTTAAGGTAAAGATGTAGAGCATGAAGTTATAAATGCGGAACTCAAACAATTACTGGATTCTGATTCTCCATTTCAACAATAATAATTATTATTATTGCGAATTCCAAACAAAAATAATAGGGTTATGTTATGAAATTTTAAACAAAAAAAAACCGATCGATACACGCACGCTTGACACTTTTGACAGTCCCGAAAACAATCCACAAAGCGTTCCAACGTTGATACTTTTTGCACCGTCACGAAACTATTCGAAGTCCGCGCATGCTAACAAAGTGCAAGAAAACCGATTCGAGTACGATTTCGAAACGATCCCGAAATGCTGGTTGGAACAAACCTATTGTTTTCTATCACCCGTCGATTGACAAAAACTATGATCTTTACAGCGTGTCATTGAAATGGTGTAAAAATCGGGGGGTGATAGTACTCCTAAAAATAGTAAAAAAAGCTCCTATAAGTATAGGGCAGAAAATGCATATTAAGGGAGTTAGGGGCACTGAAAAAGTGAATTTAAAAAACGCTTGTCTTAAAATTGTAGGCTTAAAAAACGAGATAAAGTTTCGAAAAAAAATCCTCTGCCATAAATTTTGACCCTAAATCAAATGGTGATACTAAAAAATTATTTGGAAAAGCGGAAAGGGTAGTTTTTGCAAGGATAGGGTTTTTTTCGTGCATAACTTTTTTGGGGTTATTTTTTTGCAACGTGGGTTCATTTTTTGAAAACTACATACTTTTTCCTACAAAAAAGATACTCTTGTTGCATATCGCCCAGAGCGATGGTTTTCGAGAAAATTGAAGACAAAGAGTTTGCTCTGATGGGTTGCTAACTGGTTAATCAACATAAACTTAAAGTTATGGCGGTTCAAAGGTAACCAAGTAGTTATCAAATAATTAATTGAAAAATCAAAATTTCATGATTTTTAAAACATCCTATTGCTTTAAAAAAACGAAATAATCCAATTACCAAAATTCATTATTAAAATAATGCATTCCTTAATTCATTCATAGTAAATGTTCAAAGTGACCACCATTCATTTCAATGTAGACATCTGATCTTCTTCTCCACGATCTGCGTAGATACCCTGTGGAATATCCTTGGTCTTGTCCGAATTTGATTGGAACAATCAATAATGCGTTGCCGTAGTTGCTTTTCAGTATTAATCGGCACTGAGCAAACCAATTTTTTTTAAAACCAAAGGGGTTTATTTCGTTTTTAAAGCAATAAGATGTTTTAAAAATCATGAAATTTTGATTTTCCAATTAATTATTTAATAACTACTTGGTTACTTTTGAACCGCCATAACTTTCATAAGTTTAGGTTGATTAACGAGTTAGCAACCCATTAGAGCAATCTCTTTGCTTTCAATTTTCTCAAAACCATCGCTCTGGGCGATGTGCAACAAGAGTACCTTTTTTGTAGGAACAAGTATGTAGTTTTCAAAAAATGAACCCACATTGCAAAAAAAATAACCTCAAAAAAGTTATTCACGAAATAACCCCATACCATTGCAAAAACTACCCTTTCCGCTTTTCCAAATAACTTTTCAGTATCACCATTTGATTTAGGATCAAAATTTATGGCAGTGAATTTTTTTTCGAAGTCTTATCTCGTTTTTTAAGCCTACAATTTCAAAACAACCGTTTTTTAAATTCACCTTTTCAGTGCCCCTAACTCCTTTAATATGCATTTTCCGCCCTACACACGCCCTTTTTTACATCATTTCAATGACACCATGTATACCATATAAATCAATGGAATTACTGTATTTTAGGAAGTAGAATAATCATTCAAATAAAAGAAAATTAAATAGCCATAATGTAAAGAGAGTACATGAATCAAAGCTTACTATTTACTTAACCTATTTTCTCTTACATCTGTGTAGCTAAAATAATACTAATCTAACATGCAATACCCTAACATGTAATTTGTTACATTTTTGTAATAGAAAAGAAAAATATCCGTAGCATTAAAATTATACTACATTAGCTACAGTTTTACAGTCTAAAATCAATGTACAAAAATATAAATTTACGTTAGTCAAAATAAAATATCTCTATTTATACACATTAATACACAGCAGGAGTGATACTGATAATGTATTTCCATTACTAATATTATTTAATAACAAAGAAATACATTATATTTTATAAAGGCATATTTTTAAAACACCAGAACACCTTATCACTGAGTGCGCCGAGACGACGACCATTCGTGCCATGAACCTTGGTACGTCTGATGTCGAGAATGGAGATCTGGCCTCTGTGGAGCCGTCTCAGATACTGGCTTTTCTTAAAGCACTGAGACTGTATGATGAGTTATAACTCGTTATAACTCAAGAAAGGGAAACACACAATAGATCTATAAGGTCGCGGTGATTAACTCCCCTCCTAAACATTCTACATTCTACATTCTACAAGGCATATTTTAAACTAAATTATGTGACAGAATACTTAATTTAGTTTAGGAAATATATTTTGCATACAAAATTATTAATTTTGAAGTTTTAGTAATTAGAACCAACGGCAATATATCTTATAATAATGTATAAGAATATGAATACAAAAGTATTCCAAGCACTCAGCACTGCTGCACTCCAGATTTTTTACACTTTATAAAAATGCAATCATAAAATAAACAAGAAATAATTTAGAAATATACAAAAAACACCATTTGTGTAATTTAAAAAAATTATGATAAGGAATGTCAAAGAAGAATAGAGTTTAAAAAACGTCGACTTTGTCTTTTTTTTTCGTGGGGAAAATCTGCAAACAAGAGTCCGCCTCACTGTCGGGGCTGTCGGGGTGGCTGATGGTATGCCTTACCGACTAAAAACCTCCACGTTCCGCCCCTAAGATATCTCCGACCAGGATCACCTTTCGGTATTACTTCGGGGGAGGCGGTTCCAGTACGTGATAAGTTTGTACTGTGACGATGTTCTTGGTGAGTATTTGAAAAAGGGCACTCCTAGACTGTTCTTCAGAGGCCCGTAGCATCAGTCAGAAGTAAAAAAAAATCAACGTTTAAACTCCCATGGTAAGTATTAATATAATTTTGTTAGATCCATAACTATCTTGCTTCCTTTTCTTTTATAGATATGACTACCTCGATGTAGCTTTGTACAGCCTCCCAGTTTTCCATCGACTTTTTTTTCGACTTTGTCTACTAGGTATAAATACAAAAGTATTCCAAGATAGAAAAACTATCTCAATGATTTTTTAAAGTACCTATTTGTATACAGGGTGGTCCGAACTGTATTCCGGAAACTTCGGCAGTATATTCTGCAGATAAAAATAAGTAAAAAAGTTCGTATAAATGTATGTCCTAAAATGCTTAGTTTCGGAGATACAGGGTCTAGAAGTTTCATTTTTATTTCGATATTTTCAAAATAATTTCTGAAGTAGCGTCAATATTTGGATTAAAATTGGTGTCTGGGAGTTTTTTGACATGAGAAATTTAATTTTGATATCAATATGATTCCTATTTGCAGGGGACGCCACCTACATGTGTTTTAACTGCTTTGAAAAGTAATAACTTTTTGTCCGTACCTGTATAAAACTACTGTGTAAAAAAAATATATTTTTATGATTTTTTACGTAAAAAATAGCTCTTGTTAAAAATCGCTACGAGCTACCGTTCTCCAGATATTTAGAATGGAAATAATCAATACATGTCATTATTCACAAAAAATAAACATGTTGAGTAGATAGTTATTTGACTGAAATGATAAATTTTGGAAGCTTTTATTTTTATTAATTAATTATAAATTTTCTTCAAAAAAATGACAATAAAACAGTTTCTGTTGAATTTTGGGCACAAAAACATTTCAAATTTATGATTCCAGTCTAATAGCTATTTAGTCAACATGTTTAATTTATGTCAATAACGACAAGTTTGATAAATTCGATTCCAAATATCTCGAGAACCATTACTCGTAGCGATTTTTACCAAGAGACCTTTTTTACGTAAAAAAGTTTGCAAATGTATATTTTTTTACTCAGTAGTTTTATACAGGTACGGACAAAAAGTTATTACTCTTCAAACCAGTTAAAAAATATGTAGGTAGCGCCCTCTACAAGTAAGAATCATATTAACATCAAAATCAAATTTCTCATGTCAAATAACTTCTAAGCGCAAATTTTCATCCAAATATTGACGTTATTTCAGAAATTATTTGGAAAAAATTAAAATAAAGATGAAACTTCTACACCCTGTATCTCCGAAACTAGCCCCCGCCCCCCATTTTAGGACATACATAATTTTTTTTTACTTATTTTTATCTGCAGAATATGCTGCCGAAGTTTCCGGAATACAGTTCGGACCACCTTGTATATTCCTTGGTATTTAATATTGAATATAAAACTAAGGAATTTATACCAATACTTTAAAAGACCATCGAGATAGTTTTTCTACCTTGGAAGACTTTTAAAAACTTATACTATATAGGTGTTTTCTCTTTGAAAATATAATACAATGGTAAAAACATTTAAGAAATGAACAAATATTTCCCCAAATGTTACTTCAATCTCTGTGTAACAAAAGACGTTCCAACCAAACCTTCCTACCAAAATAAAACCGCAATTCTATTATATCTATTCTATCCAATGCAAGTCGACATCGGCCAGACGAATGACATTTAGAATGCAGGTTCCTTTCCCAAGAACATTAAAAGCTCTAGGACAGAATGCAATTTCTAACGGACACTGCGATGTTACTGAATTTAATTGAATGATTTACATTTGTAAGAGACGTCTACCGTTATTGTGGCCATGGAATAAAATCATGAAGACGCTTTCGTAGTGCGGAATATCAAGAAATTACATGTTTTAAATATGAAGGTGCATATTAATACTTTCTTCTCTGCCTGATTTTCTTTTTGGGTATATTTACAAACGATTTACTAACCTAAATACAAGCAGTAAGAAGCAAATAGGCATATCTTGAATATTTTGAAATAAATAGTGTGTCCGGAATTTAACCATAGTTTTTTTATTGCAAATAATTAATCTTCATACAATTTTATGACACCCGTATTTTTTTATTTTACATCAATTTTATCCCATTTTTTTTTAATTAATCAATATTAAGAATTTGCCACCAGGTACGAAGGTAAATAAAAACCATTTTTCTAAATGTATTTTAAAGTAGAAATAAAATTAATTGTAAAATAAAACTCAAGGAACTTACGTTAAAATGATCTTCACAGCAAAATATCGTACTTTTGCTGACATATTGTTGTATTGCCGCTTCAAACCAGGCTCTTCGACGGCTTTCATCCAAAGGAACAGTTAGAAAAACTTTTTCTGGAGAGCCTTCAGAGTTACTTAGACAGCCCTTCACAAAACAAACTTTAACATCCTTCATCACAAAAATAATAAAGAGGGTACAATAAAACAAAATTGAAAACTCAAAGTATTTAAAGCCAAACACCCAAAATCCATAAAATACAAATCTAACCTCAAA
Source organism: Sitophilus oryzae (assembly GCF_002938485.1). Taxonomy (NCBI): domain Eukaryota; kingdom Metazoa; phylum Arthropoda; class Insecta; order Coleoptera; family Curculionidae; genus Sitophilus; species Sitophilus oryzae. The sequence continues at coordinate 385,473 of NW_022145681.1, read as the reverse complement.
CCCTCGAACGCCTCGAACATCCGAACCACAGATACCAGAACTAATTATCCGAACAACCAATGACTAAAGAATATAAGGACATTTAACGCCCATATACGGGCTGTAGCAGAATCTGTGACCTTAGACGCCTTTTCTTTTGGTGGCAAACAGTGAGTCATCAGCTGGCCACCAGCGATAATTTTAGCAGTTTTTAATAGTTTGTGTGTAGTGAACTTTGTTACAATGCTGATTAGTTGTTCAGCTTTCAAATGTAAAAGCAGCAGTAACAAGAAAGAGCCAGGAGTTACGTTTCATAGGTAAATAAACAGTCTTTTTAGCGTTTTCTTAAATTTTCTTATTGAATTGGATAATTATTTTTCTGATATTATATGTACTTGATGTGTGCTATATGTCGATACTAGTTTTGTACATTTTGTTAACATTTTAATACGTTGTTTTCGTAATTAATTAGTATGATGCCATCGCCTAAACCATAAGCGTAGTCAAAACATTTATCAAAAATATAAATATCCCTTCATCTAGCTAAGTTAAGAAAAAAATATGGCCACGGCACTGTTTGGTGCCATGGTAACAATTTGCTCTCGGATGTTATTTGTCCTTGAATTCTTTAGTCATTGCGAACAACTTTGGTAGTGTTTAGTGCTTCGATAAAAATGGCAGTAACCTGTTAATTATAAAAATTTAAGTTTTAATTTCTAGTAGTAAAAAATATAAACGTAAATTTAATATTGGGGTAATAAAGAATAATCCCACATAAAAACGTATTTTTTAACGATCTTAATAAAAATAGAAAAATTACGGTAGCATAGAACTAGACACACCATAATATTATACTTCAGACGTTCGCGCCCTCTGTCAACTATTCAATCAAATACTAATAGGTGGCGTCACAATTTTCTACGCGTCATTTCAAACCAGTGATATTTGTATTGAATTTGATTTATTACTTATTCCTTAATTGTAACTTCGTTGCATTTCTTTTTGTATTGAGGGAGTACTTTTTAATCACTTCAATTGAATTTTATATTAAAAATATCAAAATTTACTATGGTTAAACACCGGATTAAAACTAAAAGAAATTCGGACTTAATATAAATATGTGTTAACGAAATATAATACATATATGTGTTAATCAAAAATAAATAAAGACAATCAAATTTCAAAATTCCTTTAAAAATGTGGGTCCTAAAATGCTTTGTTTCGGAGATACAGGATGTTGAAGTTTCATTGTTATTTCAATTTTTTCCAAATAAGTAACTATACAGAGTGCTACAAATTCAGAGCACGAGAATTGGTATCTCAGAAACCGTAATAGATACAGAGATGGTTAAACTGGGGCAAAGTTGCGCCTTGGGATGTTTGTCAACATGCTATCAAAAAAGTTTCAAAAATTTCAAGGATTGCTGAGTTTTTAAAAAAAAATGAAATTTTTGAAAATAAATTTTATTTTTTCCTGTCATTACTTTTTAGAAAAGCGAAAAACTAATTGCACATTCTCATAGCCACTTTATTACAGCTATCTGATTTTCAAATTAGCTAATAGTTTCTGAGATACATAGGCCAACTTATTTTTTTTAAATATGGACCTGCATTTTTTAATTCAGGGTTTGAAAGAAGTCTCCTGAGTGCAATGATTTACCATGAATTTCAATATAATTCCTTTAATTTATAATTAATAGAGTAAACTATATACAAAGGTATATTTTTTGATATTGTGTAGTGTCCTTGTTAAAATTTATATTACTATATTGAAAACTAATTGCAATTTGCTATTGCAATTATTCATAGAATCACAATTAACATCATTTGCACCCAACGAACGTACGCGATTCTAATAAATCATTCGAAAATAAGGATCATTATATAATTGCAAACTATTACATTTCTAGCATAACGCTACACAGTAGTTTTGTTTTCATTATTACGTTTATAATTATTGTAGAGAGGCAACATGTTTTATTCGCACAATAGATAAATGTATCAAATGTGTGTTAATAATATAGAGAATACACAAAATAAATGTTTTGCATTAATATTTTTATTAAAAATTACTGAATGCGTTTTATTGAAACTTTACAATAATATAGCTTATGTATCAGAGTAACACATAGTCTAATTTATAAAGATATTGTGTGAATTGTAGATTGTGTTTTATTTGGTTGTACGATTCGCGTGTACGACTGCCGCTAGATGGCAAGATCATCTAGACCTCATCACACACAGGATCTTGGTAATTCAAATAGGTTCTCGGTCCTTCTTATTTTTTTAAATAGGGCCCAAATAACCGACTTTAAATTTTGACAGTGAGAATATATTTTGAGAAAAGCAATAGGTTTGTTCCAACCAGCATTTCGGGATCGTTTCGAAATCGTACTCGAATCGGTTTTCTTGCACTTTGTTAGCGTGCGCGGACTTCGAATAGTTTCGTGACGGCGCAAAAACTATGAACGTTGGAACATTTTGTGGATTGTTTTCGGGACTGTCAAAAGTATCAAGCGTGCGTGTATCGATCGATTTTTTGTTTTTGTTTAGAATTCCATAACATAACCCTATTATTTTTGTTTGCAAATTGCAATAATAATTATTATTCTTAAAGTATAGAATCAGAATCCAGTAATTGTTGGTAAGTGTTGTTTCAAAAAGCTTACCTAAATATTTTTCATTTTTCACCCGTTCACTTGGCAGCAACTCCAAATTGTCACTATCTGAAGTGGAGGTAAAGAAATCGGTCATACCATCGTCACTCATCCTTAATTATTATCTATAGATAATTATGAAAGTGTACAATTTAAAATTTCCGAACGACTTACTCCACACAAGCTCACCAGCAAAAGTATAACGCACACGTATTCGAATTTGTAAAAAATAACCAAGCATCAGCCGGACGCCGGACCAGAATCAGCTGTTAAAAATCGACAATCCCTGCCAATATGCTTTAAAGCGCAAGCCATGCAAACAGTTCTCAATTTGGACCATGTACCGAAATTACCGTTCTGAAATCGTAACTAAACTATCCCTGGGTAGGTTGGTACGCAAATAGGATCGTCCGATAACTGTCAAATCTCGGTTGGAACACATTTGAATTACTGCGCATGAGCGTGATCGTTCGGTGACGGTTCTGCGGCGGTTTGGAACAAACCTAATATATTTGACAAAACGTCCACTATTCATTAAATAATAAACCTGAGATTTATTTGACCCAGATCAAATAAAAAACAACTTGAATATTATATCTAATAAAATAATCAATATGTATAACAGATGGCTTGAAAAAGCTTCTTGAAATATTACACTCAGTTGGAGCGTTATACTTTGTATTATCCAAACAGGTATCTTGATGGATTGCTAGTAATACTTCAGTGAAGATATAACCTATATCCATTTCGCGATTAAACTCAAAATCCGTATATTGAACGCAGAGGTCTAACAATATTATAAAGATGAAAAAATATAAAAACAAAAATATATATTTTTTAAAACAAAAGAATGTTTACACTTCATAATAATACAGACATTTCAACACAATTTCGGTATATACATATAAAGTACTTCAAAATCGGTCAAATTTTATAGAAAACATATTTTTGTGTTTGTAGTTATTCTGAAAATTAACTGTTTTATTATACAGGGTGGCGCACCTCATTCGCCTCGGTTGATTATACGAAAACGGAAAGATGTAGAAACAAAATATTTCATGGGTATATATGGAGAGGCAATGTGCACAATTTAAAATTATTTTGATATATACAGGGTGTCTCAGAACTAAGATTCATACCAAAGTTACATTTTTTCTTGTGGAATACCCGGTATTTTATTTCATTTTTGGATACTTGGGCCCAAAAAAAGGCATTTATTATAAGGGTTAAGTATCTTTAAAATCATTGGTTTTTGAGATATTTAAAGATATTTAAATATGCATGCTACAAGAGAATTGATTATCAACACATTACTTTTCAGAATTAATTTTTGTGCTGAGTTTAAAGGTAAAGAAATAAACTTTGCTGAAAAATGTTATTGTTTCCTTAAATTTATACAGAGCAGAGGTACCAAAAATTAGTGATCTATTTTACGGGTTTATTTTAATATAAAAACTTTGTTATTTCAAACGCAATACTCTGTATTTTTTAAATAAATCAAAGCAGATTCAAATACTCTTCAAACTATATTAGGGTTTCCTATACCTATCTATCTCAGATTTTGAATAAAAAGCGATTTTTAAATAAAATGGCAATCAAGATGGCTGGTATCGCCATGGCAATTTTCTAATGACAGTTAGTAATTATTTTCAAAAGCGACATTTTTTATGTTATGTTCTCTAAAATCAAGAAAGCGATTGCCATACATTACTATTATCTACAGATGGACGAGCAATACATTTATTTTTATTAATTTGTATATTAAAAAGCCTCTTTTATTTTTCTTTTAGAGGCTATCGCCTTCTTACATTATATTATGTTATTTTTTATTAGGAATAATATAAATAACATTACATTTTAGAATATATTTTAAAATGAAAATGCTATAAATTTTATTTTTACTCGGCTATTAAATTAGAATATAAAAATAAATTAAATTTGGGTTAAGGTTCTGACAAGAGAGCGGAAAATTAAACAGGTACGTCCATAATGGAAAAAACCACTGTAACATTTACTGCGTCCCTCGTGAGATCCTGCGGGACGTTAACAAATGCAGTGTCAGTTCCATGTTCGGAAAGACGACACTTCAAATGTAAGGGAAAGGCATTTATTCCAGATAAAATTCGCCAACGGAATCTGTTCAGTTTAGACAGTAATAACAAATTGTTAAACCGCCTCTAAAAAGTTCCGGAAATAGTTTTCCGGAAATCAAGTGTCAAGATAAATATAATAGCTTCTACCGGTAAAATGTTAAAATGGCAAAATAAGTTTCAAATTGAATTAGGACCCGATTCGTTGCTTTTGGCAGGTCTCTGAGATTTTGGTCGGATACGAAATTGCTGCAATTGAATTATTCGATTAAGGTATCTTCAGATAGTTTTTGTAAAGTTATAAGCGTTCTAGTTTTTGTACAACACGGAGTCACAGGAACGGATCTGTAGAAGATATTTGAAATGTCCAATCAGACTTTTTACGCTGTGAAGAAAAAAATCACACATACTGAAACATCAATAAGTATAATATTTTTATAAGTGATAAATTAGATAGCAAACAAAAATGTATAGTTTTTTATATGTTGTTTCTATATATTTTGATTTCTACATAGTTCATTTCTGATGTGTTATTTTCGTTGATTTGTTGTTATGCTACGTTAAGTTTTTGTTTACACTGAACCAAAAATCGACATAAATATAATGAAAAAGTTCATTATTTAATATAATTATATAATTATATAATGAATTAAATCATTATTCAATATCAATTTTGAGCCGATAAACGATTTCATTGGCACAATGAAAAGTAATTCATTAATTCTATGAACTTTAAGTTCATTAAATCAATGAACAGTGTTCATTAATTTAAAGGACACATTCATTGGTACAATGAACATATTTCATTAATATAATGTACCTCAATCCTTATATTAATGAACTGTATCATTAATACAATGAAATAATTTCATAACCTGTTTAGTTATACATTTAAAAGTCGACACTATTAGTAACTCTTGTTATACCGTATAATCGATGATGAAGATCGCTGTCATTGATATGAAATGTCATTGATAGCCATTTCCCAGCCAACTACCTAAAATCTAAAATAATTCTACTATTATGAATAAATTTCCATTTGAAGAAGTACTTAGCTACAAAGATAACAAAATTACCAATAGTGCCGATTTACTTACGAGCACAGTAAATTTTTCCAGTAGGGCAATAAAAAACAAGTGCAATAAACTAATAATAATTTATTCAAACTTGATATAGCATATACAAGTTAAAAATTAAAGAAATCAAATCGACGAAGAGAATAGTAATGTTATTATTAATTTTAGGATAAATTATAATAAGAAAATTAATTTACCAGTCGATATCCTGAGGGATTTCTATAAAAAGACCATTTCTTCATTATATTAGCTGTATCGTTAGACTTAATAATGTCTAGACCAATTAGTAACAGGCCTTCCAAGTCGCATCAAGTGCGTCCGATGTTAAATTGTCGAATTTGAGGGCTTAAAGGCAGGTCTCAGCATCTTGTTCCGGTTCTAAAAGTGACGTATATCAAAATAATTAAAATGCCAAATATTAAAAGAACATTGGAATTTACCAAATCAGTTTCATGCCTCGACTTGTTACTATGCTTCTTTTTGTTTTTTATCTTCTGAAACATATTTAGAAACCGCTGTTTTAATGAATACCCGCACCAGAGATCTCACATAGCGGAATTTAATTTGACAACACAACAAATTAACTACAATACGATAGGACTTTTATTTAAAATATTTGAAATAATGAATAGAACATTTACCGCTCTAATGAAACTAAAGCCTCACTGAATAACACAACCACACAAGATGGCCACCATTTAAGTCCTAATATTTTATTCCTGATATTAATAACCGCGTTCATTAATATAATGTAGTGTGTTCCTTGTATTAATAACATTGTTCATTGTCACAATGTACAACTCATTAATCAATGATTTAGTACATTAATATAATGAATATGTATTCATTAAAGTTTCAGCATTAAAATAAAGACCGCATTCATTGGAACAATGAACGCGTTCTTTATATTAATAAAAATCTTACATTAATTTAATAACCAGATTTTCATTATATTGATGAAATTAGATTCATACTATTAATAAATCAGGCATCAACCTATAATTAACAAATCATTAATATAAAGAAAAAAATCATTGTCCCAATGAACCAACAGTCAATAATCAATGTTCATTAATATTATGAACAATTTTTTTTTCAGTGTATGATTTTAACAATTTTTATAGATGCATCTTATCGTTTCGTAGCTACAGGAGGTTAAAATCTTCATGTATTTTCGATTTATTATAATTCACTTTCAAGTGCTTTTAGTGATTTTAATCCAATTTTGAGGGCAAATGTTACTAAAAGCGCTACATATTTTAATGCTAAAAGAGTTTCGACAGATTCTGGAATCACTGGAATATTACCAAAAAACATGTGGACCATTGACTTTTTTTCTCGTGCTGGCAAAATTAAATAAACCGTTTAATGCCGATTAAAAGTTGTATCTTGATATTTGGTCTATTTAGACAATTAATAAATTTAAAACAAATTTAAAAAAATATTTATTAAATCTGTAATAGGATATTATCAGCTTAGAATATTAATTTATTTGTTTATTAATGCAAACAATAGCTTCACTTTTTAAGGGGAAGGTAAAATATAATAGGATAATATCAGCTTAGTATAATTTTTTTCTTTTTTCTTTTTTCTAATTATATGTATAACCAAACCAAACGAAAAATTAATACTTAACAATGATTACTTTTTAATACACTGTTATTGCATTATTTATTTCTACCTATATTTTATAGTTATATAAAGGTATTTCTATTTATGTATATAAAAAGGAAGAACGTAATGGGACACGGATATTTTGTTAAATTAAAAGAACCGTATTAGGTATATTTTTGTCCTCTTCTATTCTTGTTACCTTCTTAGTATTTTATTCTTAGTATCTTATTTTTAGTATCTTCCTACCTAATATATTTCTATTTCTATTTATACAAAAAATATAATGATCGTAAAGATTTATAATGAGAAGTTTTTTGTATGATAGTAAAATAATATTCTTATAGAAATACTTATTCAATTAAATTCCTATAGCTTTAAATAATTAGTAATTAGAGGCTCAAAATTACTCAACGATTAAGCAACGTAAGCTGTGTTCTATAAAATACACTTGAAAACGCTAAAACTCTCACCTAAGAATATTAAATTAGCAAAGTTTTCACGCAACGTCTTCAGGGTCAAAAATATATGCTAATTAAACAGAATCCGCCAATCGTGTCCCCCAACTTTGTGTTGTCGTAAAATTGTTCAAAGAAGATAAACGGGTTAAAGATCAAAATCTAACTTGAAAGAGACAATAGAACCTTCGAAATTTGGTTAGACAAAATTATAACTGGTTCGGAAAGCCTTTAAGAACAAATAAATCAGATTAATGAAACATCACCTACCTTAAGTTAGCACAATCTTTTTAGCTAAATATATAGATTTAAGATTTATATACAGGGTGATTTACGGTCATAGTACGTTAGACGTTTATGGAAGCCCGGTGATTTTTTTGAAAATTTAGATTTTTCCATAAAGGCACCTGCTCCATCTGTCTAAATTATTTTCAGCATTACAGTATTACCACTTCTTACTATAAGTGGTAAATTCTTTGTTATTTTAAACGAAACACCCGGTATATTATTATGTTTTTCGAAACTACTTCCATATCACAAAATTTTTCACAAGGAGGTTCGAACTTCTATATCACAACCTAACCTATACAAATCTTTGATAGTTTTCGAGATAAAAAATAAAACCTGTGTAAAATTTACATCTTGATCTTGAAAAGCATTGGTTAAATCATAAATTTGGCATATTAAAAGCTAAAATTTGGTTTATGGGTTAAGAAAGGCCGGCATATTCGATCTGTCTAAATCAACTCATTTGATATCAAACAGAGAGGTCAGAAAAAAATATTATTTCTGCTTGTTATAAAATCGGTCAAATTCTTGTTATATTAAATTCAAGCCTATATATATTTAAAAAACCTAAACCCAAAATATCAATTAGAGTTTACGTGCTAAATTTCTAAAATTGTCATGGTAACGAAATTCTTGAAATGAAACTGTAATAATAAAATTATTAATTTTAATTACCTCTACTTAATAAATCGGAAGGTTTAGGTATAGGAAAATGATATATCGTTGAAAAGCAATTTTATTAGTCTTTTGATTTTTTAAATAATATACATAGGGTTGAATTTAAAATAACAAAGATTAATTTTATAACAAACGGAAACAAAAAATAATTTTGCTCCTTTTACTCTTAAAACATTTCATATTTTGACATAAATCAATATAGTTAAATATTATCATTTTCCTTTAATTAATTTAACCAGATAATTTCCACCCTACAATTTTAAGTAGTTGACATTCATAAATATATTTTGAACACCCTGTAGCATCTAATTAAAATATCTTTACATATATGTCTTTTTTCAGGTCTATAACACTTTTTTTCGAAATTTTAGTAGTCCAACTTCAAAAACAATCTTATCACTGCCAATTTTTGACCACACTGAAATCTAACTTTTGTTATAACAAATTGAAATATTACAAAAACAATCCATTTTAGGTATATAAAATTATGTACAAAAAAGTCACAGAGTTACAGTTGCAGGACGTTGTATTTAAAAAAACATATGTTATATCCACTACACAATTTTTAAGTACCCTGTATACTCTATAATAGTTTTAAAATTTGTATGTTAACCTCCCCTACAACTTTTTTATTTAACATTTTTTGTAAACCTAGAAAAAATCATATATGGACTTTACTCTATCGTTGACTCACCCTGTACTTGCCGTAATTCCATCTAAATAAAATTTAATACAATTAAATTTGTAGGGTGCAAATATAATCAGAAATTCTTTATCAAGTAATTCATAAAAATATATGATAAACTAATTGTTTTACTTATTTCAATCTCAAATAAGAATGAAGCTTATATTTTTTCATTCATTGTGTACCTAGTTCATAACTTAAGAACATGTGATACACAAATCGTTTCAATTATACTATTTAGTTCTATTCACATAATTTATGATATAATTATATTAATAATATATAATACGATACCTTGAAATGCTTGGAAGGTTGAAACGGCCAAAGTGAGACATAAAAAGCAGCAGGTCACATATCTCTCCATCAGAAACGATAATGGTCCCATCGTACGACCGGTTTACGAACTAACACACGCGGACACCGGATGGAGGTTCGCAAAGTTGTTTACATTATAAGTGCTCGCGTTCTTTCAACAGCAGTCGTCGAGGATAATTTGTATCTGAAAATAAAAGAAGAGAATTTAAAGAAGTTAGTTCAACACACTAGAGTTATTTCAACACACTATACTCTCTTCAACATTCGTTTGAAGAGAGTATTTACGTCGCTTTTGCAGAGCTACAATTTTTCAGCAGAGTTTAAAGTGTTTTGAGAATAAAAATGGTTAATGGTGTTATAAACTTGTTCGGAAAAAAGTTCTTCAAACTTTATTAAATGGCTTCCTCGCCTCAATCATTTAGTTTAATATTGTACAGGGTGGCGCCTCTCATACGACGCGGAGGCTCCAAGGAGAACTAAAGTTTGTATTGTAATGAAATTTTGTGAGGATATGTACAACTTAGCAAGTATAGCTAGAGACTTAAGAAATATAAAATAACACGCGACCGGTGCTAGCCTCAAGTCTCTTCCTATATTTGTACAACTGTAAGTTGATTTAGAGACCTTTTTAAAAATATAGAGAGTTGTAGAGGGTGTTCTTAAAAAAAGTAACATAACAGTAGAGAAAAATAAAAGTGATTTTTATTAAATAAGTAATGACTGAGATGTTTTTGACATATTTAACAGTTTCTAAAAATGAAGAACAAGTTTTAAATTTAAATAAACGGTACCTAAATTAAAATTTACCCGGTATAGCCTAATATGTAGCTAAAATAACTATTATATTTTTAAATTACGTTAAAATTTGGCCCAAAAAGTTATAAAAACAAAATTAATATTCAACATTGGCCAGCTTTAAAAACAAATTACTCTTATATTTTAAACAGAACAGCTGGTATATTATTCCGATATTAACTAAATATTATATAATATTAAGGTTGCCTACCCCTCAAACAAAGATTTTCGTAGATATTTTCATATTTATGATTTAGTGTCAGTAGATCTTCATTATTTGATAAAATCTAGGTGGCTGTGATATTATGTCTGACGTTACTTCAACATAGTTAATCTAATCAAATTAGTTCATCTTTAACACACGAATTATCATCTTGTGTCAGTTAAAAGAAAAAAAATTTCAGAAATTTGCTGAAAATGGAAACTTATCATACACCAGAGAGAAGTGATATGATTCTATTAGTTGGTGACTGCAGTTTGCATTCACCAATTAATAGAATACTTAAATGCTCCAGATTTTTCTAGTCTGGGCTTTTTTATTGCGATATATATTAAGGACAACATTTACAAAACTCTCAAACTATAATTGTCGACATCATGGGAGAATTGACTGTGGCTGCTTTTCGAAGTGCCTACATCGAACACTCCACATATGCCTTTTAACGAGAATAATTTTATGCAGTGAACAGAAAAGGAACCATTTTGATTATTTGATTTCATCTAGCTAATTATTGTCACATAATTTTACGTTTATATCTAGTTTTAATTCTGTAATAATTAAAGTATATTTTAAACGTATATCTTTTAATTTTTTACTATTTACTCTACATCTTTTAATTTGTGTTAAATTAACTATATCACCGTCACCCTAGATTTTATCAAATAATAAATATTTACCGACGCAAAATCATATAAATGAAAATATTTAGAAAAAAATTTGCTTGAGGGGTAGGCAACTTTAATAATATTATGAAGATATACCCTCCATTGAACACTGGAACAATATACTGGCTGTTTCATTTAAAATAAAAGAGTAACTTGCTTTTAAAAGTGACCAACGTTCAATATTAATTTGGTCTCACCCTGTATAACTTTTCGGGTCAAATTTTAATTTGGTTTAATATACAATGGTTATTTTAACTAAATATCAGGTTGTGCAAGATAAATTGCAATTTAAGTAGCTGTTATTGAAATTTAAAATGTATTATTCATTTTTACAAAATCTGAAATACGTCAAAATCCTTGCATTTTAGTCATATGCTTCTTTAATAAATTTCACGTTTATTTTTATCCTAGAATCCGAAAATCAATTAATATATAAGGTGTTCCATCACAAAAAAAAACAACTTTGATGGGTAACTTTTTTTGGGGCACCCTGTAGATATATTTTTATAAAATGCTTTCAGTTAATCTACATATGCAAAATTTCATGTCTATATAAACTACCGTTCTTCTTGGAGGCTCCGCGTCGTATGAGAGGCGCCACCCTGTATATGTAAATCCAACATGACTTGTTCTTAGTTTTAATTGTCTTATTTCCAAATACGTTTTACAATTTGTTTATATACTGCTACATTTCTTTAGTACAGCGTCTGGCATGAAAGCAATTAAAGTCGTAATATGATTTTATGAAATGTCAAAATAACAATTATTCTAAAACATCAAATTATCCTTGTTATGGGCCTTGTTTAGGTCATGAATAACAAATTACAATAATAATATGGACATTTACCAAATGAATGTAGTTTACATAAATACTGCAACACAAATCTACGAACTGCATCTCGTAATTGTACCCTTGCTACAAAGTTGGAAGAAATGTTAATAAGCTAGAAATCCATTTTATTAGGTTTCCAACTTGAAATAACGGTATTTCTAAAGCAAGGAAAACATTTTAATTAAAGTGTATTTAAACTGGATTAAGTTTGCAAATACATCGAGAAGAATTTAAACTAAAATATTAATTATAAATCTTCCAGACAGATAGACTTCTGCAAAAATATTTGTTCATATTTCGTCAAATTGTTTTTAAATAGGTATTATAATTTTTTTTATAAAGTTAAATAAATTAATATTTGTGAGATTATAACAAATAATATTTTCTAAATTATGTTTTTTAATGTTATAATTATTGTTTAGTTATTAGGATGTCATCTAAGCTATTATTTGTTTTTTGTGTTAATAAAAATAATCTCAACAAATGTTTCACTATTATTGTAAATGTGAGTTAGTTCTTTATACGTATTTATGTACTGTACAGGGTGGACCATTTTGGTTGTTTCTATAGAGTATCTAGAAAACCGTGAGAAATATTCAAATTTTGATACTGCAGTCTCGGGTTCTTTTTCTGAAAAAATTACAATGGCGCAAGCGGATCGTGGCTATCTTGATCGGTTTCGAAGCTACAGGGGGATTCTCAAATTTTGTACTTTTTGAAGATGTTCGATAGTTTGTTTATTTCAGCAACCACGGAAAAATGAATTATACATTCTAAAGGCACTTTTCTGTGTAGAATGCAGTGGCGTAGTCAGACTTTTTTCGAAAAAAATATTTTTGAGATATTAACTATACTTGTGTTTTTTTTTAAATAGAACCCCCTGTATATTTTTAAATTTTCTTATTCATCTTCGCATGAGCTTCTCGAAAATATATAACACTCTATATTTATTTTCACTAATAACCTCAAACATTTCAATTTTTTCTTAAAATATCCACTTGTAGATAGTCGGCCGCGCCGAGTAACACAGTAAACGGTTGTCATGGTGATCGGGACATACCTTTGATGGATGCGTGAAATTTCATTTCAACAGATTGAAGTGTGTATATTTTAAATAATAAAAAATAAGTAAATTTGAAAATTTTGAGAAATATAATATGTTAGAATGTTATATTAAGTCTAACAAACATAAGCAAATGGCAGCTGATTTATATTTTGAGCGGCATCCAGAGCGCAAGCAACGAAACCCAGCCATTTTTAAAAGGTTAGAAGATAGTTTAAACAATTTTGGAGCTTTTCAAAAACCGCGTCTGAAAAATTATCAGAAAGAAGATGTAAGTAAGATGTCAATATATTAATGTCCTCGGAGCCGTAACACTAGATCCGACAACATCAAGTAGAGCTATTGAAATGCTGTTAGCGGCGTGCGGAGACGGTACCAACTCTGTCTAGATAATAATGGGCAACAGACCGAACATTTAATGTAGTCTTTGTGTTTTTATTTTTTTTTTATATTAACTGAGAAGCCCGGTTGAGGTAACCTCTTGAGTTTATATTAAAATATGTTCTTTTGTTTCTGTCAAACTTATTTTCTATTTGCTTCGTATTGTTCGATTTTATTTAATTGCTAATTCATGTATGGCTCCGAGGACACTAACATATTGATTTTCTTAATTTTCTTTCTGATAATTTTTCGGATGCGGTTTTTGAAAAGTTCCAAAATTGATTAAACTATCTTTTAACCTTTTTAACCTTAACAAGTGGATATTTTAAGAAAAAGTTGAAATGTTTGAGGTTAATAGTGAAAATAAATATAGAGTGTTAAATATTTTCGACAAGCTCATGCCAAGATGAATAAGAAAATTTAAAAAGATACAGGGGGTTCTATTTAAAAAAACAAAAGTATAGTTAACATCTCAAAAAATATTATTTTCGAAAAAAGTCTGACTACGCCACTGCATTCTACACAGAAAAGTGCCTTTAGAATGTATAATTCATTTTTCCGTGGTTGCTGAAATAAACAAACTACCGAACATCTTCAAAAAGTACAAAATTTGAGAATCCCTCTGTAGCTTCGAAACCGATCAAGATAGCCACGATCCGTTTGCGCCATTGTAATTTTTTCAAAAAAAGAACCCGAGACTGGAGTATCAAAATTTGAATATTTCTTACTGTTTCCTAGATACCCTATAGAAACAACCAAAATGGTCCACCCTGTACGTGCCGTTAAGAAAATTAATAACAGTTTTCAAAATCATTCTTAAGTTGAATAATCTGAAATCCAATAAATACAACAATAAAATAGTGAAAACTGTAATTAGTTATTAATTAATTAAATATTAAAAAATATTATTTTAATTTAAATTAAATACCAAAAAAATTGAAATAAAATCAATTTCTATCATTTTCGAACATATATTATACTTATTATAAACACATTAACACACATCAAAGCATTAAAAAGTCATACTTTTTATAATATGCAATCTTTACTATCCAACATTATAAAGCCCAGCTATATAAAAGCGATATATAAGGTCATTCATAAATAAAATTTCGACAGAATTGATTTTCCATTTATTATCTGGCTCACAAAAAACGTCTTGAATCTCAATTTCTCAAAAGCAGGTTAAAAGTGACAAGACTTGGGTATATTTGAAGCCTAAAGCACCCACATCAAAAAAGTTTTCTCCATTAGGCATTAGGGAACTCCTGCATTGACTTTTTTGCTATAAGTTGTCTAATTCTAATAAATTAGAAAGTTGTGATTAGAATTTAATTAATTGAAGTATAAATATCGGTTCTAAAAGTAAATTTATGACTTGTGCTTGAACTAAGTATTACGTTTTAGTAGTTTTAGGATATATGGATTATGAAAGTATTTATGCAAAAAATTTAAACAGCTCGACACGAGCTAATCTAGTTTCAGTACTAGTAGTAGTAATTTAGTTTTTAGTTAGTAGTATTAGTACTATTAAATTTTGACAAAATCTTATATTTTTGAATGTAATGGGCATGTTTCATGTTTTTCAATTTCCACGTAATTATGCAGATTTCAACCTAATTAGTGCTTGCTACTTAGTCTTATATAAAACTTAATATTATGCCAATAAACGGGGTAAGCTTGAATTTCACACTTACGCGCGCTGCGATGACGTATGTAGCCCTCGCCAATATGATTGGCTGGTTTGCGTATCGAAATAAACTTACTTATTATGTTATTGTTGTTATTGTTTTATTTTATTTTTGATTTTAAATTAAATTTGCATTTAAACTATTTCCAATAATGCTAAAAAATTAATTGTTCCATTGTTGGATAACATTTACCAATAATTATAATAAAATGTTTTTGTACGCGCCGAAAAAAGATGGAAAATCGTAAATGCTGTTTTTTCAGAAAACTTCTCTTAAGCTATGAATGTGGTTTCAAAACATTTCAAAGTGAGATTATATTATGTTTGATTTGTTAAATCATTAATGGCCTGTTTATTACATGTGGAAGAAGGTGGGGAAAAATTAATTTGAAAAAAATGTAATTCCTGATAACTAAGATTAATAGTATTTCCGAAAAATCACAGTATTCACAGTTATGGTATAAAACAGGTACGCTACAATCTGATCATGAAAAGTACGTCTACTATCTGACCAAGAAAAGTTAGAGAAGATGAACAAGGCAATTATTTAAGTTAAGTTATTTCAGAAGACTATTAATAAAACACATTGTATAGATAAAATAAGGCTCTAATGCAGTGCCTTTTTTACATAAAATCAAGTAAATATTTTATTTTAAAGTTTTGTTATTAAATGTATTAATATGTGATCAATAATGTTTATTATATAAGCATAAAATATTATTTTTTAAGAGTGTTATATATATCAGGAAGATTCGAAGGAAACATATATTGTGTATTACATATACATATTTTATTATTTTTTAAATTTATTAAATTAAAAGGCAAGTAAATATAAAGTGTTTTAATTACAATATAGTAATAATTTACATTTTGATGGTGATAAGACTTACTGAATATCAGGGCAGTCAATTTACAATTAACCCGCTACAAGAACATAAAATATAAATATTATGAGAAGACAAGAATGGCAATAAAAGTTGCTAGAAGCACAGAATATCTAGCTAAATTATTCTATTAGAAGGTAAGATGTTATCTTCCGTCATTCTACATAAATCATCGCGTGGTACCTTCTTGATTTTATTTGTTATGTATGACATAATGTTTACATACCGCCTAAAATTAAATTATAAATAGATAAATAAAAACCTACATATTTAGTTATAATTTAAAAAATCACCAGTGTTAGTGCACAGCTTAAAAATTTAGTTCCCTCCACTTTCTGTACACTTTTACCATTGCAGTCACATAATATTGAGGTGTACCTTTTGTTTGATTGTACAGAAGCCCTCTTTTTATTGAACGGATCCAATCGAACTGTTATCATTATGATTCACTCTATGCTCTATAAACAATGGTTTTATTACTTTTCAATTACTTCTTCAAGAAAAAAAAATCTCACCTTGATATTTTAACTTCTTTATATCAGCACTTAAGTATTTTAAATTGTCTATATAAAAACTGTCCACCATATACTCCGTCACCTTTCGAAAACGATCCGAAAAAGTTTTTTTATAGTTTTGAGCCATTTAGATAAAATTAAAAGTTATAACCAAGAAAATGTATCGCTGAACTGAAAAGCACGAAGAAAAATAGTAACAAAATCCAAAATGGCTGCGCCCCATGTAGAATGTAGAATGTTTAGGAGGGGAGTTAATCACCACGACCTTATAGATCTATTGTGTGTTCCCCTTTCGTGAGTTATAACGAGTTATAACTCATCATACAGTCTCAGGGCTTTAAGAAAATCCAGTATCTGAGACCGCTCCACAGAGGCCAGATCTCCATTCTCGACATCAGACGTACCAAGGTTCATAGCACGAATGGTCGTCGTCTCGGCGCACTCAGTGATAAGGTGTTCTGGTGTTTCCCCATTTTCCCCACAAAATCTGCATTCGCCGTTGTTTCTCAGTTTCAGCCTACTGAGGTGTTGTGACCCCGTGACAATCCGAAGATTGTTTTTACTTAAATCAAGGAAAACCTTTGATTTTTCTCGATCATAAGTTCTAAGGAACTTTTTCGAATGTCTTAGACCATTGGAGGACACCCATTCCAAGTTACGGATGGAGTCTTCCAGATTCTTCAGTTCCGCTTTTAGTTGGTTCCTGTTTGGAAAACAGAACGGTTCTGGTCCAGTTAGTGGAGTGTTCACTCCTTGTCTAGCTAGATCATTTGCTTTTTCATTGCCTTCTATCCCTTGGTGAGCAGGCACCCAGAGTAGGAGGACTTTATTTTCTTTGCCTAATTTGTTGAGCTTCTCTAGGCATTCTTTGACCAACTTCGAATTGATGGTTACTGAGTTGATCGCGTTAAGTGCTGCTTGACTATCGGATAGGATGGCAATTTCCTGTTTTCGATAGTCCCTATCTAAGATAAATTGTACGCATCTTTCGATAGTTATAATTTATTTAATTTCTAAAATGATATCATGGAATTTTTCCTAATTTCCTATGTATTGTAAGTAATGAAGACTTAATCTATGCAATACAATGATTTATTTGCGAATTTATATTTTTTGGAACATGCCCATTGTTTTTGAACGAAATTCTCAACGGACAACTGACAAATAGTACTAAGGCTTTGGTTGATTCTTTGTGAAACATCGTTGAGATATTAGTATTTTAACTAAACGTTCTCTAACCCAGTGTAAACTCATCATAAATGCAAAACCTCTAGCGAGGGGAAGGGAATTCAAACCTCACAATCTTTTCAAATTATTTATTTCAAAAAATATTTTTTTGTTAAATGGGACAACTTGTTTTAGGAAAAGTTACTTCCCATCATCAGACCCAAAAGACAAAATTCCTTTGACTTTATTAATAAAACACGCTTTTAGATGTATCCAAATTTAATGAGAGTAACTTTATCTCTACATATCTTTCGGCTTGTTGAGCCTTTTTCAAAGTTTTTTTTACTATCCGTCTGACTAGATTGTAACGATATATATTTGATGTGATGGTGGGTTTTAGAAAAAAAGACAGTTAATTTTAAATATAACGTTTAATATGAAACTTCATCATATTTTAATCTGTAACAAAAATGGAGATTTCTATTTAAAATAAGATAATCGCTGTCAGCTTTTGGTATTTTAAATAATTATATTTCTATTTCTTTAAGATCTATTGGGTTTTCGCTCTGAAAAAGAAACTTACAAATCAAAAAAGATATTTTTGTAAACAACATTAAAACTAAATAAGCAAATTTACTACAACGTCCCATACCGCACGTCCAAATGAAATTACGTTTCTACAAGGGAGACACATGAGAAACAAAATATGTTAAAGTGAACCTATGTGTTCATCTAGTTCTAACATATACATATGAGATACACGCAGGTTTATATTGATAGAATTGTGTGATACAGTGTTTACGAGTTGTATACCGTATGCACTCAAGATTCTAAAGAGTTTTTTGTAACGTAACAAATAATTAATAAAATCAGAGATAACTACGAGATGCCCAAGTCAATGTGTATAACTGGTTCCCTAATAGCTATATATAAAAATCCAATGACGGATCCGTTGAATCTGGAGATAGTTGGCGCTGCGATCGGCGCTAAGTGATTCAAAAAGCGCGCCTTTATTTGAATTTAAATATTTTTATATATATATTATAATTACCAAATAAAAGACTAATATAAGAATTAAATTATTTATTAAGAGATAAAAAAATATTTTCAAATATGTTACAATAAAATGATAATTTTAAATAAACATAATAATAAATAAATGGTACAAGGAAATAAAACAAACATTTGAGATACAAATGTTGCAGTAAAAAAACAGTAAAAATGGAATATCCGCCTTTTTCATATGAAAAACCATGACATCAGGGAAAAGCTTTACGTGCCATATGCTTAACGCACGTTAGGGTCCACGTGGAAACACAAACATTCAGCACGGCGAAACAACGTGGCCGCATCCGAAACTCCTTCCAAAGAAAACTTTTCAATACATTGACAAATTTTTTATCCTGTGTCCATCCTTGAAAAAAAAAGTATTATTAGATGTGAATGAATTAGGGTTTCCATACATCCGGATTTGGCATGTTTTAGTTTTTATGGTGTCTGGGGTATTATGCGATTAAACTGTTTCACAAAATTATTTAGTTTTTATGATCAGATTTACCGTACTTTCTTTCAATTTCCGATTGGATTACCCTTAAAATCGATCGGACACCTTAAAAATTAAAAAAGAACATTCTTTCTAAGGTTTCCATGTTTAGGTTTTTAAGGTGTTTATTAGGTGCATACCTAATTATAGTAAAATATAAAATATATTCCTTAAAGTCTTAAAAAATTGAAAATTAAAAGGGTTACAAAATATGTATTTCTTCTTTATGTATGTATATGCTAGAAGAGCTAGAAGAATGTCAGACTGTACTAATAAAAATTACACATAATTAATTGCAGTATGCCATATATGAATTCTCGTATAAGACCATATGAGGAATACATTTTTTTATTTGAAAGTGGAAGACAAAGACATATTATGAAATAAAATATCTTCTTTAATTAATATTATATTTAATGTTGAAATTTTGTACAAAAAATCAACATTAAATAAAGACAATGAAACTTGAAACTAATAGATGTTTTATTTCAGCATATTAATTTGTTGTTTATTGAAATTACTGGGATATATTACCCCATGTCATTTTCCTTAAGCTTGTTTCATATAGACGCGAATCGCGAATTGCGATTTTGCGAAACTGCTCTCATTGGTCCAATTTTAATGATCATGCAGCGCTGTCAGAAATTTTAAGATTTTGGCGATTCGCAAGATTTAAAATTTGGGGGGCGGGAAAGTTAAAGTGTTTTCAACTTTTTGCGAATATTCGCGCGATTTTAAGGTTCGCGTTTGCGCAGAATGGTGTTGTGATCCGGTTATCGATTATTTTGACGACGCTGCCACAAAGTACTAAAGTACAAAGCTGGTACAAAGTAACTGAAAGCATTTCTCCAGGTGAAATGGGTTCTCGTGTATGTTTTTGATATATGGTGACAATTTTTCAACCAAGTTATCAAACTCCTGTACAGACAATCTGTGAAAATTCTGAAAAAATTTGTCCTCATTTCTTGAATTAAATTGCGATAAGCACCTTGTTGCTTATGAAATTTAAATATTTCACATGTCCCAAATGACCTATAAACCCGTTCTATTCTACGTTTTAACAATAAGTAAATGGCAATTTTGCACCTTCTGTTCCAATCCCACAATCGTAATCAATATTCATAATCATTAAACAAATTTAAACTCATATTGTATGCTATAAAATATAAAATAAAGATCGTAAACACGAATAAAAACAAATTAAGTTATCTCAGGTTATGATTTTTTTAGTAACTTTCAGTGGAGCAAAAATGAAATGTCCCTAAAAATTCGCGACTATATGAAATAGGTCCAAATTTTGCGAATATTTTTTGGCGAATCGCTTTTCGCAATTCGCGATTCGCGTCTATATGAAACAAGCTTTAGGAGTGCATATTCCTTTTCAATACTATCCTACAATTGCTTCTTGGTCATGTTGCTCTAAAAACTGAAGAGTGTATATTTGTTTGATGACATATGTTTATGTTAACCCTGATGGTGCTGCAATTTGTTTTAGAACATAGTTCACCTAGAAAATATAATACTGGTTATGTCATTTTTTTTTATGTAATTGTGATATGTTTTGATCTGTAATGTGTTCTGTAATGTGAGCTGTTTTCATGACAAATTAAGAATTTATTCCTGTTGGTTTAATATATAAACAAACATAAACATTGAAAATTTGAAATTTTTAGTCTGATAGTTGTTAATGTTGACTAAATATCATATTAAAAGAAAATAACCATCTATTAAGAATACCGATATTTTATATGCTACACCAAGGATATTTTTATACTTAAATACTTCTATTAGTACTTCTTGAAAAAATATTATAATCTACGTCCTACATCCAATCTAAGTCCAATGAAAAATATCGAATTTTGGATTGTAGCATTATTTCAGAGAATCATAGTGCGTTGGAACAGATGGTTGTATGAACATCAGCATTTTCTACAATACTAAATATAATATTTATTTGGTATTTTAGTATTTGAGATTAATTCTATAAAATTTATTGTTCGTTCTTATAAATGTTGGTTTAATTAATTCACGGTTATTCAGCTCATTAGACACGGAGTAATGTACTGTAGCCAAACGATTTGATTTTTACAAATTGTAAGTTTTGGATTTGTTGTAGGACTATTTATAATTATTTGCAACAAGTACTACAGTGTCCCAAATAAATAAAAATATCAAACACTAGTTAAGTAGATGTAAAAGAGGACTAATTAATATGATCTCAGTATTCGAACTACATACATTAATTGACTATTTGCGTTGATTAATAATTGCTCCAGTACTAAAAAAAAACTGAATTTTGTATGTGTATTAGACAATGTGGTAAAAGTAACACCTAAATTTTATGTCATTTTTTGATAAATGCTTATTTATAATAACAGAGACGTTCATATTCATAACTTTTTAATATATTGATTTCTGATTCAAATCTACATTTATTTATAATAATTTATTAACTAAGACAATTAAATGTGATTAATTAATATTTGGGCGGAAATAATGGTGGTATATTTAATTAATGGTACACTCTTTTGCAAAGATTTAAATAGTTATCTCTTTGTAAACAAATGGGCTAGCAATATTATCGTTTTTAGCATCGGTACAGTCTAAAATGTCAATATTATAAGAAAATGCATTTTCTATGAGAATTTGAAGGTATAGGTAAAACGTTATATAATACAATTAAATTGTGCATCTGATTCACGTAAAATATACAGGGTGTTCCATTTAAATTAAACAAGTTATTGCCGTTTAAAGCTAGTAATTATTTAAAATAAATTTTAATATAAAATAAAATTTTTAGACACTCTGTATAAGATAGTATTATTTTTATTATTGCAACACAAAATTTAGAAAACAGAAAAACTTCAGTACAATATTTGGTTTTAAAAACTTAAATACCCCTAGAGAAATAAAGCATTAAAATTGTTACTGCATTTTTAGGTGAGATAAACCTTAATCAAAGTTATCTTTATTTTAATTGGAGAAACTAAAAATTTCATAATATAGAGAGTGTTCCATTTAAAAAATACAACATTGGTATTTTTTATTTATTCGGAACAATCTGTATCTTACAAAAGTACGTTTAAATTGTAGCTCTAATAGTCCTTAAACAAACCCAAATCTTTTATAATTTGGAAAAATTCAAAATCTTTGGCTACAATACTCCGTGTCGAATGAGGTGAATAACCCTGTATAGCAAGATTACACCTTCGATGGTATTAATCTGAAAGCGCTGTTAGTTCCTTACCTAATTTTTGAGTTAATATTATATTATCCTTTAAATTTATCCCACTATCTAATAGCACTTTTATTTTTCTGTTGGGTATAGACTCATAAGGTAAATAAGTATATAGATATTCTTGTGTGAATTTTCACTATCTTGAAATCACTAAAACAAAGGTAAATTAATAAATGAATTTTTTCCAATATGTGAAAACCAATATTGGAAGACAAAAAAAAATAGTTTACCAGATAGTCCGTTCTTTATGTTTTACCCTCTCTGATTGTATATTATCCTCTCTGATAGTCTTATCAGAAGTTGCAGTGAGGCTCCTTTACCCTATATTTCAGATTTTGTGACTGACATTTCCTACAAATAGAGGGAATATAGGATGTAAATTATTTTATATTACGCTTTGGGATTACCTATGAATGTCGGCAGTTTTTCTACATGATACACAATGATGGTGCTTCAATTATGAAAGAACATGAAGATGATATACCACTTCTTAACCATAAGAAAAGCATGTTTTCCACAAGACAAGTGACGGATTCATCTGTCATACAGCTCTTCACCTCGTTTCCCTTTAGTAGTTTTGTTCTGTTTCTATAAAAATATCAGTTCATTCCACTTTAACTGTACCTACAAATTTTACATATTGCTTATCACCTCTATCTGCAACACGATCTTTTTATAAATACTTATAACTAAGAGATTATAAATACATGTGTAAAAGTTAATATAAACAATTACCTATTAAATTAAATATAAAATATAAAAAAATATATGTTCGAATATAACAAATTTATTTTTTAACTATTTTAAAATTGATTAGACCCGATTACTTAAAATTATTTACCAAAGTAGTAATAGGAAATATTTTATTTAAACTAGGATGTTATAAATAAAACAAAATAGTTTATATAAAGAAATAATAGAATATAAGCTTCTTTACTTACAACCATTTTTATGTTTTCTTTTTGAAAGTGAATTTTCTACACTGGTTAGTTCTTTTATAACTTGAATCACTTTTATTTTATTTTAACAGTGAATATTATGATTTTCAGGCCTATCTTCTATACACTTTCATGGTCATATATTTCTCTTGTCTAGCGAAACCTGATTATGCTGCAATGTTCAATTTTGTTATTAGTCCTCTCTGATTGTATATTATCCTCTCTGATAGTCTTATCAGAAGTTGCAGTGAGGCTCCTTTACCCTATATTTCAGATTTTGTGACTGACATTTCCTACAAATATAGGGAATATAGGATGTAAATTATTTTATATTACGCTTTGGGATTACCTATGAATGTCGGCAGTTTTTCTACATGATACACAATGATGGTGCTTCAATTATGAAAGAACATGAAGATGATATACCACTTCTTAACCATAAGAAAAGCATGTTTTCCACAAGACAAGTGACGGATTCATCTGTCATACAGCTCTTCACCTCGTTTCCCTTTAGTAGTTTTGTTCTGTTTCTATAAAAATATCAGTTCATTCCACTTTAACTGTACCTACAAATTTTACATATTGCTTATCACCTCTATCTGCAACACTTCTTGTTATAAATACTTATAACTAAGAGATTATAAATACATGTGTAAAAGTTAATATAAACAATTACCTATTAAATTAAATATAAAAAAATATACGTTAGAATATAACAAATTTATTTTCTAACTATTTTAAAATTGATTAGATCCGATTACTTAAAATTATTTACCAAAGTAGTAATAGGAAATATTTTATTTAAACTAGGATGTTATAAATAAAACAAAATAGTTTATATAAAGAAATAATAGAATATAAGCTTCTTTACTTACAACCATTTTTATGTTTTCTTTTTTGAAAGTGAATTTTCTACACTGGTTAGTTCTTTTATAACTTGAATCACTTTTATTTTATTTTAACAGTGAATATTATTATTTTCAGGCCTATCTTCTATACACTTTCATGGTCATATATTTCTCTTGTCTAGCGAAACCTGATTATGCTGCAATGTTCAATTTTGTTATTAGTCCCATTAGAAAATAAAATACTGTATTTTTTCTCTACAAAATTACATAACATGATTTATTGTGCTGATGGAGCTGCAAAATATCAATAAATATTTTGAAATTAAAGTACCTTTGTATAAATCAAATGTGAGGACAGTTTTATACATACGTTGAATTAAAAAGAAAATGTGAATTTACAATTTTGTGATTTTTAAATGTATAGAAAAGTTAATCTTTAAAAATGGCCATATTTTAAAAAAACATTGGTATTATTTGACATATAAAATATTATTTTAAAATTTAGTGTAATATTCCCTGCATATTTTATAAAAACATGGAAGTGAAACTATATAACACTTGAAAAGAAGAAGATATGAAGAAAGATATGAAGCTAATTTACAACCCTGTATTTTAAATAACTTGAAAAAATATATACTAGAGCCTAGGGCTTAACTGCTCACCTGAATTAGTTAAATCCTGGGTAACGTTATCACAGAGTCATTCATAGAGCAGGAATAGTTATGTTTCAGTTTTATATCAACCAAATTTTACTATCATCACAAAACAACATAATTACAAAAGGCATTGTGTTATATTTTCAAAGATTCTTGTCATATTTTTGGTCTACAAATACAAAACATTATTAATTTTCTTACTCCTCAATTATTAAAATATAGCTGATCCTCAATGAAAGTTAATATCTGACTCGAAAGTTTATAAACAGCAAATGTCCATCTACAAATAAAATTCACAAATGTGTTTTTAATATAGCATTTTTAAACAAGCTAAGCTGGCTAGCCTCAGGCAAAGAATATTGTATTTTCGTAGTAGAATTATCTTTGACTTTTTTGTCATGGCTTCTCCCATCACCGGGAGAAGAAAATTTTATCAGTTTTATTGCAATACTAAACATATGTTTATATGTACTTACTTTCCAGTATTTTTGGAAAATTATGCATTTTGGCTAAATTCTGGAGTCATCTTTGTTATTTCCTCCATAGATCTATCAATACAACATTTTTCTTGAGCGAAATATAGGCATTGTTCCCATGTTGGTCTTCAAATAAAAATTAACTAATTGCGTTGAAATTCACTAATTATTGTGGTTAATAGATACCTCTGGGTAATTCGCGCAATATATAGGATATTAGTGATCACTTAAACACACATAATATTGCTAATACAACTCAAATAATTTGGAAATTCGCAAGCGAAAAATCGAATCGACAATCGATATTTGATATGAGAATATGAACAATGGCTGCCGCGGCGTCGCGTAGAGCGGGACTAGCGGGAGGCGGGGACTAAAACGGATGCGGAAATAAAAGCAGTAAAATATGTACCGGGTCATTTAAATTTGCGAAACAGCGCCCTCCCACTACAGATGCTAATTTTCCAAAGAAGTTTGATCTGGCCAGAGATCCGGCAGGCCTAATTCCCATATGCGCTTGATCGTCTCGTAGTTGTCTCTGATAAAATGATGAAATCTGACGTCGGTATATGAGACATACAATGTATAAGTCATATGTATATGTGATACTTCGTATCATAGTTGTGCCTATGGTACACACCTTGTAAAAATGTGACATATACACATAATATAAATATCTAGACACTTTGTAATAGTGTACTGTTGTGTCTACATTCTAGCATGAAATGAAGGTATGTGCACGCGCGGATAGCCTCAGCGTAGATACACCGACCAAGTATATCTTATGTTATGTCCTCATGGTGTCCTCTCTCCTTTCTCCTTTCTAGGAGTGGTATGTGTTAGCAGCCATTATGGTTTTATCATTCGGAAGCTCTATATAAATGTTCTGTTTGAGTGTAGTTTAAAAGAGATTTTAAGGTAAGCACAAGTTTTTAATTACCTTGTTACACCTTCCTAAGAGTATTATTAATATTATAGCAGCGAATCTTTCCTTACTCGATGCCCAATTTACCAAATTTTGACTCCAATGAATGAAAACTCCAAATATTTTCGTATAATGATAAAGAGGTTAGCTCTGCAATATAATGTTTTTTAATTTGGAAATAATAAAAATCTAAATGAACCAGAGAGAGAAAGATTTAAACAGTTCACAGAACTTCTTACACTGATATTCGGTAAGTTATTGATGGACCAGATACAGATATGTTTAATATTATTCAATAATCAGTTTCATATAAAATTTAAGGGTGAGATTGTTAATCTGGAAATAAAATACAACAAAGTCCAACAAAGTGCTCGATGAATGAGTAAGTTAACAAACCAACTGCTTGGAGGGAAAAGAGGAGAAAAAAATGACTAAACGAGGTCCACCAAATCGTGGCGATATACCAGTGTTTACCATTTTAGTATGTTGTTATACTAGGTACTGATATTTTTAATACATTTTGATACAAATTCTGTTCTTTTGCAGTGTTTTCTTACTTCTGGTTTCTGCACTGTACATAGTTATTATTATTGTGTTATTTGCGCTATTGCGTTCCATGATGTAAAGAAATATAATAATTTTATTTTTTAACCACTTAATCCATTTTATGGAAGAAAAATGGTACATTTAATACAAAACACAAATGGAACGAATTTTAAAGCTACTTCTCTTGAACTTACGATCGAGATACTTTTGGAAAATACAAAGTTTTGCCTTCCTAATTTTCGTTCTAAAAAGATATAATTGGTATCATTGAATAAATATTTCTTAAAAAGAACGAAAAGTTAGTCATCAAAACTTGTATTATTTCCTAAATTCGTTCATAAGAAGTAGTTTTATCTACCACAAGATGTATATACGAAGCAAAATACATACGTATACACGCGGTAGTCACAACTGCAATGTGTAAACAGAGTTTAGACGTAATACACAAGCACTGTGTATCCTACGGGACACTGTGTATCCCTTACTTTGTGTATACGTAAATGCTATACTGTGACTACATTGTGAGGCGGACGTTTAGTCTATATCTTGAGCTCATCATACGGTCTATATAAGGATCTTAACTCATCAACCTCTAGAATGGTCTATTATGCCCTTTTTGAGTCGCATCTTCGTTATGCCCTTCCATTCTGGGGTACTTGCTGCGCAACAAAATT
The DNA here is from genome assembly GCF_002938485.1 of Sitophilus oryzae. NCBI lineage: Eukaryota > Metazoa > Arthropoda > Insecta > Coleoptera > Curculionidae > Sitophilus > Sitophilus oryzae. The sequence goes on along the minus strand of NW_022145681.1, from coordinate 357,580 downwards.
TGATCTTATTTTCAAACTTCAAAATAAAGCAGTTCGATACTTATTGGGACTGAACAGTAGAACTCACTGCCAGAATTTCCTTAAAAATTTCAAAATACTGACTCTTCCTTCCTTATTCATTTTTGAATCCGTTTGCAAACGGAATCCGTTTGCATTCCGGAAAGGCCTTCTCACAACTATCCACTTAAGAATGCGGAGCACGATATTTATCTGCCAACCCCGAGCTCAGAACTAGTTAAGGGCTCAATACTGTACAATGCCAAAGAAAATGTACAATCATTTGCCTTTGAATATCAAGTCACTTTCATTCTTTCCTGCATTTCGCAAAGCTCTGAAATCATACTTACAGGAGAGAGCCCTATATGTGGTAAACGACTTTTTTGTTGATGTTTAATCATGAACAATTTTGAATTTTAAAATTTTGATCATCTCACACACTGGTTAAAGGTCTGGTATTTAATATTTAATATTTTATAACTCTTGATTTTATGATATATAACATGATTTTATCCATTTACAATTTTCCTTTTGTAAAATTTTCTTGATACGCCTGTGTTCTACAATGTCCATGTATGTTTTATTTGTAATTTTAATGACGGAAATTTTTTTGAATTGATTTGTATTGTATGACATTTTTCTATTATCTGTATATTTGTTTCTGTGCTTTTTTGTTTTATAAATGCTTTGTCGATGAAGCTATTTTAGCTTTTTGTACAATAAAGCGTTGTTTATGTATTTATATAATTCATCATACATGGGGATCTTCCTGTTATAGGGGGGACAGGGTATTTCCCATCCTCGGAAAACAGATGTTCATCCTCTGAGTAGTGGACATCTACCTCCTACGAGGGTATACACCCTTCCACGGTTGGGATTTAGCTCTCCGTACCCTTCACAATCGAGGAGCTTGTCTCCGGCTTAGGTACCCGTGAGGTGGAGGCCGGAGAATCTGTCTCCCATTTCCTCCACCTCTTTAACTTAGTCTCTCCTTAGACCTAATACAGGTGTTATGGCAAATCTATAATAGAGGAAATACATCTTGGTACAATTCCCTGGCCACAACACTACAGCCAGGGCAAGACAATGAGATGCTCCTTGGACCAAACTAAAGTGCCAGAGGGGATTCCCCCTAGCACTTGACCAGGATCTTCCCCACCAACGACAAGATCTGAACAAATAAGTATTTATTATATCATATAAACATGAAAAAAAACCTAAGACCGCAAGAGCAAAACCAGTTTTGCTTATCGCGATATTTTTGTAATCGAATTATCTCTATTTTAAATTTATAACGCATGTAGTTAAATTCTCCTGTCTGGGATATTTTAAGAGTTATTAAACAGGGAAAAAACATTTAACAATTGTAGAATTTCGGAGCAGTGTTACCTTTAATATATTCATATATGCATTATGTTTTATTCAACATTACTCAACTTAACATCATAATGGTATTTTGTATCAAACAAATTTCGTGTAATATCTCGTATTTCTTTCTCCCCTGTTTTTCGCAATAGGATGTACGACGGCGTACAGCTAGGTCTTCAGGATTCGGGCAAATTGTTTTTGCGAGGTGAATTTTTGATAGCAATTTGCATCGAATGAAGTGATTTTATAAGCACGAGAAGGTCGCGCACAGAGAATTCCGTCGGATTTAAAACGTGATAACGTGATTTACGTTGCCTCGAATGCAATTATATATTTATTGTTTGCGAACTTTGTGGCCCAAATTAATGAAACCAGTCTTCCTTGAGTGCTAAAACAAATGGCATGTTTGCTGAAACGTGGCTTTATGAAGTAAAATTGTTCCTAATGGAAAATGAAGCTTGTAAGTTAATTAGCGCCTATATTATTTATATATTTTGCAATGGGTAATAGTAAGTATAATGAAAATAATGTCTATACCTTTGTGCCGCTTTGATTTTTTGTAAACATCACTATGATGACCCAAGTGAGGCCAATTTTTGTTAATTTACTAACTATTTAAAAATTACTAGGTATACCTGATAATTACTTAACGAGGTAAAGCTAAAATACTTTAAACGTTCTGTATATGATTACTTATAGTTTGTTTTTGATTTTTGCTTATGTTATGTTATGTTTAGACTTTTTTATTTTGCTTTTAAAGGCTATCGGTTCTGTAATATTTTTTTGCGTTGGAAAAATTGACGCATATGTTGATAAATGCTGACAATTCTTAAACTTGCGAAAATCGCTGTTCTTTAAATAATTTTTATGTTCGTTAATTTCATTAATAATCAAACATTTAACGTTCTAGATGTTTCATAGTTCATAAAAAATATAAATAAAAAAATCTAAGTATAAATATGTTAGGTATATAAAGAAAAATAGTTTTGTTTATATCACATGAAACCTATTTTCCTTCTCCTTCTTCTTCTTCTTCGGGTTCCATTTCCTAATGGAGGTTGGAAATCATCATAGCATTTCTAACTTTGTTAACGGCTGCTCTGAATAACTGGTTTGAAGTCATTCGAAACCATTCTCTCAAATTCTTGAGCCATGATGTTCTTCTTCTTCCTTGGCTTCTTCTGCCCTTTATCTTTATTTCTATTATGTTCTGCCGCAGGGCATATTTAGGTCCTCTCATTATGTGTCCAAAGTACTCAAGTTTTATCTTTTTAAGGGTGTTAATCACCTCTTCGTCCTTCTGAATTCTGCGTCGCAGTTCTACATTTGTAACCTTGTCAGTCCATGCAATCCTCAGCATACGCCGATAACACCATCTTTCGAATGCCTCAAGCTTCTCCATTTCGGCCTCTGAACCATAGAGTAGAGTTGCAAATATGTAACCCCTTAGCATTCTTAATCTAAGCTTTAAGTTGATGTCTCCACTGCAGAGACATTTTTCGAGTTTTACAAAGGATGCTCTGGCTATTTCTATTTGAGCTTTTATTTCTCCTGATTGATCCAAGTTTTCGGTCAACCAACTACCTAGATATTTATATTTTTATACTCTCTCCATAGGTGTATATATCATCTATTAGAACATTGGCTTGGACATCCTTCTCTTGAGATGCTCTAATTTTTTTTTTTTTTTGTTCTGGTAATAGGTTTACATAAAACGTTTTTAATATTATGTTCATAAAACTATTAAAAGTTATTTTTGCTTAATCTTTACACTCCATTCATATACTTATGGTTCTATCACCCAAAATTACCAATTATGAATTATGAATTTCCTAAAAAGGCCCTATTGATCACAACTAGACATTCAACCATAGTTAAAAAATCACTAAAGAAAAGACCACTATTATAATAAATAAATATAATGAAAAATAAATAAAAATCACCACTAAAGAACTTTTACATTGGCAATTTTAAACAATAATTCCAGAGTTTTATTATATTGAACAGACGATTTCCTTAAGTTAGATTTAGTTATAACCTGTTACTGTATTATATGTATGTATTCCTAATCTGTTTAGACAAATATTTTTTTTTATTATTTAAATTCAATTAAATCAACCTGTTCAAAAAGATAAATATTATAATTTAATTATTAATATTACAAGTTGACAACTATTTCCGGTATAGTTGGAACTGCCGAGCCACATATAATTTATTAACATAAAAGTTAAAATGTTGGAGTTTACAAAACACTCACAATGGTCTGGACAATTTTACCTCAAATATTTATGTAGTTGATTATTTATTGATAAGCAGACTCTCGTTACTCATGAGGACATTTACTAATTTGGATAAAATTAATAAATGTATTAAATAGCAAAACTTGCCTAGGGGTACTCTGCCGCATAGCCACTAATATTCTATTTAACATGTCATTCTATATCTTCCATCTCATTCAATTGTTATTCGGACCTATTTATTAATCAACATCGACAACTAACTACTTTTTAGGTAGATTTCAGATTATATCTATTGGGCAACCCTTTTTTGAGTTATAACTCGTTATATAGTCTCAGAACTTTAACAAAAGACAGTATCTGATACAGTTTTACAGAGGTTAGTTCTCCATCTCCGATATCAGTCGTACCAAAGTTTATTGCACGAATGGTTGTCATCCCGGCGCACTTAGTGGTGAGGTGTTCTAGTGTTTCCCCCATTTTCCCACAGAATCTCCATTCGCCGTTGTTTCTTAGCTTCAAATTACTGAGCTATTCATCGAGAAGACAGTGTTCTGTTAAAAACTCCATGACAATTCGAAGATTGTTCTTATTGAAATCACTGATCTGTCATTTTTATCTATACTAATATATAAAATCCTTAAGTGACTGACATACTGATTAATCACGATCCTGCTCAAACCACTCAACGTAAGAAGCTCAATTTCGGCATACAGGTTGATTCTAGGGTGTAGAGCAGTGATTCCCAAAGTGGTCCAGGTGGACCCCCAGGGGTCCACGGGAGACTTGCTGGGGGTCTACGTAGGCGTGAACAAAAAATGGGGGTCCATAAGATGTTAATGGGGGTCCACGAAAATTTATCTGCTTTTGATAGTAAAGAGCAAAAATGTAAGCATAGTTTTTATAAGGGCCTACCTACATTGTTTTAAGTACCTATCTAAGCAGATAATATTTTAATAAGGCAAGCGACTGTTACTTGTCCAAACTTGCGTATTCGATATTACGTACAATTTCGTGTACAGACTTGCAAAGCGCTATCCGCCCGACAATGCTTAATGCTTGTTCAGACATGAACTTGATCACCACTATAAATACTTGATGCCAAAGGCAAACGCATTCATTTGTTTCCGGAATTTCGAAAAAAAGGCGGAATTTGGAAAAAAAAGTTGTGAGAAAAATTTATATCTGTGTTTGCTAGTGCCGGAGAAAAGTAAGTAACCTACCTTTTTTTTGTTATAGTACTTAAGTATTTTGTTTACGTGTACTAGTCGGTTGATCACAACGGCCTGTATAGATAGGTAACTTAATAACTTACAGATATTTTAATTGTCCTCTTTCGATTTGAAGACAAACACAGCACGTTTTATTCAATTGTTTTTTCACGAGAGAAACACTGCCTCTCTAAAAAGGCCGAATAAGCAATATTGCAGAGCAATTAATTTTGTAATTTTTCTTGCAAATAACTACTAATTTTATAAAACAGTAATTTCATAATCATTTTAAATTGGTTTTGAAGTAACTATTTTATCAAAACTATTCCTTTTCGGAAAGAGCGAGCGGTGCGCGGGCGACGGGAAAAGGGCGGGGCTTGGACTTCGATGCCAGTTTGTCACGTTTTAACAATGAAGCCGCAGACAAAAAATACGCAAATACACGGAGCGCGTGAACTCATTGATTTAATAAAATGTTAGTTATCGTTTTTATGGACAATTTTGGGATTTCGACTTTTATTTTTTCCTACACAAATATGATCAGTATTCGATACTGAGTACACCAATTTTTATTTATACTATTAAAAATTAGTGGTAAATTATGTACTTTAAAATTGATACCGTTTTGTGAAAACGTCTGTATTTGTCTCAGCGGTTTATTAGTTGGTCCCTTTACAAGCCGTAATTCTATTTCCGCGTGCTGACAAAGGCTGCGGTGTGATACCTATATTCAGAAAAAAACTTGGTTACTAAAACATTTTTTTACAGGTAAGGTAACTGACACGAAACATGGCTACAGCAAAGAAAAAATGTCGACAATATAGTATCGATTATTTGAAATATGGTTTTGTTCCATCAGAGGCAGACAAACAATTGCCCATGTGCCTATTATGCAACAAAGTTTTGAGCAATGACTCTATGAAACCATCAAAGCTCGAAGATCATCTAAAAAGGTGTCATACTGATAAAATAGGTAAAGATTTAAAATATTTTCAAACATTGAAAGAAAAATATGGAAAGAGACCCACCATGCACAGTATGTTCGCTTCAACATCTCAAAGTAACGATGATGGCTTGCGGGCATCTTACAATATCTCATTACTTATAGCAAAGTACGCTGGTTGTCGAAAGGTGCATGCTTAACGAGATTTTACTCTGTTTTCGATTCCATATTAGAGTTCTTAGAAAGTAGAGATCCAGATTTAAAAGAAAACTTGATCAAATTCAAAGCAGACATTGCGTATTTGACAGATTTGTTTAAAAAAATTTAATGATATTAACTTGCAGTTACAAGGGGACAGCCTGAATTTAATAAAAACAAAGGGGATAATTTCGGCTTTTCTTGGGAAATTGAAATTTATGAAGCAAAACATTAGTCGGCGCGAATTCTCTCAATTTCCAAACTTGTCGCAGGTAGAATGTATTGATGAGGATATCCATACCTACAGTCAACATTTAAGTGCTCTGCATGATGACTTCAAAACCAGGTTTGAAGATATACTGACGATGGATATACCACCATGGATCATAAATCCATTTGATGAAACGGAAGTGGCCAATGTTGTATTACAAGAGGAGCTGCTCGAGCTAAGCACTAATGAGGAGCTGAAGGTGAAATTTAGAAAAGGCTACCCAACATTTTGGCTGCAAGCAGAAATACCCGAAAAATATCCTGGACTGTGGGAAATCGCAAGGAAATTTTTAATAGCTTTTCCCTCGTCATACCTTGTCGAAAGGAGTTTTAGTGCCGTTACAAACCTCTTAACAAAAAAAGGAGCAAATTAAACATCACAGAGCGGGGGGATTTGCGGTTATTGCTCACAAAAATAAAGCCAAACATTGATCGTTTGCTGACACTCCATCAGATGCATCCTTCCCATTAATTAAAATTATGACCTGAACCTATATTACCTTAATATTTTTTCTTGTAATTCTATTCTTTTAATAAATAAAGTGATATAAAATGTACCATTTTTCGTTTTATTTTACATATCGGAATATAGGGACAGAACTCAGAAGTGACACAATTTTTATTTTTTGGCGACTTTAAGAATGTGGTAGAAATGTAGCAGCAGGGGGTCCACCGAAACCAGTAAAATTTTGAAAGTGGCCCACGAGAAAAATAAGTTTGGGAACTACTGGTGTAGAGGTTCGATAAGAAGGGATTTTTTGAAATATATTATTATATTTTTTATTTAAAAAACGGTCAAGTTTCCGAAAAAACGCTTAAACACGTATATTTTATTTTGTTTTTTGACATATTTTAAGATTTTTTAAAAATGTATACAGGGGGTTTCAAAAAATCTGGTCATTGATTAATCACGATCCTGCTTAAAGCGCTTGACGTAAATAGCTGATTTTTGGAAAACAGATTGACTTTAGGGTGTAGAGGTTCGATAAGAAGGGATTTTTCGAAACTCGAATTCTAAGGGGGTGAAACTATCCCTCAAATATTAAAGTATTCTTTATTTAAAAACCGGTGAGTTTTTCGGAAAAACTCTTAAACACGAATATTTTATTTTGTTCTTTTACATATTTTAATATTTTTTATAAATTTATACAGGGTGTTTCATAAAATATGACCATTGAGTAATCACGATTCTGCTTAAACTGCTTGACGTTTAAAGCTGATTTTTGGCACACAGATTGACTGTGGGGTGTAGAGGTTCGATAAAGAGGGGTTTCTCGAATCTCAAATTCCAAGAGGGTGAAAACGCCCTTCAAATATTTCAATATTTGTTATTTAAAAAACGGTTAGTCTTTCGGGAAAACGCTTGGACAAGCATAATTTATTTGTTTTTTTTACATATTTTGAAATTTTTTAAAAAATCATACAGGGTGTTCCAAAAAGTTTGGTAATTTCTTAACAACGATTCTGCATAAACTGCTTGACGTAAAAAGCTTATTTTTGGCAAACGGATTTTTTGAAAGTCAAATTCCAACGAGATGAAAACTACTTCTCAAATATTACCAAGTTATATAATAATATCACCATATTGTTTTTTCTCATGCTGACACAAATGCGAGAAAATTTTATCCAGTTTGCATGTTAATGGAAATTCTTGTATTGCTTTATCATCACCATTACAAATGATTAATTCGACGCGAACGAAGTCGCTGGTACACGCTAGTCGGTTATAAGTCCTGAAAAATTTCTTCGGGTGTCACTCGAAGAATGTTGGATGGTTACCATTCTAGATTGCGTTTTAAGACCACATTTTAAGACCACATGAATAGAAAAAACATGGGCTTAGCAAAGTGTCAGTCGGTCCTTTCGTCATCAAAAAACTTCATTTGTCAACAACTATAAATATCAGAGACACGAGAAAGTTGTTGGGTTTTCTAAATATTATTCTCTACAAAATCGATCTTTTGACTTTATTTTGTATATCCCTTAGTTTTTGAGTTAATAAAATGATTCACTTTAATAAATGTCAAATATTTAACAGCCACTACTTATGCAGACATTACTCACATGTATATGTTGAAGGCAGATGCCGAATTCGGCCTATGTCCGATATAATTAGACATATGACGATTATAATTAAATATACCTACCTATATCCACAAAGGTACGCGGAAAAGTTTTGATTGCATCGGTTTTAACTTCTATGTGGAGGGTGTTAATCTTTTGTTGTTATATTATACCAAAAAAAGATTAACCCCCTCCGCAAAGAAGTTATATAAAGACTATTTATAACCACGAAGTTGCACGCATCTGGCAAGTTTAGTATGGACAAATGACCATATGTCTAATTATTTCGGACATAGGCCGAATTCGGCATCTGCCTCCAACATATACATGCATATAATAAAATACCAACCAAAGCCACACCATTTTATAGAAATGATTAAGCTTTCTTCATAAATTACTAATTCAATTATTTATTTAAATTAACATTAAATGAAATTAATACTAAAAATAATAATAATTTAATACTTAGTCCATAAAGATGATGGAACAAATTTCTTCTGTAGTTCAAAGAAGTAAGCAGGCAAGATAGTTTCGTTTATACTTTTGACATGTTTTACTTTCATCCTGAAAGAACTCCCTTTAGAACTGGTAGATCCTTTTAAATCAAATATTCTTTAGAGATTGGACATGAAGCAGTTCTGCTGTTGGATAAAATTTTGTATGGCACTCGCGTGTTATAACATATAAGTCACTTGAAAAAATTAGCCCTCTAGGCCTACGGCCTCGAGGGATAAACATTGAAAATTAAACAGCGTAACTTATATGTAAGATAATACACTAGTACCATAAATAACTATTTTTTATTGAGTGAACACATCCAAAAATTTTAGCCAGACTCACAAATTGTCATTTACAGTTTGACAAATATAGGAAGAGATTTGGGGATAGCACCGGTCGGCGCACACGATAGAGAGAGAACGCATTCGGCGGAAGAGAGATGTAGTTACGCTACAAAAAATCCGATTCAAGCAAATTTGTGGGCTGTCCACTGCGCATCGAGGGGCGTCTCTTATTTTATATTTCTCACGTCTCTAGCTATACTTGTTAAGTTGTACCCAGGCAGAGACCAGGGCCCAGTCACTCTTATGGAGCATTAAATTACAAATTGACAATTCGGCCCACTATAGATGGTGCTAATTTACGTCGTGTATATATGGTTGCAGAACAGTTCGTCGTGTATGTATGGTTGCTTCAAACGTTACGATTGGCTCGGTCTTTAAATTCATATTATAAATTTTGCGATTGATTTTCCTCTTCCGTCCACACTGTACTTCAAATACTCCTTTATTTATGGTTCAAACTATATTTAAGCTGCCTATATTTTGTTTTTAATACAAAATGTATTTCTCGTGCTTTTTATTGTATTCCGACTCCAACTTTTTCATATTATATTATTCAAAGATATCCATATTTCTTAGTGCTTTTTGAATTATACAACTGTGATGAACTGCAACGAGATGAATTTTCAAAGTATAAGCAGCCTGTAGGATAAATTTTACATATACATTGTAGCAGGCTGAATTCATAATTTATTACCACAAAGATATAATTCTCGCAAAGGTATCTGGTGGTGTAGGGGATATGGCTCTCGTCCATGGTACAAAGAAAACAAGGTATGATCGATAGCGGCTCCAGTTTCGTTAAGTTTGCGCATACCACCTGTGACGTCATACGCCATACAAAAAAAATATCCATATTGTTCAATTGCCACTAATAAAAAAAGACCTAAAATAGGGAAGAATTAGGACATAACCCCAAAAGTTATGTTTTGACATCGAGCTTGACATTTGAAAAATTATTTTCACATTTTGACACAATCAAATTTCACAGATGACACAATCTATTTAACAATTTGAAATTGGCGCGTAGAGCTTGCCGACCAATAGTGCCGTTTATCACCTGTGACGTAGTGACCAACCTGCGCAATATCATACCTTGTATTCTTTGTGTCATCTTTGGCTCTTGGCTTTGTGGCTCTCGTCTAGCAACACGAAGGTAGCCGGTTCGAGTCGTGCCGCAGACACAACTATTTGGGACTAGGAAAATAAATACAAAAACTATAAGTTTTTAATTTTTGATTAAGTATAAATTTAGTAAACCTTCCTAAAAAATATTATGTTAAAACAACGATATAAGATAAAACTATAACTGATATTAGAAAAATAATTAGGTGACTCTAATTATTGAAAAAGGCGCTACATTTTAATAAAAACCAGAGTTAAATTTAACTCTATTGTACATTTCTCCCCACACATAACTCTGGAAAATGTTAAGCCCATAAAGATAACGCAATTACATAAAGCTTATTTATAACATTTCATAAAACTTTTATCCAAAGTACTTTACTTATAAAATTTTAAACTGGATATACGGGCAATAAATTAACCTGTTATGTAAATAATAAATCAGCGATAACCATGACACATTGTTTACGTTTTATTAAAAAAAGAGGAATAATAAAAGGCACAATTAACTTTGAATTAGCACCGCGACGACAGTGTCTTTATATTTTAATCTGTTCAAACTCCAACTCTTTGTCGTTAGTTTAACCGCTGCATACAAATGCAAATAAAATAATTAGGTTCATAAATCTAGTTATTAATAAACCCTTACAGATTTCTTGTAGTTTAAAGACACGCAAGGGTTCATGCATTAATTATAAATTACAGGGGGTTGTGTAATAGTTTAATTTTCCATTTCATGCCTATTAACGTAATAAAGTTGTGTTATATTTACTTTGATAAGCAAATAGTTACTTTGTTCCTGATCACGACCTAAATTTCGTCTGAAATTATTGCAAATTAAATTTATTTCAATTATACCTACATATGTGAATAAATATGTGTATCAAAGGTATGTCTCACAGAATGAGGATATGAGTGCCAATTTTCGTGTGTACGAAGAGTACGGTCAACATGCTTAGTAAAATAAGATGTAGTAAATAATGACAGAAAGCAAGTATTTTCCAAGCGCATGGAATCTAGCGTCAAATTAAGTGATTATGTAATAAATACTTCGTACTTTTGCTCTCTCCGACTTACTAGATTGCCATAACGATTCACTCCTATACACGTCAACACCGACCCAAGGTTTCGCTTACCAGCAGGGTGTCACTGTAAATGTCCGAGATGCGGTAAAACCGAGGATAAGCGCGCTAAATCAAGGAGTTACCAAAAGCAAGTGGTAAAAGCTCGAAAACTTCTTTATTTTGCTTCCATTTCGGACTTTTACCGGACCCAAACAGTAAATCTTAGGATTTACCACACCGCATTGGTAAAAGTAGGAATTCTTTTTCTGGTTATTTAGCCTGGTTATTTGGGGGGTGTTAATGCATTGGTTAGTTATTTGGTTGTAAACTTACCTTTACTTAAGTTACGTAATCGAGGGCACGATTTTTAAATTTATTGTTGCCAACCCTAGAGATATTCGGCGCCGTGCTGACTAATTGAAATTTAAATTTCGCGCTGGGGATTCAGGTGGTAGCTCTGTTGTAAAAATTGTCAAGTTACCGCATTTATTTATTTATTTCCTGACGTCATTCGTTTTGACACTTTAGTTTTGTATTACGAGTTTTGAGTTTAAATAAATAGTATTGTAATATTTTAAGCTTAAAAATGTTTACTAGCAGACCTTGCAGTCGAACATTGTTATTATTAGAACCTCTTTTAGTGCGAAGGGTGCAAAATAGCTTAATAGCCGTAAAAAACTCATCGCAACTTTATTAGAATATTTTGAACGGGAAAGCGGTAGTAATGGCCCTTTACGTCCGTTAAGTGCTGTTAAGAAGGTGAGTTTTGTTGATGCAAAACTCAAAGCAAAATTAACGCATAATCGTATATTGTCTTATAAGTTTTATTGTCTGTATTTTAGATCAGTTATATTGGCCTAAAATTACTTCTGTTTATTATTTCTTGCTGAGGCAATCCTTTTTTTCATGACTGATAAGAATTTATCAATAGTTTTTATAAATTCCCAAAACAGGTATATTCGCTCGAAATGCTCGAAGTCGTTTTTTAAGATAATTTTATTTGAGTGCGCGGCTGTTGTCTGTTAAACATTTAAATCAGTAAAATGAACCCTAACGTATGTCAAAATCGCAATCTCACCCCCGAAGAGTGTGCTGCAGTCATTATTTGAAGAAGGCTTGTCTCAGGTAGAAATAGCGGAAACACTTCATGTTGGACAATCAACAATCTCGCGAGCAAAAAGAAGATTCCAGGACATTGGAAATAACCAGAGAAGACCAGGCCAAGGCCGTGGCCGAATAACAGATGCCCATCAGGATCGATTTTTGAGACTTCAGGCTCTGCGAGAAAGGTTTGTGACAGCTACATTACTCCGCCATAATTTTATAAAGCGATATAACCAACAAATAAGCAGCGATACGATAAGCAGACGTCTTAGAGAGAATAATCTGAGACCCAGAACGGCTGCAACTGGACCACCGTTGTCCCCAGAGCACCAAATAGTCCGACTGGCTTTTGCTAGAGAGCATGTAAATTGGAAAAACCATCAATGGTCGAACGTATTGTTCACAGATGAGTCTAGGTTTTGCCTATATGGCAACGATCGTCGTATTCCAGTATACAGATGGTCGGGCGAACGATTTGCGCAATGCTGTATATAACCAAAACATGCTTATGGTGGTGGGTCGCTTATGGTATGGGGCGGCATTAATATGGAAGCTCGACCAGAACTGGTGATCATTCAGAGAGGCCGTTGCCTGCTCACAAGTACATTGTGGACATTTTGGAGCCTCAAGTGGCTCCCTTTATAGGGGACAATTTTCTCTTTATGCACGATAACGCCAGGCCACATATTGCCAGAGTTGTCCACAATTACTTGGAGGAGATCCAAATCGAGACGATGAATTTTCCAACGCATAGCCTAGACCTCCATCCCATCGAACCTATCTGGGACATGATGGATAGGCGTCTACTAGCTCTACCAAATCCATCCAACAATTTAAATGAGTTATCGCTAAAACTAGAGGAAGTATGGGACGCTATCGGGCAAGATGAAATCAGGAATGAGGTTTTTAGCATGTCCAGACGTTGCCAGGCCGTAATCCGTGTCAGGGGAGGCAACACCCGTTATTAAACCGTGCCTTCTGATTATTTTTTGTAATGCTTTTGTACTGCGTTTTGCACATTATTCTTTGAACCACTGTATCTTCTTGTTTAGCTAGTTAATTTCTTTGAAATTTATTATTTTGGTAACGAGTTGCCTAACAAATACATAGTAATTTTACTTTTGAATTCATTTTAGATCTTCCAGAAAATAAACAAATCAAATTATGCGTTAATTTTGCTGGCGAGTTTATTTATAATTAGTTTATTTTTGTTTTACAAAATATTTTGATTAAAAGAAATTATATAAAAGTGGGCAACGCTGTGCCGGTCATACTTAACCACGTGACAGAAAAGTTTATTTGTTATAAACTGTACAATTTTATTAGCCTTTCGATTTTTTAAATAATATACATAAGAAAGAGAACAATTTTATAACGGCTATAATTTTCCGCTCCTTGGTACTTTTGTTAACTTTAATTTTAAAGATGTTTTTGTCAATTTGACACAGGTTTTATTTCTATCTCGAAAACTATTAGAGATGAATACAAGAAAAAAAGTAAGTTTTCAAAAATCAAGTCAAATTATACCTGTTGTTCTCTTTAGAAAAACAAACATGCTACCACATTTGAAATGATGCAGCAACATTGTAACGTTGAAAATATTTTTAGAATGATGGAGCATGTGCCTTTATGTAAAAATCCAAATTTTCAAATAATCTTTTTACCCATAAATGTCTAAACGTACCATCGATCGTGAATGTACCGTGAATCACCCTATTAAATAGGCTCGTTGAAAACAATTCATTTGAAAACACAAAAAATTCTATTAAAAAATCATAATTCACATTACAATATTAATTTTAAATGCAAATTTAATTAAAAAAATGTTAAACTAAATTTGTCTCAAAACTTCCAGACTTGCAGCAAAAACAAAGAAAAAAGTTCTTAAACTAAAACATGTTTATATGTATGCTCATATGGCACGTCTCTCCGGTTAAAGGTGTGAAATTTCTTGAATCGCTATAAATTTCAAACTTTCCCAACTATTTTTTGATATTAACTGTATGAAACAATTTTAACTTTATAACTAGTTCTGGCGTTTGAAAACTGTATTATTTATCTATCTAAAGTTTCAATGCTCTTGCCTGGATTTTGCAATGTTTCAAAACTGAATTTTAAGTAGTTATTCTATAATATGTCTAAATATTGTTATTTGGCTGTACTTAAACTGCCGTTAAACGGTAGCTTGCTAAAATTCCGTTAATAGGTATGACGTCGTTGATGTGACGCACTTGACGGCTTTATGAAATATAGGAATTTTAGAAGGACTAATAGTACGAGAGCTAGCAACGTCGGAAAAACAAGTATTTTAAGACGTCTGGCTCTTTGATATATCTTTTACTATGCTCTCTAGAACAGCATACGGCCCGTCTGGCTGCCGATACCCGTTGCGTTCCCTACTGCGCATTGAAAGAAGATCCTATATTTTTATTAGTCCTTTAAATTCTAGTATCGAATATTAATCGGACATGTCTCCATAGCGCAGTGCGTAGAGTTTCCGACCACGAACTGAAGATTGAGAGTTCGAATCCGGGTCAGCTCAAAGAGTTTTTTATTTTATTTTCGTTTATATTGTGATTGTAAAGTATTAAATATTTGTTTTTGAATCACCATAATTATTTTTTAATACTTTACTATCAGAATATAAACGAAAATAAAATAAAAAAGTCTTTGACCTGACCCGGATCGGAACTCTCAATCTTCGGTTCGTGGTCGGAAACTTTACGCACTGCGCTATGGAGACATGTTCGATTTATATTCAATACTATAATTTATAAGACTAAATTAATGAAAAATATAGGATCTTCTTTCGATGCGCAGTAGTGAACGCAACGGGTATCGACAGCCAGACCCAAAGTATGCTGTTACAGAGAGCATAGTAAAATATATATCAAAGAGCCAGATGTCTTAAAATACTTTCTCGAAAACGTTGCTAGCTCTTAGACTATAACCAACGCTATCCACCCCACCAAATAACCAACTTAACCAACGCAACTAACCTCGACACTGATAAAAAAATATAAAAAACAAATATAAATTAGTAAAAACCAACCAACCCCACCAAATAACCAACTAACCAATGAATTAACACCCTCCAAATAACCACGCTAACCAACCCGCCAAATAACTAAACCAATCCAACCAAAAAGAGTGAAACCAATGCAATAAGATCACGCTATAAGCAAAAAAAAATATAAAAAAGTCTTGGTCGGCGTGAGATTTGAACCACGGACCATTCGCTCACGAAGCGATAGCCTCAGCCACGGAGCCACAGGCGCTCTTGCAAAATGTTTATAGCTAGGCATTACTTTCCGCCGACATGAACGGCACAATATCTATTAACGGCATTTTAGTAGGCTACCGTTTAACAGCTGTTTAAGTACATCGTTGTGATTTTCAGTTATCATTTTTAACGTGTCTGTTTGGATTGAAACGACATAAGAATATGTCCTGTATACAAGCTATACACATATTTTTGACAGGCAGTTTTTTTTTTCAAAAATGGTCAATGTTAGATATAAAGTGTTTCATACCAAAATTCATAAAATTTTACAGAGAATTTAAATATGTAATAAAAAATGGGGGAACCAATTTAAAATAAGAAAGTTGTCAACTTCCGGTATATCCGGAAGTGCCGCCACATTGAAAATATTTTTAATCGATAGATCTCGTTGTGAAACTATGATGTGCAAGAAATCTCCGAGCTAGATGTTGTAGTTCTCTAGAAACTTCTAATGCACGCTCGGCCTGGGACACCCTGTATAATATAAAAATTAAACAATATTCTCCATAGTAATCAAAATTCATAAAGTTTTGTAATAGTATGTGCACCCCTCTCAATTTTTAATTGTTCGAATTCAATCTGCAGGTTATTGCAATTAAAAATTATTTTCATTCGTCTGTTAATTCAATTTATGAGAAAAGCAATTTATCAAACTAAATTTAACATTAAATTGCACTATCTAATTCCATATAGTTTCTCGCAGACCTAGAAATTTCTCGACTTATTTTGTTTGTTTGCTCTGGGTCATCATCTTAATGTTGTTAGCTTTGAGTAAACAAAGTATATTTCAGAATAATTGTTTGCTAACCTTACTGATTTAAATTATAGCTGTACCAAATCTCTACTTATCCTATAAATATAATTTATAATAGTAATCTAGTCAAACTCTTTCCCCCCCTCCCCTGTTTTGCAGTACTAATTTCTTCTATTTTTTATGGTTTTTGGATGCTGAATTCGAATATGAGGTTTGCTAACAAAATTTCTAAGAGAAAAATGCAAAAAAGTCGCAAGAAATTGGATGTTTTGCAATTTTTTGTTTACATATTTAAACATATTAACTTTTCGTAGATAATTTTTCTCCAGAGCCGGCAGTTTGTCAGTTGACTATTTTTAATAAAATAAAAACAGTTTGGGTACCTAGGTCGACTCCGCCTTAAATGAGTACTTAGACCTTAGACTTAGACGATGCACTCTGGATTCATCCGCTCGTCCTAGTGCAAGACGTAAGGATGGGGTTGGCGGATCCTGCTTTATTGCGCAAAGCTTTGAAGGTTTACCTGTCCACTCATCCTGCCATTCCCTTTCTGTTCTTTTATGCAGTAGTACTTTAAAATCCTATTTACTAATATAAGGGAAATCAATGGTATCTCTTCTAGCAGCTTGCTGAGCAGCTTCATCTGCCATTGTGTTGCCAAGTAAATTAGTGTGGCTTGGGACCCATACAAAGGTGAGTTTGTTTCCCCCCCTATCTGATAAGATTTTTCTTTAAATTTCGTTAACAAGAATGATAGGGGTAGTTTATTTCAACCCCTTCCACTCATTTTAAAAAAGTGAAAAAATTACCAGAAAGTGTGTTTTTATAACAGTAATGCTTCCATAAAATTTTATTAATCTATCTCTTTTCGTTTTCAAGATAAAAAATAAAAACATTATTTTTCCGCCATCTTTGTACCGCAATATCTCCCTAATGGTTGACTTTTGACCCAACGTTTATGAAGCAAACTACCCTTTATTTTGGACAAGAAATCACCCCCTGAAGTTTTTCGCATTTGTTTTGAAACACCCTGTATAAAGAAAGAATGAAATCTAGGCTTCAGATTAAGTGAGTATGGAATAAATACTTCGAATTTTTCTAGCTCCGGCTTAAGAGATCGCCATCACGATTTATTCCTAAACGTGTAAACAATGACCCAAGTTTTGCTTGCCGGTAGGGTATCTATGCTAAGGCACATCCTTGTTTACTTATTTACCATTTTTTGGACTTGGAATCAAATCAATTCAATTGGAATCGCAATAGACTTATATTGAAAACCACTCATCATTAACTGTTTAAACTCTATAATATTATAAACAACATATATGCTCACTAGCATAAACTTATAATAACAATAATCCACAGACATATCTTTGGTATTAATTAATGAACATCAAAGTGAAATTCTTCATAATAAATGCCTTACACAAAAGATATATAGAATTTATTACAAATTATAAAGTTGGATATTTTGTGAAAATATTATGTTACAAGTAGCTTTTGAGGGTTTTGAGGTAATGCATAAATTTATTTAAACGATCTAGATCTAGTTAGTTGTAACTTCTATAGATATAACTTACAAATATAATGAATAAGAAGACTTAATTACTGTATGATATGGATATTTCCCTCAATTACTACGGATTATAAAACATCGACTATGACTTTAAAACCATTATTTATTTTCAAATGTCACTAAAATGTATTAATTTATGTGATGCGATTGACAATATAAAAAGGCCATTTTAACATCTAGGCTTAAAAATAAAGCGTTTTTCCCCCGAAGCACAAAGTACAAATACTTATTTATGGTACTATTGTGTTACCTTACATATAGTCACGCTGGGAAATATTTAGCTAATTTTCTCAAGTGACTTCTATGTTATAACTTTTTATTCTTAATCTAAGGTTATAACACGCGAGTGCCATACAAATTTTTATCCAACAGCAGAACTGTTGCATGTCCAATCTCTAAAAAATAATTGATTTAAAAGGATCTACCAATTCTACTTTCATTGTTGCGAATTAATAAATTACGAGGGTGCGTTTTTTTTTGTAAATAATAAATATCACTGACATTAAGACGACATTTAGATAAATCGGGATTTTCTAACGATAAAATAGTGAAATATCAACCAGCAAGTCAGATTTTAAATAAAAGTGATTCAGGAAGATCTTCTGCAAGAAATTATTAACCAGGCAGAGGCGGCTACAGCACAAATACTGCCAGAATACTGCGGGAATTCCTCTGTTTTTTTTCCTCAGGTAAGATTTTACAGACGATGACAGAAAAATAGCAGATGACGTCCATACCAATCCATTTATTTAACTACAAAAAGTTTCTAATATTCTTTAAGTTAACTATGGATGGGTTTATATACAAATGCGTCATGCGTCATCTCTTGTTGTTTTTAACCAGT
This sequence comes from Sitophilus oryzae, assembly GCF_002938485.1. Taxonomy (NCBI): domain Eukaryota; kingdom Metazoa; phylum Arthropoda; class Insecta; order Coleoptera; family Curculionidae; genus Sitophilus; species Sitophilus oryzae. The sequence continues at coordinate 338,703 of NW_022145681.1, read as the reverse complement.
TTTATTGGTTTATTTCAAAAATGGCAGATCATATTTCAATATTATTGGTTTGACGGAAAGATGAAATACAAACGAACGCCGATGCGTGTGAACTCGTCTTAAAATTTTTGAGAGTTGTGTGTCAAGCTCTTGCCAAATTATAGTTTATAATTTTGTGTCAAATTATGTCAAATAGAAATGATAAATATCTTGCATTTTGCATTTTGGACTGTGTTATTATGTGTTTCGTGTTTTTTTTTAAATTAAGTGGAGAAAATCTCGCGGGAAAATGAAGTGTTGATTCAGACCATAGTTTACAGTTAATATTCTGTGCCCAGAGACCGCCAGAGACAGTATGCCATAATATGACCTGAGAGTTGTAAATAGCCACAAATAAAGTTTGTATACTATCTTGTATATGATACCAAAAACTGGAGTATCTGTAAAATAGCAGCACAAGATAGGTAAATAATGATCATACTGAATAATTATATTGATAAATGTAACAATAAATGCAGGAAGTTGCTTGAGCTTGAAACACGGCTTGAAAGCAGGAAATCTTTTTTATATCTTCTTTTGGTATGTGGTGTTTTTTTTTAATACACCCTTAACACATAATTAATTAACACATATTGTAATTGTTATTAATAAAATAACTGGATTAGATTTTTTCAATTTTATACAGTTTTTTTCACAATATTTTGAAGTAATTACTTGTCACTCACAACCATACCAACTTATTTCTTTCTAAAAAAAAATAAACTACTTTGAAAATAAAATGACAGACACATCTATCACTGTCAAGGATCTTGTCGTTGGACAGACTATAGTTTGTTATAACTTCAAAAACTCACGCGTGTGTTTTTATTTTTTTTTATTATTTATTTTATATGCATATATACATGTGAGTAATGTCTGTATAAGTAGTGGCTGTTGGATAAAATATATTTTTAAACCAACATTACGTGTCAAATTGAACAAATGTATCCATTGTTGCTCCATATACAGGATGCGTTCTCTACGGTAATGTTCTCATCTCTGTGGGTATCTTGGAAACTACAGGAGCTGGAGAGTGCGTCAACTAGGAAAATAATTGCAGTTTTGTGAGGACAAATATAGTAATGTAAACGCCACGAATGGAGTGATTCATTGCTTGATGAAGTTAGAATCGACACGCGCGCTATCATTTTTACATTTAAAACGTAAATTTTTACCGCAGACGTAGGTTTTTAAAGGCCCGGTCTAATAATCTGCCTGCGCTCCTCCTACTTATTCTAAAATGTTAGCGTGAATGATAAAGACGATACTATATCGCGTTTCTTTGATTGATTCGTTTTTGTGCGTCAGTCCATTGGTGTGCTCGCAGTGCGACCAGTGGGACATTCCAGTTTATATTTATAACCAAATATATATTTTGACAAGACTTTGGCAGTTAAAACAACAAATTACAACAGATTATATATTGATTATTATATGACTTAAAACACCACGACACTGGAATTGAGTTCTATGTGACCTTGAACAGATTAGTTCACATGGTAGCGACCGATGAATCACTCCCAAACATTCGTGGCGTTTACTATATGCATATTTTGGATTTTTGAAAAAGTTAATGGCTTACTAGATATTTAAAAAAAAATCGGTTGTATTAAAAAAGCGCCCTAATTCCATTATAATCTATTTTATTTATTATATATTTTTTATCTAGACAAAAAGTTTTCAGATAAAAGTGGTAGATAATCACATCCTTAATAAGTGTCCTGTGTTTTCTCTTCTAAAGCCTGTCATTTTTGATACATGACACAAACATATGTTTTTTAAATGGAAACCATAGTTGGTCATGACTTCAGTCAAGCGCCATTTTTTAAGCTTCCCAGCGATATAAGCTGTAATATCGTTTTTTTATTACTTTAAAAAAATATAAATATATATTAAAAAAATATACCGGATGCGTCTCAAAAGTGGCTCACCCCTATAACTATTTTATTTTTTTCAGTTAAAAAAAATAAGATTTGGTATATTAGTATATGACATAAATTAGAATTTATTGACGTATTCGATTGTTTCCGGTCACTTCCTGTTTCACCGGAAATGACTACAACTTTTGATTTTTAAATGGCACCCTCGGTATTTTTTTACTTTATTTGACGTTGACCCGTGAACGGTAGTTACGCTTTTTAGAGGACGGTTTTCAAGACATATTAGAAAATTTAAATTTCGTGACCCGCGCATGAAAAAAAAAAGCAAGAAATGTTAAAAATTATTGTTCTCAACATAATCATAATTATGCAAGCTCGGGAATAGGAAGAGGTGGACCAATTGCATGGGCCTCCTCGGTCACCTGACCTATCCGACTTATTTTTTTATGCGGTATGGTTAACAACAAGGTTTACTGGACAACTTATGAATCAAGAGAAGCACTCGAAGAAGCTGTACGGGAGAAGTTTAATAATGTCGACCGCCGTTCTGTGACAAAAGCTTGTAATTCAGTTTTAAAAAATGCATTTAATGTACTCAAGACAATTATGGATTTTTTCAACATTTGTTAAAATAACTTAAAGTGTATGTCGTGATATTAGATTTTAAGTTTTAATATGTTTAATATAATTTGTAAAGAACCTTTTAATTAAATTTTCTTTCCGATATAAATACAAAATAATAACACAAATTTTATAAATTAAATGCGAATTTCACTCAAACTTCCAACTTTTGCTTTGTTTTTAACACATAAATGACATTGATGACTGACAAACAAAACCAGAAAAACTGCCTTCTTGCGCTGGTTAGTTTGGTGACAATTATAATAGACATTTTTCAAGAACAGTGTTCCATAATAATAAAACTTTCAAGAAACCGATAAAAACGGAACACAAAACCATAACAAAGGTAAGAAACGGAATACAGAGTTTTAATTAACGGTCAAATTTTTTGTCGTTTCAAAATGTTAAAGAAGCCCAATTTTTTTATAAAGAATGTGTTTTTCTCAAAATGTCAATGAAAATAAAAATCTTCTTGTAAAGACATAAGTTACTTCCTTTGTTGCATATCCAACTTTTTTATTTAGATAAGCACCGAGGCTGCATAAAATATCGTATTACTCATTAATTAGAGAACAGAATAGGTTTAAAGCGCAGGACTGAAGCTATTACCTTAAGATCGCAGCCAAAAGCTCATTAAAATTGTAAAGGGGATTATGTACTAAGAAGCCTAGCCTATCAATTAGAATGGAATTCCAATTAGCGCTGTGTAATTATCCGATTAAGGGAAATCAAAATTTCGACTATTTCCGGACCCGTTGCTAATAATAATTTTAATAGATTGGTACATACATCGCGAGAGCAATTATTATTAGAAAATTTGGAACATATTGTTATAAATATAAATCAAGCATAATGAAAAAATAGTATTCAGTACACAATAGTATATACTTTTGTGGTATATACTTTTGTATCGTACACAATAATAGTATTGAGTTACAATCACCGAGTCTCTAGATTTGAGGAAACTGCTGATAATCTGACAAAATTGTCATTATACAGGATGTAGAATGTAGAATTAGTGAGAGGGGGGTTAATAACTGCGACCTGTTCAATCACTGACAAAGATCTATTGTGCCCCCTTCCTTGAGTCATTACACAGTCTATAACCCCTCATACCCCTGTTGTAGAGGGGACAGGGTATTTCCCATCCTCCTCTGACAACAGATGTTCTTCCTCTGAGGGTACACACCCTTCCACGGTTGGAGTTTGGCCCTCCGTGCCCTTCACAGTCGAGGAGCTTGCCTCCGGCTGAGGTACCAGTGAGGTGGAGGCTGGAGGATCTGTCTCCATTTTCCCCACCTCTTTAACTTAGTCTCTCTTTAGACCTGATACCGGTGTTGTCCCGTATCTATAATAGAGGATATGTCCCTCTTTCTCTATTGCCTCCTTGGATTTCAATAATTTCAAAAGGTCAATTCCTATTGTGCGACCTATTACACAGGATGTAAATTCAGTGCAAAATAATTGAGGAAGATGATTAAGGATATACCTTTGGAAACACAGGAAATCGCATGCAAATTTTGAACTATTCAGATATTGGCTCCCCTGTTAATTTTACATCGACGTTATAAATAGGTTTTTTCAAGGTCTGTGTATGCCGAATACACATGCCAAATTTGAACAATTTTGGACAAGCCGATATTACGTACCCAAGTAGCATTTTCACGACTTGCGACCAAATGTTTACTAAACACAATGTTGGATTAGTTACAAAAAATAGTTAGCTCCGTACCTTGGGTATTAAAATAAATGTAAACGTTGTTGTAACGTTGTGCCGACGTTGAACTAGTACTACAACAAAGTAAAATCTTCTGCGACGTCGAATAAACGTTGTCTATATAAGTGATCTTTAGGTGATTCGGACAACGTAGTTACAATGTTGAGCAATAAAGAGTTTTCCGACGTCACTTTCAGGACCTATTCCAACGTTATGCAAACGTCGTCTGTTTTACTAATTCCAACGTTGTTTAGATTTCCTTATCCTTACGTTGGTAGGACGTCGAGCCACTACCTTTTTGCAACTGTATTGAGCCATAACCTTAAATCTTAAATGTTCACTTCATTGTTCTGTTTAGTTCAGTGCTGTTTTTGTTTTTATAAAAAAAACTTAATTAAAATGGGACATAAAAAGGTACATTAAAACTAAATTTAAATATACATCGACATATTACCGATACTTTATCCACTCCCTCGTTTATTTAGAATATAGAGGGCGGCACAAGCTAGACTCTAGGATGACTAAATTAGGCAATCTTGCGACTAGTATACTACCTGTTAAGGCTGAACTGCGACTTTATTAGTCCAGTATGCGACTACTCGAACTACTCCATCTTAATCTCCAAAACAACAAAGTGAAAGCCGCCATGTTGTTGAATAAGAAAATGTTTCGTTCCTAAAATAGCAATTCCTGCTTTTTGAATACATTAACTTGAAATAATTGACCCTAAACAACACGCGGAAACAATTTTTTCGACTGCGTTGTTTTGTTTTCCTTTACTTCCATCTGGCATATGTCTCTAACTAAATCATAAAAATAATATTTTTACTATAATTATCCCAATTTAGGATAAAACGCATCTTAGACGCCATATTATTATAGTTTTGTATTTCTGTGAATTAGGATTTTAAACAACGTTGCAGTTTGTACTAAATTAGGCTGCTAGCCAACGTCGGTATCCAACGTCGTTTCGACCCAAAAATTATTCTCCAAACTAGTGCAGACTAGGGTTGGCACGAGGTTGTGCCGACGTTGCGCCCCGACGTTTGGTCGCGTGACACAACGTTGTCCCGGCGTCCAAGTGCTGCTTGGGTAATTTAAGAAGAACTGCATCTATTTTTTAAGTTAAAACTGAACATTTAACAATGCAAAACCAGACAAATGTCCAAAAAAACAAACCTTAAGTTGTCAACCTATAATTTTGTCAATGCCAAATTGTATTTTATAAACGTCAGGCTGTTTTACCAGTTTTAAATTACAAAAATACATTTGGGGACAGTAAGCGCAGGTACTTGGCATAACATAGTAGAAGGCTTGTATAACATGTAGTGTAGACAACATAATTATATTTGGCAATAATAAAATCATAAAAAATATCTTGTCTATACCTCTGTGGCGGACTCATCTTTCCAGAAAAGTCCTATGGGTATTTCGCCACTGTAAGAAAATCTACAAAATAAAATAGTAGTTATTTTTCGTAAACACACCTACATTAATCCAACGGAGACTAATTGTCAGCAGTGGTTTGCTACTAAACAAATTTGCCTAACGGACAAAAAAATACTTAATATTTCGTAAAGTATATTTCTTTCTGTCGCCCAAAGCAGCAAAAACACAAAAAACAAAGAAAAAAACTATTTCAAATATCTAAATGCAACTATTCGAGAACACTTTAGTTTATTTAAAACAGATACGTTTGGTTTGGTTTGGTTTGGTATTTGCAATACATCTATTTAAAAATAGATGTATTGCTCATAACCTAATAAATTAGATTGTATTGAAAAAGCCTCAATTATTTTTCTTTTAGAGGCTATCGTTTCTTTAATTATAATTTAATTTTGTTGTTATCATACATTATTGTCATTAACTTTGTTAAAATCTAGCCTGTGCCTGTGTGCCATGAATGCTGACAAAACTTAGATTTACAAGTTTTTTTTACATTTAAAAAAAAACAAATAAATTATGTTTGTTCAAGCGTTTTCCCGAAAGACTTTTTGGATTAACGAAAGACCGTTTTTTAAATAACAAATATTGTAATATTTGAGGGGCGTTTTCACCCTCTTGGAATTTGAGATTCGAGAAACCCCTCCTTATCGAACCTCTACACCCCACAGTCAAACCGTTCGCCAAAAATTTGCTTTAAACGTCAAGTAGTTTAAGCAGAATCGTGATTACTTAATGGTCATATTTTATGAAACACCCTGTATAAATTTATAAAAAATCTTAAAATATGTAAAACAAGAAAATAAAATATACGTGTTTAAGAGTTTTTCCGAAAAACTCATCGGTTTTTAAATAAAAAATATTTTAATATTTGAGGGATAGTTTCACCATCTTACAATTCGAGTTTTGAAAAATCCCTTCTTACCGAACCTCTACACCCTAAAGTCAATCTGTTTTCCAAAAATTAGCTTTTTACGTCAAGCGCTTTAAGCAGGATCGTGATTAATCAATGACCACATTTTTAGAAACACCCTGTATACATTTTTAAAAAATCTTAAAATATGTAAAAAAACAAAATAAAATATACTTGTTTAAGCGTTTTTTCGGAAACTTGACCGTTTTTTAAATAAAAAATATTGTAATATTTGAGGGGTGGTTTCACCCTCTTGGAACTGGAATTTCGAAAAATCCCTTCTTATCGAACCTCTACACCCTAGAATGAACCTGTATACCAAAATTGAGCTTCTTACGTTGAGTGGTTTGAGCAGCCATCGTGATTAATCAGTATGTCAGTCACTTAAGGATTTTATATATTAGTATAGATATACATACAGGTACAACTTACATGTATGTATGTATGTATGTGTGTATGTATGTGTGTATGTATGTATACATACAGGGTGACAATTTGAAAACGAACAATATTTAATATTACCTCTACCGATGATAGTATGAAAATTTGGCGAGAAATATGTTAATTTACATATCAAGGGGAACAATTTTTGAGGCTTTTGTTGTCGTGTTACTTTCAACCCTTTGACACCCCAGGGCACCTACCCCTAAAATTTTAAGTGGCAACCCCTATTTCTTTTACCATTTTTGTGTTCCTTATAAAATTCTACATAAACTGCATTATTATTTTGTCAAAATTGTGATACTTAACCTCACAAATGAATGAAAAATAATATCTAATTTTAAAACAGATTACATTCACCGCCTCATAGAACCTCATAGGAACCTCATAGAAACTTCATTTAAAAATGTTTGTACCTACCAGTAACACGACAACAAATACCTCAAAAATTGTCCCCCTTGATATGTAAATTGACATGTTTCGCCAAATTTTCATACTATCATCGGTAGAGGCAATATTAAATACTGTTCGTTTTCAAATTGTCACCCTGTATAAGTAAATTGATTTTGGGCTACTTCAAATAACCAAATAACTTTGTAGTAAAACTTTTATAGAAACTGTCGTGAAAATTTTATTTTTAAAAATGTATGATTCCATTAAATCGGAAGAAATATTTTATAAAAACTGAAGAAGTAAGACATGCGTTACTTCCACCTAAATGTGAATTAATTTACCAATAGGAATATAAAAAATACCTCAGTGGTTGGACAGAAAAATATTGCAGCAGGGGATGTCGATGAAACTGTTCTCTTATTAATGTATTATATATTATGATAATGATGTAAATAAATTATTACAGCAGTTAGATGAGTGCATCATTTTCATTTTATATTATTACTCAAAATGTCTATTGTACATATTTCATGGTTAGTATATTTATTTTATGGAGTCTGGTTATGGAATCTATTTATGGTTAGCAATCAAAACAACGTAATTACGTTGTTTTCACGACTATTCTTTATTCTATCTTTAAACTTTATTCTTCTAATTTTTTTTAGTTTAAAAATTTATATCAACTGTGACCTTTAGGGAAGTCAATTTTGTACAGGGTGGACCATTTAGGTTGTTTCTATAGGGTATCTAGGAAACCGTGAGAAATATTCAGATTTTGATACTGCAGTCTCGGTTTTTTTTTTGAAAAAATTACAATGGCGCAAACGGATCGTGGCTATCTTGATCGGTTTCGAAGCTACATGGGGATTCTCAAATTTTGTACTTTTTGAAGATGTTAGATAGTTTGTTTATTTCAGCTTATCAATTTCTCTCCAACGAATTCCAAAGCAAGAGCGAATCATCTTGCTAGGTGACTTTAATGCACGTGTCGGCAATCAGCAAGAAATATGGCCAGACGTATTGGGAAAACATGGAATAGGAAACGTAAATAGCAATGGTGAACGCTTGCTAACAACATGCACAGAGTACAACCTTTGCATCACCAATACATGGTTCAAGCTGAAAGACAAGTTTGAAGGTACCTGGAAACATCCCAGATCAGGCCACTGGCATCAATTGGACCACGTCATCGTTCGAAGGAAGCATCTGAAAGATGTCAGACTTACAAAAGCCAGAATAGATGCCGAATGTGGTACTAACCACCGACTTGTAATTTCGAAAATGAAACTTCAATTAAAACCCAAACATCCACACTGCAAAAAGCAAAACAACATGACCAGATTAAACGTACGGAGTCTAACGAACAACGACACCACCAACGCCCTCCGGGAAGCCATCAGAGAAGCACTTCCACCGATAACCTCAATCTCCGAAGCTGAACAAGGCTGGACACAATTGAGGGATGCGATTTATAATAGGTACCAGCGAAGAAATACTGAGAAAATCCAACAAAAAGAAACAACCAGACTGGTTTAACGAAAATCAACCACATATACAGGCTTTGTTGGAACAAAAGCATAAAGCACATCAAGCAGTCACTGCAAATCCACACAATCCAAGGCTGGTGGACAACTTTAAAGCGGCCAACAACACGCTTCGAAGAAACCTGCGCCAACTAAAGGATAACTGGTGGTCACAAAAATCAAATAAGATTCAAGAGTACGCCGCACGACCATCGTAACCGACCATCACGACCATTATAAATTCTTCGAGGCTGTAAAAGAAGTATACGACCCAACTAAGAACGTAAGCTGCGCAATCAAGGCACAAAACGGTGAACTTCTAAAAGAGGAAGAGCAAATCAGAAATCGCTGGAAAGAGCATTACAGCGATATTCTTAACCAAGACAATATTTAAAAATCTATAAGTGTGCAAGCAAAGAACTTATTGGTCATCTTAAGGCTCTCTTCGATGTCATATGGGAAAGCGGAGAGGTACCTCAGGACTTTCGCAACGCGAATATAGTAAATATATTTAAGAACAAAGGATTTAAGAACATCAGATTGCGGAAACTACAGAGGAATTTCACTACTGATAATCGGAGGTAAAGTTCTCGCAAAAATTATGTCAAACCGCCTTCACCCACATATAGAAAAAATCCTCCCAGAATCGCAAACGGGCTTTCGCACTAACCGTGGAACCGTTGATTCCATATTCTCCGTCCGCCAACTCCAGGAAAAAGTAAAAGAACAGCAGAGTAAACTTTTTGTTGCATTCATCGACCTAACGAAAGCGTTCGACTCTGTAAACAGAGATGCACTTTGGGCAATTATGCAAAAGTTTGGAGTGCCCAACAAATTTCTTAGTGTGTGTAAAAGCCTCCATAACAACAACAAGTCGAGAGTGTCACATCATGGATCACTTAGCGATCCCTTCCTGACAAATACAGAAGTTAGGCAGGGATGTGTCCTAGCTCCTCTCCTATTCAACATATTCATGGCAGCGCTCTCTATTATAGTGGATAGCAAACTGCAGGAAAGAGGAATGGGTGTTAGATACAGGTATGACGGAGGTCTGTTCAACATAAAAAGACTCAGGGCAAAAACACGAATAAAATTCATCAAAGAACTTCAATACGCTGATGACTGCGCTCTAGTTGCAAATACGTTACAGCAATTACAGGAAATGCTGAACACATATACCTGGGCATACGAGACTTTGGGCCTTAAACTGAACATTGATAAAACAAAAAGCATGTGCACTCCCCAGGAAAATCATAACAGCCCTATAAAAATCGGAGAAGAACTATTGGAATATGTATCGGAATTTAATTACCTCGGCAGTTTGATTTCGGAAAAGGCAAATATCGACTCTGAAATTCAGCACAGAATCAGCAGCGCTTCAAGAATATTCTGGAAATTAAAAGACAGGGTTTTCTACAATCATGACTTGAGCACAAAAACAAAACTTGGAGTGTATCGAGCAGTAATAATCCCCACCATGTTATATGGAAGCGAAACCTGGGTGCCGTACCGCCGCGCCGGCACACGAGCGCATTAAACAAGTTGCAACAGAGACACCTTAGACAACTTTGGGAAATCAAATGGGTACCATGTCTCAAATGTAGTCCTTAAAAAAGCAAGCTGCGAGAGTGCTGAAGTCATGATTACTAAATCTCGCTTAAGATGGGCTGGCCACGTATGCAGGATGCAAGAAAACCGCCTACCGAAATCTCTTCTTTACGGTGAACTTGTAGAGGGTAAGAGGAAACCGGGTGGACAACTCACAAGATACAAGGATGCTGTTCATGAAAACTTAAAGGGGATAAGTATGCAGCATCATTGGGAGGAAGCAGCGCACAATAGAACGCAATGGAGGAGAATTGTAAATTCAGTTATTATTAACTTGTCGTTATCGACAACCAAAAAGTAAAGAGACAACAAAGTAATGAGATTTTTGAATGTCCGGAGTGCGGAAGAGAGATAACATCACGTATCGGACTTTTCAGTCACAGAAAAGCTCATGACAGGAAACGCCCTGCGTAACCATCTTTTGTGATGCGTGTCAAATACTCGTTAGCGAGTAATGGCAGTAGTAGTAGTAGTTATTTCAGCAACCATGGAAAAATGAATTATACATTCTAAAGGCTTTTTTCTGTGTAGAATGCAGTGGCGTAGTCAGACTTTTTTCGAAAAAATATTTTTTGAGATATTAACTATACTTATGTTTTTTTAAATAGAACCCCCTGTATATTTTTAAATTTTCTTATTCAGCTTGGCATGGGCTTCTCGAAAATATATATTTCAATTTTTTCTTAGAATATCCACTTAATAGATATAGTAGGCCGCGCCGAGTAACAAAGTAAACGGTTGTCATGGTGATCGGAACATACCTTTGATGGATGCGGGACATTTTATTTCAACAGATTGAAGTGTGTGTATTTTAAATAATAAAAAAATGAGAAAATTTGAAAATTTTGAGAAATATAATATGTTAGAATGTTATATTGAGTCTAACAAACAAGCAAATGGCAGCTGATTTATATTTTGAGCGGTATCCAGAGCGCGAGCAACCAAACCCAGCCATGTTTAAAAGTTTAGAAGATAGTTTTATCAATTTTGGATCTTTTCAAAAACCGCGTCCGAAAAATTATCAGAAAAGAGATGAAGAAAATCAATATATTAATGTCCTCGGAGCAGGGAACACTAGATCCAACAACATCAAGTAGAGCTATTGAAATGCTGTGCAAAGAACCCAAATCAATGCAGAGACTGCAGTATCAAAATTTGAATATTTCTCACGGTTTCCTAGATACCCTATAGAAACAACCAAAATGGTCCACCCTGTACAACGAAAATAGATTTTCAATGTACAATTTAAAAATAGATTTATTATTTAAAAAAATAATTGGTTTTACCTCTACTCAGAAAGGTTATGAATGTGATCTAAAAATAATTTTATATTTTTTTCTTTTTATTCTTGGCTTTAGGTCGTTGGGGTTGCAAAGATATTACTGGATTTTGTTCATTATTTTATTTTTATCGACGACGTTTCGACAGTATACATATGTCTTTTTCAAGTCTCTTGAACGTAGATTCCTACAGAATTAAAATTATTAAAAACTGGACAAAAGCACAATAACACATATTAAAACTATTATTTTAATTATTTAGGGACATCACACTTAAGTATACAGCACGTATTTTCTTGCAGACCGTTTTGTATAAAACATTTCAATGTTTCAATATTGAAACGATGAATATGAAGTTTGGTACGACTGACATCGGAGGTGGTGAACCAGTCTCCGTAAAACCGTCTCAGATTCTGGATTTTGTCAAGCACTGAGACTATATGATCAGTTATAACTAAGTAGATTTTTTTTAGAATTTAGAATGAGTGGGAGGGGGGTTAATCACTGCGACCTTACAGATCCATTGTGTCCCCTTTTCTTGAGTCATAACTCATCATACAGTCCCAGGGCTCTGACAAAAGCCAGTATCTGGGACGGTTTTATAGAGGGTAGTTCTCCATCTCCAATATCAGTCGTACCAAAATTCATGGCACGAATGGTTGTCGTCTCGGCGCACTCAGTGATGAGGCGTACTGGTGTTTCCCCATCTTCCCCACAGAATCTGCATTCGCCGTTTCTTCTTAGTTTCAATCTACTGAGGTGTTCATTGAGGAGACAGTGTCCTGTTAAAAACCCCGTGACAATCCGAAGATTGTTCTTACTTAAACCCAGGAAGATCTGTGATTTTTCTTGATCATAAGCCCTATAACTAAGTAGCAAAAACATCTTTGACTTCTATTTTTGAGAACACGAATTGGAGTAGAAACGAATTATTATCGTATTTTTTTGAGCTAAGTAACAACAGTGCTGCATTTAAAAGGAAATTTCACCAGTCGACAGTAGATAAAACCTCCCTCAAAGCTACACTTTCGCTTATTTTCTAATATAACCTTAGTAATAAGGCATTTATGAAAACGGTTATGAAGAGTGTATTTAGATTAACAGTACAAAGGGGTCCTGTTATGGATATATCAGGGACCATCAACAAGTTTTAAATTACTTTAATTAAAATCCTTGGTTTATTTAAGAGCATTATCTTCGAATTTAGTATCTCTTCTAACTTTGACCGTATGCTGAAGACTTTAAATAGTCCATTAGTAAAATATGAAGTGTATTAACTAAGAACGGCATTACTAAACCTAGGTGGGTATTCTCTAAGCTGATAAAAATTAACTCTAACTTTAATCAATCGCAACACTAACGTATCGCAAAAATACAGAGACATGGAAAATTATTGAAATTTACAAAAAAAATTTTGCTTTAATCTTATCGTACTTAACTTATCGTACCATAAATACAGTAAATTAAAAATAGAAATAATACTGTACAGAGATACGAAAGGAGGCGAAAAATGCAAAATTTCAAATACAGTATTTCAGTATTTCAGGAACTAAAAGGGCTAGGACAATTCTGTGTGTAGCATCTGTAGTTTCAGAGTTAAACGAGAAACACAAGAAAATGGGACATACTGTACTTAAGAGTCCTTACTACAGCGTAGAGTATTAAAAAAATCCAGAAATAATAAAAAGTTATTTTTCGTAAAATGCCACTGCGTATATTCTAAACAAAATCCAGCTGGTCAGTGGCATTTATTAATATTAATTATAAATGTATTGTTTATACTTTTTTGCCAAAATAGCCTATACTGATTATTTTTAATAAACTACCTAATTATATGAAATCCTGTCGGCAAGAGAGAGTCTTGGGTCGGTATTTACAGGTCTAGGAGAGCCAATCGTGGCAAGTCTAGGATCGATATGGCAATCTTATAAGTCAGAGAAAAAAATGCCAAATATTTATTATCTAACTAGTTAACCCGACGTTTGATTTCATGCGCTTAGAAAAATATATGTTTTTTTTTTCTTTATTCAGCACATCTTATTGATATTACTGAGTGCATTGACTGTACTCTTCGTACACCCAAAAATCGGCACCCAAAGACAGACCATTCCGACCGTGTATGAACAACAAAGCAATGAACATGATAATGCATAAGCCTGCAACTCAAACAGTACAAGTCCTACACTTGTTAAAATATATGTGGCAGTTGTAGCTTTTTCATAATACAACTGATCTTGTAACTACCCGTGCTGCTCTGGTAAGTACGGAACTTTTTGTACACTTGTAGTTTGTTTCCATAACACAATAGTCTGTCGATAATTATGCCGTCAAGTGATTCGGAGAGTGATGATGAAAATGCTCGTGCAGTGTATCGGTATCGGACCTAACTATGTCATGTTGACAGACTGGGAATTTGTGGAGAGGTTCCGACTCAATCGAGAAAAGTTCTTCTTCAAAACATAGGCCCAGCAATTGCGAATCAAACGATTCGATGGTATGGCTTGTCACCATTGCAGAAACTGATTATTGTTCTACATTGGCTTGGGAACGGAGGGCAATACCACGGGGTATGTGACATGCATGGTGTGTCAAAAATGACCGTCTGTTGTTCACGAAGTTGTTGCTGCTGTAAACGAAATAAAATTTAATGCCGTAATTCGATGGCCCGACAATACAGCGCAGCTGATACAACGCTGTCATAATTTGGCAGGATTTCCTGAAGTTTGTGGAGCTGTAGATGGAACCATCATAAATATCGATGACCCCGCGAATAACGAACCTGCTTACGTCGACCGCCATGGAAAGCATTCAATTAATTGCATGGCTGTATGTGGTCCAGACATTTTTATTATATAAGTTCAAATAGGTCAGGAAGTGTGCACGATGTGCGTGTACTTCGTAACAGTTCACTATTTCGCGGAATGGAAAACTTTGCTTTGGTGCTTTGATTTTAAATACACTTGTAGCAACGGCATATACACGTGTAGAATATTTTACTGGTAGCTACAAGTGTACCAAATAATATAGTGTTACAGGAATCCGAGGTACTTGTAGGTATAAGCAAATTACTAATAACTTGTAGACTAGTTACAATTGTAAGCATTGTGTTATAAGCCCCAGGTGTTGGGAGCTCAATAGCATACTATTTACTCTTTTTGTTTATAAAATACTAAAAGTGAAAAAAAAAATAAAATAGGCAAATGATATTTTATAAAAGTAAAAACCTATTTTTTGTAGTTTGTTTTTTTCATTTCAATATAGAATTCTAATGCGACGTCAATATGACATTACGAAAATAGTCACCAAAACCATCTCCTTATTTGAAAAATAACATCAAAATATAATGTTTGTTGTTGTTAAATTGTTCGTAGCAAATTCATTTCGGTCTAAAAAATTAACCAAGGCATTGATATGCGCCAAAAAATAAAATGCTCAGAAGACATGCTTCTGATCGAAAAATACATATTTAAATAAGAACAAATATAAATAAATACAAAATTTACCCGCCAAATTATTGCATAAGGTGTTTTAAACTTAAGGTACAACAACAACCCTTTGATTAACTCTGTATAATGAGCCAAATTTAAAAGTATATAAAGAAATGTGTTTACACAATAAAGTTGATATATTTACAAATAATTTGAGAAAACTCATGAAAATAGGACTAAAAATAAAAAAAATATAACACTTTAAATATGACGACAAATTTTTCCGTTGCGTTTTTTTTGCATCTCCAGTGTACATTGACGAATACATCATATTAGATATTTCAGTTTCTAAGTGCTTTCTTCTCGCTGCCATCATACTAAAAGAACATTTAACAAATGTTACTTCATTTATAAGGCATGACAAGATAAAAAGAATGCTTCTTCCAAGCGATTTGTTTATCCGATTTTTCATTCCTGCAAAAATATTAATAACCCACGTATATTTCCCGCAAGACGTTTACAAATGAGTTAAACCAGGTACACAAATCTTATGCATTTGCCTTGACAAGCGACAACTCAGAAAATTCTACATGCAAAATAGGCATACATTATATAAAATGTACCAGTCGGGGGAAAAAATATATGTATACGAGAGAAAATTCAAGCGAAAGAAATTTAAACTAACTTACTTGTCTATGAGTGCTTGCATTTCAAATAAGATATTTTTGAATATGATATTGTGTTATATATTTTAATAAATGTCCTATATAAAGGTAATATATAAAATAAACTTTATTATTTTTATTAGTATTCGGTATTTTATTAATTTATTTCGAAAATCGACAACTATGAAACTATGATCCCTTCCCCGACACAAACGGTACATTGTGAAACCGGAAATTGTAGAGAGAAACAAGCCCTATAACATAGGATACAACATTTTAATGAAAACAGTGCTTTCCATAAAATCAATAAAATGAAAGATATACGAAATAATATACATGTACTGATTTCTTTCGAAAATCGACAACTATGAAACTATGAACCCTTCCCGAACACAAACGATACATTGTGAAACAGGAAATTGTAGAGAGAAACAAGCCCTATAACATAGGATACAACATTTTAATGAACAATAAATATTAATTTTACAAATTTATTTTTGCGCTTAATTTTTTGTATATAATAAAATGTTCGCCCGCTGGGTTGCAAATGCGGTTGTGCCTCGAGCAATAAACAGGAGTGAGGAGAAAATAAATTATTTTTTTATTTGTTAATTATTATTTTACTTTAAATTTAAATATTACTGAATATTTTTTTAAACTAATTAAAACATCTAAAACTGCCCGAATGAATTGACAACCCATTTAAATATAAAACATTTATGAGTCCTTCAAGCCGAATTACGAAACATTTTACAAAAAAAAAATAAAGTTTAGAAACAAAGCGCCAAATCAAATGCAATATGTTTTTTAACCTGCTGACTGACTTAATTTTTAACTTCTAAAGTCACTTCAGAAGTTATCTTTTAATATTAATATTTTTTTCACTATACCTATATTACTTATTATTTGGGACTACTTTAATCAATCTACTGAGTATACAAACACTTATTAATTAATTAATGTAATTAAGGAACACCCTGTATATACAGGGCGGTCCGTATTCCGAAAACTTCGGCAGCATATTCTGCAGATAAAAATAAGTAAAAAAGTTCGTATAAATATATGTTCTAATAATAATAATAGCTCCCGTATATAGCGTTTAACGCCTTGGGAGTAGCAAGGTACAGCTTGCTATACTAGAGCCATTCGGTATACAAGGAAGGTAATGTGGCTAGCACTACGCTTCAACCGCCTATTATTACCTCAGAATTGTAAATCCCAAGTACTCATTTAAGGCTGAGTCGACCTAGGTACCCAAACTATTTTTATTTTAATAAAAATAGTCGGCTGATGAAATGCCGGGTGTGGGAATCGAACCCACACCTTGAGATTGGTAGACGAGAGCCTGTACCTCTACGCCACCGGGCACCGGGCAAATGTCTGTTCTAAAATGCTTAGTTTCGGAGGTACAGGGTGTAGAAGTTTCATTTTTATTTCGATTTTTTCCAAATAATTTCTGAACTAACGTCAATATTTGGATGAAAATTGCTTTCTGGGAGTTTTGATTTGCTTGGACTTGAGAAATTTGACATTGAAAATATGACTCCTACTTGCAGAGTGCACCACATACATGTTTTGAACTGGTTTGAAGTGTAATATTTTTTCGTCCGTACCTATATAAAACATCTGAGTAAAAAAATATGAATTTACGATGTTTTTTACTTAAAAAAATATCTTGGTAAAAATCGCTACGAGTGATGGTTCTCGAGATATTTGGAATCGGAATTATCAATACCCGTCATCGTTGACATTAATTAAACATGTTGACTAAATAGTTATCAGACTAAGATAAAAAAATTTGAAATGTTTTTGTGCCAACAGAAACTGTTTTATCATCATTTTTTTAAAGAAAATTTTATGATTAATTTAAAAAAATAAAAAGTTCTCAAATTTATTATTTCAGTCAAATAACTATCTACTCAACATATTTATTTTTTATCAATAACGACATGTATTAACTATTTCCATTCCAAATATCTTGAACGATATGCTGAGAACGGTTGTGAAATGGGAAATGTATATTTTTTCACTTAGTAGTTTTATACAGGTTACGGACGAGAAAAGTTATTACTCTTCAAAACTGTTAAAACACATGTGAGGTGGCGCCCCCTACAAATAGGAGTCAAGGAAGCTGACATCAAAATCAAACTTCTCATGTCAATAAACTCACAGACGCCAATTTTCATCAAAATATTGACGTTATTTCAGAAATTATTTGGAAAAAATCGAAATAAAAATTAAACTTCTGCACTCTGTATCTCTCAAACTAAGCATTTTAGGACACACATTTATACGAACTTTTTTACTTATTTTCATCTGCAGAATATGTCGCCAAAGTTTCGGACCACCCTGTATACTGTTTTTATGCAAGTAGTACAATAAAATTATAGTTATTAATAAGTTTATAAAGTATTATATATTATTTATAAGTTTATTATTAATTAGTATTATTTTGCTTTCGACGACAGAAAGAGATTAACTTTCCGAAACGTTAAGCATTTTTTTCTTTGTTAGGCAAATTTGTATAACTGTAAACATAACTTCTGACAAGTAGTTTCCGTTTGGCTTTAGCGCAGAAGTGTTTACAAAAAATAACTATTTTATTTTGTAGAGTTTCTTGCAGTGCAGTGGCGAAATACCCATATAGGATTTTTTTGGAAAGATGAATCCGCCACATAGATATAGACATTTTTTAAAATTATAGTCTACAATAATTACAAAAGCAAAGCCATATATTTTACTTGGATATTTTGTTTCCAATAGGTTTTCGATATCCACAAAAATCAGAATAGTAGTATTAGTGGAATGTTTCTATTATTCAGAAATAAGTTATGACTTTGTTACGATAATTTATAGTTGTGTGTAAAAATTAAATTGAATGAAAATACATAACTATATGTATTCATTTTGTAATTATAATAAGATTTGTTTTCGATCAAACGTATCTATGTCTATAAAATGTCTAAATAGAAATACAACTATAAAACTTTACATTTAGACATTTTAAATACTGATTCTTTATATATTTTTTCTTATTTTTGGATCTAACGACTTTAGGAGATATACCCCCTAAAACGTTAAGAATTGTTTGGTTAAATAATTGTCTTTACAAGCAAAAATCCACTGACAAGTTAGTTCCCATTCGATTCTAACGCAGTGGCATTTAACGAAAAATATTTTTTTTGTTTTTTTAGATTTTTCTTTCAGTTGCTATACACCCACACTATTCTTCAAGAAATGAACCAGCGACAAAGATATAGAGATTTATTAAAAAGATAATTTTTTGCATTTTCTGTTTTCTCGATGCAAAACTGAGGACAACAACTATAACTACTAAAAAAACAAAATTTGTTTTGTATTGTAATATATATATTTGTTTATTTTTAATCACAATAACGGGTGTGTACAATAGTGTTAAGAACGGTTTGAGAATAAAAGTATCTTATTATCTTCCAAATAATACAAATCACAATGAAATAAATGCCTTTTGCAGTTATAAAATACTCTTCATATAATGATGTAGATGTTATTATTTTGAAAATTATTACGTAGTTGCTAAAAACTTCAAGGAAAAGTTCGTAAAAAATATTTTTAATTTTATCATAAAATGACACGTACTTTCTTAAGAAATTGACCACTCCAAATTCATTGCTTCAAATTATGACAGATCCAAATGTCAACGGATATAATATTTTAAACATACTAGAACAAACATAGGACATCAGTCCAAAACTGTATTTGTTGTATGCTTTGCCAGACAGCACAAAAATAAACTTTAGTGCACATAAAAAACAAACTTTAGTGCACATAAAAGAGTACTCTTTGACTGTTTTGATATAGTATTCTACTTTTTGTAAAAGTTAAAAGACTATCGATCTTAAGAATCGTTAATAAGTATCGTTAATCATTAAAAGACTATCGCCACTCAAACAGAAGTCTTCAAAAAATAACAGTCCCTCTTTACTACCTAACTTACAAAAAACATTAAATATATTTTTTAAATGTACAGAAGGTATATTCCATACTCAATAACATTATACATAAACTATTATAGTTTCGTTATCTCATTTTTTTATACAATACCGAGATTTTAAAGATAACAACGTTAGAACAATATAGACCAAGCATTATTTTCCAATCTAAAATTAACACAGAAGTCAAAAGTGGTCTAAAGTAAATAAATTTTATACCTTTAGCATTAGAATTAATTTAACTCCATTTAAATCTGCCCTTTACTAAAAGGTAAATGTATCAAAATAACTTTAAAAATATGTGTGTGGAAAACATATTATGTTGTCAACACAAATTTTTAATAATTAAATTTATTATATATGCATTATAACGCTTAATTAGCTGCTACTGATGTAAATAAATTTGTCTTGGTATGATTATCTTAAGATTTCTCAAGAAAATAAATAAGTGTGTACCGTATATTAATAAATTACGGAGAACACTGTAACAAAGCAACAGTTATTTATGTATAGATATAGCTGTTCATTCCAGAGCAAATTGTGTTTTATGTAATATCTACATTACAGAAGGAATTAAATAAAGTTACCTTTTTTACAGTTCAATCAGTATTACACAAATTATTAATTATTTATAAACTCAAAAACCGGACACTTACTTGACACAAACACAAACTAAAAAGTGGTCTTACACTCTAAATTTTAGAACAGACCGAACAAAATATCTATATGTATTTTCCCAAAATGGCAATAGAAAGTCACTGTAATATTTATCCGGATTAGGCTCGCAAACGTAAACGTACGCTCCGAGTGGTTTCATAAAATCTGGAAACACGTGGAATCGTCGACGCGCAAGGAAAGCGTTCGAGAACTGAGCGTTTGTCGCACTGGATCGAGTCCTTATTACAGTTTTCGGAAGCTTATAACGAGGCTCATGCGCTTTACAATATTAAAAAAGATTCAACATGTATTTTTTGAAGTTATATATTATTTGTAAAACACTTTATTGATATTAGTAAAGATATTTCTTTAGGTCAGAGGCTCCTCTTCCTTATTTATTCTTGATTTTATATATTATGCCTTTAAAGGTATAAATATAATATATTAAATAAAATTATACACAGGCTCTTGTCTACCAATCTCTAGGTAGTGGGTTCGAATCAAACACCCGGCATTTCATCAGCCGACTATTTTTATTAAAAAATAAAAAATTGTTTGGGTACCTAGGTCGACTCAGCCTTAAATGAGTACTTGGGATTCACAATCCTGAGATAATAATAGGCGGTTGAAGCGTAGTGCTAGCCATATTACCTTCTTTGTATACCGAACGGCTCTAGAATGGCAAGCTGTACATTGCTACTCCCAAGGCGTTAAACACTATATACGGGAGCTATTATTATTATAAATAAAATTATATAAGGATTCTTGCCACTTAACTGCTGATATAGAAATTTAATTCTTCGCTGTGTTTGTCATAATATGGATCAACCTGTTCTCAATACCGGTTTCGGAGCCCTACTCCATCATCAGGTGAGCTTGGGCAGATCCACAAAATGACAACCGCAGCGCAGAGTAGTTAATTCCCACTTGTCGGAAATTATCGGTTAGATATTAAGTCCCGAACGGAAGATAGCGGCCTCCGTGCAATGGTAATACTTTTGTACCACCGACGCGCAACTATCGATAGTAAAAGGATGGTAAAATGGCTTTTTACTTTAATAGTAAGTAAAGTAATATAAATGGATTTTTTCAGGAAGCCAAATTATAAAATAGAAAACAAATTTCTTGCAGTATAGGTATATAATAAAATTATATAAGGATTCTTGCCACTTAACTGCTAATAAAAATTTAATTCTACGCTGTGTTTGTCATAATGTGGATCAAGCTGCTCTCACTACCGGTTTCGAAGAATCGAAAAAGCCTTTTACCATCCTTTTACTATCGATAGTTGCGCCTCGGTGGTACGAAAGTACTACCATTGCACGCAGGCCGCTATCTCCCATTCGGGACTTAATATCTAACCGATACTTTCCGACAAGGCGGAATTAACTACTCTTCGCTGCGGTTGTCATGTCGTGGATCTGCTCAAGCTCACTTGATGATGGAGTAGGGCTCCGAAACCGGTAGTGACAGCAGGTTAATTCACATTATGACAAACACAGCGTAGAATTAAATTTCTATATCAGCAGTTAAGTGGCAAGAATCCTTATATAATTTTATTATATACCTATGCTGCAAGAAATTTGTTTTCTATTTTATAATTTGGCTTGCCTGAAAAAAAGCCTTTTACCATACTTTTACTAAGATAGTTGCGCCTCGGTGGTACGAAAGTACTACCATTGCACGCAGGCCGCTATCTCCCGTTCAGGACTTAATATCTAACCGATACTTTCCGACAAGTCGGAATTAACTACTCTGCGCGGTTATCATTTTGTGGATCTGCTCAAGCTCACCTGATGATGGAGTAGGGCTCCGAAACCGGTAGTGAGAGCAGGTTGATTCACATTATGACAAACACAGCGTAGAATTAAATTTCTATATAAGCAGTTAAGTGGCAACAATCCTTACTTAATTTTACTATATACCTATACTGCAAGAAATTTGTTTTCTATTTTATAATATATTAAATATATACAATGCGGGTTGAAAGCTTTGGTCTTACCACATAACATTTTCTACACTATAATAGCTATATATTAGCACTATAATAACACATTATAATAATTTTAATTTTCAAAATTTCTCCATTCTCAACTTACAAGTTTTCTTATCCATATTTGGATCATCAGGTATACATGATACACATACACAACAAAGGTTTCTAATAAACGGTTTCTCGTTTTAGTGTATTTGACAAATTACTGTTGTTTGTAATAAATAAGGGCCTAAAGCTGATATAAGAACACTACTATTAACTAACTTAATGCACCGTGTTGTTCACAGTGTTATTCACAGCTTATTTTATTCACACCAATACATTCACAGTTTTATTCACAACTTATATTCACAGTTTTTTTATTCTTATAGGAAATCTAATCCCTTTACATTATTAAAAAAGATTTATTTTATTTTTGGTCTGATATATTATGTGGTTGTCAAAATTTAACCACAAAATATATATTTTTTTAAATTTTATCAAAGTAAAATAACTTGGCTATTTGGACTGCAACAGCAAATTAAAACACTAGTTTACCAAAATACAACAAAACGATTTACTTTTAACAACTGACGTACGTTTCGCTAATCATGTTAGCGCCATCAGCAGATGATTAAAATTAAACTAATGTCTACAAATTGAGCGTTTATTTTGGTGATTTTTTCGGTGTATTGTTGTGAATTAGTGTTTTATTTTGCTGTTCCAACATCAAAAGTTCCAACCTTTAAGGTTCCTCTTCGTTATCTAAATCTGCTACAAGCAGAAGACTAAACTATAATGTTTTAGATACTAAACAGCCATTAAAACTAATAAAACCAAAAATTGGGTTTTAGTCTTCTTTTCTGGTAATACACCAAACATGTTTCTAGTTAAAAATAATGTGTTTTGGTTTATTGCGGAAAATTTCTGTAATTTGTTATAAATAAATTAAGCCTGCGGCGATTAGCATCTCTTATTCTGTCAACGGTATTGTAATAAAATATATAATTAATTATGTTTTTTACTGGATTTGAATAAAATAAAGCACAGGGTTTTATTTAACCCAACAAAGAAAACAGTTATTTTGAGGTCACTAGAATACGAAAAAAACACTGATATTTAATTAATTTCTTTTCAATATATTTTTCGATAATTTGGACTGGTAATTGGCGATCGACAAATCGTATATTTCCATTTCTAACATTGGTAACAGTGGCTGATTATATCAGATTGTGTACTATTAAAATTCAAAATAACAAGCGAAATGTTAACATGTACAGGTCTTTTGTTAGATGAACATAAACAATAAATAAAAAATGAGAAAATTTTAATTAAAAATGATAATAAGTTTTACATTCAATACAGAGTTCGGCAATTAATAGTACGTGGGGCATTTGTAATAGCTCCTAGAATATAAAACTTGGGAATTTTGTTTAAATGCAAACCTAAAGTATGTATGACAATGTATTTCAGGAAAATATTTTAACTTTACCTAATTCTAAAATATAAAATAATTTTTCTTCATTTTTTTAAATGGAATCCCCTGTATATTAGTTTTTTATTAGATGGAGAATTAAAAAATGAACATTTTTAGTATTTAAAGTATTTCAAAATGTTTAATGGTTTCACAGATACACGCAGTATTATTTCATATGGCTCTTTCAATAGTAAAATACGAGAGAAAAATCATTGGGTGGCATAAAAATTTACTGTGGAAAATGCCATATTAAATATAAAACCACAGTGTGCTCCATTTAAAATTACAAAGAAAAATTATTTTATATTTTAGAAAGTGTGTGGTTGAATTTTGAGCATTCTGTACAATTTACGATTACCATATTTATAGCAAAATAAGTACAGACCTTCTAAAGTAAATACTCAATATAGTTGCGATTTCAGGATAGTTCTTGTATTTTTAATATTTTTTAATTTATTTATTAATATGTCTAAAACTATCGAAATATATTTACTCATATCTTAAGATTATGTAAAGTGATCTAAAAGAAAGTCAAAAATGCAGTAATATACATATGTATAATTCCCTTTAAAAAAATCGTCCTGATCCACTCACACTTGTTGTGCTAACCTATAAAAGTTAAAATATTTTTCTGTAATATATCTTAGATCATCTTATATCTACACACTTTAAGTTTGCACTTAAACAAAATTCACAATTTTTTTATTCTAGGAGCCACAGATGTCCAACGCACTATTGCAGGACTGTATGCAGATACTTAACAATAAATCGCCAAAAAATATAAAATAAATATAAATATAATACAACTTATCTCCTGAATTTGAAAGATCGACGCACAAAACTTGCCATCTCAAACATTTTTTCAACTAAATATAAACCAAAAATTTTTATTCTCTTTTATTCAACTTATAAAATGTATTGCCCTGCGATAATTAGTTAGTGAAAGGTGGTCTTAATTTGCTAAAAAAGCCCGATAATGAGCGTACTGCAGGTATACAAGTAGCTGTATCTAAATGTAACCTGGATGTGGACACTAGATATCTAGCAAATATTTATGTAATTGGATAACAAAAACAAATATAAAAAGGCCTTACTGGTTCATGTTAGAAAAACATTCTAGAATGGTATTACTTTAACTAAAAACGTCTATGGTACAAAAATAATTTTGGCAAGATAATAGCGTTGCGTGGCACAAATTAAAATATGTACTTCTTAAAAACCTGCTCACGTAAAATTACATATTTACATAGAAAATAGTTTTGTCGTAGTAAGCTCAGCTCACCTTTTTCCACGAAACTTGGGAAACTTTAGCGAAATGCCAGTTTCAAAAGTAATTAAAACAGTCGAACAAAAACACCGTTTTAGTTTTATAAACCGCATCTGATGAAGACTTTTCGAATAAGCAGTTTAGAGCATTTAGAGATTTTAACGTTAAAATGCGCATCAATAGAGAGTAATTATTTCGATTAAATTTTACTGTACAGGGTGGTCGAAATTGGTCTGTTTTAACAGAGAAAACCTATTTCCTGACTAGATAGAGCAAAACCGACATGGATGTCATGGGCTCGATTTCTGAGAAACGTTTAATGTCCTAAACCGCCTGTTCATATTTTCATTGCCAACCGAGATACGGAGCCTTTTTGTATTTTTTACCATTTGAAAAACTGCCCATAACTTTTGTATTTCCCAACATAATAAAATTCTGTAAAAACGTTCTTAAGACACTTTTTTAAGCACAATCCAGTGGCGTAGTCAATTTTTTTCTATACTTGCTTTTTTAGTCAGAAATAATAAAAAATATAATTTTTTAAACGGAAATCCATAGTTGGCTATGAACTTAAAAAAATGCTGGGGTTTAACCCTTTCCAACGATATTAAGTTGAACATCTCAGTTTGAACATCTTTGATTATTTTTTTTTAGAAAACTATATTCGTCACTCAAAAAATACTTTTTTTAGTTTTATTCTTTGTTTATTGCATCGATTTTAATTGTAATTACTAATACTAATATAGAATGTTAATTTACGTTTTCCAAAGTCTTTAATTATGCAGATAAATAATAATATAGAATATTAAATTGTGATAAAAAATAATTAGGCAAATAGGTCAACACAAACTCAAGGCCCGCTTCGATATAAAGATCAAAAACCTAATATTTCTCTCATTCTTAGAAATAGATGTCCATAACTTTAGATCATTGGAAAGGGTAAAACGTCAGCATTTTTTTAAGTTCATAGCCAACTATGAGTTTCATTTAAAAAATTATATTTTTTATTATTTTTGACAAAACGAGCAAACATAGAAAAAAACTGAATACGACACTGGATTGTGCCTAAAAAAGTGCCTTAAAAACGTTTTTACAGAATTTTATTATTCCGCAAAATAGAAAAGTTATGGGCAATTTTCACAATGGTAAAAAATTCAAAAAGACCCCGTATCTCAGTTGGCAGTAAAAATATCAACAGGCGGTTTACGTCATTAAACGTTTCACAGAAATCGAGCCCATAACATCTATGTCGGTTTTGCTCTATCTAGTCAGGAAATAGGTTTTCTCTGTTAAAACAGACCAATTTCGACCACCCTGTACAGTATATTTTAGATTGCATATCACTCCAAAAGACAACTTGAAGTGCTTAATAAAGTTATGGTAAATATGGTTCTGTGGAGCGTTAATTAATTTCTATTAAATTTTACTGTAAGTGCATCATACATCACAAATCCTTATACAGTATACAGGGCGAGTCTTAAATAAGTGCAAATATATTCAGGGCTGGTTTGGTTTGGTTAGGTTTAAAAAATCCAAAAATATTTCCAAAAGTGGAAAAAGTTTGCGAAAAAAAACTCAGACGGGTTTCTGGGGTGGAAATATACTATCCCTAAAAATATTTGCACTAATTTAAGACTCACCCTGTATATTATGATTTGTAATAGATACTTGGTATTATTTAGATTCTTTTAATTAAATATACATGATTGGGCCCATAATTCATCTCTACAGGGTGTTTCAAAAAACATGTGCCATCTCTCGTGGGAAGATTCCTCACGTAAAAATAAGATTTATTTTTATTCAATATAAGTCCGATTCTGCTTTGTTTCCTAGCTACAGGGTGTTAAAATCGTAATAATTTTTTGATTTATTATAATTTTCTTCCAAGTACTTTTAGTGATTCGAACGACATTTTAAGGGTATAAGTTACTATAAGTGCTACTAATTTTAATGCTAAAAAAGTGTTGATAAATTTATCAGAGACGTGCATATGGGTTTGATACTGGAATATTTTTCAAAAAAAAACATATGCGCCACTCACTTTTTTTTCTATTGATATCAAAATTGTGTAGGCTGTTTAATGCCAATTAAAAGTCATCTCTTGATATTTTGTCGAATTCGGCCTCCTTCATGAGATAAACGCAATTTTATTAATCACAATTAATAAATTTAAAATAAAAATGCAATTAATAAATTGTATATTTTAGCTAATTTATTATTAAATATTGTTACTATTCATTATTATTACTATTAGTCTAACATACAGCAATTTCAAATAAAAAAAATGATATTTAAGATAATTAAAAAAACTTAATTTTAAAAATTTTAACATCCCTGTAACTCTAAAACTATGCATTTCCATACCCATGTTTATAGAAACTTTTTTTTATATTTTTTGATGAGGAATCAATGAGTACTTATTTAAATCTTTCCCAAGTTAATGATATTAATTTTTTTTAAAGGTTGCTATTAGACTTGGAACAAGGCAAATTAAAAAAATTGCGTTTGTCTCATCAAGGAGGCCGAAATCGACAAAATATCAAGAGACAACTTTTAATCGGCCTTAAATTTCTTACACTATTTCGCTAACTAGAAAAAAAAGTCAGTGGCGTACATGCTTTTTTTAGAAAAATATTCCAGTGATAACCCATATGCACGTCCCTGGTGAATATGGCTACACTTTTTTAGCCTTAAAATATGTCCTATTTATAGTAACTTTTAGCCTCAAAAATTCATTCAAAACGGAAACAGTACTTGGAAGAAAATGATAATAAATCGAAAAAATATTAAGATTTTAACACCCTGTAGCTAGGAAACAAAGCAGAATCGGACCTATATTGATATGAAGAATAAATCTTATTTTTATGTGAGGAATCTCCCCACGAGAGATGGCACATGTTTTTTGAAACACCCTGTATACAAAAGTGCTTTGTTTGCCCGTTAGAGGGCATCAACCTTTAAAAAAGGTATCATTTTTAGGTATCTCAATTTTTTTTTAAAGAATTTATTTTCCTGTAGTAATTGCTAGGAACATATTTTCTTTTTTTTTTTCATTACTGCTGAACAGGTTATGATTCTGGTACTACTTGCAAAAATAATTTACCTATGCACCCAGCCGTACAAAATATTTAGGTATATGCCAAACATCAAGTATAGATCCCGACTTAAGAAATCATACGCCGATTCGTAAAACGATTATTGCATTTGCTGATATGATGTGTGGCTTGATTTATTCTGCTTGCACCGAGCGCGCGAATACCCTTTTCAATATATAATAATTGATTGATATAGGTGAGAAATTTAAACTTCTTGAGAGTACGTAAGATCTTAGAGCACCTATAGTATTTTATAACCAAAATAAAAATAATGAAAAAAAAAGCAATACGCACATGAATATATATAATATCAAATAAACTTTTAGTCACGTGGTTAAGCTTGACCGGCACAGCCTTGCCCGCTTTTACATATTTTCTTTTAATCAAGATATTGTAGGAAACAAAAGTAAATTAATTATAAATATATAAACAGTTATTGTTTACATCAACAAAACTCATCGCCTTAACAGCACTTACCGACATAAAGGGCCATTGCTACCGCTTTTCCGTTCAAAATATTCTAGTAAGTTTGCGATGAATGCTTATTTTTTGCATTAGCTTTTTGCATTAAGCTATCGAGGTTAAAATGAAAGCAGCGCTTCAACGGCAAAAATCAGAAATTATCATTATGCATTTCATGCCGGCCGTCATATTGGTCGCATTAAAATAATATTCAAATCGTGGTTTTGTCATAATATTTAGATATTTTAGTTTTTGCTAGTGCAGTTATTGAGACTATAAAACACTCAGGTACGAGGTTTGTGTGATGTAACGCTGTTTCATGTAGTAAAAAATAAGTGAAAAAGAATTCGAACTAGGCATCGTGTTCTCTTGTGACAATTTCAAATGTTAATAAAATTGGCGAAAAAATGTTAACGCGTAAAGTAGAGCGTAATTAGGGCGTTGTTGGGTGCAATAACATTCAATAGCTCAACTCAACTCTCCCGAAACAAGATTTTATAGGTTCATAGTTTCTCACACCGATTTGATCAAAAGCAAAAATGGATTCAAGATTCAAGCAGTTCGACGAAGTGAGTAAACAAAGTGTTCGTTAGATAATCAAAAAAATATACAGAGAAGACCGGGCTACTAGTAACATAGCAACTTGCCGGACGAATTTACACTTACCCGATTGCGTTTGTACTTATTCACTGCCGGCTAGTCGGCTGGTCATGCAGTAGGCAGTTGCAGTCAGGTGGATGACACTTCTTATGGGAGAACTGGCAATGGTTCAAAAGTTGACTACACGCGATTTTCTAGGAATCTTCCTTACCGATAAATTATTGACAAGAGTGACAGATAAAACCTTGACGTTCTCTCAGTATTACTGTTCATCTCTTTTTCTTTCTAAAGTGTGCGTTGAAAGGAGACAAAAACAATTTTTGGTGACCGATAATTTGTTATTCGAACACCACGTTTTCTCCTTAACTTGACTTGTCGCCATTTTATTTCTTTTGTTTACACGCTGCAGTTTGCTTTGCAAATTTAATACATAAATTATTTAGGCAAATATAGGTTTTTGATAAAACTCCTCGGACTAACGTGTAGGTAAGTGTTGATAAATTTTTTTTTATCTTAACATGCTCATTGTCATTCTCCTGATTTAGGTGCCAGAAAAGGATCATCAAATCAAATTGAATTTTATATTTGTTCATCCCAGGACCGATAGTAAAATATATATTTTATGGATACCTTCCTAAATATAAACGAAGTGAGCCATCGGAAGAAAGGGACCATAGTACAAAACAGAAAGGTGATCTTTTTTCTTTCCACTTAGGATATTGAAATTATTATATACTGTAGTTGTGTTCGGTATTATGCTCTGAGAAATATAGATAAACAAAGAACAACAGATATAAAGTATCCCAGAGGAAAAGTGAGGCAATACCTGTACTCTCTCTGATATTTGTGAGTTACGGCAAAGTATTGTTGTAAATGTCATCTTTTTGATCGACCTGAAAACTTCGAGCAAAAAGATGACACTTTCAACAATACCCTGACAGATATCAGAGACGATACAAGTTTTTCCTCTCTTTTTCCCTGGAATACTTTTAATTTATTATTCTTTGTTTATCTAGATTTCTCAGAGCACCATGAACAAACTCAGCTTGTATGTTTGAAAGAATCGTCCAGTTGGCTTTAAAATGATGATAGATGACATTTCCCATATAATTTTACTTTCAAAATTATGATATTCTTTATTTCTAATCCATCTATGACGCCATTTTTTTCAGTTTTGTTATAATTAATTTTGTCTCTTGATCTACTTGTAACATTATTCTTTTAATTTTATTCATTTATTGTGGTAAAATTAATTTCTGTCGTATATTTGATATTGATATTAAACATATTTTTAAAAAATGGTGTATTTTTTGTGTTTTTATGTATGTCATTATTAAAAATAAATGAAGAATTAAAATGTTTTATATTTTTAAACTTCCCGCCATGCGTGACAATCTAGTCCGTAGTTCCTACAAGCGATATTGGGGGCGCTAGTAGCAGTAGACTTGTCAACAGTGTCAAATTTAAACGTCAATTTCACTTTCCAATATTTAGCAAGGCCCTAGCACTTCTTCTTGTGTATATGTTTTGTGGTTGCAGTTGTGCTTGGACGGGTCGGTCGTGACAGACTAGGAATACGACGCGAGGAGTGCAGTGCATGACCATACACTTTGGATTTTACATAACCCCACAAAAAGAAATCATTGGGAGAAAGATCTGGTGATCTAGCGGGCCACAAAATAGTTCCATATCCACTAATTGAACGGTTGGGAAAAGTATTGTTCAAATATTCTTGAACAATACGGGCATTGTGGGCAGGGGAACCATCTTGTTGAAACCAGACATTGTGGAATCTTTCTCCCAATAACTCAAGAATTCTAGGCACAATCTGCTGTTGTAACAAGTCAAAATACTTTGCAACAGTTAAATTACCCTCTATAAAAAATGGACCAATCATATGCTCCCCTACAAAACCACCCCAAACATTTAGCTTTTGAGGATATTGCGTGCGTACCTCAAAATATTTGTGCAAATTTTCCCGAGACAAATATCGTACTTGTGTAGGGTTATGACGACTCAATAAATGAAAACTTGATTCGTCGGTGAAAACTATACGCCGAATAAAGTTTTCATCTAAACTGGCCTTTTCCATTACAGATTCACAAAACGCCATACGCCGAAATTGGTCTTCATGGAAAATTTCTTGAGTTTTGCGCGCTTTATACGATCGGTATCCATTCTTTTTAAGGACTCTTTTAACCGTGCTAGGTGAAGAATCTGTTACCTCAGCAATTTGATTACTTGAAAACGTGGGATTTTGATCCGCGGTAACACAAATGAACACTTGCTTTAACTCCTGTTCATCATTAATAAACATGTCATGCTTTTAGTGTTTTTGTGGGGACACGCACCCATGTGTTTCAAAATTATTAATAACTCTTGATATAGTAGGTAAAGATGGAATTGGCCTGTTTACAAAAGTTTGTGGAAAAATTGTTTGTATATCCCGATAAGACCTATTTTGGAAATACCATTTTACAATTTGAATTTTCTCACGAACTTCGTAAACACCCATTATTTTACTTAAAAATAAATTTTACACGAGAGCTGCCGCGATAATCTATGTATTCGTTTTGGCTATTAAAACACGAATAAATACAAATTCTGAAGCATTCTTATAACATATCTACCTATTTTTATTTTATCGCATTTTTTCGCTTGCTTTTTATCCAGCGGACGGGTATACGCTAATTCGTCCGGTTCTGCCTATGTTTACTACTACGGTGGTCCAGTCTGTATAGATATATACTATGAGAGGATAAAATATAATTTTCAATATTAATGGTATACTTTTTTTAAACAACTAGTGATTAAATGTTTATGAACATTTTCTAAAATTATAATTATGTACCTTTAAAAAATTTTGTTATAGCAGAAATACCTCCAATTATGCCTCACTAGCAAAAACGGTGGTAAAACTATGCTCGCTACCGTGGTCGAACTCATCTAATTTTTTTTTAACTGGAATAATAAATTATAATGCAAGTTAGACCTTCTGAAAATATCAAAATATTTAGGTACTTTCTTATTTTTAATTTTCGAATTTTCACAAATTATACTTCCTTACACTTTTGGAATAACTAAATAATAAATTTTTCGTATACTCGCTATTTAAACCCTTGTATTTGTATATGTTACTGTAAATGTCCGAAATGCGGTAAAACCTAGGACTTACCAAAGGGAAGTGGTAGTAAAAACCAACCAACCCCACCAAATAACCACCTAACCAATGCATTAACACCACCCAAATAACCAGGCTAACCAATGCATTAACACCCTCCAAATAACCAGGCTGACCTAATTAGTTAATGCTTTTGGTAAATCCTAAGTTTTGCGCGCTTATCCTAGGTTTTACCGCATTTCGAACATTTACAGTAGCATATATACTAATTGTTTACGATATTCTCCGATGGTGGCAGCACCAGCGAGGAATGCACCAAACCTATAAGCAGGAGAATGTTTAATTTAATCAATTAATTCTCTAATTTATCTCTATTAGTAATTGATATCCCGAGATTAGAAATTTAATTAATAATTTATTTATTTGCATTTTCATTTTCAAAGGATAAAATATTTCGTTTATAGGTATCATATGTAAAGAAACATATTTCTTTTTTTTTAAGTTTGACCAATTACCCTTAATCTGAGATGTCCCTAAACACCACAATAAAAATGCAAGTTTTTTACATCTGAATACAGTGCTTGCGAGAAATAAAGTTTAGCTCTACAAAAAAAATATGGATCGATTTAAAAGTACTAGTGATCTGAAATAATAAGAAGCGTTACAAAAATAAATTGAATTTCGTAAAAAAACAATTTTTATACGGTTTTCCATCTTCCTGTTATTTATTTTAGATGCCGACATTTTAGGGGATGTCATATTCCTTCCATTCTGTACTCTGAGAATCTTAGCTTTTATTTTACATTAAATATTTATTTTTAGATTAATTTTTGGCATTCAAATCTTTAAGGAACAACGTATAAAAATCATTATTTTTTTAACTGTTAAATCTAGGAATTTTAATGAAAGCTTATCCAGTCAGTTGTCTTCATTATATCATCAATATTTTTATAATTTAATATTATGATGTTTATTACTTCATATTTGATTTCTATTAATGTATTAACGTTAATTATTTGTATTAATATACAGGGTGATCCGAACTGTATTCCGGAAACTTCGGCACCATATTCTGCAGATAAAAATAAGTAAAAAAGTTCGTATAAAAGTATGTCCCAAATGCTTAGTTTCGGAGATGCAGGGTGTAGAAATTTCATTTTTATTTCAAATAATTTATGAAGTAACGTCAATATTTGGATGAAAATTGGTGTCTGGGAGTTTCTTGATATGAGAAATTGGAATTTGATGTCATTATGACTCCTACCTGTAGAGGGCACCACCTATATATTTTTTAACAGGTTTGAAGAGTAATAACTTTTCATCTGTACCTGTATAAAACTACTGAGTAACAAAATAATACAATTACGACGTTTTTTACGTAAAAAAGGTCTCTTGGTAAAAATCGCCACGAGTAATGGTTCTCGAGATATTTGGAATTGAAATTATCAATAACTGTCATCATTTACATACATTATGCATTAAGGTGTCCGTTATTTCCCAAGTTGATATTTTTTTGCTGCCGCCCTCTGAAGTTTTAGTTTTTAGTCTAAAAAAAATATCCAACGTAAAAAAGCTCTTAATTTTTAATTTAAAAAGTGCCGGAATCATGATACTTTTCCCATATAAATATCATGGGATTTTCTGACCTTTTGCATTTATTTTTTTACCTCCAAAGCAAATAAATCTACAGCTTCGATAAATTCTAATACAAAACTTTATGCTCTACAAAAAAGGTCTCTTTGATTTTTTCCAGAAAAACATTCTTTTAAAAGTTATTCACGGTCAAATTTATGCACATAGTTTATAATCAAATTTTTCTATCATTCACCGCAAATTTTAATTGCGCCTTTTGATTTTGACTAAAAAAGGATCTAGAGCCATACTTTTTTCAATAAAACAATATTTCTTTAATACCAACTTTAATATGGAAAACTAGTATTGCGCCATCTATGATCAAAACTTTATTTGTAGGTTATTGTTTCATTGCCTTTCAGTGTTCATAAATATGTGTGTCAATTGAAAAGAATGAAATATTTCGAGTGGTTTTTATCTTACATATTACTTGTATCGAATTAATTAAATTAATTAATAATTTAATTTAATTTAATTAATTCGATACAAGTAATGTATTTAAGATAAAAATCTTACATATTACTTGTATCGAATTAATTAAATTAATTAATAATTTAATTTAATTAATTCGATACAAGTAATGTATTAAAGATAAAAATAATAGCGGAATTCCAAAAAATAAAAAAAAGTAAATAAAAAAATTATCGATTCATTCGAACACAATTTTCCTAGTAAGTAGTAGGTAATTCGAAACAAGTTTTCTTTAACTTTGTATTCTGTAACATCAAAAAGATTTGAAAAGCTATGTGATAACACGTGGGTAAACCAAAGTAAATAATATATATTTATGTAGATTATAATCTTGTTTGTGCATTACTGCCTATTGAATATTAACAATAAGGTACTATATTTTTAAAAATAGAATTTACCTACAAACGAAAACGCTCTTTTTATATTATTTCTGTCATAAACTCCGGAAAACATTTTAGTCCAGGAGGCATCAGCTTTTTTTCAAGGTAATATATAACTAGTAGTATATTCAAGGTAATATATAACTAATACATAGTAATTAAAAATTGGTCAAGTGCGAGTCGGGCTCGCGCACGAAGAGTTCCATACCATTCATTATCTATACAACATTAGACATTATATTATTATAAACTTTTTTTCCGATTTAGCTGAAATTTTGAATGCGCCTATAAGTAATTTAAAAAAAAATAAAGAAACATTACTAAAAATGTATTAATCAATAATAAATATGTAAAAAGTAAAAATAAATATGTAAAAATTAAAAAAAAAAAGATTATAAAAAAGTCGCCTTGACTAAGATTCGAACCTGCCTTAGTACGGCTCCAACGTCATAGCAGCGTGAAGTCCTAACGCTTTAAACCACGCGGCCACCGAGGACTTGAGAAATTGTATGTAAAATTCTTACTTAAAAGATAATGTTTAGTGAAAGTACTTTTTTATTTATAAACATTATTTATTTAATTCTGTTTTTAGTATTTGTTCTTATAGCGGCAACATAGATACATTATATGTAAAAATTTCAACTGTCTAGCTATAACGGTTCATAAGATAGACCTTTGTGACAAACGAAAGTTAGCTGAATAGCCGCTACCGGTAACCGACTTCCCGGCGATGATAGCATTGTTTTCAAAATTTTGATTTTTATATAAAGACACCTGTTCCATTTATCTAAAATATTATCAGCGTTATAGTGTTGCCAGATCATTTGAAAAATGGTAACATCTTTGTTATTTTAAATGGAACACCCAGTATATTATTACATTTTTGCAAACTACTCTCATGTCTCATATTTCTTATTATACTAACCTATACCTATATCTTATAGTTTGCGAGAAAAAAAATAAAATATGTGTAAAATTGACAAAAACATAATTTTGAATACACATTGAATGATATATTACTAGAAAAAACTAGGATAACCAATAAAAAAATGAGATCCCATCAAAAACATAGAATGTAGAAAATGCCAAGTTTCGCAACACAATTCTTCCACTATAAAAAGTTGTGAGATCTCATTAAAACCAAGTCAGTTTATTTTATTTGGTTTCTCTTTAAGCACCCATTCAACAATTTCTTATAAATTGTTTGTATCAATATTAGTCATCTTTATTTCTGTAATAATTATAGTGACTTAGCAATTGCACAGCACCAGAATTATAAAAGAATAATCTACCATTTCGATTACTATATAAGGTTTGTTCCAACCAGCATTTGGGGATCGTTTCGAAATCGTACTCGAATCGGTTTTCTTGCACTGTGTTAGCATGCGAGGACAGTTTCGCCGCGGCGCAAAAAATATCAATTTTGGAACGCTTTGTGGATTGTTTTCGGGACTGTCAAAAGTGTCAAGCGTGCGTGTATCGATCGGTTTTTTGTTTTTGTTTCGAATTTCATAACATAGCCCTATTATTTTTGTTTGCAATTTGCAATAATAATAATTATTATTCTTGAAATTGAGAATCAGAATCCAGTAATTGTTCGTAAGTGTTGTTTCAATTGTATACTCAGTAACTCACTTACCTATCCTCTCTTTTATGAATGCGTAGTTTCCTGTTATTTCATTGCAGTGGTAGAATCTTTGAACATTATTTTATAAATAAAAAATTAATTAAAATTTCCAAACGATTTACTCCACACAAATTTACAAGCAAAAGTATAACGCACACGTATTCGAATTCGTAAAAAATAACCAAGACAGAAGCATCAGCCGGACGCCGGACCAGAATCAGCAAAATCGATAATCCCTGTCAATATGGTTTAATGCGCAAGTCAACCCAAACAGTTCTCAATTTGGACCATGTACCGAAATTACCGTTCTGAAATCGTAACTAAGCGATCCCAAGGTAGGTTGGTACGCAAATCGGATCGTCCGATAACCGTCAAATCTCGGTTGGAACACATTTGAATTACTGCGCACGAGCGTGATCGTTCGGTAACGGTTCTGCGGCGGGTCGGAACAAACCTATAGTAAATCTAAACAGTGCCCTTAAAAATTAAATTTTTTACAGGCACTATTTAGATTAGAATTTAATTAAAATTTGAAGAAGAATATATATTATTAGAAGTTAATTAAAAATAAAGTCTTTTAATTAGTATAGAATATCATACCGTGCATTTGCCAAGTCATTATAATTATTACAGAAATATAGATGACTAATATTGATACTAACAATATAACAAAATTGTTGAATAGGTGCTTAAAGAAAAACCAAATAAAATAAACTGACTTGGTTTTACATGAGATCTCTCAACTTTTTTTAGTTGAAGAATTGTGTTGCAAGCCTAGCATTTTTTACATTCTATATTTTGATGGGATATTTCTTTCTTCACCCAAATAATATAATAATACCGACTGACATAGCAAAATTCAAATCATCTCAGAATCAAATTATTCAAGTATAACTCAAAATTCTTGTTTATATGATACACTTGTTGTATCAAAATCAGCTACGTAAAATCGGAGAGAAATAAAATATAAAATGATAAAAAGCTTTCTATTAACAAAGTAAAATTTTCCTAAAAAATAATATCAAATTCCTTTTACACACAGTCGCAGTCTTCCGTTTCCATTTTTCCAGCATATTTTTATCAAACCCCGACATCTAAATTTCTTAATATTCGTTTTTACATTAACTTCTCCCTTTCTTTCTCACGAAAAAAAACACACCGATTATTTTGTAAAAATGGCTTTGTGCCTCAAAGCTCGTAAGTCTCCCTTGTTATTCTAATATTCCCAGAAATGAAAAATGAAGAGACTAAAATTCTCTGTTTATAATTGTAGCAGTTTTAATTAATAATGCCTTAACAAAATTATGCGTCAAAAGTAACAAATTATTTCTTACTTGTCGATACACTCAAACAGGTTTTTTGTTAAGATTAATTGAATTGCCTTGTTTTCACTGATTTCTTGTCAGATCGGATTTCAAAGAGGGGGTTTTCAACATTAATTATTTCTTTTTAATTATGTTATGCAGACGAAGGTATATATTTATTTAATACAGGGTCTGGCCAGTGGTGACGCTAGAACTTTTTTTTTGGGGGGGGGGGGACAAGCAATTTAATTTTCCCAACTTCCTACTTTTTTTAGAGGCCATAATACATGTAATAATGTATCGTGATAGGAATAAAAACCCTTGTTTTAAAAAAATTGTTTTATTAATTTAAAATTTAAATTTAACATTATTGAACATTATAACATGCATAAATAATTATTGTTATGACAACTCTAAAATTAAAATAAAATCGTACCATCCTTAATATTTTATTTAATAACTAGCGTGTACCAGCGACTTCGTTCGCGTCGAATTAAACATTTGTAATGGTGATGATAAAGCAAAGCAAGAATTTCCATTAACATACAAACTAGATAAGATTTTCTCACATTTATGTCAGCATGAGAAAAAACAATATGGCGATATTATTATATAACTTGGTAATATTTGAGGGGTAGTTTCATCTCGTTGGAATTTGACTTTCGAAAAATCCGTTTGCCAAAAATAAACTTTTTACGTCAAGCCGTTTAAGCAGAATCGTGGTTAAGATATTACCCAACTTTTTGAAACACCCTGTATGATTTTTAAAAAAAAATCAAAATATGTAAAAAAACCAAACAAATTATACTTGTCCAAGCGTTTTCCCGAAAGACTAACCGTTTTTTAAATAACAAATATTGTAATATTTGAGGGGCGTTTTCACCCTCTTGGAATGTGAGATTCGGGAAACCCCTCCTTATCGAACCTCTACACCCCACAGTCAATCCGTTTGCCAAAAATCATCAAAGTCATATTTTATGAAACACCCTGTATAAATTATATTATTATATTATAAAAATCTTCAAATATGTAAAGCAACAAAATAAAATATACGTGTTTAAGAGTTTTTCCGAAAAACTCACCGTTTTTTAAATAAAAAAATATTGTAGTATTTGAGGGGTGGTTTCACCCTCTTGGAACTGGAATTTCGAAAAATCCCTTCTTATCGAACCTCTACACCCTAGAATCAACCTGAATTCCAAAATTGAGCTTCTTACGTTGAGTGGTTTGAGCAGGATCGTGATTAATCAGTATGTCAGTCACTTAAGGATTTTATACATATGGGTTGTTAACTCGACAATTATAGTAATAGTGTAATAGTATAGTTATAGTGTTACCAACTCCGGGATTTTATCCCTAAATTTGGGGAGAAAAAATCTATATGGGGATATTTTTAGGGAGTAAAATTTTTTGGGGATATTTTTAGGGATAAAATTTCAATGGTATTTTACCGCTACCAAAGAGGATATAAGACCGCTACTAAGTAATCATTTTGATAACCAGCAATTTTAAAATTGAAAATACTTCTGGCCGCGTTTATATGGGACCCATCTTTGAAAAAACGACATGCTCGATGCCACACGAGTTCAATAACCTGCCCAATCAACTTGTCAACACGTAAGTCTAGTCTAGTTGTTCATCGAATAGACCAAGGACGTTTGAGGGCCGAAATGAGGTCTTATTCATTTATTAGTGTGTGTGTGTGTGTGTGTGTGGGCCAACTATTTTATGGATATGGATGGTTGTCTGGGCCGGCGAATAAAGAAAGCCCATATTATTATAAAAAAGAATATGCGTCAAGGCATATGGGTTGTTAGGTACAGTTTGGCTATTTTAATCTAACTCTTTCCGTATGAGAAGCAAGGGGCAAATTATACGTGAAAGAGTGGAATCACATAAATAATAAATTTAGACTAATGCAATATTTTTTCTTGCCGCGTAGGATAGGTAAATGCATTAAAGGGAATAATTAATTAAATCATTAAGTTCCAAAACATAATAATTCGGATCTCATCGGATCTGCTGATACATTTTGCTAAAATTTAAGCTA
Organism: Sitophilus oryzae; assembly: GCF_002938485.1. Lineage (NCBI taxonomy): Eukaryota > Metazoa > Arthropoda > Insecta > Coleoptera > Curculionidae > Sitophilus > Sitophilus oryzae. The sequence continues at coordinate 298,684 of NW_022145681.1, read as the reverse complement.
TTAGGACCTATATTTTTATGATTATTATTTTTTTAATTAACAACTTAGGCCAAAGAAAAAGCTTGCATGGTTTCCACCGCCAGGCGTAAAAACACATAAATCCAAGGCGTTGCCAAATATTTATTGGGATAAGATTTTATCCTTTGAATATTGTTGTAAATAATAATTATCATTTAATTAGTGCTAACTTATCAAAGTTCACAACATGGCGAAATTTCAACAAAATCGGCCAACGGATCTTTGGGATATTTATAAAAAAGGTCTATTAGAAAACACCTTGACACCCTGTATCTTTAAAATTATACATTTCCGGACACATGTTTATATGAACTTTTTACCTTAAAACACTCAAAGAATCACCTCCTGAAGTTTGGCCAGATACATAATTAACACCCTGTATTTAAAAATGGCTAGCTAGTGATCTAGTAAGCTATGTTTATTTTAATGGGAAAAAAATACATCTCATAAAAAATAAACAAACTCATAATACAAATACTATACACTAATTAATTCATTTTAAATGTATCTAAATCGACACTTTAATAATTGAAAAATGGTCAGGAGCACTTAAAATTACTTCATAGAATATACCAAATATGCAAAAAAAATCCAATAAAAAAACCTCAAATGGCACATTAAAATCTGCATTATCTGAAATCAAACTATACCTAAACGGCTAATAAAATAATACTGACAAGACTAAATAAAAGTGACAAGACGCCGACATCGAAAACGCGATGAGCAGTTTTAAATAATTATTATATTATTCCGAGTTATTATTACGTACGTGTTTTACAATCATTGTAATACAGTAGCATTCCTTCAAATAAATTTTAATTTAAGTATTGTTAATATAGTCATATTAATTATTATAGCCCGTATGGTTTCTAAAATAAAAAAATCAAGCGTGTTTTTATCAGAATTATTAAATGATTAAAAATAAGTAGAAATAGTTAATATTTATTAACTTCGTAAGTGTTATATTTTAATATAATTAGGGACTATATCTTAAGTTTAAATTATGGTAAATTTGTATGAGTTTCAATCATTTATATTTAAAATGTTAGGAAAGACAATATAGATTTTAGGCAAGAGAACTCAAGGGAAGGACTGTGTAACTAGTAATTAAAACTTAACAATTTTTTTTACTTGATATTTTTCTGGTTGTTCACGTTGCACTTTAACTCTTCGTTGTGTCATACACAATCTAAATTTCGGATATGATGCAGAACTGATAAATTGGATTAAATATATTAATTGCAAGGTATGCAAAGAAATATTTTTGTTAACTTTGCAAATACTTAAGGCATGCAATAATTTAAAAAACATTTGACGTGAGATTACTTCATAATTCTTGGAAGTCTTGAATGATAAAGATTTGAATTATTATGCGTCTGTGGTCTGTTTTGTTTAAGAAGCTAACAAATAATTTCAAAAACTCAACTATCAAAATATATTGGTAGCAAATTTTTAAAAGTATGCATAGTTATAATGTTGTATATTAATTGGACATACTGAATGTAAACTAGGTATAGTTGTTGCAATCGATAATATATTTTGCTGCTTATTTTCAGCACAACAAAATCCGTTATGATAAAACGAAAAAAAAATACCGCTACTCATATTATGGGCACCTATGTATTTTTAATTTCATAATGATGTTTAAAAATACATAGGTACATACTATGAGTAGTGGCTGTGACGGTTTTTTATTAGGTATGATGAAAAGCAGCTGCAAACTAAATTATCGTTGGGGCCAACTATTTTTTAATTTATTTTTATCTACAATAACTATGCACGGTAGGAGTTCAAAATATGCCTATACTGTGAGGCAACTCCATTCGAGTATAAATTAACATTTACATTCCAAGTATCTTCTTGGTCTACCGCTTAGGCACCCCGTTCACCCTTATTCCCTCATTTCTATAAAAAAAATATTATGATTTATAACTTTTAATTTTTATTGTGAAAATTGGTGAAAAGTATTTTTTTTTGTACGGCGAATATAAATTTATGGGCCATCCATAAATTTAAATTTACACCTAAGTTCGAATATTGGTTAAACCTAGGAATAGCCAGGTAATAGCCCGAAATATGCAAAAGAAGAAGTGAGTTTAGGTTATATTAGAATTAGGTTTTAGTTGGTTTTGCATTAATAAAAAATATAGACCTAATCTAAACTTAAGCTAAACTGACCCCCTTTTTGCATATTTTGGGCTCCTACGTGGGTATAGGAGCCCGTCATAGTGTCGTGACCGTGATCGTGACCAATCACGAGTCCGCACACTTCATATCCATGCATCATTAATATTTTCCTCACTAAATTCTTCACTTTTACAAAAAAATCATCACGATAAAAATCAAATATCAAAATTATTTAACGTTGCGAACGTTAAACTTGTTCACTATACGTATCTGGAATATATTTGTGAATAGCGATCAATGATACGTTTACGTTAGACTGCCGGAGTGCTGACGTCACGAATGTCAAATTGCTTTCCAACGAACAAGGTTTAGTTCTTTTATATTTCTATTGAGCTCTTCCAAATGACGCCACAAGTTAATATAAAATGTAAAAAATAAACAGGTGATTGTCGACAACCGCCGACTTGCGTCTGGTATTTTCAATACGCCTATGATGGTCGCGGATGTTGCAAAATCTGTGAATTTTTTAATAAAGTTGACCGTATCGGAGATATTTAGCAAAAACTAAAAAATAAATTTGTAGTTTTAGCGGTGGTTGTGGTGTAGTTTGCACGGTCGGAGGGGTGGGGAGTTTTAGTATGTTAATCTGGACCACAATTAGAAAACCACAAACTAGCTAGAAAATTTCTGTTTTAAGGGATTTTGATCCCTTTAGGGGATTTTGAAAGCGGCATGTACCGCCAAAGTATCATTTTACTGCCAATGACTGCGAAGAAGACTTATTATGTCTGCCATATAATTATAGTCGACTGATACCAAGGACTGCCAGCGAGTGCCAAGAAAATGTACATGTAATTCAACCAGTGAGACACCCCTCGGGGGACACTATAAAGATTACCCTGTATAAGATAATGTAAATGTTCCTTCGTGAGTTTATTCTGTTATCCTTCGTGTTTAGGAAAATATAACTAAGTATTAATAAAGTTAAATTCATCCTAGTTTTTAACCACTTTTCGAATATAGTGTTTTTAACCAAAGTTTCAGTAAATATGAAATAGAATGGCAAGCCCGCATAGTACTGGAAAGAAAAATAGCGTACTATATGCAGAATTTTTTGTTGAATCTGTACAGAAAAATAGGAGGTGTCATTTAGACAAACTTAAAACTTAATCATAACTTTTTTTGACACACTCTGTTTACAACAAAATATTTTAGGAAATGCCCCTTTATAAGTCATGCAACATCTGTATAAATATTTGAAGTGACACTTCTTAAGCGCGTTGAGAGTAAAAATTCAAGGCCGTGACACTCGGCGATGAAAAATAAGCAACAATGAGCAACGATCTGTGCCATACGCGGCTAAAAAAATCGCAATAATAAAGTTGAATTTTACCAGCCTTGTGTGCTAAGAAGTAAATTTTCATGCATATTTTTACCGATAAATTTTTAGCTTCTGAATAACGGTCCAAGTAAAGCATCTAACTCATTTGCGCGCTCAAAATTAGAATTTAGAGTTAGTAACTCGCATTTCCATTGGAGAACCTTGTTACATTTATTTCAAACCAATAATCAACAAGAATATTGGTATAATTTAATAAAATTACTGTAAATCACTATAAATAATGAATTGTTTGTAACTGAACTGTAATTTCTGTATTATTAATCCGGTAAAGGATGGAGATAAACAATTGTGATTGATTAAATTTTTTTAAGATGAAACTTTTGTTAACAACATTCTGAGAATTCGAATAATGAATTGAATAATGACAAGACAAGGGACATCTGTCTAAAAAAGACGGCGATTTAGAGTGACAATTTGGTTACGTAAAATTTACAATGACAACTTTGATTATGCAAAAGGAATACATATTCTATGAGTTTGCCTAACGATTAATATTAATTTAAAAATAAATGCCCAACATGAATAATGAACAAAACATTTAAAAAAATTGGTCAAATGCGAGTCGGACTCGAGCACGAAGGGTTCCATACCATTCATTATCTATACAACATTAGACACTATATTATTATAAACTTTTTTTCCGATTTAGCTGAAATTTTGAATGCGCGTAAAAGTAATTAAAAAAATGAAGAAACACATTACTAAAAATTGTATTAATCAGTAATAAATATGTAAAAGGTAAAAATAAATATGTAAAAATTTAAAAAAAACGATTAAAGATAAGTCGCCTTGACTAGGATTTGAAACTGCCTTACTACGACTCCAACGTCATAGCAGCGTAAAGTCCTAACGCTTTAGGACTCGAACTCACTGACGACCAGGTCGCAACGACCTGGCCATCGGCTGGCCGGATGTATGCGTTTTTAGCTGCGGCCAGATGAACGATCAGTTTCAACAGAGTTGTCAAATCTAACGATTTTTTACGTTTTACCAATTAGAAAATATTGTTTCAGAAATGTTAAAATATCCGAGTTAACTAAAAAGCGAAGTTGCTATTCACAACAAACAAAAAGCATTTTGTACGCGCGACCGACAAAAAGGGAGATATTCTGTTTCTTTTTTCTACTGATATGGCGCCCTTATCGACTTTGGAAATAAACATATTAGGGCCATCGTAAAAAAAGATCGTCAGACACTGGCTCTAAATATAAGCAGGTAGAAAGTTTAGCTTCCAGTTATTTCAATGTTTACAATATAACGAAGAATCTACAACAGTAATTACTTCTATTTTTATGAATGTTTAAGTTACTTTCTTAATTTTTTTTTTTTAAATAATGTACCTAGTAGAAATAAAGTCTAATAAACCCTGTTTGAAAAACGTTAAATTAAATATAATATTTAAAATACAGTTGTCCTCCTTGTACATGACTACAATACAACTAAAAAAACTAATTTAATAAAAAAAAACAAGTGGTTGTAGAAAAACTTTAAATATTATTTTTTTTTATTTGTTAAACATCGAAACTCAAAGGTATAATAACAGGTATCATACCAACCATAAATAGAGTAGGTATGTCATATAAAAATGTTTTGAGTTTTTACTAGAATCGACCCTTGATAAAAAAAGGGAGTAGATTTAAGTTTACCTTTGATCCAGTCTGTATACTATTTCTTTGGATTTTCTGCACGTGTGCAAAAACTACACTAAAACACTATATCTTGTAGAAAATAAAATATTGTACCTTGAATTTGAGGGATTTCATCTGAAAAATTATTAATTTGGAAGAAAACCGGCAACAAGCGGCAGAAAATAGTAATATTTCCGGGCAGTCTTCTGGTAGCAACGACCAACGGTCGGCCACGACGTTAGTGTGCGCTATATCATTTGATTTAATGGTTTTAGAGGTAGCTGCGGCCTGGCGGTGCGACCTGGTCGTCAGTGTGTTCGAGCCCTAACCACGCAGCCACCGAGGACTTGAAAGATTCTATGTAAAATTCTTACTTAAAAGATAATGTTTAGTGAACGTACTTTTTTATTTATAAACATTTATTTAATTCTGTTTTAAGTATTTGTTCTTATAGCGGCAACATAGATACACTATCTGTAAAAATTTCAACTGTCTAGCTATAACGGTTCATAAGATAGACCTTTGTGATAGACGGACGGACAGCGAAGTCTTAGTAATAGGGTTCCCGTTTTTACCCTTTTGGTACAGAACCCTAAAAAACAGACCACACAAAACAAATGGTTGGTTAGTAGCAGTTAGTAGGAATCAGAGATATAGATGTAGTAGTATTTTGGTTTAATGGCCACAGCTGTCAGGCTATCCGGCCGAGTAATAGAATTATCGTTTTTTAATAAAAAATCATCATAAAAAAAAATATATATATATATATATATATATATATATATATATATATATATATATATATATATATATATATATATATATATATATATATATATATATATATATATATATATATATATATATATATATATATATATATATATATATATATATATATATATATATAGCTGTTATAAGAAATTTCACTTCAAATATATATATATATATATATATATATATATATATATATATATATATATATATATATATATATTTTATAATAATAGCTGTTAGTAAGAAATTTCACTTCAAATATGCGAACGGAGTGCACACACAATTTTTTTCAGGTCTTTAACAACGACGACGATATTGGACTTCTTCTCACTGTTGAACCACCCTGTATTCTGTATACATTCACGTTTCCACAATTTCTAGAGTATTACAACCAACTGTTAAGAAACTTTTTTTCATTACGCTACTTTTTATAGTACCATAAATCATATTTTTTACAATAAGAACCTAAATTCTCTCAAGCACTCTGAAGTATTTGGCCCTATACCCAAAAAATTCCTTTTACATACCCCATTAATATTTTTAATAAAGGAAAAATGTAATATTCGCTCCGAATCATTTTTGACCCGGAAAAAGAAATTAGTAGGTGTTTTTGTAGTTTTTGTAACTTTTCACGGGCGGAAATAGCAGAAACAACACCTGCTTGCGCAAAAGTTCGGGTCGAGGCGAAAATAAAGGAATGCAATAATGGGCCACATATATTACCTTTTATTTTGGTGCAGAATTTCAAGCTTGCCGAACATTTCTTTTATTTGGCTGTTTGTTGCGTCTGTGGCGGTCGCAGTGTGCCGCGGGAACGCTATAAATTAAATATAAAAGTAATTTAATTGTACTACAGATTTTACCTTTTTTTAATTCTCAATATGTGGTCAAGAACATTCTTAAAACATTTTATCCGGAAAAGTATACTCCTGTTTTAATATACGGGGTGTTTCAAAAACATCTCTCGTACTGATGACCGAGTACTCATGACTGGTAGTACACATTGGTCAAATGTTTTCTTTTTTAGATAAATTGGAATTCTAGATTTGAAATTGATTGAGTTTCTTCCATAAATACTCCATGCTAACTTATTTTTTCTGTTAATTTCGGGTTGTAGAGATCCCGAGCTGTGTATATACACAGAACAACAAACAAAAAATGTAATATACCAAATACCATGCGAATGCGATAAATTTTACATTGGTGAAACATCTAGACCCTTAAATGTTCGAATTAAAGAACATAAAGATTATTTAAGAAAGGGAGATTTTCACAAATCTAAGATTTGTCAGCACTCATGAGACACTCACAGGGCACAGGATAAATTTTAATAACGGCAAAATTATAATGAAAGAAACGATAGCTTCTAAAAGAAAAATTAAATAGACTTTTTTAATACAATCTAATAAAAATAAATGTATTGCTCATGCATCTGTAGATGTTAGTAATGTATGGCAATCGCTTCTTTGATTTTAAAGAACATAACATGAATAAACATAACGTACCTACGTAAAAATTAAAAATAATCATACAGAAAGTTTGGGGCTTTTTCGTTTTACCTTATTAAATAATTATTGTTAATTTTGAAATTTAACTTGATATAATGACATTTTAACAGAACGTCAATGGTTCTTGTAGACGTATCTGTTTTAAAAAACTAGAGTGTTCTCGAATAGTTGAATTTAAATATTTTAAATAGTTTCTTTGTATTTTTTTTACTTCCGACGACGGAAAGAGATAAACTTTCCGAAACGTTAAGCATTTTTTTGTTCGCTAGGCAAATTTGTATAACTGTAAACATAACTTCTGACAAGTAGTTTCCGTTTGGGATTAACGCAGAAATGTTTACAAAAAATAACTATTTAATTTTGTAGATTTTCTTGCAGTGGCGAAATACCCATCTAGGATTTTTTGGAGTGTCGCATCTTGTTCACATCATCACAAAAGCTTCACAAAAACCTAAGATAAAGGAAATATAATTTGACACTGACAAAATTTAAGTTAACAACTTGAGGTTGTAATTTGTATTGTTGGCAAATGTCAGCATTATCATTGTGGCATTTGCCTGGTTCTGCATTGTTACCTGTTCTGTTTTAATTTAAAAATAGATACAGATTTTCTTAACTAAGTTAAAAACGGCTTTCCCAAAGTTGTTTAAATTTGGCATGTGTTATTAGCATACTGAGAGCTTTAAAAAACTTATTTACAAAATAATTTTACTGTAAAATGAATAGAGGAGCCAATATTTGGACAGTTGAAAATTTGCATGGGATGTTTCCAACGCCGATGTACCACCCGGTATATTTAGTATATTTAAACGGAACATCAAAAACTCATTTTAAACTCTCCATTTGATTATAAAGAATACGCAACACTCGATATAAACATAATAATAACATTGAATTTATGTGAAAGTATACTTCTGTACATCAAAAAATGCCATTACATTCAGATGTGTGTCAATGTTTCAACACGAGATAAATTGTCAGTGAAAATGTAGTTACAACTTTTTACGACCTACAACAACGGACACTGCAGATGCATGATGTTAAAAATGTAGAAAACTAACGATGTTTCACGCTGGGTGATGAAAAACTTTTTTTATTTCTTTTTCCTATACAGGGTGGTCCGATTTGATTTGTAGTAGGGGAATTTTGACCACATATTCTTTGCATGTAAATAAGTAAATAAGCTATTAAAAAAATGAATAAATTATTCGACGTGTTGACGTAAAACTAAACTGTTCTCGAGGCAGAGGAGAGCGTTGTTGAAGAATGCGTCAAATGCTTACCAGAAACAGGAGCAATGCAGAAACTCTTACCACGTCTGACCCAGTTGTATATCACCAATGCACAGACAATAAACGAAACTATAAGGAAAACATGCCTTAAGGGTGGTGAAGACATTAGAAAAGAAGAAGAAGCTATTCAGGGAGCACACATAAGAAATTAAAAAAAAAGTAATTTCTAATGATGAAATTATCAGGCTGGCCAAAAACTAGTGGCCTGAATGCGAAATCTACTAATGGTAGCATTTTTACTCCTTCCCATAAAGAATATCCTGTTATTATTAAGAAGTAAGACAGAAACTGGTAAAGCAAAATGCTATAAAACAGATTACCGCATGCAAAAAGACAAGAGAATGGAACGTCTTGATGGAGATCAGACCTGCAGAAGAAGCCTCTCTCCAGATTAGAAAAACTATAGGGCAAGATATATCGCCCTACAGAGTAAGATCCGCAACATGAGATAAGGGCGCGAAAGCGTTTCTGCATGGACTTTATACACTTATCTTAGAGAAATAAATCAGGCATACCCTGCGAACCCTAGGCATTAAGGAGATAGCAGTGAAAATCATCTTTCCAAGCCAAAGAGAGACCAAGACTCTGCTGTCTTGGTCTCTCATACTGCTATTGATGGTATCGCAAAAAGAAAAAATCAATAAGGCAGATGGAAAGCAGAAGGCTATACCTAGCTCCTGAAGAGCTACAATTTACAGGGTAATAGGTACCTTTTCGTTTGTACTTGTCGTCATTACAGAGGAAAAAATCAATATTTTCGTTATTTCTACTTAAAAAATTCTATCGGTAAAAATCGTTACAAGCAACCTTTTTTCTAGATATTTGGAATCGAAATAATGAATAAATATTATCAGTTACAAAAATGATACAAGTTGTCTAGGTAATCATTAGCCAAACTCCCGGCCAAACTAAAATAATAAATTTGGAGAGATTTTGTTGCAAATTCCAACAGAACAAAAATGTATGGTAAACTCCGTAGCAAACGAAGAAGATATTTCCTCTGTAGAATAAGTATCTACGAACAAGTGTCTCGGAATCTAAGAAAGAATTTTAGGATATGAATTTATACAAACTTTTTACCTGTTTTTATCTGCAGAATTTGTTGTCGAAGTTTTTCGATTATAATTCGCACCACTCTGTAGAGGGTTATAGATTCTTTTTATTGGTTTGATATATATATAATATTATATATATATATATATATATATATATATATATATATATATACTATATATATATATATATATATATATATATATATATATATATATATATATATATATATATATATATATATTATAAATTACTCTTTTTATAACTCACATCCCAAGATAGATCAGTCCTTTATAATGCTTTGAACTAATAAATTTTGGTTTATACATAACATAGATGGCTACTTTTTAAATATTTATGATTAAGTATTAAAAATACATTGTTTTTTTACTGAAAAAAATATATTGTAGTGCTTTATTTTTGCAAAAAAAAATCACCGTATTTATTATTAGTTATTAATCCTGGGCAAAGAATACCTATATTTGATGATTTAAAATGTTACGCGAGCAACCCAGGACAACTTAAAGGGCAAATGGAACTTGTAGCATCCTTTAGCCAAGCTGTTCATATGGAATTCGGTATGGAAAAATGTGCATTCTTGCACTGTAAAAAGGGAAAATCCATGAATCTAACGAGATTATTTTAACTAACGACATAACATTCTCGCCGTTACATCTGGGTGAAACCTACAAATATCTTGGTATCCATCAAGTTCTAAAAATTGATGATGGAGTAATAAAGAAGACTGCGGGGGATGCATTTATGAAGAGGGTTTGTAAAGTCTTGGGAACAGAGCTTCATGCGAAAAATAAAATAGCTGCGATCAATGTATGAGCAGCACCTGTAATTCTTAATACATTCGGAGTTCTAAAATGGTCACAAACCGACCTGTAATCACTCGATAGGAAAGTCAAAACATCAATGACAAGGCACCGAATGCACCTCCCCCCCATGCTTCAACCATTAGACTCTACATGCCAAGGGACAAAGGTGAAAGAGGAATTATTAGTCTCATTGCTATGCATGAAAATCACATCAGAAGTCTGCAGCATTACTTTGACCAATCAAATGACCCTCTCCTTTCGGCTATTAAGACCGCCCACGCCGACAGGAATTTCACAATTTTAAGCTTAGCAGGTCAAAGATTACCTGCAGGTACTAGGGGTGCTGAGGAACTAACCGAAAAGTGGAAAGGGAAAGCCTTGCACGGAAGATATCCATCCAACTTATATAACCCCGACGTTGACCGAAATCTGTCATTACGTTTTCTCAGAGATGGAGAGCTCAGAGCTGAGACCGAAGGATTTATTATAACTAAACAAGACCAGCAAATACCAACTAAAAATTTTCTAATAATAATAGCCAAAAAGGACTTATCTAATGACAGATGCCGACTATGCAATGCCTTTCCAGAAACAATCCAACACATCTGCTCTGGATGTACCTATCTTGCACCGCAGCATTATCTGGACAGGCACAACCGGGTGGCTAGTATTCTACACCAAGAAATCTGCAAAAAATATTTTTTTTTTTTTGTCTGATGGTTTTTTGGAACTTTTGTTTGCTTTTGCCTCATGGAGCATAGTTAAATAAAAGTCACGGTGAATAGGTGGAATAAATGGTAGAAGTTTGGTTAAATTTTCTGAACTTAAATAATGATTTTTGTAATACAGTCTCTTACCGGAATTGTTTTTCTTCTATTTACTCATTTTAACACACAAAATATCAGAAAAACACAAGAGTCGGTTTGCACGCGTCAATTATATTGCATCTATGTGACAAAACGTTGCAAAAAATTTGGGAGTCAAATAGGTCCAAGTGCGCTTCGATCCCTTTGACACTAAGAATAAATGCGATAAAACTTAGTAACTCTCTTGCTCGGTTAATAGATGGCGCCAAACGTTCCAGAATCACTTGGATCTCTTTGCTACCAAACAAACACTACATTTAACTTTGAAAATATGGGTCTAACTCATATTTTTAAAAAATGTCACTTAGACCCTTATGATTCTAACCCCTTCAATTATCCCGACTTAGTGGCTAAAACCGGCTTTAAGCTGAGAGGGAAAAAAATCCATAACTTATCAGAGACGACAAATATTTTATATTAATGTATTTGTATTTTATGTATAGATTTGTGACTTTTGAGACTTATAGAACTGAAATCTGAAATACGGAAATACAAGAACCATTTTATTCCAGAAAGATGTCCAGGAAAGTTCGAGAAAGTCGATAACTTTTGTTAAAGAACTTTAAACTTTAAGGACTAAATAAGCAGAGTTATTCGAGAAAGATCTTTTGTGTAAATGCAAAATGGGAGAGTTTAATCGATTTGCGATAGATATTTTATAAAAGGAGGAGTAAAAGATACTGATCAGATTATTTTGACATTAGATTGTCTCTAGATAAGTAAAATACTGTAAGTTACTGCCGTTTAAAGTTAGTAATTATTTTAAATAATTCTTTATGCACTCTACTAAAAATCACAGTATAAGTATAAAATAGTGCTATTTTTACTTATACTGTGATTTTTTAATTGTATTAGGACCGAAAAAAAACTAAATATACAGGGTGGTCCGAACTGTAAACTTCGGCAGCATATTCTGCAGATAAAAGTAAGTAAAAAAGTTAGTATAAATGTATGTCCTAAAATGCTTAATTTCGGAGATACAGGGTGTAGAAGTTTCATGTTTATTTCGATTTTTTTCAAATAATTTCTGAAGTAAGGTCATTATTTGGATGAAAATAAGTTTCTGGGAGTTTTTTGACATGAGAAATTTGATTTTGATGTCAATATGATTTTTTTTTGTACGGGGCACCACCTACATATGTTTTAGCGGGTTTGAAGAGTATTAACTTTTCGTCCGTACCTGTATAAGACTACTGAGTGAAAAAATATATATTTCCGTGACTTTTTACATAAAAAATGTCTCTTTGTAAAAGTCGCTACGAGCAACCGTTCTCAAGATATTTAGAATAGAAATAGTCAATACTTGTCATTATTCACACAAAAACTCGTGAGTAGATATTTGACTGAAATAATAAATTTTAGGAAATTTTTATTTTTAAAATTAATCACAAATTTTTCTGCGAAAAAATGATAAAATAATTTCTGTTGAACTTTTGGCCCAAAAATATTTAAAATTTATGATTTCAGTCTAATAACTATTTAGTCAACATGTTTAATTTATGTCAATGATGATAGGTATTGATAATTTCGATTCCAAATATCTCGATAACCATGACTCGTAGCGATTTTTACCAAGATATCTACTTTGCGTAGAAAACGTCGTAAATGTATATTTTCTTACTCGGTAGTTTTATACAGGTACGGAAGAAAAGATATTACTCTTCAGTTAACTTACCAGTTAAAAATATGTAGGTGGCGCCCTCTACAAGTAGGAGTCATATTGACCTCAAAATCAAATTTCCCATGCCAAAAAACTCCTAGACACCAATTTTGATCAAAATATTAATGTTACTTCACAAATTATTTGGAAAAAATCGAAATAAAAATGAAGCTTCTACACCCTGTACCTCCGAAAGTAAGCATTTTAGGAGATACGTTTATACGAACTTTTTTAATTACTTTTATCTGCAGAATATGCTGCCGAAGTTTTCGAAATACAATTCGAACCACCTTGTATACAATATTTGGTTTTAAAGACTTAAAAACGCCTACAGAAATGAAGCATTAACATTATTACTGACTGTATTTTCACAAAATCGTAAATATTTCAAAAACGATATGATTAAAATGCAGCAAACATTAATTAAACTTACCTTTATTTTAATCGTAGAAACTAAAAATATAATAATATAGAGGGTGTTTTGTTTAAAAAATACAACTATGATACTTTTTTATTTACTAAGGACATTCTGTACCTTTTGAAAATCATTTTAAATTGTAGCTTTAGTAATCTTCTAACGTTCCCATCAATCACAATTTCTAAAAATCTAGTCGTGTGGCTACAATACTCCGTATCGAATAAGGTGAATAACTCTATATACAGTAATACAGGGTCGCTTTTATGTATGGGAACGGTCGATTATTAGTTAAAATATAGAAGATACCGTAAAAAGTTTAATATAAAAGTTATAGGGTTTATAAATAACTATTAGCGGCTAATAAATTTACATACATACATACCGCCATTACTCGCTGACGAGTATTTGACACGCATCAGAAGATGGTCACGCAAGGCGTTTTCTTTCATGAGCTTTTCTGTGACTGAAAAGCCCGATACGTGATGTTATCTGTCTACCGCACTCCAGTCATCCAAAAATCTCATTGCTTTGTTGCCTCTTTACTTTTTGGTTGTCGCTCTTAGCTGACTTTACAATTCTTCTCCATTCCGTTTTATTATGAGCTGCCTTCTCCCACTCATTCTGCTTGTTAATTCCTCTTAAGTTTTCGTGGAAAATATCCTTGAACCTTTTGAGTTGTCCACCCGGCCTCCTCTTACCGTCTACAAGCTCACCGTAAAGCAGAGATTTTGGTATGCGGTTTTCTTGCATTCTGCATACGTGACCAGCCCATCTTAGGCGGGACTTTGTAATCATGACTTCAATAGTCTCGCAGTTAGCTTTTTCAAGGACCGATACGTTTGAGACGTGATGGAACCATTTTATTCTTAAGAGTTGTCTAAGATGTCTCTGCTGCAACTTGTTTAATGCGTTCATGTGTCGGCGGTACGGCACCCAGGTTTCGCTTCCATATATTATTATTATTATTATTATTATTATTTTCTTTATTTATTTCCAATGTTTACAATAAAAACACATAAAATAGCCCAAACAGGCATGGAAACATTGTCAAATAAGAATATTTCACACCAAAATAATATAATTACAGTTAAGATAATACTACAATTAAACTAAGATCTTAACTAAGTAAAATAAGCAAATACATAGAAGAAATAAAAAACGATAGAATTAATATATACAAACAACAAATATTACACATTAGATATCAGACTTATAAACACAGCTTTATCGGATCTGTAAAATTCTTCTAATGAATAAAAGGCTTTCTTTGCTAGAAAGATTTTTAATGTGGCTTTTAACTTGTTTCTTGCCAAACCTCGAACACATTCGGGAAGGAAATTGTACATTTTTATTAATGAGAAATCAACATTTTTTTGTAGGTAGCTAAAATTATATTTATCTCCGACTAAATAGGACTTATTTCGCGTAGGGTAATTGTGAGTTAGTTTCAAATTTTTGAAAAATTGCCAGTTATCATAAACAAACATTATACACTCTACAACATATATACTTGTTATTGTTAGTATTTTTTGTTCAATAAAATAATTTTTACAGCTCTCCGTGGGTTTCATTCTAAATATTGAACGTATGCATTTCTTTTGCAAAAGCAAAATTCTCCCGATATCGCTCGAGTTTCCCCAAAATATTATGCCATACTTTATCCTTGAGTAGATAAATGCATAGTACGCTGAAAGTGCAGCATCTACCCCAACAGCGTCTGATATTATCCTCAGCGCAAAAGAAAATTGTGCAATTTTAACCGCCACGGTTTCAATATGTCCTCTCCAGTCCAGTCGTTCATCAATTCCCACTCCCAAAACCTTATACTTTTAACTGAATTAATTTTTAATATTATTATACATTAGCTCAAAATCTGAAAACTTCCGATTACCAAAAAAGAAGGCATTGTGTCTTTGAAATATTTAATGTCAAGCCATTATTATTGAAATAATTCACCAGAGTGTCGACAGCAGATGTCACTCTTTCTGTTAGTGGATTTATTAAATCATCGCTAAATAGCAGAGTGGTATCATCTGCATATAAGATTGTCTTTTCGCCAGTGACATTCGGAATATCGTTTGTATACAAAATATATAGCAGTGGACCCAGCACTGAACCTTGAGGGACTCCTTTTTTTAGCACTATTTTATTTGAGATAACTCTTTTGCCATAATCATCATATTCTACGATTTGCTGAGTTCTATTGCTTAGATATGATTCGAATAATTTTAATGCAGTTCCCCTAATTCCAAATCGCTCCAATTTCATTAATAAAAATTTGTGATCGACACTATCGAATGCCTTAGAAAGGTCTAAACACATTATTAAAGTTTGTTTTCCATTATTTAAGGACTCTATTACAAAAGATAATGCTTGGTATAAAGCTCGTATTGTTGATCTTCCTTTCATGAAACCGTTTTGTTTATCCGATATAATTTCGTATTTCTCAACAAAATCTATAAACGCTTATGTAAGACCTGCTCAAAAATTTTACTGATGTTTGGTAATAAAGATATCGGCCTATAATTTCTCTCATCATCTTTTGCACCTTTCTTAAATATTGCCCGAATATATGCATTTTTTAGGCTATTTGGAAATGTCCCTGTCATAAAACATAGATTTATAATATACGCGAATGGCTCTGAGATACTATTTGCTACTTCTTTTAGGACAAAAATAGGAATTTCGTCATCTCCCACTGCTCTCTTATTTTTTAAATTTTTTATAGTAGAAAAAATTTCCCGTGTGTCAGTGGGTAATAGGAAAAATGAAGAGACTGGTTCTGAGTTGCTTGTGAAGGAGCCTACATTGTCACAATTGAGAGCAAAATTTGGACAAGAATTTATAAAATAATTATTCAACTCGTTTACTACCTCGTGGATATCTCTATATTTGGTTGAGAAGTTTTCCATTAGATTGCAATTATTAGTTTTATTATTATTTGTGATACTATTTACAACTTGCCATGAAGCCTTTACTTTGTTTTCGGAATTTTTAATAAAATTTTTGTTAGAAATTCTTTTGGCTTCCTTTATCACATTTTTTAGAATTATACAATATTTTTTAAAAAACTCCCCCGATATTAACCCTTTGCTTTTCTTATAAAATAAAACTCGTTTATACCTGCAAGATGTTTTAATGCCAGAAGTTATCCACTCGTTCGATTTACAGTTTATCTTAGCTTTTTTAATTACAAAAATTTTGTCAAAAAGTGATTTAAATATATTGAGAAAAGCAGTATAAGCCGAATCTACCGATGTCGCCCGATACACATAAGACCAATCTATCCTTTCAAGTTCCTTCCCAAAGTAATCAATTTTAGTTTTTGGAAAAAATCTTTTATATGTAACCTTTCCCTGCTTGACAGTGACACTATTTTCAATCAATAAAACTTGAGCTGTATGATCCGACAATGCTGTATTTAATACAAAACTCTTGGAGTTGATTTTACAATTACAGAATATGTTATCTATAAGAGTTGATGAAGTACTTGTAATTCTCGTAGCCTCAAATATACATTGCGAAAGGTTATAACTATTCATTAAGTCTAAAAAACTATTTACAATTTTTGTTTGATCAAACATGTTTATATTGAAGTCTCCTCCAATTATCACACGAAAGTTCACATACCTGGTAAAAATCTCATCTAATATCCGTCCCAGCGCACTCAAAAAAAGTTCGAATGGGCTTATTCCTCGTCTGTAAATGCACAAAACTAACAGTTTTTTATTCTTTTCAACCGCACAAGCCACTTCGATCGTGCCTTCGATGGATTTCTTCTTTATGCTTTCTTCCTCCTTGAAGTCAAATCTGACGTCAGTGTAGATACAGGCACCTCCATGTTCCATTACAGGTCTTGAGTAGCATGACACCAATGAATATTCACTCAAATTTACAAACTTTGCTTGTTCATATGTCATCCAGTGTTCAGAAAACAAAATAATATGTGGTTTGTTTACAAGAGTTTTTAGTACACACTCGACCTCTAAAGTTTTTCCCCTCAATGATTGTATATTCTGATGGATAATCACAAGAGTTTCTTTACATATGTTGGTTTTCTGATATGGACTGTCGAATTGCTATTCCTCAGAACTGGTATATTGTATTCTAGCTTTTTCTCTCTCTTGCAGTCTTAAATAAGTTGGACAATTTATATCGTACACACTATGATTGATGTTCAGATTTAGATTATACTTTTGATTACCTAGCTTACAATTAATGCATTCACGATCCTCAGTATCACAGTCTTTGGTTGAATGACTGTTTGTCCCACATTTTCCACAGGATGGATTACTTGTACAAAACTTCGCTGTATGACTATACTGATTACATTTGTAACACCTTATTAAGTTTATATGCTCGTAAAATCGGCAAGACTTGCAATCCAGAAATAATCGCTTGTCTTCTATATTTTTAAGTCTATTAAAGGTGTTTATGTCGCATTCAATAATAGCAAAATATGTATTTTTAATTTTCTTGCTAACGATCAATTTTATTTGACTCTCCGTTGTTATTATGCTAGAATTCTGATGCTTTAATCTTCTCAGTAGTTCCTGTTCATTGTACTGTTCATCTATATCTAGCAGTTTTATTCTTGGTCTTTTTTTGTTAGCTACAGTTGTAACAAAATTCTGGCTTATTTTTGGTTCAAGACTATTCTTAAGTTTCCTTGCCTCGCCGTCGTTGCGGCATTGAATAACAATAGTTCCTTCTTTTGCTTGTTTCATTGATTTAATGCCAATTCCTAGTTCTTCTGGTTTTAAATTCTGTTTTATGATATTTTTAGTTTCTTGGCTTTCACAAGTTTTAGTGGGTTTCACTATTACGACACCAGTTTGTAGTATACTTGAATAGGTTGGGCGGTGAGTTTCAGATTTTTCGAATTTTGAAAATCCTTGATATGTTTTTAATTGATCTGACTTCAGCTCTGTAATTGCTGTAAAAATACCATCAGTTTTTTGCTCTAGTTGATTGATTTTATTAGATATAGAAATGTTTTCCGTTACTTGCTGCACGCAGCCATCACAGAACCACATCAAATTTCTATATTCCAATACAGCTTTTGATATATTATCTTTAATTCTGACACACATATTATGAAATTTTCCTTTGCAGAAAAGACACTGCAGTATTTTATTGTTAACAATAAAATTATCTTCGCATATAGGACAGTTCTCCGCTTCATTAGACATTCCGGCAACGGTGTAGGCACAGCAGGAATCAAAACAGCAAAAACACTGCGATAGGTCGACACCAAAAAAACCGTACCTATCTTTACCAATACACTTTACGGACCGATATGATACTTTAAACACCGGTTTTTTCTGTTTGTAATGTACACAATCAATCAAATAACATTTAGTTATACTTAGTTCATTTTTAATCCACTGAAGACCAAGCAAAATTCAACAATTCGCAGACCGACACAAAACCGACCACTTGTCTTGCGACGGCGTTGCCGATTCTTATGGTGGGTATAACATGGTGGGAATTATTATCGCTCGGTACACCGCAAGTTTCGTTTTTGTGCTCAAGTCATGATTGTAGAAAACCCTGTCTTTTAATTTCCAGAATGCTCTTGAGGCGCTGCTAATCCTGTGCTGAATTTCAGAGTCGATATTGGCCTTTTCCGAAATCAAACTGCCGAGGTAATTGAATTCCGCTACATATTCCAACAGCGCATCTCCGATTTTTATAGCATTGTTGTGATCTTCCGGGGGAGTGCACATGATTTTAGTTTTATCGATGTTCAGCTTAAGTCCCAAAGGCTCGTATGCCCATGTATATGTGTTCAACATTTCTTGCAATTGCTGTAACGTATTTGCAACTAGAGCACAGTCATCAGCGTATAGAAGTTCTGTGATGAATTTTGTACGTCTTTTTATGTTGAACAGACCACCGTCGTATCTGTATCTAATGCCCAAACCTCTCTCCTGCAGTTTGCTGTCCACTATAATGGAGAGCGCTGCCATGAATATATTGAATAGAAGAGGCGCTAAGACACATCCCTGCCTAACGCCTGTGTTTGTTAGGAAGGGATCGCTCAGTGATCCATGATATGACACTCTTGATTTGTTGTTGTTATGGAGGCTTTTACACACTGTAAGAAATTTGATGGGTACCCGGAACTTTTTCATAATTACCCAAAGTGGATATCTGTTCACAGAGTCGAAGGCTTTTGTTAGATCGATGAATGCAACGTAAAGTTTAGACTAGTGCTCTTTTACTTTTTCCTGTAGTTGTCGGATGGAGAATATGGAATCGACGGTACCGCGGTTGGTGCGAAAACCCGTTTGCGATTCTGGGAGGAATTTTTCTATACGTGGGTGCAGGCGGTTTGACATAATGTTTGCAAGAATTTTTCCTCCGATAGCCAGTAGTGAAATTCCTCTGTAGTTTCCGCAGTCTGATGCACTTCCTCTGTTCTTAAATATATTCACTATATTCGCGTTGCAAAAGTCCTGAGGTACCTCTCCGCTTTCCCATATGACATCAAAGAGAGCCTTAAGATGACCAATAAGTTCTTTACTTGCACACTTATAGATTTCCGCGGGAATCGCGTCATAGCCAGCTGATTTGTTGTTTTTAAGCTGTTTTATGGAGTCCTTTTTCCTGTTCTGTTATTGGAATGTCTAATACATCGAGGCTGTTATACTGAGGTATTATGTTGAGTGCTTCCATATTGGGGTTGTTTTCTTGGTTAAGGATATGGCTGTAATGCTCTTTCCAGCGGTTTCTAATTTGCTCATCCTCTTTTAGAAGTTCGCCATTTTGTGCCATGATTGGGCATCTTGCCTTCTTAGTTGGACCGTATACTTCTTTTACAGCCTCGAAGAATTTACGATAGTCGTGATGCGTGGCATACTCCCGAATCTGACTGGCTTTTTACGACCACCAGTTATCCTTTAGTTGGCGCAGGTTTCTTCGGAGCGTGTTGTTGGCTGCCTTAAGGTTGTCTGCTAGTCTTGGATTGTGTGGATTTGCAGTGACGGCTTGATGTGCTCTATTCTTTTGTTCCAATAAAGCCTGTATATGCGGTTGATTTTCGTTAAACCAGTCTGGTTGTTTCTTTTTGTTGGATTTTCCCAGTACTGCTTCGCTGGTTTTGTGAATCGCATCTCTTAGGTGTGTCCAGCCATGTTCAGCATCCACGGTTGAGATTGAAGTTATCGGTGGAAGTGCTTCTTTGATGGCTTCCCGGAGGGCGTCGGCGGTATCGTTGTTTTCTAGACCCCGTACGTTCAATCTGGCCATGTAGCTTTGCTTTTTACAGTGTGGATGTTTGGGTTTTAACTGGATTTTCATTTTTGAGATTAAAAGTCGGTGGTCAGTGCCGCATTCGGCATCTACTCTGGCTTTTGTGAGACTGACATCTTTTAGGTGCGTCCTGCGAACGATTACGTGGTCCAATTGGTGCCAATGGCTTGATCTCAGATGTTTCCAGGTACCTTTAAATTTGTCCTTCAGCATGAACCACGTATTGGTGATGCAAAGATTATACTCTGTACATGTTGTTAATAAGCGTTCACCATTGCTATTTACATTTCCTATTCCATGTTTTCTCAATACGTCAGGCCATATTTCCTGTTGTTTGCCGACACGGGCATTAAAGTCACCTAGCAAAATGATTTGTTCGTGCTTTGGAATTTGTTGGAGTATATTTTGCAGAGTTTGGTAAAAGTTATCCTTATCCTCAATTTTAGCGTCTTATGTAGGAGCGTAGACACTTATGATGTTGACGTAAGATTTGTCTGATATGGGATACCTTAGGGTCATAAGACGTTCGGAGACACCAGTAGGTACCTCTGTTAATTTGGTGGCGATTTCGTTTTTGATTGCAATGCCTACGCCATGAATCCTCCTGTGTGTTGTCGGGTGACCCTTACAAAAGAAGGTGTAATGCTCCTCAGTGAGACTACCTTCATTCGCAAAGCGGGTTTCGCTAAGAGCGGCAACATCTATATTTAGACGGTGGAGTTCCTGTGAGACCAGTGCTGTTCTTCTCTCTGGTCGATTGGAGTTTATCCTGTCCAGTAGAGTGCGGACGTTCCACGCCGCAAACGTGAAACATTGACGATGTTTAGTTCTCCGATGATACGCTCGAGTAGGCACCCCCTCCCGGAGATCCGATCGAGGGGGTATTTTACCTCCGGACGATGATTTTGTCCTACTCGAATGTTACATCTTTGATGAGTGTAAGCTGCGTAAAAAGGTTAAACTGTGACGGTTACGCTGCCGCACAATTTGGCTGCAACTGTAGCACGGGATGGCTATGGCACAGTGAAGACTGCAACGATAGTTCCCTTGTGCTACGTTCTCGGTCGACTAGGAGTAGTTTACTACTCCTCTTCCCCAGAAAGGTGGTAGGTCTGAGGGTTGTATAATGATATACCGCCTATACTCGGTCGTCAGAGCCTCGTTTGTTTAAACAGGATGCACCACATGAAGGTGAGGTTGACTTTTGGGTAAGCTAGGCTATATGTATCGCTTCAATACCCCTTGCACCCCAAATAATAAATTTAAGGATACAGGGTCGGTCATAAAGTCGTGGCACATCAAAGTTTCATTTTTTTAAATGGAACCCCCTGCATATTATTGCATATTTTGGTTCTTCCTTCAATTCTAAGCAAAAATCGAAATACACACAATGTACCTCATACCAAACGTTTCCGAGTTATTGACTTATGAAAATATCACTTAAACAATTTGATTTAATTAATTTCGATATGTTCAGATTCATTTAACGATGCCATTTTGCCGAAACTGTGATACATAATAATATTTGACATTAGTTCTCAAGTTAGCATTTATAGATGTATAAAATGAGAGCAGAGCAAGTCTGGAAATTACAACATGTTCGTTTAACATTTCAATTCTTTAATTTATGTACATTGTGTATTACGACTAATGTTTAAAATTGAAAGAAGAATTGAAATATGTAATATTATACGGGGGGTTTTAATTTAAAAACCTACACACACAGTTTCGGCAAAATGGCATCATTAAATCGAACCAAAGACATCGAAATTAATTAAATCGAATTGTTTAAGTAATATTTCCAAAAGTCAATAACTCGGAAACGGTTGCTTTGAGGTACATTGTGTGTATTTCGATTTTTGCTTAGAATTAAAGGAAGAACCGAAATATATAATACAGGGGGTTCTATTTAAAAAAAATGAAACTTTGATGTGCCACGACTTTATGAACGACCCTGTATACTTAAATTTATTACTCGCTAATAGATATTTAAAAATCCTATATAAGTTTTGTATTTAACTTTTTGCGGTACCTCCTATATTTTACCTAATAATCGACCGTTTCCATACATAAAAGCGATCTTGTACAACAAGCACATAAAATACACAGTGTAAACATTGTATAGCCAGCTAATCAAACATAATTTACCAATCTATTCAACTCACTGATGTTCTTCGGTGCAAAAAAGCTACCGTCTGCTATAGCCGACGATTTCTCTAAAATTCTGTAAAGCAGAGTAGAATGAAACCAGTTACATTTAATAGCCCGACATACGGAAGTCCTTCTTACGGTTCTCACTTTCCCAATTTAATTCGAGTGAAGCAGTGCACTTAGTTCGAGACCCCCCATGTACTTATTGCGCAAAGTAAATTAGTCTTTTCAGTCTACTAATGAAACTCTACACGCTACGCTGCTCCCTCGCAGGTTTCCGTCTAGCAGTCCTAAACAATTTCTTTACGTACCTGAGAATCAAGCTGTAATGTCGGGTAAAACTTGCGAGACGTTTTACCCCTGCTTGTTATACCTAAGGCTATATCTTTTATATCACGACTTTTACTGTTTGATGGTTAAAAACTGTAATGCTTTTTTTATTTCGAATTTATTCCTACTGGATTAAACTGCAGATTTATAAAGTTTATATACAGAAATTGTACAATGTGCTTTTATGAGCATTTCTTGAATAAAGCTTGATTTTCATGCATCCGTTGTCCGACGATACGTTGATACGATATTAATTTTATTGGTAGAATTTAAAGACTTTGATTGGTTAGAAAATAACGCAGTTTTTAAATTTATTGCATTTTCATGCCTCCGTTTATCGGATATACGTTGTGTTATTTTATATTTTCGTTTAGATAACGATTTTGCTATTTTACTTATATTTTTATTAAGGTTAAATTAAATTTGTTAAAAAAGTGTCAAAACGTCCGTTATCGTATGAACGTGTCCGTTAACGGGCTGAAGTAAAATATTTACGGATGAAAAGTGACGCGAAAACGCTATGACCAATCAGAGCATTATCGGACCATCGTATCAACGTATAAAGCTTGATTCTCATGCATCCGTTGTCCGACGATACGTTAATACGATATTAGTTTTATTGCTAGAATTTAAAGACTTTGATTGGTTAGAAAATAACGCAGTTTTTAAATTTATTGCATTTTCATGCCTCCGTTTATCGGATATAGGTTTGTTATTTTATATTTTCGTTTCCATAACGATTTTGCTATTTTACTTATATTTTTATTAAGGTTAGATTAAATTTGCCAAAAAAGTGTCAAAACGTCCGTTATAGGCGTTATCGTATGAACGAGTCCGTTGACGGGCTGAAGTAAAATATTTACGGATGAAAAGTGGCGCGAAAACGCTATGCCCAATCAGAGCACCGTCGGACCATCGTATCAACGTATAACGGACGCATGAAAATAAGCTTAACGGATGCATGAAAATCAAGCTTTAGTCCTAAGTTAATCCTAACTTGCAACTAGATTATCTTAACCCTCCAGACACGTACCGGGTGTCCCACTAAGAATAGCTCTCGGCTGTATCTCGGAAACTATTAGCCGTAGGGCTTACGAAAAAAAAACTAAAGGGGCTATGAGAAATTGCTGGAAATTATTTTCAAGTTTGTAAAACGGCCGCTAGGTGGCGCAACTACTATGGAAAATAAGAAAATAAATTTTTTACAGAATTTTGCCTAGATAATGGGTAGGTACTATAAATAATAGCTTCATAATCTTCAGTAAATTTTGGATTTTTTTTGTTAGAACCATTTTCCCCTATCTGCTAAAATAAAGTGGTGGGGGAAGGTTAGATCTATCTTTATTTAAATGTTAATAACTCCGGACTGGATGATTAGAAGCCAACAAGCGGGGGCTCGTTTAAAAGAGCGTTTCTTATTCTATATTATACCATAAAAATAATAATAATAAGGTTTTGAAGGTAGACGCTAAGGAACACTTTCTTACAATTTAACAAACATAGCGCGTTTTTTCAAAAAAATTAAATACGATAGTATGTGTTATTTTAGCTGATAGTAAAGAGTGGTAAAAGCTTAAAAAGTCAGCGAAAACCGCATCTTAATATCGTCTTTCAAACTGAAGATATTAGCAAAATTATAATAAATACCAAAAAATAAGCCCTTAATTACCTTATTTTTACAATACAGTATCAGTAGCCCTCTTGATTAGGCCCATTCTAACAAAAAAATAATATAGAAAACAGTTAGTTTATTTTAAAATCTACGAAATACCAGAATACCATAATACCAGATGTATTAATATCTAATAATTAAGATATTAATAATAGTGAACAAGAAACGATGATTCAGTGAAGTCATGGTAGGCTTTGGAAAAAAGTTGCTTTTCACGTAATAGTACAAACGTCAAGTTGTTATTAGATCAACATTTTGATGGCAGTATTCTTTTATCTTTTAAATGCTTTTTCAAAATGCCTTTTATTATTTGAAGTAGTTGAAATTGTTGGTATCTTGAAAAAGCAATCAAAAGATAAAAAACGCTGCTAAGACTATCAAAATGTTGATCTAATAACAATTTGCCGTTTATACTATTACGCGAAAAGCAACTTTTTTCCAAAGCCTACCATGACTTCACTGAAACATCGTTTCTTGTTCACTATTATTAATATCTTAATTATTAGATATTAATACATCTGATATTATGATATTCAGGTATATCATCGATTTTAAAATAAACTAACTGTTTCTATCTAATTTTTAGGTTAGAATGGTTTGGTTTGGTTTGATAATCAAGAGGGCTACTGATACCGTGTTGTAAAAATAAGGTAATTAAGGGCTTATTTTTTGGTATTTATTATAATTTTGCTAATATCTTTGGTTTTAAAGAAGATATCAAGATGCGGTTTTCGCTGACTTTTTCAGCTTTTATTACTCTTTATTATCAGCTAAAATTACATATACTATTGCATTTTTTTTTGAAAAAACGCGCAATGTTTGTTAAATTGTAAGACAACGCCCCCTAGCGTCTACGTTTAAAAGCTTATTATTATTGTTTATATGGTACAATATAGAGTGAGAAACGCTCTTTTAAACGAGCCCTCGCTTGTTGGATTCCGATCATCCAGTCCAGAGTTATTAATATTCAAATAAAAACAGATCTAACCTTCCTCCACCACTTTATTTTAGTAGATAGTAAAATTTACTGAAGATTATGAAGCTGTTGCTTATAGTACACCTTATCTAGGCAAAATTATGTAAAAACTCCATTTTCTTACTTTTTGTTGCAGTTGCGCCCCCTAGCGGTCGTTCTACAAACTTGAAAATAATTTCCAGCAATTTCCCATAGCCTCTTTAGTTATCAATATTTTTTTTCCGCAGCCGCTTCGGCTCATATAGGCCGAGATACAGCCGAGAGCTATTCTTAGTGGGACACCCTGTACATTAGTCACACGACCGGGCGCGTACTCCGTACCGCCATTTATATTTTTTAAATATTCTGTAATTTAAAAGATTTTATTGTCAAATTTAGCATGATAAACAGTAACAAGCAACATTTTTAAAATCTGGGGACACGGCATGCGGTAGTGCCCCCGCCAAGTTGAGCACAGCCGTACCGTCCTTTTCTCGAAGATATTAGCGACAATTTTGACCACCCTGTAACTTCGTTGTGGATAAAGCAAGAATATTAATTTTCACTACATTTGAAGACATACTATAGCTCGCTAGGTTACCAAAATATCTATTAATTATCCCTCATAGTTTATGAATTATCGCTTGTCATTTTTTTTTTAATTTCGACATTGACTCACTGACAGATCATCAAAATTCTAAGGTACTTCTAGATGTGTCACAAACTTCAAATTTAGAATTTTAGGTAGCTTATAACCAAAGAAAAAAAAGAAAAATCTCGAAATATCCTTATGGCTTTCCAGTCGAGAAAAAGATAGAAAACTAGAATTAATCGGAGCGGTCTCCCCCCTTCTGATTTTAATTATATATCAATGTACCAACAATAATTCAAGGATTATGATTTTTCTCTAGTCAGACTTTAACTTGCAATGAAGTCCCTATTTATTTTTTTAGTTTAATATGCTAAATGCTAGGCTTGAACGTATTTCGACCAAGGCTTGATAGCGCGGCGGCCAAAGTATTTCGCTAGTTCGGAAGGTCGAACTCGGGAGGCCCGAGTTCGAGGCTGCATCGGGGTATAATTTTTTTATTTTCGTTAATATTCTGATTGTAAAATATTAAATACATATCTTAAACAATAATTCAAGGATTTATCTGTTATAGTTTTTGAGATAAAAAATAAAATAAGTGTAAAATTGACAAAAAAATAATTTTGAATAAGCATTGGTAAAATTATGAATTGAACATTTTTAAAGTTGATATTTGAGTTATAACGAAAATCGGAATTAATTCAATTGATATTATCCGACTTAATTAATTATACGATAATTCAAAGTTTATGAATTATAGTCAAACTTCGTTTTATTAATATTAGACTCAAAAAATCGACTATATTAATTATATATTTATATTTCAATAATTTAAATACCGATAATTGGCGTCAACACAAAGGCAGTTGAGAAGACGAACTAAGGAATGCCGATCTCCCGAGAGCACCGTGTATATTTTCGCGGGACCTCCAACTTAACGCTTTCACCATAGAGAAATATAGAATCTATTATGTCTCTCTTTTATTTAGTTTCTCTGGGGCTCTCGTCTCCTTTGACTCGTGCTGGAGACCGCCTCTAGATCGAGCGCTCCCAAGACGAGGCGAGGGGCACCGAGGCAAGACGAGAGCCCCAAGTACACCTCGGCGAGTGTGTACTTGGTACAAAACGTTCAGAGTGCAAGGCGAGAGGGCCCGAGAGCAGGTTAGCCCCAAGTACACACTCGCCTCGTCTCGGCCTCAGGTCGTCTCGGCGAGTGTGTACTTGCACCATTCAAACACTTTTCGTTTCAAACACAAGTTTCGCCAAAAATACTTCTTCTTTCTTCACAGAACAGATTCCTCAAAAAGGAATATTTTTTAAATATCCATGTCATTTTTAAAACACCTTTTTATATTCATTGCAGATTTCTTTTTCTTGTTAACCTAAATATAATAATAGTTTACTATAAAACTCACCTAAAAGAAAAATAAGTCGATTGTATATGCTACGTGGCCGATCATAAAACATCGATTTGAAAATGGATCAGTTGGTCCGTTGTGTTCATTTGTTTCTGGTGCTACAATTAAAAACGCGTTTATTTTTCGCGACACTGAACAATATGTCAACGAAATAACAGTCGCATCTGTCCGTTTTCAGCATTTTAATTTTCAAAGCCTTTTTCACTAGCTATGAGGAATTAACATGTATACAAACTGTAAACAGAATTGTCCAATTCTGATTTTGTATTTCGATAGAGACACCACCGTAAGCATATGAATACTATTGTAATAGCATGTAACAGGAATAAAACCTATTTATTAATTTATGATGTTATATATTATTTAATTAATTAAATAAATTATTATACGCTACGTATAAAAATTCTAAAATTTTTGTAACGTAACACTCAAGGTCTAAAATACTCACCCAGTATATTAAATACGTTATAGTATATAGCATGGACAATAAACAAATATACAAGGTGAACAAATACTAGAATAATATTTCGAATGACAAACTACGTATTTTATAACATCAGCAAACGTAGTTTTTATAAAATATTTTTTTGAACTGAAACTTCTTTACGCGCTTTGGGTATAAAAATTCAATGCCGTGACACACGGTCTTGAATGACGACCGTGAGACGGCCGTGACGCACGAGCTAGTGAGAAGAAAAGTGGTAACGGTGGTTTTAGACAAAAAGTTTTCAGATAAAAGTTGTAGATAATCACATCCTTAATGAGATTGTGCACAATGTCCTCCGTTTTTTTCTAAAGCCTGTCTTTTTTGACATATGACACAAACATATGTTTTTTTTAAAATGGAAACCATAGTTGGTCATGACTTAGATAAAAAGCGTTATTTTTTAAGCTTTTCAGCGATATAAGCTATAATATGTTGAGTTATAGCCAACTCTTATCATTTTTAAACAATTTCACTTAGTTAGTCATGGGAACAAGTTCAATCGTAGTTTAGTAGTAAGGTGAAACTGTCACATCTAAACTTTGTAAATTAAAATAAACAAAAATTGTAGATATGAATTTTTCAAATGAAGAAAAGCGTGTAGGATTGATTATTGGTTCAACTTTTCTTGGCCACACATTTCCGAGGATACGTTGACCGATGAACGTTACTTACGTATTTTAAAAAAGTTAAATTTAGATACTCGCGCATCAATAGAGTGATTCTGAAAGTGTTAATGTAGTATATTAATATGGAGTAAAAATTTTACTAATTACTTTACTTTTACTTTACTAATTAAATTCGTTCCAAAAAACGATACGCCACTGGCCATTAGAACAATCCCAAATGCGCCTAGTTGCCGGGGTCGGAAATTTTAGACTTCTCTGTCTCTTCTGTCCTTGTTTGACACATTAGAATGTTTGATACACTACCAACGAGTATTTATGAATGAGATGTTCGGTCTATCTTTATAATGTCTTTGGTTAACAACAAGGTTTACAAAAGAACTTATGCACTCGAAGAGGCGGTACGGGATAAGTTTATTACAGTCGACCGGCCGTTCTGTGAGAAAAGTTTGTAATTCAGTTTTAAAAAGATGCATTTTATGTACTCAAAACAATGTCGGTTTTTTTGAACATTTGCTAAAATAGCTTAAAGTGTATGTGTAGTGCTATTAGTTTTTTTTTAAGTTTTAGTTAGTGTAATGTAGCAAATTGTAAAGGACCGTTTAATAAAATATTCTTTTTATCAGTTATAAATCGTAACAGAATAAGAATAGCATGCCAACTAAGTGAAATTAGTCAAGAAACATAAGAATTGGCTATAACTCAGTAATTTTTCGAAAAAAAAGCATATTATAGCTTATATTGCTGCAAAGCTTAAAAAATAGCGCTTTTATGAAGTCATGGCCGACTATAGTTTCCATTTAAAGAAACAGGTTTGTGTCATATGTCAAAAATGGCAGGCTTTAGAAAAAAACGATGCACACAAACTCATTAGGGATGTGATTATCTACAACTTTTATATGAAAACTTTTTGTCTAAAATAGATTATAATGGAATTAGGGACAATTTTTAAAATAGCCGAAATTATTTTTTTTCGAAATATCTAGTAAGCCATGAACTTTTTCAAAAATCTGAAGGGCCTATATTTATGATCCCACAAAACTGCAATTCTTTTCCCATTTAACCGACTCTCTATCTTCAGTAGTTTCCGAGATACCCATAGAGAACATCGTAGGCAACTCACCCTGTACTGTAGATAGTTTTTTTTTATTATGGTGCCGTAAAACTAACCATTTGTTTTTGAGTGATCATGTTGTATATCTATGTAAGTATTATTTAATGTATTGATTAAATATTTACTATTTTTATCTGTAGAAGAGATATTTTTCGTAAGACATGGTATTTGGTATAAAATATATTTTTCATATTATTTTCTTTGCAACTCTAATACGCTTCTATAAATATAGGAAATGCAAAAATTTAGTACAGAAATTTCAACGGAAGTATTTTAGGAATGTCATGTTGGGGCATATTGCAGATTTTATAGTGCAACTGAATGGTACAGAAACAATATATTCTCATATGCGGTTGAATATCTGAGTATATTTTTGAATTATATTTAAAAGTAACGCGAAAATTCTTGCATGTTTCAATTTAATACAGTCTTTAAGTAAAAAGGCTAAGGAAGGAGTCTAATATTATTTATACAGGGTGACTCTTAAATAAGAGCAAATATTTTTATGGGTAGTATATTTTGACCCCAGGTAGAGGTAAATTTTTTTGTATATATTAGAAAGCTTTTTAAAATTGCCTGTTCACTCAAATTTGTCCACGGTATAATTTCTTAATCCCTGATATTACCATGGCTAGGGATTTAGTCTATGGTTGCGACACTAAAAGGGATGCGAATACAAAAAAAATCCTGTGATTCCCAATTTTTTTTAAATAAATCTGTTTTTTTTTTTAATTTTTAAACTTGAATAACCCTCATTTTGGACTTATTTAAAAAACGGACTAAAAACTAGGGACTACTAAATTTGACTAAAATAATAAATTTGGAAACGTTTTATTTTTTTAAATTAGTAATATTTTTTCTTCCAAAAAATAATGATAAAACAGTTTCTGTTGAACTTTTGGCACAAAGCATTTAAAATTTATGATTTCAGTCTAATAAATATTTAGTCAAGATGTTTAATTTATGTCAATAATGACAGGTATTGATAATTTCGATTCCTAATATCTCGAAAACCATTACTCGTAGCGATTTTTACCAAGATACTTTTTTTACGTAAAAAAACGTCTCAAAAAAATATTTTTTTACTCAGTAGTTATATACAGATACGGACGAAAATTTATTACTCTTCAAACCAGTTAAAAATATATAGGTGGAGCCCTCTACAAGTAGGAGTCATAATGACATCAAAATCAAATTTCTCATGTCAAAAAACACCCAGACACCAATTTTCATTGGATATTGACGTTACTTCAAAAATTATTTGAAGAAAATCGAAATAAAAATGAAACTTCAACACCCTGTATTTCCGAAATTAAGCATTTTATGAAATACATTTATACGAACTTTTCTTTATCTGCAGAATATGCTGCCGAAGTTTCCGGAATACAGTTCGGACCACCCTGTATATGTTTCACTTATTTATTGACACCTTGTACACTTATAAATTATTAATAAGATATTATTCTGAACTATCTTGCCACGTCTTTCTAAAACAGACTCAACCTATCTTTTCTTTTTCATTGAAAAATGTTATTTCATATTCTATATTTATGTGCGGTGTCACAATATAACGTTTACCCGAAGCTGTCCAAAAATATAGGGCTGTTCTTGGGTAAGCCGTAGCAACTTAATATAGGATTTACCGCTATTGTGAACATAAATGGGGAAATCAAAACGCCCCATAAAATTGAAATGCAGGAACGACTCCCCTAATGATACCTCTCGCGTGCCTCTTTTCCTCAAAAGAAGTTCTCGATCTCTTGAATGCAATTAAAATTGTTGATTTAGGGAAATAAATATGTTTTTGTGGTTACTAAAGTTCATATTAGTACTTATAGAATTTATTTATATAATAATAAATCTTTTAATTCACTTCTTGAAGAGAATTGATATGTTTTTTTGCCACTAAAAGAAAATCTCCAAAATTAAAAGTTATTTTTCTGGTTACCAATTTGTCAGTGGTATTTTACTTACGAAATTTGCCTAACCGACTGCTAAAAAACAAAGTGTTCTTGAATAGTTGTATTTAGATATTTTAAATTGATATTGTTTGCTTCTGATGACGGGAAGAGATATACCTCCTGAAATATTAAGCATTTTTGTCGGTTAGACAAATTTTGTTTTATTAGTAAATCACTGCTGACAATTAGTATCCGTTGGATCAACGCAGTAGTGTTTACAAAAACTGACTTTTTTATTTTGTAGATTTTTGTCTAGTTACGAAAAAACAGAATTCTTTTCAATAAATGAGCCCGCCCCAACGGTATAGACGTTTTAATTTATTATTTTAATATACATGGTGTCCTAATCGTTCTTGGTAGAAGTAGAATGTAGAATGAGTAAGAAGGGGGCTTAATCACTGCGACCTTAAAGATCTATTGTGTGCCCCCCTTCCTTGAGTCATCACACAGATTATAACTCATCATACCCTCTGTTGTAAGGGGACAGATTATTTCCCATCCTCCTCTGACAACAGTTCTTCCTTCGAGGGTACACACGTTTCCACGGTTAAAGTTTGTCCCTCCGTGCCGCCCTTCGCAGTCGAGGAACTTGCCTCCGGCTGAGGAACCCGTGAGGTGGAGACTGGAGGATCTGTCTCCTTTGTCTCCACCTCTTTAACTTGGTCTCTCCTTAGACCTGATACCGGTGTTGTCCCATATCTATAATAGAGGATATTTCCCTCTTTCTCTATTGCCTCCTTGGATTTGAGGTCAATTCCTAATGTGAGGACCTGACCACGACCCTCCTCCCTCGAGTTGATGACACGCCAACTCGATGTCCTTACATTGAAGTTCTGACTCTGGATAAGGCTCAGCAGGTAGGTGGTGTCTTTCCCCTTGCTCCTCGGCAGAAAGACCGTGATGGTTAGGTTAGGTTAGATAGATAGAACTACTATGTATTTTTGAAACAAAAATAAATTAATTGATCACTATGTCCGTTAGAGAATATCAAAAAAAATAAAACAGAACGTTATTTGATTTAAAATTTAGGAAGCTTATTGTCAAAAATCCATTCCACCATTTCCTCATCTAAATTACTATCCCCTAATAGATTTTCACGCTTAATGTGACAATAAATATTTTAAACAAAAAAAAAATGTAATAAATACCAGAAGTTCCATCAGCCCCCCCACCCCCCGTCCTTAAATTTGCATAATATTTCTTATAGAATTTATATACTTGGTGATGGTAGTTTTTACAATTTTTAAACTCCTTTCTTTGTAAAAGTCAAATGTTTCGTAATAATACGTAATAATAAGGATTACTTGTAAAAAGAAAACCAAGATAATTATTGTATAACTAATATGCTCGAATTAAAATAGGTAATAAATTATTATCTTCGTTACCTACACGTGACAATTAGGACGTGTATTTGAAGAAAAGTCAATTTAAAATATAATTTTTTATAAAAATGTGCGCATCATAATCCCAGATGTTATGAAAAAAAAATATTTTTTAAATTATTTGGGGTAATTTTTTTCTTAATATTTTTAGGGCTAAGCATATTTTTTATAGGAAATACACTCTTGTAAGTGGGTTAAACCAAGAAATCTTAATAAAATAAGATATCCCGATATCCCAATAAAATAGATTTACTGAATCTGTAATTTAGAAACAAAAATTAAATTATTTCGTCCCTGATTAATAATATTTAAAGGATCAGCAACCTAAATTTTTTAAAACGACTATACTTACTATTTATGACGATTGATTTTATAAGTACAATTAATTAAACTCTCGCGTTCAATTCTTATTGGCAATACTAAGCGATCCCTGGCTAAAAACGAACAAGTATCTGCATTGAAATAAATTATGTTCACTCTATAATATATTTAGTAAAAATACCAGGCTGACATGATAATAATCCAACTAGTAAAATCTAAAAAAACTTGGCTTTGTGCAAAAAAAATGCTACTTAACTCGGGCTTCTAAAACTGTTCTGACTTGTGACAAAAGAATATTTTTATTTGATTTTTTATAAAAAAAATGAGTGAATTTTAAAAGATACTACCTTGCACCGACAAATTATACATGAAGTAAGGTACTAAGTATGAAAGTCACAAGGTAATACCACTTCTAGATATTTTAATCAAATTGACTTTTTGCTAAAAGATTTTTGCTATCTAAACAAAATACCTATAGTTTTGATTGGCAGATCTTGTATTTGTAATGGTTTCTTTAAGGAATATTTGAAAATATATGTTTTTATTTATTTATTAATATCTCTGAGATTATCAAAATACTCGTATCTTATGCTTAAAGTACACACTCGCCGAGACGACCCGAGGCACAACAAAATTAACGATATGTACATTGTTATTAGTTAGGACCGTATGTTTTTGTAAATCGGGCGCCTCAGCGAGTATGTACATTAAGCATAAGCATTAATGCAATAATATACAAGGTATTCCATTAAAAAAACGTCCCGATCCACTCACACTTTTTTGAGCTATTCTATAGAAGTTAAAATATTTTCATGAAATACATCTTCGTACATACTAAGTTTTGCACTTAAATTAAATTCTCAGGCTCTTTATTCTAGGAGCTACAGATGCCCGACGCACTATTACCGGACCCTGTATGCCGAAATCAAAAAGAAGATAAGATATATACAAATACCCTAAAAAGTATGCCATAAACTATTAAATAACGCGACTATAAAAATATCTCAAAGTGTAATTGAGGGGTAAAATTTTGATATAGGATAATGGAGCAGATGAATTATGTATGCCATTTAAATTTTAACTTTATCTAGCGGGAAGTTTGAACCTAATTTTAGGATAGTTTGTTATTTCTGACATAAAAGTAATAAATATGCAGGCGTTAAAAGCGACTGATTTTTGGCGATCACATTTTATTAATTATAAAATTATTTTATCAATTAAAAATATAAAAATATGAATGATTCTCTTGTTAAACAACCTTATACACTTAAACAAAAATCTATTGGCAATTTGGTATTTTAATTGAATATTTAAGTTAAATATTCTTGAAAACCATTGGATCCGTCTAAAAAAACCGTCTAAAAAAATTAAGACCCACGTACGATATATTTTTTTTAACTTTAATATATGCTCATCATATGATTCTTAAGAAATTTTATTAATTAAAAATTCTCGCGTTTTTGCTTTCGCATACGCATAATCTCTATTATTTTAAGAATCCATATAATCCATACTAGTTCAGTTCATTATTTATAGTGAAGAATTTTAAAGAAACAACTTCTTCGTTTTAATTTCAAAATTATTACTTTAACTACTAATAAAGTAATATTTTGTTTGTATTAAAATATCTATGAATATTAAAAACATATACCGGGTGCGTCTCAAAAGTGGCCTACCCCTGTAACTTTTTTATTTTTTTTTAGATAAAAAACGAGATTTGGTTGTTAGTATATGACATAAATTATGATTGATTAACGTTTTCAATCTTTTTGGTCACTTCCTGTTTCACCGGAAATGACTACAACTTTTGATTTTTAAATAGCACCCTTGGTCTATTTTTACTTTATTCGATAGAAAATACACTCTGAATAGAATGACATATCATATACCAACTTTTGATATTTTTGCTTAAAAAATTGTATTTAAAATTTCAATCTAGAGTGCCCCATGGCTGTATTAAAAAGGCTAATTTTTAATCAAGAAGCCTTGGAAAAATAAATTTGATTGTAATGTTTTTCGTGTCTTGTCGTGGCCGGTTAAAAGATGCCCAAATCCGATTTTTAATCGTATCTCAATTTTTTCAAATGGAACAAAGGTGGCTTATTAGCATATTTGGAAAAAGCATTTCTTTACGAATAACTTAGTACCACAGACTTGATATTTCGAGTCATTTTCATTATGTTATCATTCATCCATTCATGTCATATTAATATTATAATTCTAATTTCAAAAAATTGGCGCCGGTAGGCACGTATAGCCGCCCATACTAGTTATTTTTTATTCCTTGAAAGATAATTGAAAAAGAAATATTTCGTTTATATTATTGATGTGTCACTAAATAAACCCTTGTATAAAATTTTATACTGCTAGATGTTATAGTAATGCATTTTCGTACAGCAAACTTTCATTCCCTATTCTACTCCCCAAGATTATAAATTTCATAAAATCGCTTTATCCAAATAATTAACTCATGTCTTTTAAATGATCCTTTGTGCCAATTTTTATGTATACACATAAAAATCCAGAGGTCACCAAGTTTTATATAAATTTTTACTAACTTTACCCATTTGGTTGATGAATTTCAAAAATCTCTTCTAATTCTTTTTGTAGGATTTCATTCTTCTAAACCACATAGTAAGGAATTTTCATACAACAAATTGTTCCGATATAATTTTAATCTCTAAGAGGATGAATTTCCTAAAATCGCTTTGTGTAGCTAATTCACTAATGTCGTTTAAACGAACATTTATTCTAATATTTATGTATCTAAAGCTGACTGTATGAACTGATCCCTAAAATATCTAAAAACTTGATATATAATCTAGCTGACAAACCACTGACAATGACAAATAATTAATTTCTGGAGGTATTGTGTGTAGGTGTTTTTCAGGTATGTTTTAATATTTAGTCGATTTACACAAAGAAATAGCCATTCAACAATTTAAAAATACTTCATAACAAATCTAGACATATATACATTTCATTTAAAAAAAGAATCATCAAGATTGGTAAAGCAGTTTCGGCGGGATGGATGTAACAAAAAAACCCTTTGAGCTTTTATATATGTATGGATTTTGTTGCAAATATTATTCCTAATCCTAATTTGAAAACCGCGTTTCGCTAGCTACTGTAATTTTGGAGTTACGATTTTTTTAAATGTTTAACCCCCTCCCATACCCTCTTACCAACCCCCCACCCCCACCAAAACTAATGGCCAGATTCTCGGGTGCCACAGTATTTTTGTGCCAAATTTGGTTAAAATCGGTTCAGCAATTCTTGAGTTATCGTGTTACAGACGGACAGACGGACAGACAGACACCATGAAAATATTTTGTATTTAGGTCATTTATGACCCAAGTAACTCATTTTGAGTGAAATTAAAAAACTTTTTTTGCCGATCCTAATAGCCTACCATACCTATTGGTATGGTCGGCTAATAAACCATAAGAAAATGTCAAAAGTTGACATATGATATTTCATTCTATTCAGAGTGTAATTTTCTATCGAATAAAGTAAATACCAAAAAAAATACCAAGACTGCAATTTAAAAATCAAAAGTTGTAGTCATGGAACTTGGAAGTGACCAAAAAAATTGAAAGCGTCACTCAATCCTAATTTATGTCATATACAAATATACCAAATATTGTTGTTTATCTGAAAAAATAAAAAAGTTATAGGCGTGAGCCACTTTTGAGACGCACCCGGTTATAAGTATTTTTTAATTATTATGTATGTCGTTTTAACGTTAACATTTTTTGGCATTTTATATTTATTTCATGACTAATAAAATTCATTCACTTTACGACCTACCGTTCATTGCGTATAATCTATAAACGTGGGGATGTGCATCGATTTTAAATGCTACACCGAATTAACGCAAGGCGTATCACTTTGGATGCAATTAGTATGCTCTTATTTAATCCATTTCGAACTCGCTTTGATAGATGGCGACCGGTAGGATACTTAGAGCGAAAATATAACGTTTAATTACTAAATCGTCAACGAATTTGTGTGTGCATTTCGAACAATGTATATCTCGAATATTTTAGATGTAATTTTATGTCTCGAGCAAAAATCTTTTAGCAAAAAGTCCATTTGATTAAAAGATCTAGAAGTAGTATTATAGATCAGTCATTGGGGATTTTTGCTTAGAAAAAAGTCCGGAAGTTTTGCAACTTTGCAGGTTTATAGGTTTTGGGGTCCCTAACTAAAATCCATAAAATGCACATTTCCAGACTTGCCGCCGGCGCCGCCATCTTGCCAAGATGGCGCCCAAAATCGGTATTTTGTGAATATCTCGAAAACTATGCGTTTTTCGCGAAAATTTGAGAAGAGCAAAATTAAAGAGAATTTTTAATTTTAAAGAGAAATTTCCTATAAAAAAGATTTTATGAAAATTTTCGCTAAAGTCAACCATTTAGGCACAAAATCCCTGGAAATTTTACAACTTTGCGTAAAATTTGATATATTATATGTATATAGTCGATTTTCCGAAATCAAATGTCGATTACGGTTTACTAAAACTAGTTTTAGTTTAGTTTCTTCAATTTTGTCATAGCGTATCATTAATTCGCTCATTAATTTATGAATCAATAATTTTAATTATTAAAAATGTATACTTGTTTCCACACCACCCAAGAGGTAAAGTATATGGCGCGTTTATTTTAACGTGGTCTCCCCGGAGGCCTAATCCACTAGATAAATTAAAAACTTTAACTTATCTGCACAAGCCCGACGGATCTGGCTCATTGATGTCAAAGTCGATCGTATCTGCTGTGCTGGGCTCATCAAAATGGTCTCTCAATACGTCCAGCTCTTCATCTTCATCCGCCAGAGGGATATCTACAGGCAACTCCAACTCCTCTTCATCGGATTTGTCGAGTGACACTTCAGTGACGTTGTCACAGGATTTCCCATTGCAGTATGCACATATCATTGAACATTTTAATCCTGCTTTTCTGGCATCCGTAGGCTTTACCTTAGATTATGCTTTGTTGGTTTTGCATTTATAGGATAAAAATGCCAACAGGGATTTTGGAGCTGGATTTTTCAACGTTGCGACTGGAGTAATGCCTGTTTTTGTTTTCTTCCAACCTCATTCTTCGGCATCTTTGGTACAACCAGACCAATGCTGAACCTGGTGAGTTTGCAATGAATGCTGTCCAGCACGACAATTAATTATTCATAAATTAATGAGCGAATTAATGATACGCCACTGTTTCATGACAAAAGACGTCACACAATTTACATTTACCTGCTACATACCTAAACCACAACAATTAAGGCCCTCTTCAACAGCCTCTGGTAAATTTACAAGAACCCACAGGTAAGCACGTAAAAAATACAGGTGAAAATCTTTGGTAACCTTCTTGGCCATCCGACTGTCGCAGTCCCGTATTAGAATAACTACTTACATAATATATCACATTCATTACAAAATTGTAAAATTTCCAGGGATTTTGTGCCTAAACGGTTGACTTTAGCGAAAATTTTCGTAAAACCCTTTTTATAGGAAATTTGATTCTCTTTAATTTTGCTCTCCCCAAATTTTCGCGAAAAACGCATAGTTTTTGAGATATTCACAAAATACCAATTTAGGGCGCCATCTTGGCAAGATGGCGGCGCCGCGCCATCCTAACTAAAATCCTTATGGATTTTAGTTAGGGACCCCAAAACCTATAAACCTGCAAAGTTTCAAAACTTCCGGACTTTTTTCCAAGCAGGCCCCTTTTTTGATCCCCAATGACTGAACTATTTTTATAGTTCCAATTTTTGGAGTCGCGCACTAGTTAGGTTACTAGATTTCGCACATAGCACGCCCACTTATGGCCTCTAAAATTGTACACAGCGCCTGACCGGCCCAGTTATCACGCTGTTTAAACGCGAGTTAATTTTTGCGCAGAGGAAATTTTACTCGTTTGCTCATAGTCATAAAAAGAATTTTCGTACCACGAATTAGGGACAAGATTTTTATCTGTATACATATAGTATAGCTAATCTGTGGTATTACCTTGTGACTTCCATAGATAGTGCCTTAGTTCATGAGTAATTTGTTGGTGCAAGGTAGTATCTTTCAAAATTCACTCAGTTTTTATAAAAAAAATCAATATAAAAACATTCTTTTGTAACAAGTCAGAACAGTTTGATTGTTTAGAAACCCCAGTTAAGTAGCATTGTTTTAGTTTTACTAATTAAATTACTATCATGTCAGCTTGATATTTTTATTTATAGTAAATATTCAGTGTGAACCTAATTTATTTCAATACATATACCGTTCGTTTTTAGTCAGGGGTCGCTTTAGTATTGTCAATTAGTGAACACAAGCTTTTATATAGCCTTATAGAAGTAGTCGTCATAAATAGTATAGTGTCTTCAAAAATTTATGTTGCTGATCCTTTGAATTATCAACCAAGAACTAAATAATTTGACATTTCTGTTTCTAAATTACAGAATCAGTAAATTTACTGCTTTATTTAAGCTACTTATAAAAGTATATTTCCTATATGAGAATGTATTCTAAAAATAATTATCAAAAAAATTAATAAATAATTTTAAAAAATATGTCTTCTTGCATAATATCGGGGATTATGATACACACATTTTTATAGAAAAATAATATTTCATCTGGACTTTCCTTCAAAACACGTTGTAATTGTGTCGTGTAAGTAAAAAGAATAATTATTATCTCTTACCCATTTTTATAGAATAATTATCTTAGTTTTCTTTTACCCTCTGCCATCAAAATTTTCGTCTTTAACAATAAAATTATGCCTTAGTTATAAACATCTAAGTCAAATTTACAATAAATTTTTATACGAAAATTATGCTCTAAGAAGCATAATTATAAGCACATCAAACAATATAAACGAACCTAACTTGAAAATTGAAAAACAACCTTGCAAAAATGCAAACGCCTATAAAAACAAAACATGAAATACTGTATGATCGAAAAAAACCGCGTCAAAAACGACTGAGGAGTGACAATCAATGATAATTTTGGCGAGATCAATCCCTAAGCATCATTTAAGAAAAATTATTTTTAGCAAGAAGCCTTTATATCTCTTAAGTGCTGTTAAGGAGGTGAGTTTTGTTAATGTAAATAATAACTGTTTATATATTTATAATTAATTTATTTTTGTTTCCTAAATTATTTTGGTTAAAAGAAAATATATAAAACTGGGCAATGCTCTGCCGGTCAAGCTTAATCACGTAACTGAAAGTTAATTTTGTGTGATCTATAGGAGTTTGATTCCAAGTCCTGGGAGTACCGAAAATACCGGGAATTTTAGTGCCATGTTCCGGTTCTTTAATGGCCTCAAAAGAACCGAGAATTTCCGGTACTTTCGGGGCCGGGATTTCCCAGTTCTGAACCCTAGTTTGGACATTGTCCTGGTGTAACAGTGTCTGTTTATTCATTAGATCTGGATGCAGCTTTTTTTGCAAAAAATCTTTGTTCTAAAGATTTTTTAGTTTAGTTTCTTGCTTAGGGATGCATATTTTTTATTATGTAACGTTTTGAAAAATAGCCGTCTATGCTGTCAAACTTGATATTTTATTTAACTAAAATTAAACCGGTAACTAAAATTAAACAGCGCAAATATGCAACACACTTTTTTTTAATTTTCAAACTAGAATAATTCGATTATCTTAAAATATGTCTCTCTTAATGATATCTACCAGCCCTGAAATAATAATATATACAAATTTAAGAGAAAATAATACTGTTACAATATAAAATCTAACAATTTTGTTCTGTAAACTCTCCACTTTCGGTTCTTATTGGATTAGGACCTTCGACGCTCCCAATAGCCTTTAAGACTCGCTACAACAAAAAATGTCATCCCCTTAACGTAAATACTATTCTAAAGTGGCTAATACATCTTCACACCCCGGCCAATTTATCTTGGAACTAAGGACTTGGACAGGGCACGGTTGACCAATATTACGATGTGCACTGCGACCCTTTCACTGTTTTGGTTTATAATTTAGAATTTGACCTTTCACTGGCCACTTTGAGGTTCACCCGCTTGTCTTGGAATTTTGGGATTAACTAGTTCATTTGTCTGTCCACTAAAATATTTGTCTTCTTGAGATGTATTATTTATTATAGTATTGATTATACCGTTGTTGTGTTCTGCGTGGTGCAGCGTCGTTGGAAATGTAGGAAATCCCACGCAAATTATACTATATAGAGATATTTTTTAGTTTATCTATGAAAGATTTTCCACCCCTTTTCTTAAACCTAGCGAGACACCCCTCGTCTCGCCACTGG
Source organism: Sitophilus oryzae (assembly GCF_002938485.1). Lineage (NCBI taxonomy): Eukaryota > Metazoa > Arthropoda > Insecta > Coleoptera > Curculionidae > Sitophilus > Sitophilus oryzae. The sequence continues at coordinate 256,579 of NW_022145681.1, read as the reverse complement.
AATTACATGTACATTTTCTTGGTAGTAACTGGCAGTCATTGGCAGTCTTACGGTAGTCGCCTATAATAATTACATAGCAGTCATAGGCAGTCTCCTTCGCAGTGATTGGCAGACCCTTGGCAGTAAAATGATATTTTGGTAGTACATGTACATTTTTACCCAAGTGAGACACCCCTCGATTAAACCCATCAACTATAATAGGTATTTACATTAAAAGTGTATTAACCTTAAAAAATAGAAAATAAAGATCGTTTTGAAAAAATAATCTATTCATATACATACAATAAAATCTGCTATTACGTAATCATGACAACGTCCACATTTTCTTTTATAGTAATCAACAATTATTATACATATATCTAAATTTTTGTTCATTAGGTCTTTAGACAAATATTTGCAGCAAAATATCAAAATATTGTTCGAAAATTAGCTAGTAGTGTTATTGTAACTAAACATTATCCCAAGTTTTCTCAAAACCAGCTTTTTGAGGTTAGACCGTTTTTGCGCTTGTAGCCTCATATAATAGTCAGCTACGTTTACTGTACCGCTAAAACTATAACAACAATTTAACACCTTTTTACTAGTAATAGGAAAAACCGATTAATTTCAATAATCGAGTACCCGAGTTTCAAGCGATTGCAGTAACCGAGCGATCGCTCGAGCGAAATATCGCTCGTATTTAAAAATACGGTTCTTCATCCACAGCTTGTTGTAAGTACTCGTTAGGGCCAAGCAGTAAGTTGCGTGCGCAGGGCACATATTATTTCGGTGACGAACGGCAAGTAGCAAGCGACGAGCGATTCGCTTGATCGCTTGATTTAGTTTATTTCAAAGCATTGTCGATGTAGGTCGTAAAATTTTGTCTCTCAGATACGCAACGGATAAATATATACGGCGTCGTATAAATTTGCTACCTGCAATGTATGTAGAAAATTCGCTCGGCTTTTTATCGAGTATGTCACATTATAATCGGATTTCAATTTATTTCATTCTAAGATCACTTGCGTTCATCGCTCGTAACTCGTCACGTGCATCGCTCGTTCATAATCGAGCGATGTCGGGTATTTCAATAACCGAGCACTCGAGCGAACTTTCGCTCGAGTTATCCCATCACTACTTTTTACTATAAAAAAATATGTACTACCTTAACAAGACGTCCATTGGCCGTGTATCCGTATACACGGCTATCCGTATAGCTGTCGGTAACTTACCGATACCGACTATTGTCGATGCCGTCTACATTGCAGAATAGCGCTCCAGGTCGGCGGTTTAACACCCCAACTTATTTAAAAAAATCGAGAACTGCAAACGCTTTTATTTCGCCGGTATTACCAATAAAACGGATTGGCAACGAGGCTTTGAAAACGACAGCACATTATTTTGAACATTTTATGTCGACATAAAATTTTCCAACTAATAAATCGACTATCGTTTATTATGAACGGGTGGGCGATAAAGATATTAAATTACACCGTTGTATATTGCGTTTATATTTAGAAGAGTAGGCAGATTCCCTAACATTATTCTAAAGCTCTTTTGCATTAGTACAAATTAGTAAAAAAATTTCCTTACAGCTTAAGTATTATTAGCTACAATTATATATTTGTTTGTTCGAGTTTTCTACAATTATTTAAAGTTTTTTTTTTTGTTTTCATATTTCTTTATATTCTATTTTAACATTTACAATGCTTGTGCATCTAATCATCATCATTTTCAGCTTATTCAACCATTTCCAATTATGATGTAGCCTCCCTTATATACTCTCTTTGTAGTTTGGCCCATTGTTGTCTATTGCTGGCTATGTAGGCTCAAGTTATCGCTGCTAATTTTCTAATATCATGGTCCTATCTTAAGTTCGGTCTTCTTCTAGGTCTCTTAATTCCTCGTGGGTACCATGCTGTAATTCTTGTATTTGATCTGTTATCCGTTCTTCTTGCAAGGTGTCCTGCCCATTACCATTTGAGGGATTTGACCCTGTGGATGACATGTATTACCTGGGTCTTTTGTCGTATCCACTCTATTTTTTTACGGTCTATCCCATTATTCCCAGCATAAATATTTCGTTCCATTGAACGTTTTGCGACCTGCAGTTTCCTTATGATGTCCGTTTTAAGTTTCCAGTTTCGAAGGCATGACTAGTAGTAGACATTACCACCCGGTATACCTAGATTCCACGCCTGTGAAATCGTATAATTATATTAAATAATAGAGAATGTTAAACAATTAATTTATTATGTTATTAAAATACCTTACAAAATAATTTCTTCCCGTAATTATAATTACTATTAATCAACTATGATTCTTTTCATTCTAATATTTTCAAAACAAAATTAAATAGGCTTAATATTTTTCATACTTAAATATCAAAAATACAGGGTGGGCCACTGAAAATTTACAATGGCTATAATTTTTAAACCAAAAAAGATACCAAAGAAATAAAAAATACCGTTTCTATATCGAAGGGGAATACATATGACGTATTTTTTGACCCACCCCGACCTACCCCTTAGGCGGCACCCCTACTTACTTGAAAATCTTAAATGGCAATACCCCACTTGTGGCGCCTTTTTGGAAAGCCCATGAAAAATGCTAAACGACGATCATAACGTTTTTAGGGTGAAATTGAAAAACTACCCCTTACACTAAAAATTAGGTGGACATTAATGAAAAAAGTAATTTTTTCAGCATAAGTTACAATTTGGGACCCAGCTAAATGAGGCAAATGAGGCATTTTTTAAACTATCCCGACCCACCCCTAGGTGCCATCCCCTCACTTCTAATCTCATCAATGCCTTTTTTAAATGTAGATAATAAAAAAGGCAAAACAAAAATGTTTTTACAGCCTAATTTTGCGATAACGCAAATTCTTCCTTATCATCTATTTTTTACTTTCAACAAACAGGAATCTTAAACCGGCATATCTTCGCGTTTTTGCACTGTCTTCTAATAACTTCTTTGCAAATTTGGTGGTATTTTAAACGTTTATTTATTCGCTTATTTGAAAGAAAAATGGTTTATACTGTGGAAGAAAGAATTCAAATAGTTTTTCTTTATGGTGCTGAAGGTATGTGTTATTTGAGAACGGCCCGTGCTTTCAATGAGAGAAATCCGGACAAAAACGTAAGTCATGTTTATATTAGAGATTTGATTTTAAAGTTTCAAGAAACTGGATCGGTCAAAAGTAAAACAAGGACCGGGCCCAGGGTACTGAATGAAGAAATGCAGATGGAAGTTATTGGTCAGGTATCGGTCAATTCAGAAGCATCAACACGCCAGTTGGCATCAATCACAGGTATACCTCGAACATCTGTCAGGAGAGTATTGAAAATGCACAAATTCCATCCCTACAAAATGAAGATTCTGCAGGAACTTGGCGAAGACGATCCAGATAGAAGGATTCAGTTCTGTGAACTAATGACGGAGGAAATTCGAAGGGAACCTTCACTTACTAAAAATATTTGTTTTAGTGATGAGTGCTCATTTTTTTTAAACGGAATTGTGAATAAGCAGAACTGCAGATACTGGAGCGATGAGAATCCGCATATTGTTGTTGAAGGACACACCCAACATCCCCAAAAGCTCAATTTTTGGTGCGGAATACTAGGCCATAAAATTATAGGTCCATTTTTTATCGACGGAAATTTGACTGGTGATGCTTATGTGGAAATGCTGTACAATTTGATAGAGCCAGCCATTGTAAATGAGGTTGAAAATCAAAAAGATTTGGAAGGAAATTTAACTCTTAATGAAGACCTCATACACTTTCAGCAAGATGGAGTCCCTCCGCATTATTCTATTGTCACAAGGCGGTGGTTGGATAGATATTATCCAAGGCAATGGATTGGCAGGAGTCCAATCGACTGGCCGCCAAGGTCACCTCCTTTAGACTTTTTCTTGTGGGGTTACACTAAATCCATAGTCTACAAGACAAAACCAGGTTCGTTGCAAGAATTGCGGCAGAGGATAACTGAAGCATGTCGAAATATTCCGAGAGAGACTTTCCAAAAAGTGAGAGAAGAATTTGAAAATCGTTTGTATTTTTGTATGGAACAAAACGACTGTCATTTTGAGTCAAATTGTCAAACCTACATTTCTTGTCACTACTTACCAGTAATTGTTGAAAGAAGACAGAAGTTTGAAGAAGAAATCTGTATGACCATCGTTTAGCAATTTCAATTAGTTTTCCAAAGATGTGTCACAAGTGGGATATCGCTATCGTGAGATTAGAAGTGAGTGGGTGGCACCTAGGGGTGGGTCGGGGTGGTTTGAAAAATACCTCATTTGTCTCACTAAGCTGGGTCCCAATCTGTAACTTATGCTGAAAAAATCACTTTTTTCATTAATGTCCACCTAATTTTTCGTGTAAGGGGTAGTTTTTCAATTTCACCCTAAAAACTTTATGATCATCGTTTAGCATTTTTCATGGGCTTTCCAAAAAGGCGCCACAAGTGGGGTGTTGCCATTTAAGATTTTCAAGTGAGTAGGGGTGCCGCCTAAGGGGTAGGTCGGGGTGATTCAAAAAATACGTCATATATATTCCCCCTCGATATTATAGAAACGGTATTTTTTATTTTTTTGATATCTTTTTTGGTTTAAGAATTATAGCCATTGTAAGTTTTCAGTGGCCCACCCTGTATATATTCTTAATTTTTTTCCTTCTTTTATTGGAAAATTTGATATTAAAATAATATTTTTAGCAAACAAAATATAGAAAGATATAATCGAAAGACTCTTCTTAGAAGTTTAAGCTGGATAAATGTTTATATATAGTCGCACAAGTCCACGAATATAGAGCTTGCATCTTATCCTAAGGGAAATTAAAGAAAGTGTTTATCTTTTACCTTCACTCAGTCGTATCCTATATTCTGCTTTGGTTAGAAACCGGCCTCAAAATCCGACGTATCTTATTTAGACTTTTAACCTACTTTACTTAAATGACAATGAACATAAAATGTAGGTTTTGTAGCTGCACGTTTTGAAACAGGGTATAGAATATGAAATGTTTATAAATTTAATATTTTTATGGTGGAAGTACACACTCACCGAGGCGACCCGAGGCCGAGACGAAGCGAGTGTATACTTGGGGCTCTCGCCTGCTCTCGGGCCCTCTCGCCTCGCACTGTAAACGTTTTGTACCAAGTACACGCTCGCCGAAGGGACCCGAGGCGAGACAAGGCGAGTGTGTACTTGGGACACTCGTCTTGCCTCGGTGCCTCTCGTCTCTTCTTGAGAGCGCTCGGTCTAGAGGCAGTCTCCAGCACGAGTCAAAGGAGAGGAGAGCCACAGGGAAACTAAATAAAAGAGAGACACAATAGATTCTATATTTCTCTATGGTGAAAGCGTTAAGTAGGAGGTTCCGCGAAAATATACACGGTGCTCTCGGGAGATCCTAGCATTCCTTAGTTCATCTTCTTAACTGCCTTTGAGTTGACGCCTATTTCCGGTATTTAAATTATTTAATACAGTTGATAAACGATTTTAGTGAAAGTTTTTAAGTATCGAAAAATCTGTAAGAGAACTGTAGAAAAAAAAAAGATTCTTTAATGGTCACTTTCCGAGCCGTTTAAGAAAGAAAAACACGTCTATTAAAAGCTATGCAGGAGGTTTTCATTCCAGTTTGATGGAAAGTCTTCAAATTTGAATGTAGGACTGCCAACCTAATATAAACACCCGTTAATTTCTATAAGTATCTACGTTTGTTTTAATAATTGAGAATAAATAAATAAATGCCTTTATTGTCAAAAAAGTTTTCAATTTGTAGACAAAGGTAAACTAAACAAACAAAGTAAACAAACAAGGTACACAAACAAACAAACAAAAGATAATACAAAATATTATACAAATAATACTGTCAGTCTTATTGTTTAAAATAAACATTTATAAATGTTTACAATGTCAAAGAAAAAAAGAAAAATAATATTCAAAAATATTTAGTTAGTTTATAGTAAATATTAATGACCTCTAAATAAATTGATTTCGATGTCATTAGTAAATATAGCAATAGCAAACATTAGACCAGTGTTTACAAGATCAAATTTGATTATCAAAATATAATTCATTTACGGCGTAGAAAGCCTTGTCTAGTAAATAAGAATTCAATGCTTTGCGAAATGAAGAAAATAATGTTATGGATTTGATTTCAAATGGCAGGTGATTGTGCATTTTTTTTCGAGTTGTATAATATTGAACTTTTAACTAACTCTGAGCGTGGGGTAGGTAGATAAAGATCTTGCTCCGCGTTCATGAGTGGATAAGTGAAGAAGCTGATACATTATATATATATATATATATATATATATATATATATATATATATATATATATATATATATATATATATATATACGTATTAGGCAAACGGATTCACAAATAATAAGGAAGGAAGAGTTAATATTTTTAATTTTTTAAAAAAGTCCGGGCAGTGAGTTCTGTTGTTTAGTCCCAGTGAATATCGAACAGCTCTCTTCTGGAGCTTCAAAATGCGGCCAAATTGAGTCGCACAACACGTACCGCAGAATGGAAGGGCATACCTGAGATGCGACTCAAAAAGTGCATAATAAACAGTTCTAGCCACTGACAAGTTAAGCTCCTTAGAAACAGATCTTAATGCAAAATAGGCAGAGCTAAATTTTTTCGACCAAGCTTCGATATGCATGTCCCATTTCAGAAAATTGTCTACAATAAGCCCTAAGAATTTTACAGATTTTACGACGTCAATGGTGGGGTTAAGCGACAAAAGGCTGCAGCGAGTTTTTATACGACAAAGCTTTAGTTTTAGAAATGTTGAGACTCAAGAGGTTCGAATCGCACCAAGATTTAATGGTGATTAAGTCATTTGATATAATCCTATGAAGTGCCGTGACGTCCTTGTTGCTCCAAGTGAAGCTAGTGTCGTCCGCAAAAAGACATATTTTGCCACTGATGTTTATGTTAGCAATGTCGTTAATAAAAAGAAGAAACAAAATAGGGCCTAGTACTGAGCCTTGTGGTACTCCACATTCTATTGGCTTGCTAGAAGACAACGTGGTATCCACCCTCACAAGTTGACTTCTGTTGCTCAGATACGACTTAAACCATTCGAGAGGTGTAGGACTGAGCGATAAAAAAAAAACAAAATAAATCCTTTTTGAGATAATAGCAAAAAACCTGTCGTTATTGGTATAAACGTGTCGTTATTACGTCTTTTAAACAAAGAAAATTATAATGTACGTGAAAAATATTATGATACAGACTTTCTAGACACTGTTTTCGCTTTTTTGTCATCACTAACATAAGAACTATTACTCTAATTACAAAATTACCTATTAATATCTTTTATCCTCAGTTAAAAATAAAAATTTATTTTTTATAATGTAAAATAGTTTGTTTTAATATTATTAGGTAAAATAGCAAATATTTTACGTTTTTATGCAGCATTATGTTGTGTTTTTTTTTTTCATTTTATCTGTTATAATTCTTTTATAAAATTTTAGTCAGAAATAAAGAGTGATTCCATAATATAAGTTTGGTTACGTGTACATATTAAGCTGATAAAGTTTTATCCGAATTAGCCCTATGTTAAACCCTATCAGCAATCAATGAGATGTTTAAAGTATTTTACAGTTTACTGTCTTTGCGGGTCATAGCGATAAATCTTTTAAAGTAGTTCTTTTTCCATATCAATTCCATTAAATAAATCGTATTTTTTATACTATTACATACGGCTTTTATCTTTAGAAAAACATATAAAATGATCTATGGTTATTTTATTCCCCTCTTTTTTTATTATCTTAATGTCGGATAAGAGAATTTATGTGTCGATGGCGGAAAGATCTGCTAACAAGATTACAAGTTTTTTTGTCTCACCTAAACCCATTTTCTATAGCTTATAGTCACAAATATAAAATTATATTTTCTTTATTTTTTAAGTTGAAGTAAAATTAAAAATAGAGAATCTGGTTAGTTACACAATTTGTAATTCAAGAACGGCTGAACAGATTTTAATGATATTTAATGTGTTGAATTCAATTTCGCATTTAAACAATGGAAAAAAATCACGTAAAAAAAATAATACAAATTTTTTTAAAATAAATTAGGTATAGAACTCTGCTTTTACTCTTTTTGTAAAAAAGGCTAAAAAATATTTTTTTTATGTATCTCTGAAACTATGGAAATATATTTACTCATATCTTAGGATTATGTAAAGTGACCTAAAGCCAAAAATGTAATAGTATACAGGGTGTTCCATTTAAAAAAAATCATCTCGATCTATTCACACTTTTTTGAGCCACCCTATAGAAGTTAAAATACTTTCCTGAAATACATTTTCGTACATACTTTCGGTCTGCACTTACACAAAATTCCGAAGTTTTTTTCTTTCTAGGAGCTACAGATGCCTGACGCACTATTGCCGGACCCTGTATACAATACCGGGTGCATCTCAAAAGTGGCTCACCCCTATTACTTTTTTATTTTTTTAGTTAAAAAAACGAGATTCGGTATGGTAGTATATGACATAAATTAGGATTGTTTGGCGTATTCAATTGTTTTCGGTCACTTCCGGTTGCGAAAATTTGACTTGAAATACCAAGTGTGAGGTATCAAATTATTCGTAATAAAATGCTTTTTACAAATATGATAATGAGCCACCCTCGTTCCATTTGAAAAAAATGAGGTATAATTAAAAATACGATTTGAGCATTTTCTAACTGGCCAGGACAAGACACTAAAAACATTAGACGATGAAATCTATTTTTCCAAGGCTCCTTGATGAACAATTAGTGTTTTTAACATAGCCATGGCACCTTAGATTGAATTTTTAAATACAATTTTTTATAAAGCAAGAATGTCAAAAGTTGACATATGATATGTCATTATATTCAAAATGTCATTTTCTATCGAATAAAGTAAAAAAATACAGAGGGTGCCATTTAAAAATCAAAAGTTGTAGTCATTTCCGGTGAAAACGGAAGTGACCCAAAACAATTGAATACATCAATCAATCCTAATTTATGTCATATACTAACATGCCAAATCTCGTTTTTTTAACTAAAAAAATAAAAAATTTAGAAGAGTGAGCCACTTTTGAGACGCACCCGGTATAGTTACTGAATATTTATGACAACTGGTGCGTAAACGTGAAATGAAATTCTGAACAACATTGTTTAATTTTCGGACACACTGTAATAATAATAAATACAACATAATTTATATCAAACAATCAAAATTTATATTAAAACTTGAACTATCCATTCAGCTCGTTCATAAGGTATATAAAGAAACCAAAAGAATGTGTTTAAAACTATCCTCGAAAGAAAATAGACAACCGTTCAAGTTTTATTTATTTAGCAATTTCGTTTTTATTACTAACGCAAAAAGCACCATATTTTCTACGCTGGCCTGACACCCAACCGTATAATTCCCATCGTAATGCCCTTTTGCTCCTTTTAAGTTTGTTATTAAAAAGCCAAAAAGATATACGACGTAAAAATTTCGCGATTTAATCCAATTTTTAATAGTTTTATAGCATTTCGATGTAGCAGTAAGCTTCGGATTTGTTTTAAGCGCTAATGGATGGAGCCCGGATTTGAAAAGTGTTTTTCGAATTCGGCTTTTAGACCAAAATTGAAAAATTCTGTTTCCAAAAGATAAAGAGATCTCAAAAATGTAACTGTTTTTTGATTTTTGATATTTCTTTCTTTTCGCCATTTCACGGAAACTGAAATGGAATGCTACTATATCCTCCTTCTTCTCCTCGTTCTGAGCTCAAGGTTGGCAGATAAAGATCGTGACCCGCATTCCTAAGTGGATAGTTGTGAGGTGGCCTTTCGGGAATAGCAGATATGTGCTTGCGCATTAAGCAAACGGATTCAAAAATGAATAAAGAAAGAAGAGTCAGTATTTTGAAATTTTTATAGAAATTCTGGCAGTGAGTTCTAATATTCAGTCCCAATAAATATCGAAAGGGCATAATAAGATAATAATTCTAGAGGTTGATAAGTTAAGTTCCTTAGAAACTGATCTTGCCGCAAAACAGGCAGCTCTTAGTTGCTTTGATAAAGCTTCGATGCCAACAAGTCCTAAGAGTCCACGACTTCAGTAGTGGTGTTATTAAGTACAAAAGGTTGTATAGTACTTTTATATGACAGAACTTTAGTTTTTGGTAGGTTGGGGCATAAGTGATTAGAATCGCACCAAGATTTAATGGTGCGTAAGTCACTGGATATAGTGTTACGAGTATATAGTGCCGTAACATCTGGGCCGCTCCGAGTGAAACTAGTATCGTCCGCAAAGAGGCAGATTTTAACGCTAATGTCTAGATTTGCAATATCGTTGGTAAACACCAGAAACAAAACAGGGCCTAGTACTGAACCCTGAGGGATACCACATTCTATAGACTTGCAAAACATAGACGTATAGACGTATCAATTCTCACAAGCGCCTTCTGTTGCCAAGATATGACTTATACCATAGTATTGCAATTTGTTAATTAAGATATTATGATTTAGACAGTCGAAAGTCTTCGAGAAATCACAGAAAACTGTAGCTGTAGAGTGATGGTTATTCAGGCAAGAGTATACATTATTAAAAAGGTCGAATATAGGATCAAATGTACAACTGTTACTTAGAAATTCTAAATTGATGGGTAGTAAGTACTTTATATTTAAGGAGAAAAAATAGAAGCCGTTTTTTAACGAATCTTTCGATGATCTTAGATAATGTGGGCAAGAGTGCAATTGGGCAATAGTTCGAAGCTTGATCTTTTTCTCCTCCTTTATGCAGAGGAATAATTATTGCTGTCTTAAGGCAGTTTCGAAAAACTCCCTTTTGGAATGACTCAATTAAAATAATAAGATGGATTAATGTTCATTCTGGAAGTTCAGGGAGCATTGTGAGAGTAAACCCATCAGTTCCAGATGAGGATTTGTTTTTAATACTTTTAATTGTACTACGGAGCTACTCTAATGCTACGAAGAAACTGTGTAAATTCTCATTTGTTTTAGGGAGATATGAAAGTGAATCATGGGAAGGAGTTATGGTGTTCACTAAATTTTTAGCCACATTAACAAAGTAAGTGTTTAAATCTTCAGACTGTGCCAGACGTAGAAGTCTTATTCCTTAAGTCATTTACAATAACCCAAGTCTCCTTAGCAACATTACCGGATTTGGCTAGCCTCCCATTATAATAAATGTCCTTGGCAGTTTTTATAGTTTTAGAATAAACCCTTCTATAAAGTTTCACGTAATTATGAAATTTATTATGAATTATGAATATATACACAAAAATCCATTCGCACATTGTAATGGATAACAGCCTAATAACCCTCCATTATTAACAGCTTCAGTTAATGCGGAAATTTGTTGTGTTTGCACCTACCATAGCGGATGTGCAAGGGAAGGTAGCGACAGAGGCGGCGTCCTTCCGTGTCGCAACTTTCTTTTCACGAAACTCGTTAATCCCAAGATAAGGCCCAAACCCAGAGAGTTCGGCATTTAGGGAAACAGTACGAGAATTATTAATTCGGCCAAAATGGCACCTGATAAAACTATAGCGGGATTAGTCTGCTAACTACTAAACAGCGACGGGTCACCGGATTTGGTCGGGAGCCAATTATTTTTAAGTGTTCGAAATCGAAGCGGGATGTTTCTAAATAAATTACCATTAGGTCTGAGACAAAGGCGATACGGAGGAAATTAATGTGGTGTAGTGCTAAACCAGGATGTGAAATATTGAGAAATATTGCTGTTTGTAACGATGTCTTCCGCTTGAATCGATGTTAAGAGTATGACTTAATATATACTTAATTGAAGCTGTTGTACGATGTACGATGAACCTGTTTTGGCTTTTTGCACAATAAAGCGTTGTTTGTTTGAAATATTACATACAGAGATTGACGTATTCTAAATAACTAGGAGATATAGTGGAAATATTCTTTTTGGAGACACACTTTTTAGAAATTCACAAAATTAAGTAGGTACTTGTTAATAATTAAAAAATGAATAAAATTTGTGCTACCTTCTTCATCCCCATCTAATAATTCTTGGTGTTCGGAACATTTAAATGACTTAAAATTATGCTTTTTCAAATTCACCAAGCAGTGGTACAATGGTTTTCGACTATTTCTCCAAGTATTCTATACCGGGTGCGTCTCAAAAGTGGCTTACCGCTATAAGTTTTTTTATTTTTTCAGATAAAAAATCGAGATTTGATATGACTGACGTATTGTTTTCCGTCACTTCCTGTTTCACGAGAAATGACTACAACTTTTGATTTTTAAATGGTACCCTCGGTGTTTTGTTGCTTTATTCGATAGAAAATCACACTCTGAATAGAAGGACATGTCATATGTCAACTTTTGACGTTTTCGAATATGGTTTGCCTATTTGAAATTACAACATGCGATTCATAATGACAATTTGCCTCGAAATACCAAGTGTGTGGTACCAAATTATTCGTAAAAAAATGCTTTTTCCAAATATACTTATGAGCCACCCTCGTTCCATTTGAAAAAAATTGAGATATGATTAAAAATACGATTTGGGCATCTTTTAACCGGTCAGGACAAGACACGAAAACCATTAGACGATCAAATTTATTTTTCCAAGGCATGGCACTCTAGATTTAAATTTAAAATTCAATTTTGTTTTAAGCAAAAATGTCAAAATTGTCATTCTATTCAGAATGTCATTTTCTATCGAATAAAGTAAAAATATACTGAGAGTGCCATTTAAAAATCAAAAGGTTTAGTCATTTCCAGTGAAATAGGAAGTGACAAAAACAATTAAATACGTCAATCAATCCCAATTTATATGATATACTAACATACCAAATCGTTGTCAATTAATAAAGAAAATATTTTTATTTATCTTTTACTTTGCTCTCTGGAACAGCATGCGGGCCGCCGGGCTGCCGATATACGTTGTGACTACTTTTGTCACTACTGCTCATCAGAAGAAGATTCTATATTTTCTTTTATTTAGTCCCTTAAATTCTAGTATTGAATATAAATCGAGCAAGTCTCCATAGCGCGGCATGCAGATATTACGCCTATGAAGCGAGCAGTCGGAGTTCGAGACCTGCTCGGGGTATAATTTTTTTTATTCTATTTTCGTTTATATTCTAATATAGTAAACGCTACGAATGTTTGGGTAAACGCTACGAATGTTTGGGAAAACGCTACGAATGTTGGATTTGTTATTTTAACTGTCAAAGTCTTGTCAAAACATATATTTGGTTATAAATATAAACTGGAATGCCCCATTGGTCGCATTGCAAGCACACCAATGGACTGACGCACAAAAACGAATCAATCAAAGAAACGCGATATAGTATCGTCTTTGTCAATCACGCTAACATTTTAGAATAAGTAGGAGGAGCGCAGGCAGATGATTAGACCGGGCCTTTAAAAACCTACGTCTGCGGTAAAAATTTACATTTTTAATGTAAAAATGATAGCGCGTGTGTCGATTCTAATTTCATCAAGCGATGAATCACTCCCAAACATTCGTGGCGTTTACTATAGTAAATTATTAAATATTATATTTTTTTTTGAACCACTACAATTATTTAATACTTTACTATCAGAATATAATCGAAAATAAAATAAAATATTTTATACCCCGAGCCGGTCTCGAACTCGGACTCCTCGCTTCATAGGCGGAACGTTTTCGCGCCGCGCTATGGAGACTCGCTCGGTTTATTTTCAAAACTATAATTTAAAGGACTAATAGAAAATATATATAGATCTTCTTTCAATGCTCAGTAGTGAACGCAACGTGTATCGGCAGCCAGACGGACCGCACGCTCTTCTAGAGAGCATAGTAAAAGATATATCAAAGAGCCGGGGTCTGCTTAAAATACTTGTTTTTCCGATGTTGCTAGCTCTCATACTATAGAATCGCAGTTTTTTGTCATTTCCTTTTTTTTTCCTTGACATATACCACATCTCTTTAGTTTCTGGTATTGATTATTCAATTTTCTCTCTTCTATAAGTAAGAGATTCAGAATAGGAGTTATCATTACTCTTCGGAGAAAAATCAATGTCTCGATAATCGTCATATCACTTAAGTCTCTATAAGTTCATCAAACCAATCATTTAATGCTTTCTCAAAATTGGCGTCCCTGTGACGCACACTTTTTGGACTATCCACATCCTAATAATGAAACATTTCTTGGCGTGGTAATGCCACACAGACCCCAATGAAATTTAGACCCTACCACGCCAGTTGAGGGTTAAATTAATTTTCAATTTCAAAAATTCTCACGTTGATTCGTAAAAGTTTCAATTTTATTTTTAAATTTTAAACACCACGTAAACAGTAAGCTCCATAATGGAACCTTGGCATAATAATAAATAGCCAATAAAATGAGTGGGCGGAGGGATTTGCGGTGACGTACTCGTCAAGTCGGCGTATAAAATGTATTGCTGTTTATTTAAGGTTCGTTCCAACCCGCGTAAGAATCGGTTTCTTATAGTAAGGAGTTTGCGCAGAAGTTGAAAAGCGTTCCAACCGGATTTACTGTCGGTTAGTAAATCATTTGTTTTCTGTTCCATCTTAAATTGAAAACTGTCAGAACGGTTTGCAAAATTTTCTCCTATCATTTATCCGACGCATGTGATTACCGTTATAACCACGCCATAACTAATAAAATAATAGCAAATTTGATTGAGGTGGATTTAGAATTGCTACTAGATGAGCACAGAATTAATAATGAAAATTATTTAGGTAAAATCGACATTTTTGCACATAAATTTATCTAATATTTTATTGCGTTAATATTTTCAGAGGAAACCGTGCCTCAATATTCCAATGAAGTTTTCTTTGAATATTTTAGGCTTACAATACAAAGTGCTAATCACGTAGCTGAAAGGTTTGAAATAAGCCAGCATTTTAATAGCTAAGTTGGCCAATATGGCAATAAATATGGCCATTGAATGTAATAATTTGCTGAAATTGGTATTTTCTTTAAAGATTACCTTATTGATCCATTTTCCTAGTTCTTTCAGAGACAACAACCTTGTTTACTCAATGTTGCTTAGACAAATTTTAGGTTATGTTATTCTATTTAAAATTGGCACTTGACAGACAAAATGTTAAATAGGTGTTCTAACCGTAGTTTCAAATTGGCAAGAGAACAATTCATTTTACAGACATGCGCATTGGACAAGATTTGCAAATTGTTGCAAATTTGTTTATGATTCATGGTTGGAACGAACCTTTAAATTAGACGTAGATACTTTACGTCTACTGGATATGTGTCTATGAAAGGAATGCGAACAAAAAAACATTTAAATAAACAAAAAGGTAGAAGCGACTACGGAGTCCACGTAGACTTGACGAGTATAGCTTCATCCACAACCTCCCAATTTAATGGAATAAATTAGTGATTTCAATTACACTTCATACTTTTTAGTTTACGATCATTCACTATGTCTAAAATACACAATTAAAATTAATAACATATCCTAGCAACAGCTTGCGGTAGTCTGTTGTATCCATAGAGAAAGCATAATATTTAGCTTATAAAACAATAAACTTTTGATTTCTAACCTTTGAATAAGAAGACTAAGGAAGAAGCATAATGCTATCCATGTATTCATGCATGGTGGGCGGAAAAGCCACCATAAAAGCTCTCTAGGGTGGGGATCCTTGACAGTTCTGTTTGACGATTCATTTGACACATTTGAATTTGATTTGAAATTTTGTGGATTTGTCAGTCTTTACGGAGCTTATTTTATGTTATTTATCATTTATTCTACTACTGATAGTTGTATAAAGGTAGTAAATCTAGATGGAAATTGTGGCAGAACTTAAATTAACAGTGACACTATCGCGATTTATCGAAAAAGACTCTAAAATAGTTGGTTGTGTAGCGTGCGGTAGATCTCGGCAAAAATTGAGTGAAATAATGGAACAACTTTTCGCTAGTAAGTAACTATAGGTATAATATACATACGTGTAGTAAACCGATCATTTATGAAATTCACTTAAATTAACTAAATTATATATTTTTCTTGCATTTTAGCTTTTATTTATTACTTGTCAAAGATTTAATGTCAAAGAATTTAGATATGTTAATTTGACTTACCTGCTTCAGTAGCGTATCGGATGTTTGTGTTAATAAATACTTATTATAACTTATCTATTTTTATTACAATTATATATTTTTATAACAATTTTAATAACTACCAACATTTATTCACAACGTAAAATAAAACAACAAATTATTGAGTCTACCCCACGTCTACCCTACATCATAGTTTTACATTTTTTAAATAAAATTAGAACGACACTGATAAACCGGAATTTAAGTCGGCCATATTTGAGGTCCATCGCGGTGTACCTAAGATTTTTTATATGCTCCTTCCTTAGTCTTCTTATTCAAAGTTTCTAACCAAAATTTTTCTTGACGAGTGCGTTGAATAAGAAGACTAAGGAAGGAGCATATCAAAAATCTTAGGTACACCGCGATGGGCCTCAAATATGGCCGACTTAAATTCCGGTTTATCAGTGTCGTTCTAATTTTAAACTATGATGTAGGGTAGACGTGGGGTAGACTCAATAATTTGTTGTTTTATTTTAAGTTGTGAATAAATGTTGGTAGTTATTAAAATTGTTATAAAAATATATAATTCTAATAAAAATAGATAAGTTATAATAGAATTTTTAGAATTTAGAATGAGTGGGAGGGGGGTTAATCACTTCGACCTTACAGATCCATTGTGTCCCCCTTTCTTGAATCATAACTCATCATACAGTCCCAGGGCTTTGACAAAAGCCAGTATCTGTGACGGTTTTATAGAGGGTAGTTCTCCATCTCCATATCAGTTGTACCAAAGTTCATGGGACGAATGGTTGTCGTCTCGGCGCACTCAGTGATAAGGTGTACTGGTGTTTCCTCATTTTCCCCACAGAATCTGCATTCGCCGTTTCTTCTTAGTTTCAATCTACTGAGGTGTTCATTGAGGAGACAGTGTCCTGTTAAAAACCCCGTGACAATCCGAAGATTGTTCTTACTCAGACCTAGGAAGATCTGTGATTTTTATTGATCATAAGCCCTCAGAAACTTCTTCGAGTGTCCTAGACCATTGCAAGATTTCCATTCCAGGTTGCGGATGGAATCTTCCAAGTTCTTGAGTTCCTCCTTGAGTTGGTTACCACTTGGAAAGCAGAACGGTTCTGGTCCAGTTAGTGGAGTGTTCGCTCCTTTTCTACCTAGATTATTTGCTTTTTCATTGCCTTTTATCCCTTGGTGAGCAGGCACCCAGTGTAGGAGGACTTTGTTTTCTTTGCCTAATTTATTCAGCTTCTCTATGTATTCTTTGACCAATTTCGAATTGATTGAGACTGAGTTGATCGCCTTTAACGCTGCTTGACTATCAGATAAGATGGCTATTTCTTGTTTCCGATAGTTCCTATCTAAGATAAGTTGTACGCATCTCTCGATAGCGTAGATTTCTGCCTGTAGGATACTAGGGTAAGTGCCCATTGGTTCGGAGTAATTAGCTCTCGGCCCAAACACTCCGATCCCTGTTCCCGTATTGGTTTTGGAAGCATCAGTATACCAAGTTATGGTATGGTCTTTTAACTTCAATCCTTCTTATTGCTCCATACTACATTGACCTGTTTGCCAAAGTTGTACGTTCTTGGCATATCGTCCACTGGGAGTTGCAGGAGTGGTATTTCCTTTTTGAGGGTGTTCCAAGCCCCTGATCTGACAATTCTCCCAGTACTAATTCCGTTAGTGACCATTCTAATCATTGTCGCATTGGCATATCTACCAATGACAATGTGCAGTGGTGTTAGATCTAGAATGACCTCCATTGCTGCTGTTGGACAGGTTCTCATGGCTCCTGTGATGCAAACACATGCTAGTCTCTGGACTTTGCATAGGTTTAGCCTTGCCGTCCGTTGCTCTAGTTTTTGTGTACCAGGCAACTGCTCCATAAGTAATCATGGGTCTTACTATCATGGTATACATCCAGCGCAAAATGTTAGGGGAGCAGCCCCATCTATTTCCGGCCAGTCTTCTGCATATCATGAGAGCCTTTATGGCTTTGCTGGTAGTGTTCTTAATATGCCTGTTCCACAGGAGTTTACTGTCCAGGGTTATTCCCAGGTATTTAACTTCCTGTGTTGGCAGTATTTCCTTTCCATCTAGTTGGATTCTTTTCAAGTTTTTCAGACTTCGCCTTCTGGTGAATGGCACTATCGCGGTTTTGTCTGAGTTGATACTCAGCCCGACAGTCCTACACCATCTCTCAGTGATACGGAGTCCTCTTTGGATAATATCACACAAGGTGCCTTCATGTTTCCCCCGAGCGATCATGACTATGTCATCTGCATACCCAATGCAGTGTATTCCCGCTAGAGTTAATTCATCTAGTAGTTCATCCACCACCAAGCTCCACAGCAAAGGGGAGGTTACTCCACCTTGTGGAGTTCCTTGCGTTGTTTTAACAGCTACAGTTTTGGTGCCCATCTGAGCCTCTGCTGTTCGTGTTGACAGCATTTCCCAAAACCAGCGAATAATAGTTCTGTTCACCCCTCTTGTTTCTAGAGATCGCCTGACCACCTTATGTGGTATATTGTCAAACGCCCCCGCAATATCCAAGAAGGCACAAATTGCTGTTTCTTTGCTATCCAGACTTGTCTGTATTAGCTCCGTTAATTGGTACAGAGCAGTTTCTGTGGATCTGCCCGTTCTATATGCATGCTGACTATCATGCAGTGGTTTAACCTTTAGATGATTTTCTCCAATATGGTTGTCAACTACTTTCTCCAGCGTTTTTAGTATGAACGATGTGAGACTAATAGGCCTAAATGACTTGGGATTTGTCCAGTCAGTTTTGTCTATTTTGGGTATGAAGATTACTTTTGCTCTTCTCCATGTGGTTGGTATATATCCCATCGCTAGACTGCTTCTTGTAATGCTTAGTAGATGGTGAGTAGCTATTTGCTGACCTTCCTTTAGAAGGGCAGGAAAGGTCCCATCTACTCCTGCTGCTTTATAGGGCTGAAAGGTGTCGATCGCCCATTTCAGTTTTTGTTCTGTTATTACTAGCTTGGCCACTTCCCAATCTTCCCTGCAAGGATTGTGGGGTTCAGTGGGAGCTACATGAGTATCAATAGGTATGCTACCTGGAAAGTGTATATAAAGTAGGAGATTTGCTCTCTCTTCCTCTCCCTCCGTGTAGCTTCCGTCAGATTTCTTAAGTGCCATGTTGAGGATAGATCCACTCTTGGCCATAGCTTTATGTAATCTAGCTGCATCAGGAGTAGAAGTGATGTTTTCGCAAAAGGATCTAAAGTCAGACCGCTTTGCTCTTCTTATCTCATTATACTCAGTTAATTTCTCGCTGTAGAGCTGCCATTCGGCACTGGATTTAGCTCTATTAAAGAGTCGGCGGACCTCCGATCTAAGATTGGCCAACTTCTTGTTCCACCAGGGCTTGTTGTTACTTTTTTGTATGCCTTTACTTGCGGGGCAACTAGATTCGTATGCATCCAATATTGCACCGCTGACTTCCCTTTCGTACCATTCTAGATGCAGATGGTTTCTGGCCCTACTTGCATCTATACGGTTTAGGTTGTCTACGAGATTGGTGTTATACATGTCCCAGTCTGTTTTTCTTGGATTCCTTCGAGTTTCTGTTTGGGGTGTGATTCCTCCTAATTTGAACTCGATGATTCTGTGATCTGATAAGTTATAATAAGTATTTATTGACACAAACATCCGATACGCTACTGAAGCAGGTAAGTCAAATTAACGTATCTAAATTCTTTGACATCTAATCTTTGACAAGTAATAAATAAAAGCTAAAATGCAAGAAAAATATATAATTTAGTTAATTTAAGTGAATTTCATAAATGATCGGTTTACTACACGTATGTATATTATATAATCACTTACTAGCTTCACTCAATTTTTGCCGAGATCTACCGCACGCTACACAACCAACTATTTTAGAGTCTTTTTCGATAAATCGCGATAGTGTCACTGTTAATTTAAGTTCTGCCACAATTTCCATCTAGATTTACTACCTTTATACAACTATCAGTAGTAGAATAAATAATAAATAACATAAAATAAGCTCCGTAAAGACTGACAAATCCACAAAATTTCAAATCAAATTCAAATGTGTCAAATGAATCGTCAAACAGAACTGTCAAGGATCCCCACCCTAGAGAGCTTTTTCCGTCCAACATTACGCTCCTTCCTTAGTCTTCTTATTCAAAGGACGGGTGATAATCAAAGACCAAAATGATATTCCTCGCAAATTTTGAAGTGTAATTAGTGGAAAAGTCAAAAGTTTGTTAACTTTTTCCATTAATTGAAAAGTACTATCATTAATTATGACGTTCTGAATGCTTACATTAAAATTAGGTGAACAAACTTCTACGGCTAATTGAAACTACTAATTTATTCCACTGATTTCGAGGTTCTGAATGAAGCTTATGTCACCGCAAAATATTCCGCACACTCATTTCATTGGCTACTTGCAAATTTGAGAATTTTTATTGATGGGACGATTCGTCTAATTTTTTACGAGAAACATCGATAAAATATCGTTTCCTCCCTTACGGATGCCCCGTAGCTACAGAACGGATAGACGTACTGTACAAAACAAACCTAGATAAATAAAACTACAATGGCTTTCAATTTATTTGTATTTTACATGTTACACTTTACGTAAACACTTAATTTCTGTACTTAATTTACAGAAAACATAACGTATAACTAACTAACATGATAGAACTCTCACAGAACATTTAAAATAATTAAAAACAGAACCATAGCATAAATTGTCAAAATAGGATAATATTTTACAGCAGATCCGCACAGACCATCCCCACATCTGGTACCTTCAGGACACATACTACACGGTGCACCTTCGGCTAACATTTCACCCGTGTCCACATTACCAGCTGGTCCATAGTTACAAGCTAAATTGCAAATCGTATTTCCTTCTTCCTTTTTTTGTGTCATTGCACATCCTATAGCTTCTGTTTCGGCCCAAATGATTTGAGTAAAATGTCCAGTTCCTTGGATCGCTTGATAAGCGCTAGCCATTTCTTTTATTTGATCCTTGTTTAGAAGACTGATTTCATCATACCTACAATTTGAATTATTTTTTATATATTTAATATTCATACAGTCTGTTGCATCGCCGACCTCAATATAGGAGACATAGGAAATCCCATATAAATTAATAAGTTTTTCCCATTTTATTTTACAGAAAAATGTATTTGAAACTTTATAAAGAATCCTTGAAATGAAATAAATTGTTCATTTTGAATGATTTATACAAATATGTTCTTGAGTTATGACAGATACAAAAATACTAAATTAATCAAAAAAATAATACGGTCCTGATTAGAATAGTGATCCCGTAAAGCATCCCCTCTAATTGCAATGTTATCAATAAAGAGTTATACAGGGTGGTCGAAATTGGTCTGTTTTAACAGAAAAACCCTATTTCCTGACTAGATAGAGCAAGGGAAGAATTAAACCCCAGCATTTTTTAAGTTCATAGCCAACTATGATTTCCATTTAAAAATTTATATTTTTCATTATTTCTGACAAAAAGAGCAAACAGAAAAAAAAAACTGACTACGCCACTGGATTGTGCTTAAAAAAGTGCCCTAAGAACGTTTTTACAGAATTTTATTATTCCGCGAAATACAAAAGTTATGGGCAATTTTCCAAATGGTAAAAAATTCAAAAAGACTCCCTATCTCAGTTGGCAGTGAAAATATCAACAGGCGGTTTACGCCACTAAACGTGTCTCAGAAATCGAGCCCATGACATCTATGTCGGTTTTGCTCTATCTAGTCAGGAAATAGGGTTTCTCTGTTAAAATAGACCAATCTCGACCACCCTGTACAGCTCGGCGATGCAACACACGATATAATTAAATTATAACATATTTAAAAGGTAATACATAATTAAGACTTAGTAAAAATTAACAAAACAATTGGAGTGAAATAAAAGATCTTCTAGAACTGACGTTAGCTTTGTCCGCATAGCGACATATCCAACCCGTTGTCAATTTGTTTCTGCGGATCGTTGGTTTCCAACTGGTTTCAAAACTGGATTACACTTCTGCGAAAAATCAATTAAAATGTCAATAATACATTCATTTGACAGTTCTGTTCAATGTTTATTTATTTTATAGATTGGATGGTATATAAAATACATATTTTTCTTATTTTGTCGTAAATTATTCTTGCCTAATTAAATTTGATTAGGTAAAGTCCAAATAAAAAAAAATGTGTGTGCACTAGTAGGTACATACCAAAAGTCACTATTTCGAAAGTAACATAGCGACGGGAGCACCAACGCCAATCGTAACCAACCAAATCGCGACAGACAAAACCGGAACCCTAGAAGCGCTCCAGCGACTGCTAGAACGAAATACGTCCCCGCCGAGGTCGAGCGTCGACAGTAGATGGCCAGTTACAGCAGGGACCAGTTACTTCTGATCGCGACAGACGGACCTATGGCTCTAGGAGCGCGACGGCTGGAGAGAAGTTACGTCGCCGCCGAAGTCGAGCGTCGATAATCAGTTACCAGTTACTTCTGTTCGCGACAGGCGGAACTACAGCTCTAGGAGCGCGACGGCTGGAGCTAACATGCGCGACGCTACGTACATATCAGTGCCAGTTACTACTGTTGGCGACCGACGAAATCGCGACGGCTGGAGCTAAACACGTCGCTATGCGGTTACTACGGTTCAAGCTAACTTCAAGAGCAAAACGACATTGCAAAAAAATACCGCTCCAAAATCGCATTACTCAAATACCGACACATCACTAGTTTATTATAATATAATATAATGAACTTCATTATTTCCTATGCTTATTGCTCCATATATATTTTGTAATATGAAAATTTGGGATATCATCTCCTGCTACATTGTTTTAATCCGAAACACGTATTGATGGTAAGGGTCATCTTAAACCCACCGATATAAGTGGCACTACATTCGCATGGAATTTTGTTCAGACAAAGAATCTGAGTGCTTACCAAAGTCTTGTTGCTTCTGCGTATTTGGATCCGCAATCCCCTTCGCCAGCAAATTGTACCTGCCATAAATTTTGACCGGCCGCTGGATACTCTGGACTTCCACGACAAAAATCATGTTCCATAAGTAGACATCTACCTACATTACAACTAGCGGTAAACGCTAGATCACCATCCCAACGTAGACTACGCATATTGGCAACGGTTAATCCTGAAGTTTTCGGTTCTTTACCATTGGCAAACTTAGCCCTATTGAAGAAATAATGTACAGTTAAAAAGTGTAATGCTCCATAACTGGCTTAAAATGATCACTATTTTGAATGTCAACAATTTCTGATGCAATTTTAGAAAATAACTATTTGTCAGTTCTCAAAAAGTCTACTTGGTTAAAAAATTGTTGATCGCGCTTATTGATTGTAAAAAAGCAAGGAAGAAGTAATAGTGTATTACATACCGAGGAGGGAAGTGTTTCATTACTGTCGAGAGATTAACTAATCTCGAGAAAATAATGATAACTTTCCTCCGAGGTTTGTATACTATTTTATTTACAACCACATCATTAATTAAAAAATAGGGACAGTATTTTATTTTGAAAAAAAAAATATGCGAAAATTTGTCGTTTTCTGTTTTGGTATTTCCATATCTTTAGTTACCGGTACCAGTGGTTGTTATGGCGCAAACCCTTCAACAGTAAAACAAACAACTAAGTGACAGTTTTGAATTTCTCGTTTTTATCGCTTTTTCGAATTTATATAACATAAAAAGCCAGAATGTTATCGGAAAGTTCTGATAATGAAGACTACTTCAATATTGGTACTCCACCAGAACTTACAGAAGCTGCAAAAAGAGCAGAAGCCAGTTTACTTCCAGAGAAAAGTAGGGGGCGATATGAAATAGCATTGAAAGTATACGAAAAATAGTGTGCCGAAAGAAATGCTAAGAATATTGCTTCGAAGACAGTCGTGATGGCATATTTTAGCGACTTGGCAAGGCAGAAAAAGCCAACTACTCTTTGGGCTACGTACAGCATGATAAGGACAATTCTAGAATTAAGGGAATAGACTGACATATCAAAATATCACAAACTCGTCGCTTTTTTAAAACGCCAGAATGTAGGTTTTAAGCCAAAGAAGTCTAGCATTTTTACCAGGCAAAACTTGGAGGATTTTCTCACGAATGCACCTCAAGAATTCCTTCCTATTAAAGTAAGGCCTTTTTTTAAATAAATGTATTAAAATCTTCAATTATTATTGTTAATCTTCTTGTTTATTTTTGTTGATGTTAGATAAGTATTTAATAAAGATATTACAAGAATATTTTGCTTAATTAAATGAGGCGAGAAATAAGAAAAACCGAGTGAGGGAACTGGGTGAAGAAAATGGGAGTGAGGGAAATGGTAGAGGGAAGAAATGTAAATAATTTGACACTTTCAAATTTTTTAAAAGTTAGTAATGTCAGTATTACATATGTGGTTGTAAATAAAATACTATATTTATATTCATACATTAAAGACAGGAGCTACATAATTGTAACCGTTTTAAGACACCTTTTTGGCAATTTTGGGTGACTTTTTTCACAAATTAAAATTTAATAAATTCCTTACGCTTTCCTATGTTTATCTTGTTTTATTGTGTTATTATTCATTTTGCAATCGATTTATTATGGAGTAAGAAGTATTAAAACATAATTAGCGAGAGATCATAAAAATATTTTAATATGGATGACTTTCGGGTTGCCAGTAGCGTTCTATTTTTTTAACGTAATATAGTAATATAACGTAATAATATAAAATAAAGCAGACTCAATAATTTGCTAGACTTGTTTTATTTTGAGTCAATCGTCAATTTATTTTTCATGTTTCTCTCTCGTAACCTTTGAATAAGAAGACTAAGGAAGGAGCATAATGCTATCCATGTATTCATGCATGGTGGGCGGAAAAAGCGCCATAAAAGCACTCTAGGGTGGGGATCCTTGACAGTTCTGTTTGACGATGCATTTGACACATTTGAATTTGATTTGAAATTTGGTGGATTTGTCAGTCTTTACGGAGCTTATTTTATGTTATTTATTATTTATTCTACTACTGATAGTTGTATAAAGGTAGTAAATCTAGATGGAAATTGTGGCAGAACTTTAACAGTGACACTATCGCGATTTATCGAAAAAGACTCTAAAATAGTTGGTTGTGTAGCGTGCGGTAGATCTCGGCAAAAATTGAGTGAAATAATGGAACAATTTTTCGCTAATAAGTGACTATATAATATACATACGTGTAGTAAACCGTTCATTTATAAAATTCACTTAAATTAACTAAATTATATATTTTTCTTGCATTTTAGCTTTTATTTATTACTTGTCAAAAATTAGATGTCAAAGAATTTAGGTACGTTAATTTGACTTACCTGCTTCAGTAGCGTATCGGATGTTTGTGGTAATAAATACTTATTATAACTTATCTATTTTTATTAGAATTATATATTTTTATAACAATTTTAATAACTACCAACATTTATTCACAACGTAAAATAAAACAACAAATTATTGAGTCTACCCCACGTCTACCCTACATCATAGTTTTACATTTTTTAAATAAAATTAGAACGACACTGATAAACCGGAATTTAAGTCGGCCATACTTGAGGCCCATCGCGGTGTACCTAAGATTTTTGATATGCTCCTTCCTTAGTCTTCTTATTCAAAGCTCGCAACGCATTCATTTGATACTAAAATCATAGGGGTATATAAGAAAATTTGGCATGGGTGCTGAAATGTGACATCGAATTTGACAGCAACAAATGCATATTTTGCTGGTATTTTAATTGTAACTTTATCTGTGCCCGGCTGTAATTATTATAAATTTTTTAGTAATTTGAATTTGAAGGTAGATTTTTGCAAATTACATTTAAATGCCTATTCCAAATAATACGAAATTCTAGATGAAAGTACAACTTCAACGCCTCTTCAAAAAAGTCCAATACCAATGTTTTGATTTAATAATCATAAATATACCACACACTAAAAAATATAAACTTGTTTTATTTGTCCTACAAATGAACTATTTCATAGGATTAAGATTATTAAGACACTCAGTATATCAGATATGTTTGAAAATTTGACCAAGACTCTCAAACTATGATATACAAAAACGATAATGGGAAAAAAATAAATTATAGACATATATTACCTTAAGGCATTATGGGATTTAAGTATTTTTTCCTTATTGAGAGTCATAAAAGTGCATGGCTCTGTTACGCTACAATCTCCCTTTAGTGTACATGCTATATGTTCTCCTCTATTACAATTTAAAGCGCACCAGTCCATACAATACCCGCTGTTAATTATGCAAAAAACAACAGATATATAAATTCTCATTTCGAATATTTATGAAATTTCGATGACATTGGATGACATTAAATGAAGTGGAAAGAAATTGGTAGCCATGGTTATAAATTTAATTTTTGTACAAAGTGACTTATTTCCATCACAACCATAGATAAAAGAAAATAATCTTCTATTAAGATAGATATGAAACTTAATAGTAAAGGGGGGGGGGTCAAAGCGCCAAAAGGGTGGGTCAAAGCGCCCCTCCGTGTTCTTAGTAGAGACTACGTTTAACCCAGCGCCTTTGCCTTTTCTGATGTAAATATTTTTTATGTTTATATTTGATTTCAAAGGATTTGTTTTTAAAGTTACACTGATATATTAGTATATCAGAGTAGACAATTGCACACCACCATAATTGAAAGAAAATAATCTACCAGTTTGATTACTAAGTAAATCTAAACAGTAGTGCCCTTAAGAATAAAGTTTATTAATTAGCAGAGAATATCATATCGTGCAGTTGCCAAGTCATTTATAATTCTGACAGAAATAAAGATACCAACAAATATTGATACTAACAATTTGTAACAAAATTGTTGAATAGGTGCTTAAAGAGAAACTAAATAAAACAAGCTGATTTGGTTTTACATGAGGTCTCACAACTTTTTATAGTGGAAGAATTGTATTGCGAGACTTGGCATTTTTTTACATTCTATGTTTGATGGGATTTATAGGTATTTAATTTGTTCAGTAATACTTTTATTTATAATCTTTATAAAAAATAATCATGAGGTGAAGAGAGGGAGATGAACCCTTGCTTAAAAATATGTATTTTTCTTTAATCTCCAAGAACTAGAATCTAAAATTCTCTAATCAATCGATGAATAAACGATGTCCTACATTTTCGGTAACAAGTAAAAATATTGTCCGGGAAATATACCGTTGGATAAAGACATTTTAGAAACTTCATCTAAATTTAGCAGTGATGCGAAGGAAAGTAAATGGCGAAAAAACAAATAAAAATATCGTGGTCGATCGGTACGACCTAACTGTAAAACGGTCGGTCGATACTATTCGAATGAGATTTTGTGGTACTGCCACCTGCTCTCGAGTTTGACACACTTCTCGGCGTAGTAAACACTTCCGAGCAATGAATGATCGAAAGATTCGTTTTTTTTTGGTACTTTAGAGCTCGCTTAATTGAATGGTCAACGTTGACGGGATATTAACTTATTTTGGCGTCTATAATTACAAAGAAGCTTATTTATTGAAGCAGATCACGACCAGATGATTAAACAGATAAAAAAGTAAACGTTTATAGGCTTTTCAGATGAAGACATTATTACAGCTGTTTTTTTTTTCTTTTTTTTATACAGGGTTTTTCAAAAAACCTGGGAGATTCCTCACGTAAAAATAAGATTTATTTTTCATAGCAACATAGGTCCGATTCTGCTTTGCTTCGTAGCTATAGAGTGTTAAAATATGGTTAAAATCTTAATAATCTTTCGATTTATTATAATTTTATATATATACTCCAGGGTTGTCGCAACTAGCGTCGCATCCCCACGCCTAACTGCCGCGCCATCTGTTACGATCAAGAACATCTTCCTCTTCCAAGTTACGGTCCTCCATTGCTCTTCTAATCGCCTCATTCCAGGATCTTCTAGGCCGTCCTCTTTTCCTTTTTCCAGGAGGCGACCAGCTGTAGATACTGTAGGGCCATCTTTGGTGTTCCATGCGTAGCAAGTGTCCAAACAACTTAAGGCCCCTCTGTTCGACTCTATCCACTATTGTCTGTGTGGCATCCATTTTGGCTCTGATTTCCACGTTCCTAACTCTGTCCAGTTTAGATACTCTCGCACTGCGTCTCAAATAGTCCATTTCGAGTGCATTCAAAGCTAGCTTTTGTTCAGCTTTTAAGGTCCAAACTTCACACCCATAAGTTACTACCGACTCCACTAGGGCTCTTCCAATATATATTTTTATGTTTGGTCTTATGTTTTTGTCCCACCAGATGCCATTCAGTGCTCTTATAATCTTCCGCCCTTGTTCTATTCTAGCAAATACTTCTGTTTTGTCCAATCCCTTTCTGGTTATACGTGCCCCCAAATATTTAAACCATTCAACCTGTCTGAGCTTTGCATTGTCAGTAATAAAAATATCAAATTTATCATCTGAATTGGTCACCAGGTATTCCGTTTTATCAATGTTCACAGTAAGGCCCCATTCCGTGTATGCCGAATTTAACCTGCTCATCATGAATTCAAGGTCATAAGCATCTTGAGCTATGACCACCTGATCATCGGCAAAATTCAATGTAACCAAACAGTCATCTCCTACAGAGACGTCCATTCCCACATCTCTTCTTCCAGTCCCTAAGAACCACTTTCAAATACAGATTAAATAACAGAGGCCACAGAGGACATCCCTGTCGTAGGCCTTTAGTTGTAAAAATTACCTCAGACAGATTGTTACCGCTCTTAACACGAGCTGTGTTGTTGTTGCACCTTAATTAAATTTATGAGACATTCATCCACATCAAGTTGTTCCAGTATGTACCATACTTTAACTCTGGGGATGGAGTCGTAAGCTTTTTAAAGGTCTACAAAAGCTAGATGTGTATCTTCTTCACGTGAATTCCGTTTTTCTATCAGTTATTGGATAGTAAATAGATTATCTATACATGAACGCCCTGCAGTAAAGCCACTCTGCTCTTCACTGATTTTGTTTAAGTAGATATTTCTAACTTATTCCTAATTATTTTTGTAAAAAGTCTGCTGAAGGTGCAATTCACACTAAGATCTCTGTAGTTATTCGGGTCTTTTCTGTTTCCTTTTTTATTGTATAGAAGTGATATAGGCTAACTTCCATTCATTAGGTATTTTATTCCGATCTACACAAATTAATCAAGAATTAATCATATCATCGATCAATGACACGATCTACAAAGAATTAATCATATCATTTAATTTCTGGTTTGTTTTTAAGCTAGTGATAACCTTGGCGGCGGCTTAACCATGAGATCAAATGGTCAATGCCCCTCCCAAAAAAAAATCAGGAGAAATTTAGAAAAACCTATTTAAATTATGCTTTTTGTAAATCACTTTTTCTCATCCTAAGATATTCAAAACTATTCACAAAAATCTTCAATTTGTGCAATTTTCGCTTGAAAACGTTTTATTTAACCCATTTTCCCTACTGGCGCATGGCGGTCAAAATTTCATTTTGTCCTTTGTTCCCGCTGTATTTTACACGTATTAAACAACAAATACCGCGGCTGGTGACGCCAAACAAGTTAAGATATACTACGGATAGAAAATATAATGGGTTAAGGTGCGATAGATATAGTTTATATTGGCCATTGACCACGTCATTCATAACAGGATTTCAGTCACATTGCTGGAAAATTTTCGCCGTTTGGGCACTTTGGGTGTTTATAAATACTTAAATTATAAAACAACACAGGTTTTTGTATCGTTTATCGCGTATCGCGTATAATGTTTGGTTTAGTCAATATAAATCAATATTTATATTTTTAATTTCGAAAAAAATCCGATCTAGTTTTAGTTGTCGTAGCTTTGTCGTAGCTGAGGATTTGAGGTGTAGCGCGAAATTTGTGTAGGTAATAATAATTCATAATTTTCTGGTTATGGATAAATGAACTGTTGACTGATTCTGGAATAGATATTTTCAAATAAACAACATAGTATTTAGTTTGTAAAATCGTGCAATGACCACCTGTTTAAAAAAGTAAGGGTAGGTTTCATTTTAACATAATTTGCATTTATTTTTAGATTTATTATCCTTTAACTAACTAAACGTACAAGTACCTGGTAAGAAACCAATTAAATTTGGGCGCGTCTTAAAAAAAATCGACGCAATATTTTTAGATATTGACCTCCCTACAATAATGACCACGAGCCGCCACTGCTGATAACAGGTGATAAATATTAGATTTATTTTATATTTATTACCAAACCAAATGAGCAAAATCCAATCATTGTTGATCGCTTCGTATAAGTTTCATTGGAGACTTGAATAGGCGACATAACCTCCTTAATTACCGTATTTCCAATCATACGGTCTAGTTTGAGTTTTAAAGCTTTCAACTATTTAAGCCAAAATACACCATCAAGATACGAAAAGAAGATAAGCAAATAACTTTTGAAATCTGTCGGACCGAGGCGTGCCCTTTAGGGCCAGCAACTTCTATAATAAAACAATATAATCAGATTAAACGCAGATTAAAGCGAAACTTTTTTAATTCAACTTTGCTAAAGAGGCTTTATAAGCTATTTTCGCATCAATGAGGTTGTTTACATGACATCAACAAGCGAAAAGAAGACGAAGGGTATTTAGAAAGACAGCAAAATGTTGCAATTAAATAAGAGACAATATGGTTTAACTTTTAATGAGATACGTTTTGTCCTTTTATATTTTTAATTCGAGCAAGAAAATAGAGATTTCATTTTTTTAAGTTCGAAACAATTTGAAACTTGAAATTATTAATTTCTTATAGAATCGGATTACTTATTGTTAGATCGGACATCGGAACGTCGTCGATCTGTAGATTATACAGGATGGGTCTTAAATAAGTGCAAATATTTTTAGGGGTAGTATATTTTGAACCCTGAAATTTAAAAATTCACAATCCTTTACAAAGATGCAACCGGGGGGGCATTGAAAATGATGAATAAAAACGTAAAAATATGATTAGTGTTAATATGAGTGTATTACATACATATGTTTAAATAACGAACTTAACAAAAAACAACAGATTTAAAGATTCACTGAAAAAGTAGTAATGTTAAAATTAAATAAAACATTATCAATAATAATTATGCGATCGCGCCTATCCGTAAAACAAGCAAGCAAAAAAAAGAATTCTTACGGAAAGTTACACTTTACGATATAATTTTTTAAATGTTAAAGGCAAACCCCATTTAAACACAAAACTTTTTAATACCTACTACTGTATCTAAAAGACTTTTTTTAAATTACTAAATTCTTAGCCACGCTTCTGTTTTTCTTGGCTGTTGTGCGTCACGTCACAGATTAACAGACCCACGTTTGCACCACAAGGCGATGCTGCAGACCACTAGGTAGACCGGTCGTAGAAATTTATGTTATACAACTTGTAGTCAATCTACACAAATATTATCAAAAACTTTTTTTCTTTTAAAATGTGTTCAGATTTTGTAACAAAATATAAGTCAAAATCGCAAAACTGAAATTTGATATGAGTTTCTTAGTTTTTAACTAATATAGTGGCGAATTACAAAAATTCCTTTTCAATGAAAATTAATGAGTTTAATAAAATAATTTAATAAATTACTAGCTTTTTCTCGCGACTACGTTCGCGTTACACCTCGAATCGTTCATGAATTGATTTAAATGATTTTTTACTTCTTTATAGAGAGCTAGTGAGCATAGATGTTTTTTATTTTTCATCTTTTTTTTATTTATTAAGAGCACTAATACTCTCTTTATAAGTTATTTTTTATTCTTTGAAGGATAATTGAGGAAGATATATTTCGTTATGATGTCACTAAATAAACACTTGTATAAAATTTTATACTGTCTGGTTTATAATGTTATAATATTGCATTTTCGTACAGCAAACTTTCATTCCCTATTCTACTCCCTAAGGGTATAAATTTCATAAATTCGCTTTACCTTTGTGCCAATTTTTATGTGTATAATCCATAGGTCACCAAGTTTTATATAAATTTTTACTAACTTTACCCATTTGGTTGATGAATTTCAAAAATTTCTTCTAATTCTTTTTGTAGGACTTCATTCTTCTGGACCAAATAGTAAGGAATTTTCATACAACAAACTGTTTCAAGATAATTTTACTCTCTAAGAGGATGAATTTCCTAAAATCGCTTTGTGTAGCTAATTCACTAATGTCGTTTAAACGAACCTTTGTGCTAATATTTATGTATCTAAAGCTGGCGGCATGAACTCACTCTAAAATATCTAAAAACGTAATATATAATCTAACTGATACACCACTGACAATGACAAATAATTTATTTCTGGAGGTATTGTGGTAAGGTGTTTTTCAGGTATGTTTTAGTATTTAGTCGTTTTACACAAATAAATAGTCATTAAGCACTATAAAAATACTTCATAACAAATCTACACATATATACCTTTCATTTAAAAAAAGAATCAATATTGGTAAAGCGGTTTCGGCGGGATGGATGCAACAAAAAAACCCTTTGAGCTTTTATATATGTATGGATTAATTATTTTTCCAACATATTTTACTTTGCAAATTTTTATAAATATTCAGACTCGCCAATATCGTACTCCACCGTGTCCAGCCTGTTTAGCCAAACGTAGGCCGAGTCCTCTTCGGCGGCGTCGTGACCCTGGCCGAAGGAAGAGTCTTGAAGACGCTCATCCGCGCATAGGAATAAGTTGACTGCGTAGCGTATTGCGTATTAATCGATTCTGAAACTTTCTATCTCGTGTATAACATGTTACACAAGTTTATTATTTTAATCTCGATTTTAATAGATAAATGTGTGAAATGCCACCTGAATATCTTCCGCCATGACATGTTTTTACTTTTTTAATGTGTTACATATTATTCGTAGTATTAGTGGTATTATATTGGAATCAGCTTGACATTAGTGGGGCATTATATGAGAAATTTTGGTATTTAATTTGAATTTTTGGCATTAGTATACAGACATTTGTCAGCGGTTTACTCCTTGTAGATAATCAAAAAGTTTTTTGATAAAATTTGCTTTTTATGTCAGATCATTTCTATGAAAAATTACATTAGATTTTTATTAAAGACGCTGGGTAATTAAAACATTGACTAATAAAGCTTGTCCACTTTAAATAAGGGGTCACGAAATATCTTCCTTGGAGTGTTTGGGTTAAGGGGTGTATAATAAATTAATCGTTGTTTTATAATAAAAACCATAAAACATTTATTTGTGAGTAAAATAATGCAATGGTTGGATATCTCTCCTTTATAATTAGGTGACTAAAAATACACTAAAATAATTAGAAAAAAAATCTTGTACTTATTTAGTAATTACGTCAATATTAATTAATTGACTCTCTAGTCTATTTTATTTTATGTACAAATATATTGTAACAATAGATCTTGTATTTTCAAATAAAACACTGGATTTCCCTCATAACTTCTTTATTACATTTTAGTACTTAAGATTACGACACAAACATGTATATCGTGCGAGCGCACGGTACCGACTGACTGCTGCGGACGCCTCACTCCCAATCTTATCTCCCGTAACATTCTATCGCCTCTGTCATAAAAACCATGCATTATGAATAATACAATCTGACATAATACATAAACCATAATTTGTTAATCATAACAATACACTATATAAACAAGGTACTCATAAAAATCATAACACTCGGCCATCCTACTTTCCGGTCGTCCTCGACTTCCCTCCTTTATTGCTTCTGAAAAGATAAATAAAAAAAATAAAAAAAAAGAGAAAAAAAAAATATTTATTTTTAAGTTTCTATGCTCGCATTAGAGCTTTACTTATTTTTAAGTTTTTATGCTCGCATTAGAGCTTTATTTGTTTTTAAGTTTTTATGCTCGCATTAGAGCTTTACTTATTTTTAAGTTTTTATGCTCGCATTAGAGCTTTACTTGTTTTTAAGTTTTTATGCTCGCATTAGAGCTTTACTTATTTTTAAGTTTTTATGCTCGCATTAGAGCTTTACTTATTTTTAAGTTTTTATGCTCGCATTAGAGCTTTATTTATTTTTAAGTTTTTATGCTCGCATTAGAGCTTTATTTGTTTTTAAGTTTTTATGCTCGCATTAGAGCTTTATTTATTTTTAAGTTTATATGCTCACATTAGAGCTTTACTGATTTTTAAGTTTTTATACTCGCATTAGAGCTTCACTTATTTTTAAGTTTTTATGCTCGCTTTAGAGCTTTATTTATTTTTAAGTTTTTATGCTCGCATTAGAGCACTACTTATTTTTAAATTTTTATGCTCGCATTAGAGCTCTATTTGTTTTTAAGTTTTCATGCTCGCATTAGAGCTTTACTTATTTTTAAGTTTTTATGCTCGCATTAGAGCTTTACTTATTTTTAAGTTTTTATGCTCGCATTAGAGCCTTATTTATTTTTTTGGTTTTATGCTCGCATTAGAGCTCTACTTATTTTTAGGTTTTATGCTCGCATTAGAGCTCTACTTATTTTTAGGTTTTATGCTCGCATTAGAGCTCTACTTATTTTTAGGTTTTATGCTCGCATTAGAGCTCTACTTACTTTTAGGTTTTATGCTCGCATTAGAGCTCTACTTATTTTTAGGTTTTATGCTCGCATTAGAGCTCTACTTACTTTTAGGTTTTATGCTCGCATTAGAGCTCTACTTATATTTAGGTTTTATGCTCGCATTAGAGCTCTACTTATTTTTAGGTTTTATGCTCGCATTAGAGCTCTACTTACTTTTAGGTTTTATGCTCGCATTAGAGCTCTACTTATTTTTAGGTTTTATGCTCGCATTAGAGCTCTACTTATTTTTAGGTTTTATGCTCGCATTAGAGCTCTACTTATTTTTTAGGTTTTATGCTCGCATTAGAGCTCTACTTACTTTTAGGTTTTATGCTCGCATTAGAGCTCTACTTATTTTTAGGTTTTATGCTCGCATTAGAGCTCTACTTATTTTTAGGTTTTATGCTCGCATTAGAGCTCTACTTATTTTTAGGTTTTATGCTCGCATTAGAGCTCTACTTACTTTTAGGTTTTATGCTCGCATTAGAGCTCTACTTATTTTTAGGTTTTATGCTCGCATTAGAGCTCTACTTATTTTTAGGTTTTATGCTCGCATTAGAGCTCTACTTATTTTTAGGTTTTAATCAGTAATGCCTTCGTTGTGTTTTATATTCAAAAATAAATCTCATAATTTCATCTTAACAAAGACCAGAATCTAATCCTTAATAAAATAATTAATAATCAAATTTCAAAATATAGCAACTGACAATACACGCCTTATACTGGCTGCTAAAGTATTTGCTTATATTAACACCATCTAAACATTTAATCCTGATCTACTTAAATTTTGATTTTTGTTTTATTTTTAATAGTAAGTAAGAATGAAAATAAGTAAAGTGGGGAAAACCTAATCCACTTTTAAATTGTTGTATTAAGAGTAAATTGTAACTTTAAAAGAACGTTCGTTCATCCTGACCTTACTAGCATCGTTGCAAATGGATGTCCCTTTTTATGGTTCTAAGGAATTGAATGTTGAAACATACAAAACTTTATATCTACTTAATAATTGTTCGCCTTAAGTGAATCCATAAAGTCAAAGAGTATTTTATATTAGACGTTAGATTTCTTTTTTTTTAATATTAGACGTCACATTATGGCAGATACTGTATTTTGTAGTACCCCAATTGTCAGAATTAATTATTTATTACAAACTCATTTGCTCTTTGATTATTGCATAGATTTCATTTAGTTTTTGACTGAAAATTTTATTTACTATGGAACTGTAATTTTTTTTTATTATTTAGAAATATTTATCTGCTAAAAGCTTTCATAAACTGATTTATTTTTCTTTTACTTCTGTTTGCAGTTTTAAATCACACTTCTCCAAATATGAGAATTAAATTCACCTTGCTTTTCATACAGTAACCAACCAAGTATATTTTCAATCGATTCATATTTTGACCCTATTTTAATAAGTATTAATGAATAATATTCCAATTATTTTTTAATACTAAAGATATTTCGTTTTTATTTTTAATTATTATTTTTTTTATTTACTATTTTTACTGAAAAGTTTAGATTCAAATAGACCACCAATCAGAACCCAGTTGAAGAGGATTGGGCCCATAATCCCCTGCAACCAAAGATCCTCAATGATCATTATCGAAGCCAAACATTAATTAATTAATATGGGTTGCAGCATTGTAACCCTGTGCTTTTACACGTGTTGCTAAAAGTTACGTGTTGCTAAAAGTATAAAAACATTTAGTTCTAATTTTTATACCTTCCTGTAAAATTTAAAATTAATTAAAACTGAAACTTTTGTTTAAACTGGAGATGTTTTTTTTTATGCAGTTTTAAATATCAAATATCAATTTACTAATAATAGTCAACTTCATGAGAGACTGGTATATTTTTTTTATAATTCCTTGTACGAAATACAGTGTTAATTGTATGCAGTAATTTGTTTGTAACAGGTTTTTTTTACCAAAGTTATTTTTTTTACCAAAGAACTTTAGTTTTTATCAATATGCTTCGAACATTTTATTAAACTATCGCAGTTGTCTTTAAAACAAAATATAGAAATATTAGAAATATTGATGATATTCTGATCCTCTTTGTTTAGCAAGTACTTAGTCATATTTAATTCTTGGTATTTTTAATTAAAAAGAAAATTTTATCCTGTAAACATACAGGGTGCAATTTGAGTGTTTTTGCTTGAACTCTGTTGTGGTTAAATAGGAAATGATATTTACTCAATTGTTTTTAATAAGAAATTATTGAGTTTTGATAAACTATATACAGCAGTCAAATTTGCAACATTCCATGAAAGCTGGAGGCAATGAAATTGATATCTGTACCTAACTGCTATTCATAAGTAATAAACATAAATTATTATTTTGTTTTTTTCTGATACTTTAGTGTTGATGAACACTACAGATTGGAAATTATATTTTAATTTAATTAAATTCGATTTTTTTTTAAATGCATTAAAAATTTTGTTAAATAAATAGTACAGAGTGAATAATGGTGTGATGACTTGAAAGGATACATATGATGGTTGAAATCAAGTTCCAACTATATAAGTAGTAGGTAGTTGCTCAATTTGTTTCTATATAAAAGAAACAGATACTTCATATTCTAAACTTCATATTCCAAATCGCTCAGCAAACTTATCATCTGTAAATGACTCTACTCGGCTGTGCTACCAAAAGAGACACCTTGCTCTCTCTAGGGTTCTAGAATCTTGATAATATCTCCCAATTCATTTATAATTTTATAATTCATGAAGCACTTTAAGTATGTCTTACATGTCACTAAAACAGATTTCAATAAAAGAGATTAGCGAATAAATCATGGAACAAAATAATAATCATTCAAAAAGTGAAGTCATATACTGTTTCCAAAGAGAACATTCAGAATAAATATTTTTTTTAGGAAGTAGAATGTTGTGAGGACATTGCGTTCAATGCTAATTTATTTTATTTTTGTTGCAAAACAGTCTGATTTCTTATATTGATAAACTTTATTTTTTTTAATTGCTATTGTCTGAAGTTACAGCTTTTGGTATTTCAAACTTCCTATTTCTTTTTATTTATTTATTTTTTTTTGAGGCCGAACAAAAGTAATTATTTAAACTTTTTATTCCTCCGACACTCTATCTTCTGGTAAAATCCTGAAGGGGGGGGCTTTACTAAAACCATAACATAAAATATAGTCAACACAACACGAAATTAATTAAATGGTTTCTTTTAAACTCCTCTGTATAAATTGTTAAACATAAAAAACAATTTTTTTGTGCATACTAATTTCTTTTTGCAAATCCAAACAAATATTATTGTGTTATGTAAAAAACTCTGTGTGTTTATCGACCTGTGTACGAACATTTTCTGTTATCAATTATCACCATATTTTTTTTGAAACATATTGTGTAACTCCTTTTATTTCTATTAACAGACTATTTTCCAAGACCGTCCTGAAAATAATAATTAGTCCCTAATTATTTTAAAAAGAACGTTATACCTTTATAAGAAACAGAAATAATTTTTGAATCATAAACTTTATTAAAACAATAATTATTTTTAGACTATATCGGTCTATAATGTTTGTAGAGACTTATTTTTGCGATTATTTGTTCACAGTGTAAATTTAAACCTTGGTGACATTTTAAACCTTCATATTGTTTAATTTTATTCACTAGAAATGAATAGCCTTTACAAAATCAATTTAAATAATTTAGACATTAAAAATTTGATTTTGCTTGTATCAAATTTGCAAAGAGATTATGCAAAAGATGCTCGTTTTTAATTTTAGTTAAAACATTTTTGTGTTATACAGGCTGTCCTATATTGATATCACTATCATTAATTGATCTGAACCTTTTATTTTATTTGATTCTGTTATCGACGCCTATGATCCTTATGATAGGCAGTCCTTTTCACGCCGTGCCTGCACCCCGTGTCCGCTGATGTTGGCGAGTAGCGGAGTAGTAGGCTTTGGAAACAGTTGAATGTCAGAGATTATTGATTTCGGCCCAGAGAAGACATTGTTTGTCAAGCTAGTTAGAATTATATTTTAAATATCAATTTCAGTTAAATATATTAATCTCCCGATTACATCAGAAGTGGCGATGAGTTTAATCCAGCGTTCTTAGGCCGTAACGGCGTATTTCTGACTTACTGACGACTATTGACTTGACTTTGACCTTTGACCATATCGTGTCGTAAATGCGTCGGTTTCGAGGATCTTTTCGGTCGTCTCAGATACGGGTCGCCGTCGGATTTCGGATATCGTCGTCGGATCGGCGAAGCGCGAAAAGAAAACCGGAGGGATCATTCTGCTAGCTCTAGTGCTCGAAGGTAATAGCGAAAAAAAAAGCAGTGCTGAAAAGAAGCGTCATATCACCCCTACAAGTTACAGACTCCAGAAGAATAACAGGAAAAGGTTGTGAGCCAACACATTATCTGAACAAATCTCTTCTAAAAGGTATTTTAAAAATGGCTAGAAAAAAATCGAGATAAATACTAAGGTAATTACCATATAAATTCTAAGGTAGTAGGTATTTTTATACAGTAAAAAAGTTTTTATGGAGACAGATTTGAGTTTAAAGTAATTGTTCGGATTTTTCGATTTCGGATTTCGGTGATATAAATCGCCTCGTGGTTCAAGAGGTCTCGAAGAGAGGGCGCTACCGTAGTCGGTTGATAAGGGTCGATTTCGCTTGCGAAAAAAGATGGCTGCGACCCTCAGCACAAACAGGCAGTTTTTCACGTAAAAAGTAAAATTTTATTGTTAAAATTAACAGTTAAATAAATATCTATCTATGGTCCTCCTGAGGAATAAAATTTCTAGAGTTATGTGTTATTTAGTATTTAGTTATGTTGAATATGTGTTATTTTATTCTCATTAAACTTCTTGATCAAGCCGAAACGTGGAACGGTGGTTTTCAAACATGATTTTTATTTTTGTGCGTAGAAATATTTTGTTGCGCTTTTTAATTAAAAATATTAAACATATGCATAAGTCGAACAGTAATTTAATAATTTCATTGTTTATTATGTAATAAAAAATATATCAGGTGTATACAGGTATATTCAAGACATTTTATGTGGAAAGGTAAAAAAAAGTCTTCAAAAGTTTTTCAGTTTTTCAGAGGTACCTCTATAGACTATAGATTATTTCATAAATGTATAATTTATATTTTTCATATATACATTTTTTTAATTATACCCCATTTTACTTATTACTTATTTTATTACTTTAAGTTTAGTTATAGATGTTATTAATATTTCAGCTACCTATATTTTTAATTTTTCTTGCATTTTACTGAAACTTTCAACCCTAGGTAGTCTAGTATTGCTATATCAGTAATATACTAGGTATTACATGAAACATGAGACATGAATGTACTTGGTAATTATCTTTGGTGAATACAAGAGAGAAATAGTAGATATGTAAAATTTAAAGTTGAACATTTATGAAATCAAACGTTTATTAAGGCATATCTAATATTAATTTATTATAGACACCTCATAATCCTCCTAGTATACACGTATTTTCGATCTAATATTTGAAAATTCATTTTAAGATGCTGTTTTTAATGTAGTCTTTAAGAAAGTTATTTTGCTTTGTACCTATTTATGTAGTTGAATAAATACATGGTTGTAGAAAAGTTAAATAGGTTCCGAACGTCAGGTTTTGCAAATTCACTTGAGAATTATATCAAAAATTCACTCATTGTAATAATCAATAATAAATATGTAAAAAGTAAAAATGAATATGTAAAAATATGTAAAAATAAAAAAAAAACGATTAAAAAGAAGTCGCCTTGACTAGGATTCGAACCTGCCTTACTACGGCTCCAACGTCATAGCAGCGTAAAGTCCTAACGCTTTAACCACGCGGCCACTGAGGACTTGAAAGAAGATTCTATGCAAAATTCTTACTTAAAAGATAATGTTTAGTGAAAGTACTTTTTTATTTATAAACATTTATTTAATTCTGTTTTTAGTATTTGTTGTTATAGCGGCAACATAGACACATTATCTGTGAAAATTTCAACTGTCTAGCGATAACGGTTCATAAGATAGACCTTTGTGACAAACGGACGAACGGATAGGGAAGTCTTAGTAATAGCCTTGATTATGTATAAATAGATGTACAATGAGGGCTTAGTACAAGCCCGTCTTCTAGGTGGCGCCTTGCCCGTTCTGAATTTTTGTATTCCCCTACGATTTTCTTTGAGGGGAATCCGTTAAACCCGCCCATCGTTCAAAAATGGAAGGGCGCGAGGTCACATCTATTGGGCCACTTATTAGCACGTTTCACCCATGTTTTACGAAAATAGCTTTATCCTTGTTTGTTTCAACTGTGACAAGAAAAAGGAAAAAGTTATATTCGCTTCTAAATTCGGCAGTTTTGTTGATCTTTCTCGACTTGTAATTTCGTTTCGTTTAGGTTATGTCTTATAAAAATAAATATTTATAAGCTTTTGAATTGAAATATACCTTAATGCATATCTGAGTAATTAAAAATTCAGTTTTTTCGTCCTCGCGAAGAAACATAAACAGTATTTGTGAAATTTGGATTAGAAACTATTATTTTATTAGTTTATTTTGTTGTGTTTAAGTGTTGTGTATTTGTACCTACTGGATAATATTTTCCAACATATTTAATTAAGCAAAAAGCATCTGTTTTACAGGTAAGTAAATACTGTTCATATTTATTTCTAAATTCATATAAATTTGTTTTAAATCACTCTTGGGAAAAAATGTTATAGAGTCTGAGATAAGTTTAATAATAAACATTTGATAGATTGATAGATAGATTAAACGATAATGCCCAGTTTGCTTAAAAGTTTAAAAAAAATACTGATTTTATGCTATAAATTGTTTCATTTCTCACTTTGCTTTTTTGGAATTGTCAGATATATTGTGTATTTTATAATTTTTCCGAGAATTTTTCTTAATAACTTGATAACGTAAAATATTGTTTATCTACAGTCAACCCTGTGTTTAGATAAAGCTTCATATCAGATTTCCTATTTTATATTTTCACTCAAATCATATTTTTTGTAAAATATGCTTGCAAAAGTAGCGTAAATTTGACAGGGAGGTATTTTTTATAGATATACAGGATGATTCAAATATATATTTACTTTTAAAGTTATTAGTTATGAGCAAAGGTTATGAGTTTGTGAAAAGAAAGGCTATATTTTGTATTTTTGCTTGATTTGTTATTAAATTGTCATTCCAAAAAATACCATAATGTCGTAGTCGTATAGAGTTCATTTTGACCAAAGAATATATTTTGACCCTTTTTGATTGAATTTTATTGTTTATATAATAAAATATATATTTAAAGCCCTCTTTCTAAGTTGTTAAAAATAGGTAATATCGACGTTTTTTACTGAACTAATTTAAGTTAATAATTAATAATTATATAATTCATATAATAATATTAAAATAGACTAAATTGTTTATTATATACAGGATGAGTCAAAACTAGATATTATATTTTTCTTTTGCTATTTCAAATGAAACACTGTATTTTTATATCATAAATCAACAAAGCTTTTATGCAACTTTTGTTTTATTAAGATCTATATCCCAAATTAATAGTTATTAAATTGTTTTCAATTGTCTCTTTGCGAATAAACATGATTTGTTTTACGCAATTTTTATTAGTAGGTTTGTCGTCAAAAGTGATGTATCTATTTATCAGCGACAAAAATTAAGAATTAGATGTCTAAAATAATTTCCTAATTATTTTTTTACTTGGCATCAGTAAATATGATTTATTTTATCGATGCAGCTGAAAATAATTATCTATTCTAAAAGAGGACATTGCTGTATAAACATCGATTATGGATTTAAAAATTATTTTTCAAACAAAGTTGGACAAAATTTTTGGAGAAAAATTGGACTTCTGTTCGAAATAATTGAGAAAACCCAACATCTAGTTTTGACGCCCCCAGTATATATCGTGCATTATAGTTGATTATACTGCAATTTATTATACACACGTAGTTTTGTTTGGTGAAAATGAAACTTTCTAAAAAGTATTCCCAATTAAAACATATTAAGAATTTCCTACATTATAATTTTGAAAGACGTTTGAGTGGGCAGACAATTTGGTCTAAAATAATCATATGTCTAAAAAATTAGCTAAAATAATCAAAAACCACTTAACACATATAACTCGCTTTTAAAAAATCTAAAAGAAATAAGTTTGTTTATTATATTCATATTTTATTAAATTATTATAGGTGTGACTGCTAAGTGGTCGTACTCGCCACTTTAACCAAGCATTGGTGGGACCTTCAGAGATCATAATGCGAATTTCTTCATACCATGTAAATCTATATACATGTATTAATAAATGCGTTTGCTTTATTAAATTTTTTTTCTTATACGGTATGAGCGAAAAAAAACGGCGTCTATTTGTTTACGTACAAATGACATCGATATTCATTTCCAAACCACCTCTGAGGCCGTTTTTTTTTATCGTATGGTATATATTTACATATCCCTTATCCTTTAATTCCGATTTATTTCTAATAATTATAAAAATAAGATACCTGATTAATTCTTCCGAAATATTATAAAATGAGATATCACGAAAGAAATAAAGTTAATTATCTCGTTTGTTTTGGGA
The DNA here is from genome assembly GCF_002938485.1 of Sitophilus oryzae. NCBI lineage: Eukaryota > Metazoa > Arthropoda > Insecta > Coleoptera > Curculionidae > Sitophilus > Sitophilus oryzae. The sequence goes on along the minus strand of NW_022145681.1, from coordinate 213,369 downwards.
ATTCCAAAAAAATAAAAAAAAGGGTATAGAGAATCTTTAGAGACACAGTTCAAATGTTATTTTTGAGTATACTGGTTGCTTCAAAAAATGTGGCGGATACATGTTTTTTAATGCAAAACTCCATTTTTATTTTATTTTCGATTCTGCCTAAAATTCTATAACTTTTTTTTATAAATAACGTTAGTAAGTATTTACAATTTAAAAAAAAAGTAAAATTTTATTCCTATGTTACTTAACTGTCAGTTGTTTCCGAAGTTGGACTACACAAATTTGGTAGGAGTGTTTTACAGAGATGAAAAAAAAATATATTTATATGTAAAAATACTTGCAGTTAGATGCTACACTGTGTTCAAACATTTTTTTTGGCTGATCCGATATATATATTATTATTTTTTCTAGTGATTTTACAAAACCTTTCAACATTTGTTAAGAAAGTATATTAAGTACACCTATACTCAACAGCTTGCAATCTGTTCTGAATTTTATCCTTCTTTTAATTCATTTACATTATAACAAGTTGCCATATGACAAAACAAAAATTATTTATTATTAAACATTAAGTAAAGTGATTTATTTAGTTATATGACATTCTTAATAGAAGTTGAAGGATTTTGTAAAATCTATCAGAAAGAATTATAATATATCGGGTGTTTTTCAAAAGTAGCTTGATTGATGTATTCAATTAGTTTCGGTCATTTCTTGTTTCACCGGAAATGACTACAACTTTTGGTTTTTAAATGGTACCGTCGGTATTTTTTTACTTTATTTTGCAGAATATGGCATTCTCAATAGAATAATTCAATGTCAACTTTTGACTCTTTTACTTAAAAAATAGTATTTTAAAGTTCAATCTAGTAGAGTGCCATGATAATAAACAACATGTAACCGGTCGTAAAGATAACGACAGTTTGACTCGACATACGGAGTGTGTGGTACCAAATTATTTACCAAAATTAGGTACCAAAATTTATTAGGTATCAAAAAATGCTTTTCCAAATATGCTAATGAGCCACTCTCGTTTCATTAAAAAAAATTGAGTTATGATTAAAATACGAAATGGGCATATTTCAACTGACCAGGAAAAGACACAAAAAATATTAGACGACCAAATCAATTTTTCCAAAGCTCCTTGATTAATCCTTGATTAAAAAATAATGGTTTTAACACAGCCATGACACTAGATTGAATTTTAAAATGCTATTTTTGATTTAATTGAAAATGTCAAAAGTTGACATATGATTGTTGATGTCAAAAGTTGTCATTCTATTCAGAATGTCATTTTCTATCAAATAAAGTACCGTATGATCGAATAAAAACGGCGTCAGCAATGGCTATGAAATGAAAAGCGCTGTCATTTTATATGTAAATTTATATGAGAAATGTCATCGATGTTCATTTCATAGCCATCGCTGACGCCGTTTTTATTCGATCTTACGGTATAAAAAATACCGAGGGTACCATTTAAAAATCAAATGTATACATTTCCGGTGAAACAGGAAGTGACCGAAACTAACTGAATACGAATCAATCTCGATTTATGTCATATACCTACTAACATTCCCAATTTAGTTTTTTTCTCGGAATCTGAAAAAATAAAAAAGTTATAGAGGTGAACCACTTTAAAAAAAAACACTCAGTATAGGCTGTGTCATTGAAAGAGTCTGCAGATATTTTTTTAATTTTAAATACGTAGAATTAACCATTAATATATGTTGAACACCCTGTAGCATCTGCCTTAAATATCTACATAGTATCTAATATTTTTTCTTCATCAACAAATTGAAATATTAGAAAACTAGTTTTAGGTTACACCATTATACAAGGATTATACATAAAAAAGTAATAATTTTACGCAGGATCTAAAATAAAATAGGATGTTACATTTAAAAAAAAACATTATGTTAAATCCGTCATACTTTTTACAAAGTTACAGAGGTAGGTAGGTATAGTTTCATATATTTTTTTAATTATCCATCTAGAAATAAAATATATACATATATACCTAATATAATAATTTAGTATTTAACAAGGGGGCCATGAAAATCAAAATAAATATAAATCCATATCCAAAAATAAAAATGTAAATAACGCTTTTGAGGTAAAAATTCGGTTCAAAGCAGATAAGATATTTTATTCTTTACCGAGAATTAAATTCGAAGAATTCCTAGTCCCTACTTCTTTGCCAAATTCAATAGTCTCCGCCCCTTTTTACGTTTTAATTTCTGCCACCAGTTGGCAGCATCGACTTATACAGGCACATTGACTAACTATTAATATATAAACAAGGGTAATAGGGTTCCCGTTTTTACCCTTTGGGTACGGAACCCTAAAAAGAGTTCCAAAACTGACTTATAAAAAATGTCGTGTGGTTAAGAATCTGTTTCAAGCTTCTATATGATCACTGTAATAACATACATCATATAACTAACACGCGTAGCCGCAAATTAGCAAGTTAATTGTAAGTGACGGGTGTAGATTTGTTAGACGTCGACTAGGCGGGTTGAGGGATTCCTCCAAGCTAAATGCCTTTTGTCATTTTCTCAAATCCATATATCATGAGCGAAAATTGTTGGTGCATAATGGCTTTATGGCAAGATAATGGCGGATTATATTTTAGAGATTCATATTAATTGTCTTCATAACTAAAGTAGTAAGATTCTCTTCGTTATACTATTTTATTCTTAATTTATATGTCTGTACGTCATAAATTAGTTATTAATTGTTTTCTTACAATGGTTACTGCTGGTTTCAAAATAATTGAGGCAGAAATATGACGGATCTTTAATTTTATTATTATTAATATACAAGGTGGCGCACCTCATTCGCCTCGGTTGATTATACGAAAACCGAAAGATGTAGAAACAAAATATTTTATGGGTATATGTGGAGAGGGAATGTGCATAATTTAAAATTATTATGAAATATACAGGGTGTTTCAAAACTAAGATCCATACCAAAGTTATATTATTTTTTCTTATGAAACACCGGGTATTTTATTTCATTTTTGGATTCTTGAGCCCAAAAAAAAGGCATTTATTATAGTCACATATTATTATTAGTCACGGGGTTTCTAACAGGACACTGTCTCCTCAACGAACACTTCAGTAGGTTGAAGCTGAGAAACAACGGCAAATGCAGATTCTGTGGGGAAATAGGGAAACACCAGAACAACTTATCACTGAGTGCGCCGAGACGACGACCATGCAGATTCTGTGGGGACACAACGGCAAATGCAGATTCTGTGGGGAAATAGGGAAACACCAGAACACCTTATCACTGAGTGCGCCGAGACGACGACGATTCGTACCATGAACTTTGGTACGACTGATGTAGAGGATGGAGAGCTGGTCTCTGTGGAGCCGTCTCAGATACTGGCTTTTGTTAAAGCCTTGATACTGTATGGTGAGTTATAACTCGTTATAATTCAAGAAAGGGGAAACACGATAGATTTATAAGATCGCGATGAATAGCTCCCCTCCTAAACATTCTACATTCTACATGGGTATATGTGGAGAGGCAATATGCACAATTTAAAATTATTATGAAATATACAGGGTGTTTCAAAACTAAGATCCATACCAAAGTTATATTATTTTTTCTTATGAAACACCCGGTATTTTATTTCATTTTTGGATTGTTGAGCCCAAAAAAAAGGCATTTATTATAGTCACATATTATTATTAGTCACAGGGTTTCTAACAGGACACTGTCTCCTCAACGAACACTTCAGTAGGCTGAAGCTGAGAAATAACGGCGAATGCAGATTCTGTGGGGAAATGGTGATTAGCTCCCCTCCTAAACATTCTACATTCTACATGGGTATATGTGGAGAGGCAATATGCACAATTTAAAATTGTTATGAAATATACAGGGTGTTTCAAAACTAAGATCCATACCAAAGTTATACATGGGTATTATATTTTTTCTTATGGAACACCCGGTATTTTATTTCATTTTTGGATTCTTGAGCCCAAAAAAAGGCATTTGTTTTAAGGGTTAAATATGTTTAAAATCTTTGGTTTTTGAGATATTTAAACTTGTTAGATGGGTAGGTTGTAGTTAACTCTACTCATAGTAACTTTTACCCTCAAAATTTCATTCGAATCACTAAAAGTACATAGAAGAAAATTATAAGAAATCGAAAAATTATTAAGACTTTAATACCCTGTACCTACAAAACAAAGCAAAATTGGACCTATGTTGATATGAAAAATAAATCTTATTTTTACGTGAGGATGATGTTTTTTGGAAACACCCTTTATTTACTCAAACAGTTTTTTGATGTAGAATATTTACTATTTGTCAAATATAACAGGATTTAATAATTATAATCTGGTGATTATAGTTATCCGTTTCGTAATAGTTGGTTGTTAATTTCACTCTCCAATTTTCAAAATTAGTTTTTGGAAATGTTTGCCTCTCGCGTTAAAAATGTTCACATGCGGTAAGTGTTTTTAAAGCCGCACATACGTTCGTTCTCTTTGTACTAACGGTAGCAAATTTGACACTGTCCTATCGGCATGCCGGTAATTGCGTTTTACAATTTTCATTTGAAGATTAATGTTTGTATATTTACAGTGGCTTTGCGACAAGTTTCACCACACGTATCCCATTTTCGAGCGGCACAATAAAACAAAATCGCCTTAGGCGTTCTGTGTTCGTATTCAGCGTGTTCTTCGTTAATATATTATTTCTGTGAACTGGGTTAGATGGAAAGCGTCTAATAAAATACGTGAATTAAACGGGCTCTTCTATTTGTGTGAGTTATATTATTATGTATGTAGAACCATATTGCAAATTATGCATTAAAACTATGTATAGCCTAAAGGGGTAATAAATGATAATATATTAAATTAAAATTACATAAAAAAACTTTATCTACGTCAGTGAGTTAAGAAGCTCTTAACTGACGCATTTTGAGTGAGTTAAGAGCTTCTTAACTCACGCATTTTCATTGCCGCACTCCTTGTTTAGATGACTACCAAAGAGAAAAAAATATTGTAAAACATTTATTTTGCACTAAATTGGAAAAATATGTTACGAGTACCTTTTCATTTCCATAGTTGTCTACTTTTTTTGGGTGTATCATTTTTCATACTTAGAGTATGTATATTGATACTTCTGTTTCGATCTTGCTGGAAGCAATATAGAAATGGCTCTGAATGCCTCTTCTTCAATGTCAGAGGAAATACTTTCCGAATCGATCATTTTTTAAACTAGTGACATCAATATTATTTACTATCATATTGACATTGCCATGCATGGTGTTATTTGAACAAAGGTATTAAGGTAATTGATTTTTAGGATAGATATATAGTTAAGTACAAGAATTTTTAAAATTAATTGTTTGTTGTTATAGTTAGACGTAGATAAAATATTGTACAATACAGGCGAGTTAACTCCATTAAGATACTATAGTTACACAACTCGTACTACGCACTCGTTGTCCAACTTTCACGCGCGTATCAATGATGCTGTTAACTCACTTGTATCGTAAATATCTATTAAAAAATCATTAATTTATGTTGTGCATTCATTCTACTTGTTAACCACTTAGTTAGAAAATATATTTATATTTACTTGTTTTAGATGTTATCTATACTCATACGTATATTATTTTGTTATAGATTTTCACATGTCCCTGGTAAATCTATCTTTGACACTTTTTTATCATTAAAATATGTAACAGTTATAGTAACTTTTACCCTCAAAATTTAATTGGAAACACTAAAAGCACTTGGAAGAAAATTATACTAAATCGAAAAAAAAAATAAGATTTTAACCCCCTGTATCTACGAAACAAAACAGAATCGGACCTATGTTGATATAAAATAAATCTTATTTTTATGTGAGTAATCTTCCCACGAGAGGTGGCACGTTTTTTTAAAATACCCTGTATACTTTGTAATTTGTGTAACAAATCCTACCGACTGTCCCTGATTTAATATTACCCATGCCTAATTTATTTGCCAATATAGACGGCATATATATATATACACAAATAGACATGTACAATGTAGGCCAAATTTGACGCTTTTATGGGGAACACCCTTTTCTATAGTATATAGACAAAAACTAATATCGATGTCTGGAGCTCAATTTTTATCAAATACATGATGGTAAAAATCGCACATCGATATCTGTTACTATTTCGGTGTTACGGGCTGTTTTTCAAAAATATGCATTTTTAACAAATCCCTGTAACTTTTTTAGTAAAATTTTGTATTTTTAGGAAAACATTTCCAAAGCACCTTTTTTACCTAGAATTTAATGGTTTAGGTATAATTTTGTTAAAATTAATAATTTAAGAATTATCAACAGAAAATTTGAGTTTTTATATGGGATACCCTGTATATTTTTAATTCATTGAAAAGAATTTAAAATTACCTTTCCAAAAATATAACACACTTGATATTTTGGTCGATTCCTCTTCGAGATATAGAGTTTACAAAAATTCGCCCAATTTGAATAAGTAGGCTTTGAACGGGTGTAATGCAAAAAAAATTAGTTGTGAGTAGCAATTGAAACGAAAATAATATTTGCAATAGGAGATGCAGAATTTTACAACAACTTCAACTATATTTAACAACATAAACTATATTTAGCAAACCGAGATATGAGATTTTGCTACAGGTATTTGACATATCAACCGTATTCTATTATGGACAGACGGGACCGTTTTTGAACATTTCTAGCGGAATGCATTAACTTTTGGGGGTGAAAGATAATATCCACGCATAACCGCTAGCTGCTTCTAGTTCTTGTCTACATTAGAATTAGAATAAGTGGGAGGGGGGTTAATCTCTGCGACCTTAGAGATCTATTGTGTCCCCCTTTCTTGAGTTATAACTCATCATACAGTCCCAGGACTTCCTACGGAGACCCGTGTCCCTCACAGTCGAGGAGCTACGACCCAGGCCGGGTAGACGAAACGGTAGCTTGTGTCGCCTGTTGGGTTTAGAGGTAGGAGGTAGGCTCCCGACCCTTGGAGGAGGTGGTGGCTTGTATGCCACTTGCGGAGGATGGTCTCACGCAAGTGTCAGCCACCTCTCCTGTAGTTCTCTTTGGGTTTGGCCCCTTGGAACTTTCATTGTTACTGTTCCCAGTGTCGCTATGGGGTTTCCCCACAGCTTCACCGGTGATGTTTTTATTACTATTATTATCAGATCTCATAGTGTTCCTATGAGTCGCTAGGGACAGTCGGCCCACTTCTACAGAGCCCCGCATGTAGAAGTAAGGGGTAAAATACAATGGAGTGTCCCAAGGTTGAGGCTGTCCGTAGCCCCGCCCGGTATCGTTATATGTCTTGGTGCAATTCCCTGGCCACGACACTACAGTCAGGGACAAGACGATGAGTGAGATGCTTCTTAGACCAAGCCAAATGCTAGAGGGGATTCCCCCCAGCACCTGACCAGGAGCTTCCCCACCAAAGACAAGGTCTTGCATCTCCTAGGGGAAGTTGTCTACATTATACGGGCAATTTAAAAATAAGAAACCTAATTCTTCTGCAAAGATAAAAATCCATAAGCAGTAAGTCCGGCGGCCTCGACGGCCAACGGCTGGGATCTTGGTTAGCTATTCAATTGTTCTCGAAATTAGCTGCAAAACTTTTCTTATAACTTCAGCGTCCTGGGGCGGTGCCTCGTTTTACTGGAAAAATATGGTTTCGAGTTCCATTAGGGGCAGATCATCAATAAGAGGTCCAAAGCCTACTAGTTAAAAGTGGCGAACTTTTAAAAAATTTTGTATTTCAATGGGGACTATAACAAAATGTCAGGTATGCTATATTTTTGAAAAGATAATTTTAAGTTCTTTTCAGTTAGTTAAAAATATACAGGATGTCTCAAATAAAAAATCTCTTTTGCTGTTGATAACTCAGGTATGCTATATTTTTGAAAAGGTAATTTTAAGTTCTTTTCAGTTAGTTAAAAATATACAGGGTGTTTCAAATAAAAAGTCATTTTTTTCTGTTGATAACTCTTAAATTGTTAATTAAAAAAAAATTATACTTAAACCGTTAAATTCTATGTAGAATGGTGATATGGAGATGTTTTCATAAAAATACAAAATTTTCCATTGCACAAAAGTTACAGCGATTTGTTAAAAATGCACATCTTTGAAAAACACCCCGTAACTCCGAAACAGTAGCAGATATCAATGTGCGGTTTGGGCCATCATGTTTTTGATAAAAATTGAGCTCCAGACACTGTATTAGTTTTGGTCTATCCCCTATAGAAAAGGGTGTTTCCCTTTAAAAGCGTCCAATTTGACTCAACCTGTACAGAATTAGAGAAAAGTTTAAATTCCTACTAATTTTGTCTGTATCTACTAATATTTTTTCGATAAAATGCAATGAAACAGAATCTTTAGCAACGACTCTGTTTTCACCCGGTATATATTGGAAACGTACCCTTTTCTGACGATGTTTGTAAGAGTAGAACGTTTCCTGCATTTTAGCCATGTCCTATTGAGTTTGAAAATCGACGGATAATTATACATTTTTGCAATTTTTGTTTTAACAACTCTACACCACACTTTTAAAGTAATTTTACACTCTCTAATACCCACTGAAGTAAAAAGGGTCTTAAAAAACATCTAACTGATCGAAACTAAAGGAAAAGAAGACTCACTGACCAGAAAATTTCATTAAAACTTTCTAATTTTTATCCGCGTCGGCGACCACAAATTTCCACTTCAGTAAGAGATGCTTTTTCTAATGCCATTGAGGGAAAAAATGCTCGAAGGAAATCATTACGGATCTCAAGTATAGAATTAAAGACCATTTAAAGCATTACTGGATTGATATTATCATATCATACGATTGTAAATACCACTTAATAGTTATTTACAGTACAAGTGTGTTTATGAACATTACTGTAACGTTTTTAGTTCGTTACATGTCTTTTTTATATACACTACTGGCAAAGGAATATTAGCAATAGGAGGTTTTCAATGCGATAAAAAAGATGGTAAGGCTGCAAAATACGCTGCAGTGCAACAGAGACGGATAAAGTGTCTTTTCCCTACCATCGTATAAGGGAAGTGATCATAGAAGTGATACGACGAGAGAGCCCCTGCGAGAGGGGGCGCCGGGCGGGTCTTTAAGACGCTTGTGTGGAGGCTACCGCCTAGTAATAGAACAGAATCGAAAAAATAGAAACAGGACGGACAGTGTTGCCATTCAATTAAATCGAAATTATGTTGGCTTGTCAAAATCCTAAATCTTCTAATCCCATTATCTTGCCTACTTAATGAAATATTAAATAAAGTACGAAACAATTTTAAGAATGTTTTCTCTAGGCACATAACTTCTTTCTAAAAAAAAAGTAACATGCAAAACTTTGATATCATTTCTAAAATAGCAAGTGCAATTCTATGAAATGGCAATACTGTACGATCTTCCTAGCAGTCGCCCCGAAACAGGCGGTCGGCGGCGGCGCTTCACAAAGCCGCGGCTTGGACAAAGGAATTAGGCCGAAAAAAACTTTATAAGGAGTAGACGAACAGGGTTGCCGGGTTTGTTAGATTATAATTCCATACGAGAACAAAATTCTCGGTAGATCTTCAACAAAAATTAAAAGTACAGAAACGAAATAAAATATAATATTTAAGTCCAAAATTAGCATTCCTATGTGTCGTAATAATAGATCACTCAAATAAAATACAAATATAATAAATATAACAAGAATTAGAAATAGCTAGGTATATTATTTAATATTAAAAAAAATATTGAATTAAATAATATTAATATATTAATAAAAACATATAAAACTATAACAAGTAGGGATAGCAGTCACAAATTAGTGTAGCAGTCACTTTTTACCTTTGTACAAATTTTGATCAGTGATATCTAAAATTAATTTCATTTCAATGGGAAAGCTGTAGCAACTCTCAACTCTTTTTTCATATTAATATATTTTTTTGACTGGAAAATCACTAAAATATTTGTCCGAATTTAGGTTGTTTCTTAACTTAAATTTTGTTTTTTAGTTGCATTTTTTGGGGGAAAATATGGGTTCAACTTTAGTAGATGAATGAAATAAAATCTTTTCAAAAGATATCAACTTCTTCGGGCATGTCGCCAATACCGCGCCTAATAAGGAGTAATAAGGATTTTTAGGAATATCTCTGTAACTCTGCAACTAGACAGAACGATGACCTGTATGTGTGTTATTACTAAATAAAATTTAATGAAACAATAATAAAGTCAGATTATACAGATTCCAACGCGGCAGTCGCTTAATTTTTAGTCAAATAAGTCAGCTTTTTAAAAGAGCTTCTATTGTAAAAACTAAAGACGCAGTTGAATATATCGTTAGATTTTTCTTTAAATCGGTAGATCGGTAGCTTACAGACGAAACCGGTAGACCTGGCAACTCTGTGATGAACTGACGGGAGTCGGAATAGCGAGTTGCGGGGGCGCGGGAAGGGAAATAAAATAATGGCGATAAATAAAGGGCAGGGAGATGGGTATCATGAGTGGATGGGAGGTGGCGGAATTTCCGAAATTTGTTATCTTATTGGAGTTTGGCTAAGTAGACAGTCGTAGTGGAAGTGGAAACGGGGAAGTTGTTATCCATCTCTGTTTAAGCACAGACTTTTTATAGGCGTTTCATTCCAATGCATGTAATTCCTATGCCTAGAGATCCATTGCCGAGCCTGTATATTACGTTTTTAGATATTTTAGAGTGAGTTCATGCCGCCAGCATTACATACGTAAATATTAGCTCAAAGGTTCGTTTAAACGACATTAGTGAATTAGCTACACAAAGCGATTTTAGGAAATTCATCCTCTTAGAGAGTAAAATTATCTCGGAACAGTTTGTTGTATGAAAATTCCTTATTATTTGGTCTAGAAGAATGAAATCCTACAAAAAAAATTAGAAGAAATTTTTGAAATTCATCAACCAAATGGGTAAAGTTAGTAAAAATTTATATAAAACTTGGTGACCTCTGGATTATACACATAAAAATGGGCACAAGGTAAAGCGAATTTATGAAATTTATACCCTTAGGGAGTAGAATAGGGAATGAAAGTTTGCTGTACGAAAATGCAATATTATAATATTATAAACCAGACAGTATAAAATTTTATACAAGGGTTTATTTAGTGACAGCATAACGAAATATATCTTCCTCAATTATCCTTCAAAGAATAAAAATAACCTATAAAGAGAGCATTAGTGCTCTTAATAAATTAAAAAAAGATGAAAAATAAAAAACATCTATGCTCACTAGCTCTCTATAAAGAAGTAAAAAATCATTTAAATCAATGCATGAACCATTCGAGGTGTAACGCGAACGTAGTCTCGAGAAAAAGCTAGTAATTTATTAAATTATTTTATTTAACTCATTAATTTTCATTGAAAAGGAATTTTTGTAATTCGCCACTATATTAATTAAAAACTAAGAAACTCATATCAAATTTAAGTTTTGCGATTTTGACTTATACTTTTTACAAAATCTGAACACATTTTAAAAGAAAAAAAGTTTTTGATAATATTTGTGTAGATTGACTACAAGTTGTATAACATAAATTTCTACGACCGGTCTACCTAGTGGTCTGCAGCATCGCCTTGTGGTGCAAACGTGGGCCTGTTAATCTGTGACGTGACGCACAACAGCCAAGAAAAACAGAAGCGTGGCTAAGAATTTAGTAATTTAAAAAAAAGTCTTTTAGATACAGTAGTAGGTATTAAAAAGTTTTGTGTTTAAATGGGGTTTGCCTTTAACAGTTAAAAAATTATATCGTAAAGTGTAACTTTCCGTAAGAATTCTTTTTTTTTGCTTGCTTGTTTTACGGATAGGTGCCATCGCATAATTATTATTGATAATGTTTTATTTAATAATAACATTACTACTTTTTCAGTGAATCTTTAAATCTGTTGTTTTTTGTTAAGTTCGTTATTTAATCAGATGTATGTAATACACTCATATTAACACTAATCATATTTTTACGTTTTTATTCATCATTTTCAATGCCCCCCCCCGGTTGCATCTTTGGAAAGGACTGTGCATTTTTTGGTGTATAATGGAGAGCAAGTATTATATTTTGGTATTACCCAACAATAATATAACTATTATTCATATATTATGTCCATTTTAAGTACATTATTTTAACAGCCACTAATAAGAAAATATACTAGCAAAATTAGAAGTTCTCGTGAATTTTATTCAGCCACTGGCAACATACCTCCTTTATCTCGGAAAGCAAAGTATTCTAAAACACTCAGACACATTTGTGGCGAGAAAATATTACCGAATATATACCGACACAGAAGTTTGTTTCGCTTGCTACTACTGCTACCTTTAAAAGAATTGCCTGACAATGTTCTCCAATTTAGCGGAAACTATTTTACCGTTCGCATTTTTCCATAACGGCTCCATATTTTAACGAAGCAAGGGCAGGTTTGGCTCGGTTGTTGTTTTTCTTTTATCGCTGTTTCTACTTTCGATAATGCGAATTAAAGGGAAGGCATTTTTAAACGGATGAGTGGATGATAAATATTGAACGATTTTTTGCTAACTTCCTTTCTGAAATTGAAAAACGTGCCGTTTTTTATCGGTAGTAAACCGTGTTTTCTTTTTCGTGGAAAAAAAAACTTCGACAGATGTTTTTGGTTGGACAGGTGTGATCAGAGGAATTTAAAAAATACATTAAACGGGCCTACTAAATCTAAATATTCTAAATCAATCCTTTGCTAGAAATTGTATACAATTTATAATTGTATAAAAAGGAAGATATATTTTTTTTCAAGCAACTGTTAAAATTGCCTTATAGCTATCAAAAATAGTACTTTAACCGCAAGGGGAGATTGAATGATACTTTAACAGCGAGGATAGGTTAAAAACTGTATTTCTTCTCACACGTTTTTTAATTGCTTCCATTTTTGAAAATTTTTGTATTCCTTTTCATAAGTTATTCGGGATTTAAATGGAAGTAGCTTGGATACGGAGTTTGTCTCCTCAGCCTGAATATCTGTTGGTAATTTACTTATTTCGTTTTGAGCCATTTCTGGCTCCAATTCAATCAGCAATCGACACGAAAGAGAATTAAAAAATATTGACTCAAAACTGGCAACTAAAGAGACAGCTTTATTTATTTGTCAAATTACATAGAAACCAACCCCAATCCAGCATAATATTTTTTTCTACTCGTAATAAATTCCTTGAAATAATAATTTTTGAATATTTTTTAAAACGTAACTCGCTATGGAAAATATATTGTTTTATACACGACGATAAAATTTCATTATCGTCTCCCGAAACTAATTCACTCGCGATTTCATCGCTTGTAAATTAATAAGGCATAAAAATATCGGTCGGCGATAAAATACCATTTTATCGTCTTTTATAAAAAATAACTATTATTAGAACATAATGAACATAATTAAAAAATGAAAATTGTTATTTTTATCGTTGTTACCTAGTTAAATAAAGAAACTTTCTTAAAAGAGCTGAAAAGTTAGTTTACATTGGATTCTAACCTAGTGATATTTACAAAAAACAACTATACAGGGTGAGTTTCCTACGATCTTCTCTATGGGTATCTCGGAAACTACTGGAGATAGAAAGACGGTTAAATGGAGAAAGAATTGCAGTTTTGTGGAGTCATAAATATGCGCCCTTCAGGTTTTTGGAAAAGTTCATGGCTTACTAGATATTTTAAGTAATTAATCAAGAAAGATAAGAATTGGTTAATATAATATATTATTATAGGTATATCGCTGAAAAGTTTAAAAAATAGCGCTATTTTTGAAGTCATGGCCAACTATGGTTTCCATTTAAAAAGAAAACCATATGTTTGTGTAATATGTCGAGACTGTTGCTTTTTGTCCTTCTCGAGAACCTTACTTTACGCAAGCGTATTAAAATTGAATTTGTTTCGAATATAATTAGAAATGGTATGAGCTTTACAATATAGTATTAATTTTCTACAAAATATTAATTCATTTGGAAACAATTTACAAATTTAATTTTATTTCAGTTGGATTGTAATGTTTAATTATTGGTTACGAAAATATGTTATTGTATGAGCAATAGTGCTGTGCGCATGTGAAACGTGGACGTTCAATGCATCGGAAAGTTCGTGGCTAGTGATTTGGGAAAGAAAAACATTTGTAAAACTTGGAAAATAAGTTCGTCATAATAATGCTTTTATTTATTCACTATTCTAATAAAAAATATGCATTCCTTCGGCAACTCTCTATTTATTTATCTAGTAATGCTAAAACACTCTATTTGAAAGTCGATTAGAGAAAATAGTATGATTCATTGACAAGCGATGTAAATATTTGTGATCAGGTAAAATTGTGATGTAAGAGGAGGCTTAGCTTGGCGGCGCGCGGCAGGTCAGTTGTTGATAGGCCGGCCGGCTGTGTAGTGTTGTGTTTTGTCACAGAGCTGACAAATGGAGGTTGCGAGTCTTTTGACTAATATAGTTGCAAGTCGTTTGACTGTAAGCCAACGGGGTCGTTTGACCACGGTAAGAAAACCTCTTGTGACGTCCTGCCTTCGAGTTGGTCTTGAGAGTTTGAGGTCTCCATAATGTCTTCTCGATTGACGATGCGGCGTTGGGATAGTGTGCTACCCAATAGCCTATTCGATTGGGATGCGAATCTGTTTAGCGGCAGAGTTGCGTCCGGGGGAAGCCCCTATACTATTTCAGGTGACACTAGCTAGTTGTTGAAGATTATTAACCAATAGATCCGAATAATATTTGAATTAGATGGAAGATATGGAATGTGATATACTGAATAGAATATCAGTGATGTCAGTGGCTAGGGGGCGGAGTACCCCCGGGTGAGTCTTACTATTTAACTATCAATTTTATCCAGATCATTTGTTTTGTTATTTTCATGTACAATGAGAGAGTGCTTGCCAATGACCAACTAAATGGATATTTGAGGTGAATTTGCATTGTGAGACCCGGTTGAGTAAGCCCCAAAAATAGCGATTTTACACACTGAGGAAGATTTTTGGAGGAAAGAAGATAGACAACATATGGACTAGAAGAACAAATGAAGAATTAAAGCTACTATATGGGATGGTATTGGGTTCGATCCCCAGCCAGTACAGTTGCTTTATTTGTTTAAATAAAAATATTGATTTATCTAAATAGAGCGACAAGCGAGCCGCCACCTCAAGGAAGGCAATGGTAAACCACCTTGAGTATATTTGCTTTGTACAGCCTCCACCATACATCCGCCAGTATTAGCCTCAGTCAATAATTAAAGGATAATTATTATCATTGTTTAAATATCTTAAACAAAAAGTATGATTTTTCTGGTTGAAAAAGTATAAATTAAAGATCTCTTGCGACAACTCTGAACCCTGGGAATTGTAAAAGTCATATACAGGATCGCTGATAGAACGGTCGATTTTATCAGGCAAAATATACGAGGTACCGCAAAAAAGTTAAATATAAAAGTTATAGAGTATTAAATGTCTATTAGCGAGTACTAAACTTATGTATACAGGGTTGGTCATAAAGTGGTGGCACATCACCTGTATATTATTGCATATTTCAATTCTTCCTTCAATTCTTAGCAAAAATCGAAATACACATAATGTACCTAAAACCAATCGTTATTGACTATTGAAAATACCATTTAAATAATTCGATTTAATAATAATTTAATATTTTTTTTTATTTAATAATTTTTAATAATTTGATTTAATAATATTTAATAATAATTAATTTCGATCTGTTTGATCTCATTAACGTGCCAAAACTTTATGACCGACCTTGTATACTTAAATTTACTACTAGCTACTAGACATTTAAAAACCCTGTAACTGTGTACTAACCCTGTAAAAACGTATATATGTGTTCCTGGGGTCGAAATATACAACCCCGAAAAATATTTGCATTTATTTAAGACTCACCCTGTATATAATTTTTTGAAATTTATATTAAACTTTGGCGCGAGAATGATAGAGAATAGAAAAAGTAGCAGTACCATGCGTACAGTAATAAAATTAGCACATAGGCAGTATTGAAATTTTTTAATTATTTACTTATCTACGTAAGTATACATGATCTGGGGTAGTTATTGTATTATAATACTTAAAAAATCTGTAAATATTTTTTTGTCATACGCTCCCAAAAACAGCTATTTTACGGACTCATTTCAGTCCGTAAAATGTTTCTTTTTCGGCCTAGGCCGTAAAGGTCGTCATGGCAACCTTTATGGACTAAAATGTCTAAATTCGTTATTTGGTTGTTTTATTTTGTCATTCGAAATTTGTCACAAAATCACATAAAATTATACATATATTTATAATTAAATTATTAAATACTAACAATATCAAAAGCTAAGTTATTTGTTTAAAGTAAGTACCTAGGTACCTATTTAAAAGAGGCTTTTAAATTAAAATATTCTTAAATTACAGTCACAAACATTCAAACCATCGTCAATTTGGTCGAAATATTCCATGCTGAGAGCAGTGTTAAGTGTTAAAGAAGATATTTATATTGACAAATTTCCAAAACTTATTGCTTTTTTGAAGAGGAATTCGGTTGGTTACGAGCCTAAAAAGTCTAAGTTTTGTCCATAAAAGAGATCGGTGATTTTTTGGCCACGGCTAGTGATGAAACTTATTTACTTACTAAGGTAAGTTTGCGATAATGATTTTTAAAATATATAGATGGTTTCTTATTCCACTGTATTTGATTTTTAAATTATTAAATACTAACAATATCAAAAGCTAAGTTATTTGGAAAAATAAAAATGAAATGAACAATTTTGTGCATTTTGAAAACTTGCATCTGCAATCGAAACGACTCCTCCATTGGCAGGTAAATTTACTTTCTGATGAGGTGGAGTAAATGCGAACGATGATGTACTTGGTAATACATCCGTGGAAGTGGTCGCGATTTTCTTTTCCCCCATTAGCAGTTTGCAAACTTTCTTCTTTTTCTCAATAGATTCTTCTATGTAACCTTCGGCCACTGTGGACGACCTAAATAATTATTGTTGTTTAGAACAAGATCGGAAAATATTAAAATTTTTACCTCCAACCTCCTAGGCGTTTCAGCGATGTAAAATCCACATCTGCATCTGCAGCAAGAGTAGCAGAACTACGTCGGAAACAATGACCTGTATATTCGTTTGGGTTCGACAACTTTAAAAATGCTGCTACAATCGATGGCATCTTCCCAAATGAATGAATGCCGACTCGTTGCACGGTGCATTTTCCTTTACGATAAGAGATGAAGACATAATCATGTGGTACATTTTTTGGCCTAAGACAAGCATATTTTCTATACAACTCAACTGGATTGACAACGTTCCCTTCGTTCACCACCGGAAACACTCTTTTGATATTAGTTTTTGTATCCGCAAGGGTAACTAAAAGGCAGCTGTTGTCTTTTTCTATGATGTCTTGCACTCGTGAGAGTACAATTCTTCTCTTCTACATGCTCCACAAAGGCCAATGACAAGAGCTACCTAAAAATCAAATACAATGGAATAAGAAACCATCTATATATTTTAAAAATCATTATCGCAAACTTACCTTAGTAAGTAAATAAGTTTCATCACTAGCCGTGGCCAAAAATCACCGATCTCTTTTATGGACAAAACCTTAGACTTTTAGGCTCGTAACCAACCGAATTCCTCTTCAAAAAGCAATAAGTTTTGGAAATTTGTCAATATAAATATCTTCTTTAACACTTAACACTGCTCTCAGCATGGAATATTTCGACCAAATTGACGATGGTTTGAATGTTTGTGACTGTAATTTAAGAATATTTTAATTTAAAAGCCTCTTTTAAATAGGTACCTAGGTACTTACTTTTTCGTGGAAATAATTTAGCAATACATCTTCATTTACAACGAATACGCCATTTTTGTCTTTCCATTCATTAAAAACATCATATTCTTTCTGGTAAATGGCACGAGACTTCACAGGAAGTAAATCCAACACGATTTCTTTGGCCTTATTAGCAATATGTTCGGGATTTTGGAACATTTTAAAATTGTTGATGAATTTGTGTGATTTTGTGACAAATTTCGAATGACATGTCAAAATGCGATGAAATAAACAAACTCGTTACTAAGATATGAATTTATAAGCCAACTTTTTCAAACATTATAATTTCAAATATGGAAAATTTGCAAATATGCGTTCTAAAAAACTGTAAAAAGCGTATGACAAAAAATAGTGTATGTAACACGTACCTAAATTATGTTTTTTAGGACTCATCTACTATTTCGGACTCGGCTAACGCCTCGTCCGCAAACAGTAATGATTCGTCCTAAAAAACATCATTTTAGGTACTAGTTACATAAATAGCTATTATCTACAACCATTTAGTTATAACGTTTTTACATCACTATTTTTTTAGTATTTCAGTTACGTTATGAGATTCATAACACAAATAGTGGTGTTATGAATGTATAACACACAACTAGTTTTTATAATAATGAAAAACAACTACGAACATCTAAATATATTAATTTTTGATACAAATTCCTACTACTAATTATTATAAATATTAATAACACATTTTTTACACTTCTTCAAAACAATTCTTCAAACAAGAAATAAATTGGGCTGTTGATCGGTTTGGTTCGCACTCGGGCTGGCATACTTCCCCATCGATTCATGATCCCAAAATGTGCTGCGCAACAATTTTCTTGTTTTCTTTGTGCCTCGCAACATAGCATAAAACGTCCATAGACTTGATGCGCTGTATTTCCGTGCAAGATTTTCAAAATATGCTAAAATTATTTTTTCATTGCATTGACTTTTTACCTTTTTGTCATCCAATGTCAAAAACTGGTTGTATGTTTTTTCATATTTTGATCGCAACTTTTCCGGCAATAATGACTGCGGCAACTTCTACATCTGAAGGGAGACTTTCGGAATCGCTCATCATAATTTTTAAAATGATTTGTGTGCTCGTCTTTACTTGACAGGGCAAACTGACTTTTCAGAAAAAAACACACTCTCTATTACTTGATAAACAACGTTTGTAACTATAGTCTGAAGCAGGTAACCATTCCCCACAATTATAATTAAAAAAATATGACAAATGTCACAGTTAAAGGTGTTAAAGGTGGGCGACTAATAAACGAAAATTAAAACAGTATTTTATTATTTCTCGGTTTTAGATAAAACGTTGTACATGACACGTGCGTTTAAACATGATTACAACACTCTTGTGATTAGAACGACTGGGTCTACGACCTCGTCGTTTTAATCGTTCACGCTCGTTGTTGTAATGTAGCGTTTTTTATAAACATTACCACTGCGAACGGCAGCTTTTCATCGGAGAGCAGTCGTGGGTAAGGTATTTCACTAGAGAGAAAACTAATCAATAACAATAAACAAAAAAATATAGATATTGGGCGCCAGGCATGTACAGAGAAAGAAAACACAGTTGTATATTACTTAAAACTAATGACTATATTTATTCATGATGTTCTTTGTTGGTAAATGACATTGTAGAATTTTAATAATTATTATAGTGGTTAAATACTATTACAAGGCGTAATGTAATGAAACCTAAGATCTAAATCATATTGTAACTACTAAATCTACATAAATGTTCTTAATAATCTAACCACTAAATATAGTCTGTACGATATTATTTAAAATGTACGTTAAGTTAAGACTGAAAATGTTTTAGATGTTAAATGTAAAACTAGAACTCAAATCTACACTTAGCTGTCTGTCGGCGATCCTGTCGGCCAAAAGAACAAAATAGGCCAGAATGAGGACACCATGAATCAATACAACCGAAGCTACTGACTAGACTGAGAAATGGGAGCGAAGCAGCATGGGGCTTACACTGTATCCATACTGTAGCAATATGGGGACACTACCTGTATAAGCGTCAATATTATTAGAATTTCACGTTAAGTAAAATGATAATGTCTTTCAAAGGTCAAAAGATGTTCTTCTTCTGCGTCCTCCCCTCTTGAACTCTCTTGGACCAGTCCATTTTCTAACTGCACCTTACAGGGTTGCCGTAGTTAACCCAACATACCGCCCCCCCTTGAAAGCACTCCGTGTTTCAAAGATGTTAGTCTTCGTTGCTCGGGAAAACACTAATCTTTGTAACAGGACGTTTGAATGTTCCATTGACAGTTTTAATGGTTACTGCACGTGTCACACCATCTGACCCAGGATGCACATGTTGAATACGCCCAATCCGCCATTTGAGTGGTGGTAAGCCGTCTTCCTTTATGATGACAAGCAAACCTGGTTTCAATATTTGATTGTGTTGTTCTCTCCATTTGGTACGGACTTGAAGTTGAGAAACATATTCTTTCGACCATCTGGACCAAAAGTGTTGTACAACTTGTTGACGGTGTTGGTATTTGGATAGTCTAGATGGATGTGTACCCAGAACATTGGTTTGTGGTATAGTTGTAACAGGTTCTCCAATTAAAAAGTGTGCAGGAGTGAGGCAAGTAGGATCATCAGGATCATCAGACAGAGGACAGAGAGGTCTCGAATTTAAACAAGCTTCTATTTGACATAGAATAGTGTTAAAATCTTCAAAATTAAAAATAGAATTACCGACTACTCTTTTTATATGGTATTTAGCCGATTTTACAGCCGATTCCCATAGTCCACCAAAGTGTGGAGCTCTAGGTGGAATGAAATTCCACTGTATTCCTTGATTTGTTAAATTGTTTGTTAATTTGTCACCATTAATTTGGAAAAAAGATTTTAACTCGTTGTTTGCCCCAATAAAAGTTGTACCTTGATCCGAAAACATTTGTGTACATTTACCTCTTCTAGACATGAATCTATGAAGAGCAGCCAAAAAACATTCAGTTGTTAAATCACTAACTAGCTCCAAATGCACCGCCTTTGTAGCGAAACAAACAAACAGTGATATATATGCCTTTGTGGTGTTAAATTTACGGCCATTACGATCTTTAATTGTGAATGGACCTGCATAGTCAACTCCACAGAAGGAAAATGGGCGAGAAGCTGTTATACGCGATTTTGGTAAGTTACCCATGATGTATTGTACGGATTTGGCGTTAAATCGAAAACACTTCACACATTTGTGATATATTTTTCGAACTAAATTGCGTCCATTAAGTGGCCAATATCTCTGTCGTAAAGAAGCTAACATAGCCTGAGGACCAGCATGTAATAAATTAATATGCTCGTTTTCCGCAATTAAAGTTGTAAGTTTGTGTTTTGCGGGAAGGAGTATAGGATGTTTTCTTTCGAATGTATAATCAGAATTTAGTAAACGGCCTCCAACTCTTATAATTTCGTTGGATTCATCAAAAAATGGATTTAGTTTAAGTAATTTAGAACCTTTAGGTAATTTATTCATTTTACGTAAGGTATTATAATCTTCAGAAAATGATTCGATCTGAACTAGTTTAATTAGAATAAAAAGAGCACTTGATATCTCATCTAAACTTAAAGGACCGCTAAAATGTGTTATTTTAGTTTTGCGAATGTTGTTTTTAAATCGTAAGACATAAGCAAGTATACGACAAAGTTTTGTAAATTTTGAACAATTTTCTAAAAGCATTAATATGTTATTTTCCTTTAAATCGTTTTTAATTAAGTGTACTGCTGTTATATTACGTAACTCTGTTTCATCAATTTCCTTAGAAAAATTAAATTTGCAATGTGGCCAATTAATTTCTTCACTGACCAACCAAGAAGGTCCCGTAAACCAAATTTTAGTGTCAATAAATTTTAAAGGAGTTATACCTCTAGTTAGAAGGTCTGCAGGATTATCATGAGTATTAATATATCTCCACTCTTTTAAATTTGTAAGTAATTGAATCTGAGCCACCCTGTTAGCAACAAATATCTTTAGCAGATGTGGAGAAGTATTTAGCCAGGATAGTACAATAGTGGAGTCACACCAGTATACCTTAGATTGTATATCAAATTTCGTAGAATTCAAAATACTATTCATGAGCTCAGCAAGTAGAAGGGCTCCACAAAGTTCTAGTCTTGGAATAGTAGTAAGTGCTAATGGCGATACTCTGGATTTAGAACAAAGAAGATTAGAAGTAACATTTCCCAGAGCATCAGAAGAACGAATAAAAATACATGCTCCATAACCAGGTTGAGCAGCATCACAAAAACCATGCAATTGTATTTCGACTGCATTTGCACAAAGAACTAATCTAGGAATTTTAAGTTTATTTAATTGAATAAGTTGGGTTCTATATGTGGACCAACTTGTATGCAGATCCGCAGGTATAGATTCGTCCCAATCAATTTTAATCTTCCAAAGTTGCTGTAGAATGATTTTGGCAGTCATCGTGACTGGAGTCAAAAGTCCCATTGGATCAAAAATTTGAGCAATTGAAGAAAGTATCGTGCGTTTAGTAGTCTTATCGGGTATTTCGTGTTTAATATTAAATTGCAATGAATCAGATAGAGAATTCCAGAGTAAACCTAGCGTCTTAGTTTGGTTGTCATAATCAAGAGAAATAAATATGTCATCGGAATCTGCAGTGATAGATTTATCATTAGATAGCCATTTTCGTAGATTCATTCCATATTTATGAAGAGTTTTATAAAGATTATCTTTTAGTTCCTTTACATCTTGTGGGGTTTGTCCACCAGTGAGAAGATCGTCTACGTAAAAATCATGTAAAATAATATCACTAATGTTAGGATTGTCATTCGCTTCTAGATGTCCTATCTCCTGAAGAGAACGAGTAGCAAGAAATGCAGCAGAAGCTGTTCCATAAGTCACAGTATTAAGATTATATACGAGCAGATCCTGATTTCTATCAGGACGCCACAGAATTTTTTGTAGATGACGTTGGCTTTCGTGGAGATAAATCTGTCGATACATCTTCTCGATGTCTGCGCTTAAAACAATAGGATAAAATCTGAATCGTGTTAAAATATTAAATAAGCTGTCTTGAACGTTAGGTCCCACCATTAATAAGTCATTTAATGAATATCCAGAAGTTGATTTAGAAGAACCGTCAAAAACAACTCGTAGTTTTGTTGTAGTTGAATCCATTTTAAAAACACAGTGATGTGGTAGGAAAAATCCAGATATGTCAGTTTGATCATTGGCTAAAGTCATGTGATTTAAATTTTGATATTCAGTTATGAAATTTTGGTATTCTTTTTTCAAATTAGAATTTTTCTCAAACCTACGTTCCAAATTTAAAAATCGATTAATAGCAGTATTTTTCGAATCACCTAAAATGTCTTCAGATTGTTTGAAAGGTTGTTTAACAATAAAACGTCCGTCAGAATTTCGCTCAGTGTTTTTTGAATAATGTTGTTCACAGTAAGACTCTTCAGTCGATAAAAATTTATTTTTATGAAAATCTTCAATTTCCCAAAATTTGTGAAGTTGTTGTTCAATATTTTGATTAAAATGGCATGTTGTTTTATTGTGAAAATTATTAATTATAGGCCCTGAAATAATCCACCCAAGTTTTGTCTTATGCAAAATAGGAAGTCCAGTTCCCAGTTTTATTTGCCCAATGCTAAGTAGTTCCCAAAATAAGTCAGCGCCGATCAGTAAATCAATTGGTTTTGAAATGTTAAAGTTTGGGTCGGCTAATTGTATATGTTTTGGGATGTTTAACAAAGTGTGATCAAAAGATACTGAGGGTAAATTTCCCGTAATTTCAGGTACAACCAAGCAAGTCAATTTCGCTTCATAATTTATTGTAGCAGAACGTATTTTAACAATAACCTTATGTTTAAGTATTTCAGATATTTGATTAATCCCAGAAACAGAAAATGATGTTTTTTCCTTGGTTAAATGTAATATATCACATAGTCTCTCAGATATAAAATTGGATTGACTACCACTATCTAATAAAACTCGACAACTATGTAATTTTCCGTTAGAGTCATATATATTAACATTAGCTGTTGATAGCAAAGCAACATTTGTCGATAAATTATTAATTGTAAGCGTTGTTGAAGTTGAAGGTGAAACTAAAGGTGTGTTTGAGTTGGATGGTGTATCTATTCCTGTACTAACTTTATCATGAGTTCTAGGATTTTCATTGAAATGTAATAAAGTATGATGAATTTTACCACACTTTTTGCAACCAGACGATTTACAGTCTTTTGTTACATGATTAGAACCAAGACAATTTATACAGAATTTCTTTTTCTTTATATCACTAAATCTTTCAGTGGGAGAAAGACTTAGGAAAAAAGTACAGTTATAAATTGTATGATCACCTTTACACATCGAACATTTATTTTCTGTTGTTAAAAATGTTTTAAAATCGCGTTTAAGAGGTGGTTCATTTTTATAATTCTTCTGTGATTTTGATATGTAATTTGTTTCAATAGTTTCTAATATACGGCATTTTTCTTTTAAAAAATCTATAAGTTCGTTATAAGTTGGTAGTTCAGTGTTAAAAATTGTAGATTCCCAAGAACGTCTTGTAGCATTATCAAGTTTGGAAGTTATTATATGTATAATAAGTGCGTCCCAATGTTCTGTAGGAAGTTTCAAAACCTTTAAGGCGTTTATATGTTTCTGAACACCGTCTAGTAGCATTCTTAAACCTTGATGTGATTCTTTAGTGAGAGATGGTAAATTAAAAATTGATTTAATGTGATTATTAACAAGTAAAGGTTTATTTTCAAATCTGTCTTGCAGAATATTCCAAGCAATTTGATAATTATCGTCACAAGCTTCTAGAGATGAAATAGTTTCGTTTGCTATGCCTCTTAGAGAAAGACGTAGATAGTGAAATTTCTGTGTAGATGTTAGTGAATTATTATTATGAATGAGTGATCGAAAAGTGTCTCTGAAATAAAGCCATTGATCATGGGCACCATCGAATGTGGGTAAATTAATTTGTGGGAGTTTTATCGATGCAAAAGTCATATTATTATCAGTGCCTGTTTGTTGTACATTTTGAGAGTTCAACTCTGCATTTTGTTTTGTAATAATATTGTCTAAATATTTTTTGGCTTCAGATGTAATACGGTAAAACTGATTTTCAAAATTTTCACGTTGTTCTGAATGTGAATCGAAATTTTTGTCAAATTCAGGGTCTAAGTTTTCAATGCTCATTTGAACGTCATTAAAATCATCTAAAAATGTAGTAGCCTTAAGTAATCTGTTTTTTAATTGTTCTACTTCTTCAAAAGGAAGGTTTTCCAAAGACTTTTTTAAGTTAAAGTAATTTTCAAATCGTGTGAGAGCTGCTTTAATGACCCGTCTTTTGTTTTTAAGTTCATCAGTCATTTTAACGTATTTAAAATTTAAATAGTTATGTTAAAGATGTAATAAGTAAATGTTTGTTTAAATCCCTCAATTAAAATAATTAAAATAAGTACAAGAAACGTGTTAAGTGGCTTAAATCGGTTAATTACAGCATAGGTAAAGTAATTCAATATAAATCGATAAAAATCGAATAAAGTGAGCAAATAATGGCTTGTAAAGTAGGTAAAGTAAAGGAAAAAAAAAGGATGCACACTAACCTGTAGCGATAGCAAACTTCTTGTGGTAACAATTGTTGAATAAAAACCATTAAATTGCGTTGTCAATTGTAGTTGCTGTTTTTCCAAATTCTTCGCCAAATATCGGGTTCGAAGGACCAAAAAACTTATGTATAAGCGTCAATATTATTAGAATTTCACGTTAAGTAAAATGATAATGTCTTTCAAAGGTCAAAAGATGTTCTTCTTCTGCGTCCTCCCCTCTTGAACTCTCTTGGACCAGTCCATTTTCTAACTGCACCTTACAGGGTTGCCGTAGTTAACCCAACACTACCCGTACCTTGGAACACTACTAGGACCTTGGATAATGTCCGTAACCTGGACCATAACCTTGGACACAGTCCGTCAATAAGATAACGGTACAGGGGAACACTACCCGTACCTTGGATACTACTAGGACCTTGGATAATGCCCGTACCTTGTAAATAGTCCGTA
This sequence comes from Sitophilus oryzae, assembly GCF_002938485.1. Classification (NCBI taxonomy): domain Eukaryota; kingdom Metazoa; phylum Arthropoda; class Insecta; order Coleoptera; family Curculionidae; genus Sitophilus; species Sitophilus oryzae. The sequence goes on along the minus strand of NW_022145681.1, from coordinate 187,488 downwards.
CCTTGGACCCTCGAATTACTTCCGAGGGCTCACTAAATAATAAAGAACATGTCCTTCCATGTGACATTCTGGAGGACAAAAGAAAAGGGACGCCAACGTGCCAGCAAAATACAAATACAAGTTAGGTTGGGACATCCAAAACTCTACCCTAAAAATATGCAATAATAATATCGAATCTAAAAGGATAATATCTCATCTTTACCTGTTGGTTTGAAATAGCAGCTGATTCAAATTATACAGCAAGATTTAAATAATCACCATTTCTAAAAGCCGGGATGGTTAGGTTCGGCTACAGAGCGCTAAAAGCAAAAGTCAGTCGACAGCACAGAGAGTTGACAGAAGCGATGTTGACAGCGCCTCCACAGAGCGACAACAGGGTTGTGGACTAGAGAACGTAAAAATTCGTCAAATAAATTATCCGGCCGGAACGATAGGGAATCCGGTGATGATACGCCAGACATCATATATTATACAGGCCCGGCAATGGATCTCTAGGCATAGGAATTACATGCATTGGAATGAAACGCCTATAAAAAGTCTATGCTTAAACAGAGATGGACAACAACTTCTCCGTTTCCACTTCCACTACGACTGTCTACTTAGACAAACTCCAATAAGATAACAAACTTTGGAAATTCCGCCACCTCCCATCCACTCATGATACCCATCTCCCTGCCCTTTATTTATCGCCATTATTTTATTTCCCTTCCCGCGCCTCCGCACCTCGCTATTCCGACTCCCGTCAGTTCATCACAGAGTTGCCAGGTCTACCGGTTTCGTCTGTAAGCTACCGATCTACCGATTTAAAGAAAAATCTAACGATATATTCAACTGCGTCTTTAGTTTTTACAATAGAAGCACTTTTAAAAGCTGACTTATTTGACTAAAAATTAAGCGACTGCCGCGTTGGAATCTGTATAATCTGACTTTATTATTGTTTCATTAAATTTTATTTAGTAATAACACACATACATGTCATCGTTCTGTCTAGTTGCAGAGTTACAGAGATATTCCTAAAAATCCTTATTACTCCTTATTAGGCGCGGTATTGGCGACATGCCCGAAGAAGTTGATATCTTTTGAAAAGATTTTATTTCATTCATCTACTAAAGTTGAACCCATATTTTCCCCCAAAAAATGCAAACAAAAAACAAAATTTAAGTTAAGAAACAACCTAAATTCGGACAAATATTTTAGTGATTTTCCAGTCAAAAAAATATATTAATATGAAAAAAGAGTTGAGAGTTGCTACAGCTTTCCCATTGAAATGAAATTAATTTTAGATATCACTGATCAAAATTTGTACAAAGGTAAAAAGTGACTGCTACACTAATTTGTGACTGCTATCCCTACTTGTTATAGTTTTGTATGTTTTTATTAATATATTAATATTATTTAATTCAATATTTTTTTTAATATTAAATAATATACCTAGCTATTTCTAATTCTTGTTATATTTATTATATTTGTATTTTATTTGAGTGATCTATTATTACGACACATAGGAATGCTAATTTTGGACTTAAATATTATATTTTATTTCGTTTCTGTACTTTTAATTTTTGTTGAAGATCTACCGAGAATTTTGTTATCGTATGGAATTATAATCTAACAAACCCGGCAACCCTGTTCGTCTACTCCTTATAAAGTTTTTTTCGGCCTAATTCCTTTGTCACAGCCGTGGCTTTGTGAAGCGCCGCCGCCGACCCACTGTGTCGGGGCGACTGCTAGGAAGATCGTACAGTATTGCCATTTCATAGAATTGCACTTGCTATTTTAGAAATGATATCAAAGTTTTACATGTTACTTTTCGTTTTAGAAAGAAGTTATGTGCCTAGAGAAAACATTCATAAAATTGTTTCGTACTTTATTTAATATTTCATTAAGTAGGCAAGATAATGGGATTAGAAGATTTAGGATTTTGACAAGCCAACATAATTTCGATTTAATTGAATGGCAACACTGTCCGTCCTGTTTCTATTTTTTCGATTCTGTTCTATTAGTAGGCGGTAGCCCCCACACAAGCGTCTTAAAGACCCGCCCGGCGCCCCCTCTCGCAGGGGCTCTCTCGTCGTATCACTTCTATGATCACTTCCCTTATACGATGGTAGGGAAAAGACACTTTATCCGTCTCTGTTGCACTGCAGTGTATTTTGCAGCCTTACCATCTTTTTTTATCGCATTGAAAACCTCCTATTGCTAATATTCCTTTGCCAGTAGTGTATATGACGTCATGGTGTGGCAAATGTAGCATTTTAATTCGATTTGGGCTCCCTTATTACCCCTCTCCCTTATTACCCCTGGGCTCCCTATTTTCAATGTTAAAAATAATTACGTTAAAATATACAGGGTCCAGCAATAGTGCATCGGGCATATGTAGCTCCTAGAATAAAAAAACTGCTGAATTGTTTGTTTTAGTTTAGTGCAAACCTAAATATGTACTAGGGTGTATGTATCTTCTTCTTACAGTGCCATACTCTATACAGAGCGTCGGCTATCTCTCACATGTACTTGTGATGTGCGTCATCAGTGTTTCACAACTACACGGGACCTACAGTTTATTACCCAATCCGAACGGCACTATTTGAGAGGCTGTACAAAGCAAATATACTCAAGGTGGTTTACCATTGCCTTCCTTGAGGTGGCGGCTCGCTTGTCACTCTATTTAGATAAATCAATATTTTTATTTAAACAAATAAAGCAACTGTACTGGCTGAGGATCGAACCCAGTACCATCCCATCTCTCGCACCACAGATCGACACACTACTGCTTGCACTTCGGCCGGCCACGGTGTACGTACCTATATATAATAGCCACTTCTCAATTGCTCTGCTACATCCTTTTTCCATCTGATTCTCGGTCTACCCCTCCTTCTCCACCTATTTCACGTTTCATTATCATACTAGGAATTCTTGCTTCCGCCATTCTTTCAATGTGTCCCAGCCATCTCGGTCTTTGTGCTCTTGCTACTCCCGTTAAACTCGGTGCCCGATATAGTTGCTTTAATTCTTCATTTGTTCTTCTAGTCCATATGTTGTCTATCTTCTTTCCTCCAAAAATCTTCGTCAGTGTTTTTCTTTCCCAAATCACTAGCCACGAACTTTCCGTTGCATTGAACGTCCACGTTTCACATGCGCACAGCACTATTGGTCATATCAATATAATAACAAAATGTACGTAAAATTTTGGTTAGGTTGGGTTAGATGAACAAAGTTTTATCACATTTAGGGAACATTAGCGAACGGTTACGTGTATCTGTGTTTTATTGCTTCATATCAGGCACAAGAAGGGCCTGGTAACGTCACCACGACGTCATCTAGAACATATTTCCCTTAAGGGAATAAAATACTCACTGGGATGAACTTTTTAGATCATATGCCGCTAAATCCTAGTGGTACAAATTAAGCAACCATACAGAATATAGATGCACTGTTTAGGCAACTGAAAATAACAAAACAAATAATTTAGCGTCTTTTTAGAAGTAAAGTGACGTTTTAATCATGTGTAATATAAGGAAATATTCTCTAGTTTGAGAAAAATTCACATCATCAATTATATTCTCTCAAGCTATACAAAATCACTTACCATAAGTCATCGATAGATTAGAGCACAGATACAAAGAATTTGATATGCTAATAATACTATAAGTTGGTTAAGTACACAAACCAAAAATATAAAAAAAATACTCAAAGAAAAGTTGTCCATTATATAACACTTTTACATTGTCTTTATCACATATGCAAGTAAACTACTTGTCTTAGGACTGAAAAGATAATCATAGCAATATTTCCCATTAAAACTTCTTTTACTACTTTTCTTAAAAGTTTTTGACGAGCGTGGCGAAACGACTCAAGAGATATAAAGTAAGTTATACACCTATAACTTTACAAAAAAATCACCAAAACTAGAAAAGTGTCGATTTTATATCTGCGCAGTGGATGTATCAAATAACAGTTCAAACTTAAGTTTGTTTTCGAAAGTTTGCTCTATCAAAGAAACACGTCTGTCTCAGCATTTCGAGGATGATGATAAATGTAAGAATAAAAGGGTACTTAAACCCTTTTATTCTTACATTTGGTATGGCATAATGTGTTTGTGAATATTTACAATAATACACAATAGTGGCGTTTAGTTTATCAGGTCATATAAGTTTCAGATTCTAGTTGAGTTACATTAAGTTGAGCTAGTTGATTTTTCCTTTATGTTAATTATTGACATTTTCAAGGCTTTTTAGGGTTCTGTACCCAAAGGGTAAAAACGGGAACCCTATTACTAAACTTCGCTGTCCGTCCGTCCGTCCGTCTGTCACAAAGCTCTATCTTATGAACCGTTATAGCTAGACAGTTGAAATTTTTACAGATAATGTATCTATGTTGCCGCTATAAGAACAAATACTAAAAACAGAATTAAATAAATGTTTATAGGTAAAAAGTACTTTCACTAATCATTATCTTTTAAGTAAGAATTTTACATAGAATCTTTCAAGTTCTCGGTGGCCACGTGGTTAAAGCGTTAGAACTTTACGCTACTATGACGTTGGAGCCCTAGTAAGGCAGGTTCGAATCCTAGTCAACGCGACTTTTTTTTAATCGTTTTTTTTTTAATTTTTACATATTTTTACATATTTATTTCTACTTTTTACATATTGTTACGTTTTTCGTCGGTTTCGTGTGGATAGAAAGTCACAATTTATTTAAACACAATTTATTTAACACTAATTAACAAACAATAACGATTAAAAAAACTTAAAGAACTATTTATAACTTATTTATAATTTATCTAACAGGAATTTATTTTGAATTAGCGCGGCGATTGTAACTGTACGCGTCGACCGGTTGTTTTTCTCTCTGTCCTCTTCAGGCTTCAGGCGCCGGCTTATATAGGAGAGAAACAGACAATCCAGATTTGCCTAGAGAATTCTTAGCTGGGTTTTTAGAACGTATGAGTCATAGCAGAGTGGCCGGCCTAAGGCCGAGTTCACACGGGTCCGCAACAATATTTATTATTGATTAATACAATTTTTTATAATGTGTTTCTTCATTTTTTTTTAAATTACTTATACGCGCATTCAAAATGTCAGCTAAATCGGAAAAAATTTTATAATAATATAGTGTCTAATGTTGTATAGATAATGAATGGTACGGAACCCTTCGTGCGCGAGTCCGACTCGCACTTGACCAATTTTTTGAAAGGTAATATCGATATTTTTACTTACCGAGATAAATGATTCAGTTTTGAAATCAATATTTTACTTTATAATGGTGTTAAGCAGAACGGAGTACTAGGTCTTTTGTTTAAGGATATTGCCTAGTATTTAAGATCTTGAATTGATTCTATTCAGTCTAGCTGAGCATTACACATTCCCATGATACATGGTAGGTACCAACCCAACCCTTCAAAATATTGTAATACGTTTTTATTTAAAAAAGTCACTGAGATCTCCTATAATAATTTTATATACAAAATTCTTAAGTACAGATGCCCGAGGCACTGTTGCCGGGCCCGTATAAAGATTAGGTTCGACTCTGAACCGTGATAACCCCTATTTGCGGCAACTTTTTCACAAGCACCCTTATAATATCATGCTCAAAATTCGTAAACAGGCGTGTTTTAGCTTACATCGTGTTTTGATTGCTTTGGTTTGGTTTGGTTTTTTGGTTCGTTTTTTTCTCGGTTGGTGTCCAAATTACAGTATTTATGGTTAACAGTTAAACGAGGTAAAAAAAACTTTTTAGATGAGTTCAACTATGGTAGCGAGAATAGTTTTATTCACCGATTTTGCTAGTGGGGCATAATTAGGCTATTTCGGCTATAACGAAATTTTTTAAAGGTACATAATTATAATTTTAGAAGATATTCATAAAATATTTTATCACTAGTTATTAAAAAAACTATACCATTAATATTGCAAATTATATTTTATCCTCTCATAGTATTATGTCTATTCAATTTCTGATTATGTAACAAGCACTTTGAGTATTTACTTACTTGTTCCGTCGAACTGCTTGAATCCATTTTTGCTGTTGATCAAATCGGTATGAGGAGCTATGAAGCTATAAAATGTGGTTTCGGGAGAGTTGAATATCCGGGAAAGTTGAGTTATTCAATGTTATTGCACCCAACAACGCCCTAGTTGCGCTTTTTTTTTACGCGTTAACAATTTATCGACAATTTTATTAACCTTTGAAATTGTCACAACCAGAACACGACGCCTAGTTTGAATTCTTTTTCACTTATTTTTACTACTCGAAACAGCGTTACAATCACACAAACCTCGTGTTTTATAGTCTCAAAAACTGCACTAGCAAAAAACTAAAATGTTTAAATATTATGACAAAACCAAGATTTCAATAATATTTTAATACCATCAAAAAATGACGGCGCCCGCGCCGGCGGCGTGAAATGCACCAAACCTATAGTCGGCGGAAAAATTGAATGCTAGCGCGTGGGCTAATTAATCCCAAAAAATTCCCAACAAGAAGGCAGAAAAATTCATGCTTTATTTAGAAATATGTAATAATTACTTTTGTTCCAATATGCTATAGTTGTTTTCATTAGTGTTTATTGGAATTCTCAACTAGACAATATTATATATAAAAAACGACGAAATGTCCTATTTCTAAGATTATTTACTTTTTTATAATGATTGAATATATATTTTTTAAAAGTACGTGTAATAAAACATCTAAGACTAAACTACGACAGCTCTCTTGGTATACGCCGGGTCGTAAATCGTAATAATAAAAAGTTACTTACTGGTCTTTTATATTACTTCTTGCTTCTTGGTATCTCTCTCTCCTCTCTAGTAGTTTTCGAAAGTTTCTAAGTTAACTGAGAAATCATGACAACAAAATACACATTAAATAATATGTTTATAAAACTGTTTGAATAATTTGAATTCTTCACTGCAAGAAAATTTACAAAATAAAATAATTATTTTTTGTAAACACTTCTGCGTTAAATCCAAACGGAAACTACTTGTCAGAAGTTATGTTTACATAGTTATACAAATTTACCTAACAAAGAAAAAAATGCTTATCGTTTCGGAAAGTTTATCTCTTTCCGTCGTCGGAAGCAAAAAAAATACAAAGAATAAAGAAAAAAACTATTTAAAATATTTAAATTCAACTATTCGAGAATACTTTATTTTTTTTTAAAACAGATACGTCTACAAGAAACCGTTGACGTTCTGCTAAAATTACATTATATCAAGTTAAACTTTAAAATTAACAATTACTACCTGATAACAATTACTTAATAAGGTAAAACCAAAAAGCCCCAAATTTTCTGTATGATTATTTTTAAATGTTACGTATGTTATGTTTATTTATGTTATGTTCTTTAAAATCAAAGAAGCGATTGCCATACATTACTAACATCTTCAGATGCATGAGCTATACATTTATTTTTATTAGATTGTATTAAACAAGCTTCTTTTCTTTTTCTTTTAGAGGCTAATTTGAATTCTTAAATTAACAAAACGAGTTGAAAATAATTTGATTATTCATTTTTTGTGAAGTACGCAATAAAATAAGTTATGCAGTATTGATTTTGTTTTATACAAAATTGTACAGAACAATGTTTTTTTTTTATGGAATGAATGTTTTCAAATAAGGCTATTAATTGGTCCATCATAAATGTAATACCTCATCACATTTGCTTTATAACCGCAAATATATTTTAATTAAATTTAACGAAAACAAGCAAATACGTTTTTGGAAAAAAGTTTAGTATAAATAAATGAATTAATGTTATTTAATAATAACTGAATTTCAGATATCTTTCGCTGGTTGGCAAAATAATGAGTCTGACAATTTAATTATAATATTCTTCTCACACTCTTCTCAGAATAACCATTCTGAAGCAAATCAATTTGTATTAAATCGATACCAGTAATTAAACTTTTAGTTACGTAATCGAAGGCGCAATTTTTAAATTCATTGTTGCCAACCATGGCCATATTCGACGCCGGGCTGACTAACTGGAATTTAAACTTCCCGCTGGGGATTCAAGTGTAGCTCTGCTGTAAAAAATGTTAAGTTGCCACATTTCTGTATTTACTTTCTGACATTGTCATTCATTTTGACCCCTTAGTTTTGTATTACTGTTGTATTATGTTGAGTTTTTAGTTTAAGTGAATTGTGTTGTTATAATTTAGTTTAAATCTTTTTAAAAGGAGGTGAGTTTTGTTGATGTAAATAATAACTCTTTATATAGTTATAACTAACTTATTTTTGTTTCCTAAAATATTCTGATTAAAAGAAAATATATAAAAGTAGGCAACGCTGTGCCGGTCAAGCTTAATCACATGACTAAAAGTTTATTTGGTGTGATCTATATTATTAGTTAATCCTTAAGGGAAGCTTGCATGGAAATTTTGAAAAAAAGATATTTAATGTTATTTCACCAAATAAATTATAATTATGTCATTTTTTCAATGTACCGGGTGTCCCACTAAGAATAGCTCTCGGCTGAATCTCGGAAAGTATTAGCCGTAGGGCTTACGGAAAAAATATTTATAGCTAAAGGAGCTATGAGAAATTGCTGGAAATTATTTTCAAGTTTGTAAAATAGCCGCTAGGTGGCGCAACTGCTATGGAAAATAAGAAAATAGATTTTTTACAGAATTTTGCCTAGATAATGGATACTATAAATAATAGCTTCATAATCTTCAGTAAATTTTGGATTTTTTTTTGTTGGAACCATTTTCCCCTATCTGCTAAAATAAAGTGGTGGGGAAAGGTTAGATCTATTTTTATTTAAATGTTAATAACTCCGGACTGGATGATCAGAATCCAAAAAACGAGGGCTCGTTTAAAAGAGCGTTTCTTACTCTATATTATACCATAAAAATAATAATAATAAGGTTTTGAACGTAGACGCTAGCGGGCGCTTTCTTACAATTTAACAAACATAGCGCGTTTTTTTCAAAAAAATTAAATACGATAGTATGTGTTATTTTAGCTAATAGTAAAGAGTAGTAAAAGCTTAAAAAGTCAGCGAAAACCGTATCTTGATATCTTCTTTCAAAGCGAAGATATTAGCAAAATAATAAGAAATACCAAAAAATAAGCCCTTAATTACCTTATTTTTACAATACAGTATCAGTAGCCCTTACTTGATTAGGCCCATTCTAACAAAAAAATAAGATAGAAACAGTTAGTTTATTTTAAAATCGACGACATACCAGACTACCATAATACCAGATGTATTAATATCTAAAAATTAAGATATTAATAATAGTGAACAAGAAACGATGATTCAGTGAAGTCATGGTAGGCTTTGGAAAAAAGTTGCTTTTCACGTAATAGTATAAACGTCAAATTGTTATTAGATCAACATTTTGATAGTCTTAGCAGCGTTTTTTATCCTTTGATTGCTTTTTCAAAATGCCAACAACTTCAACTACTTCAAATAATAAAGGCATTTTGAAAAAGCATTTAAAAGATAAAAAAATGCTGCTAAGACTATCAAAATGTTGATCTAATAACAATTTGACGTTTATACTATTAAGCGAAAAGCAACTTTTTTCCAAAGCCTACCATGACTTCACTGAATCATCGTTTCTTGTTCACTATTATTAATATCTTAATTTTTAGATATTAATACATCTGGTATTATGGTAGTCTGGTATGTCGTCGATTTTAAAATAAACTAACTGTTTCTATCTTATTTTTTTGTTAGAATGGGCCTAATCAAGAGGGCTACTGATACTGTATTGTAAAAATAAGGTAATTAAGGGCTTATTTTTTGGTATTTATTATAATTTTGCTAATATCTTCGGTTTGAAAGAAGATATCAAGATGCGGTTTTCGCTAATGTAAAACTTGGAAAATAAGTTGGTTATAATAATTGTGAGACCCGATTGAGTAAGCCCCAGAAATAAGCGATTTTACACTAACTTTTTAAACTTTTACTACTCTTTACTATCAGCTAAAATAACATATATTATTGCATTTATCTTTTTTGAAAAAACGCGCAATGTTTGTTAAATTGTAAGATAACGCCCCCTAGCGTCTACGTTCAAAAGCTTATTATTAGTTTTTATATCGTACAATATAGAGTAAGAAACGCTCTTTTAAACGAGCCCTCGCTTGTTGGATTCCGATCATCCAGTCCAGAGTTATTAATATTCAAATAAAAACAGATCTAACCTTCCCCCACCATTTTATTTTGGTAGATAAGGGAAAATGGATCTAACAAAAAATATTCAAAATTTACTGAAGATTATGAAGCTGTTACTTATAGTACACCTTATCTATCTAAACTTTGTATCTGACCATAATGAACAAAAAATTAGTTTTAACACATGTCAAGAAACCACATCTACACAGGAATATAAAAGATATTTTACAGAAGAAAATAAACAACAATGTTTAAGTAGTATACATGAATTTGACTGGAATACTCTATATAGAATAAATCAATTCAATGTAAATAAACAATGGGAATATTTTATAACGATATTTCAGAGTATATTTTTTCAGAACTTTCCCTTGAAAAAAAAGCAATAGTAAAAAACAAAAAAATATAAAACAACAAAACAGCGAAATAGACGAATGTAAACACAGGCTAGACACTTTATTAACTTTATATCGAAGCGATAAAAAATATGAGAGTGTTTATAAGAGTAACAAAAAAGAATATGATAATATTTTGAAAAAAATACGTATCAAAAATTATGAAACTAGACTAGTAAAATCTGATAATAAAATGAAATGTATGTGGACCATTTGTAAAGAAATAACAGGTAAAACAAAAAATAAAAGCGAAATACAAGTAGAAGGTGACGCTACAGATATAGCAAATAAATATAATAAGTTTCTAATTACAATAGTACCAGAATTACAAAAGTCTATAAAACAAGTTTCACACATATGCACTATTCGACCCAACAATATATGAATGTTTCTAACGCCAATCACACCTGAAGAAATCCTTGAACTTACATCGAATATAAAAAATAAACATACCTGTGGAATAGATGATATACCTACTAGTATTATGAAATTAACAATAGGTACACTGCAAGAAGTACTATATGCTTTATAATAAATAATTCATTCAAATATGGAATATTTCCAGAGAACTTAAAAATATCTCTAATAAAACCACTCTATAAAAATGGTAATCAAGAAGAATTGAATAGTTATCGCCCTATAAGTTTACTACCGGCCTTTTCTAAACTTTTTGAACTAGCTATGTGCAAAAGACTAATTAAGTTTATGAACAATTGCAATTTGTTTAATGAAAACCAACATGGATACTTAAAAGGAAAATCAACCAATACAGCCTTGTTTCAGTTTATGAAAACCGTTTCAGACTTACTGAACAAAGGAGAAACAGCCTTTGAACTATTTATGGACTTAACTAAAGCTTATGACTGCCTAAATAGAGATATACTACTTAGTAAATTAGAATTATATGGCATACGAGGTATGGCACTAGAGTGGATGCGTTCATATGTAAATCAAAGGAAACAAATAGTAAGCATAACAAAAAATAACAAAACAGCGAAATCAAATCAATTAGAAAGTAGTAGTGGAATTGCGCAAGGTAGTATTCTAGGTCCTATATTATTTAACATAAACAGGGTGGCCCATCAAAAACGTTCCGCAAGGCATAACGGCCAAGGTATATTTTTTTCAAAAAATTCAAAAACACGTCAATTTTGTTTGTGAGGGGGACAACTTTTGCCCCAAAAATGATTGCAAAATCTTCAACCCTCTAAGCGGGAGTGTCATCCCCCAACTTTTTTCAAATGGGAAGGGGGGTCAAGTGGTACCGCAATGAAAAGGGCTTTCTATTATCTATACTTTCCCGCTTCGCTTTTGAAAATCGGTCGAGTCATTGAGAAAAAATGATAAGGATAAATTATTTCGACCAATTTGAGGTTTTTTCTTATTATTTCTAGATGTTTACGCATTTTTTCACTTGCCGCAAGGTTGAACGATCAGGTGCGGTATTTGCTAGATAGCTGTTCCGTGACTTGTGCGTTGAAATTCTTCTCAATATCGTTAAACTTCTTAACAATTATGGTGTACTCACTTGCAGAAAAAGTAGAAATAATCGAACTTTATTTTAATAATAATGAATGTATCGGGATGCGCATATATTCAACGAACGCTATCCTGACAAACACCTTTATGGCAAAATTGTTCGCGAGTTAGTAGCAAAATTTCGCGAAACTGGTTCCGTTATGAATGAAGAGGCAGAGCCTGTAGTACAGTACATCTGCCGGATCTGTGTCTATGAAAGGAATGCGGACAAAAAACATTTAAATAAACAGCAATATATTTTATACGTCGATTTGACGAGTGCGTCACCGCAGATAGCTCTGCCCACTCATTTTAATGGCTACTGGCAAATTTGTTGAATTTTTATTGATGGGACGCGTCGTTTGTTTTTTTACGAAAAACATCGAGAGAATATCGTTTCCCCTCTTACGGATACCCCGTAGCTACAGAACGAACAGACGTACTGTAAATGAAGCTATGGAGGTATTCGTATTGGGCCAAGTTGCCATGGATAGTACGCTGAGTACAAGAAAATTAGTCAATGAGACCGGCGTGAATCGTACAAGTCTCCAAAGGATATTAAAAAAAAACACAAGTTCCACCCGTACAAAATTCAGTTGGTACAAGAACTCAACGCAGACGATTTTGATTGTCGCTTGCAATTTTGTGAAACTATGAGTGAAACGAGTGGCGAATAATAATAATTTCCTGTTTAATGTGTGTTTTTCAGATGAGTGTACTTTCTTTTTGAACGGTGTAGTTAATCGGCACAACTGTCGGTACTGCGCTGAGGACAACCTCAGGGTTTTTCACGAGGTGCACACACAAAACCCTCAGAAATTGAACGTGTTGGCTGGTTTTGGAAATTCTATTGTGGTTTAGGTTAGGTTAGGTTAGTTAGCAGAGGTGGATGGGCCATATGGGAAAACGGGAAAAGTCCCGGTGGGCCGGTGAGGTGATGGGCCGGTGGGCCGGTGGGAAGATGGGCCGGTGGGCCGGTCCCGATCAGAGCTCAAAAAAGATTGCTTTAGCAAAAATTAAATGGTTAATTTTCTAACTAAAGTTACGTAAGATTCTTAGTGACTGCCTATCTAACTAATCAATTTGCATCAATATAATCGTTAGTTGCTTTTAAACATAAACACCAATTTGTGAAATAACTATTGTTAGATGTCTTCCTCTGAGACTTATACTGAGACGTTATAATTTTAATAAACATCTGTTGTTTGTTGTTCCATTTGAAATGTTTTATTATACAACGTGAGTCTATAAGTGCACCTTATTTGTGCTGCTTTGTGCAAATATTTTCAGGGCTGGTAGATATAGATAAAAAAACATAATATTATATTCTCTTTACCATGTTTCAAATAAGTCCAAAATAACCGAGTTATTAAAATTTGAATTTTTAAACAAAAAACTGATTTATTTTAAAAAAATTTTACCACCTAAATCTTTCTGTATTTGCATCTCTTTTTGTGCCGTAATATCAAAGATTAAGAAACTATACCGTGGGAAAATTTGCGGTAAACAGGAAGTTCTAAAAATTTTTCTAAAATATACAGGAAAATTTAAAAGAAAAAACACGATTTTCAACATCTTTTTTTTTACAAAAAAAATCATAGACGTGTTCTTGGGGTCGAACCACCCCTGAAAATATTTGCACTTATTTAAGACTCATTCTGTATAGTTTTACCACTATTCTTTTATTAAAACACATTTATATCCACTGTTTAGGTATTGCCAAGTTTTTTTTCGATTGAGTCATGGCATTATTATACAAAATATCAAATGTAGAAATTAAGAAAAGTTACGCAATGAGAATTATACCAAAATTAAAACACGTATACATGACGAGGCTACTGCTGTACCTGAAAAGAGAGAATTTCTTTCTACAATCTGTAAGAAAGTATATACCTGAAAAGTTAAAAATAATGTTTTTCACAGAGGATTGGCCAGCTGAACTGAATGAATCAGGAAGTCTTAAAGTTTCTCAAAACCGTGATTGAAAACCGTAGCATCATATTCAAGATCAAATTACCGTTATCGATATAATGGAAATAAAACAGTAGAACCCTCTGTGAAACTGAGCTATATAGTAAAAATTGAGATGTCCGATCCGATATTGATCTTTATAAAAATTTTGATCAAGACAATTTCAATATTTTTAAAAAATTGGAGGCAAAAGAGATTATTTCGCCGGGCGAAAATCACCCTTACTTGGAGTGATTTGACCCTTAGCCAGGGTGTCCCAGAAATAAGTACAAGTATTTTAAGAGGGGTAGATTTGGTGAAAAGAAACATTTTTTCTCTTTACCGTTTTTCAGGTAAGTCCAAAATAACCGAGTTACTTTACTTTGAAAATTTAAACAAAAAATGCTTTTTTGCTTAAATTTTGAGAACCACTGGATCTTTTCTGTATTTTCTTTCATGTAAATTTAATCTACTACCTATGCTGAGAGATTATCAAGAAATTATATTTTCTTAACTTAAAACTAAAAAAAATCCAAATTTTCGCAAAAAAAACTGATAGGCGTGTTTTTGAAGCCAAAATATAGTACCGCAGTTAAAATACTTGCACTTATTTCTGGGACACCCTGTATATTAATAAATAAAATATGTTTCTTCGTTATGGTCATTTTGTTTTTGTGGATTTGGGCCGGTTGCCTGTTATTCCCGGGCCGATTTCCACTTCCCCATCCACCCCTGTTAGTTAGTCAGTTTAACGATATTGAGAAGAACTTCAACGCACAAGTCACAGAACAGCTATCTAGCAACTACCGCACCTGATCATCAACCTTGTGGCAAGTGAAAAAATGCGTAAAAACTAAAAATAATAAGAAAAAACAGCAAATTGGTCGAAGGAATTTATTTTTATAATTTACTCTAATAAATGTTTAAATAAACTTTTCAAATTTCAATCCTTCATATTTTCTAAATGACTCGACCGATTTTCAAAAACGAAGCGGGGAAATATAGAGAATAGAAAGCTCTTTCCATTGCGGCACCACTTGACCCCCCTTCCCATTTGAAAAAAGTTGGGGGATGACACCCCCGCTTAGAGGGTTGAAGATTTTGCAATCATTTTTGGGGCAAAAGTTGTGCCCCTCACAAACAAAATTAACGTGTTTTTGGATTTTTTGAAAAAAAAAATACCCTGGCCGTTATGCCTTGCGGAACGTTTTCGATGGGCCACCCAGTATATAAATAATCTATATTCCACAACAAATGCAGTAAATCAAAAAATAATAGGATATTCAGATGACACAACTCTCATAATAGGAAACAGAAATATTGAAAACTTAAAAACAGATACACAACATTTAATTCTGAAAATCACAGAATGGTTGATAAACAATAAATTAATTCTGAACACCGACCAAACTAACATAATCTGTTTTAGAAATAAGCAGTCTAAAATCAACATCACTAACAACTAAGAAACTGAAAATCAAGGTGTATTAAAAATGTGCAATGAGGCGAAGTTTTTGAGTATTTACATCAATGAATTCCTAAAATGGTCGCCACATCTAAATAATCTAATAAAAAAATTAAATAGTATATGTTATGGAATAAGGGTTACTTCACAGTACTTAGACCAGAAAGCTTTAAAAATCATGTATTTTGCAAATTTTGAGTCTGTTCTTAAGTATGGAATTATATTCTGGGGTCGTGATAGTATTATTCAAAATATTTTCACAGTGCAAAAACGAATTATTCGAGTTATTAATAAGATGAGTTATCGCCAATCATATAGAACAATTTTCAAAGAACTTGGAATAATGACAGTTTATGCAGTCTATATATATGAATGTATAATGTTCTTTATAACAATAAACATATTTTTGAAATAAATGATAAGATGAAATATAATATTCGAAGTGAGAATTTTAGGTATCCGCTACATAAACTAGAAATAACAAAAAAATTTCCCCACTACATGTGCATAAAATTATATAATAAATTATCTGGCTCATTTAGACAAATTGAAAACAAGAACTTGTTCAAGAATAAATTAAAAAAACTGCTGATTAAATTGGAACCATACACACTGGATGACTATTTGAATATAGAATTGTAAATTAGAAATATGTTGTTTTATATAAGTTAATGATTTAATTTAAAGTTAGCATTAGTTTTTTTGTTTTTCTCTAATTAACGCTATTTCACTTTGTTAACAATTTTGAAATAAAGATGTATTAATTATTATATTATTATTATTGTGCAAAATTGTGTAAAAACTCCATTTTCTTATTTTTTGTTACAGTCGCGCCCCCTAGCGGTCGTTCTACAAACTTGAAAATAATTTCCAGCAATTTTCCATAGTTCTCTTTAGTTATACATTTTTTTCCGGAGCCGCTACGGCTAATACTTTCCGAGATACAGCCGAGAGCTATTCTTAGTGGGACACCCTGTACGTTAATACATAAACTGGTAGTTATAAGATAAACCCACAAATAAAATGTGAGAAACTAAAAGAAATAACGTCCAGAATTGATTCAGTTCGGCGGGATGAACGGCAAAAATAAGTTTATCGTATATAAAACAAATCAAAGTGTAAATTCTCGAGAAAATTGGAACATGAAGTAGCCAATTTAATTCTGCTCTCTCTCTGTTCGAGTCGGCTTTATTTGAAAACATTCTAGTCGTAAACCCACAAAACCAATATATGAAAGAGTAATCATTTTAGTTCAAATCTACACAATAAGTTCTAGAAATGATGGTAATACTTACGTAAATGATTTTATATAGCCGGAAAAATATGTTCTTTGTTATATCCCACTGGTTTACTTTAAACAAAAAAATTCTATAAACCTGAAAAAACATAATCGAGTTACCATATTTCAGGAAAAAAGACGGTACGTGTTATTATGATTGTTGTTAGTTCCCAGTAGTTAGCACGCAGAAAAAAAATGTGGGTGTTTGAGAAGGCTCGAAAGGAAACAATTGAGGCGTTTAGAATAAAAGGAATACAAGTGACTTTTTTCCAAATGCAGATTTGGATAATTTAGGTACCAATTTGTTTGGTATAAAATGAAATTAAATTAATTCTACAGTGGCACTAAGTATAGTAGTGTGTAGAATTTACTTAATTTCCTTTTATACCAAATAAATTGGTATCTAAATCTGTACTTATCTCCATTTAGAACCCCAATTCCATGCAAGTCCTTGTAGCGTTTTTTATAAATATTACCACTGCGAACGGGGCAGCTTTTCGTTGGTAGAGCAGTCGTGGATAAGGTATTTCACTGGAAAGAACTAATTAACAATAATAACTCGAAATTATAAATATTGGGCGCCAGGCATGAACAGAGAAAGAAAACACAGTTGTTTATTACTTAAAACTAGTGACTATATTCATTCATGATGTATCCTAATGGTAAATAGCATTGTACAATTTTAATAATTATTTTAGTGGTTATATGTCGAGTAAAGCTATGTATGTAAATAATATTAAATATGTTCTATGAAAAGACTATAAAAAAATACAATGCGTGTAACGTTATAGAAAATATAAGAAAGGTAGCATTACTTTATTTAAATTGTTAAATTTTATGCGGTGTTAAATCTGATATGTTGCGACCTGTAGATTCTAGAATCTATGTCTGGTTATTCATCTGTTAATATTGCGTAATAATAATAGCTATAGAAAGTAATACTATTACAAGGCGTAAAATATATAATGAAACCTAAAATCTAAATCATATTGTAACAACTAAATCGACATAAATGTTCTTAATAATCTAACCACTAAATATAGTCTGTACGATATTATTTAAAATGTACGTTAAGATAAGACTGAAAATCGACTGAAAACCAGAACCTAAATCTACACTTAGCTGTTCTTGAGGCAATCCTGTTTCAAAGAGTAGCAGCGTGAGGTAGGCTCATATCTCTGTACTGTCTGTCGGCGATCCTGTTGGCCCAAACAACTAAAGGGGCTAGAATGAGGACACCATGAATCAATACAGCCGTAGCTACTGACTAGGCTTAGAAATGGGAGCAGCATGGGGCTACGCTGTATCCATACTGTGACAATATGGGGACACTACCCGTACCTTGGAACACTACTAGGACCTTGGATAATGTCCGTAACTTGGACCATAACCTTGAACACAGTCCGTCCATAAGACCCTCGAATTACTTCCGAGGGCTCACTAAATAATAAAGAACATGTCCTTTCTTCCATGTGACATTTTGGAGGACAAAAGAAAAGGGACGCTAACGTGCCAGCAAAATACAAATACAAGTTAGGTTGGGACATCCAAAACTCTACCCTGTAACTTCGAAATAGTAGCTGATTCAAATTATACAGCAAGATTTTTATAATTGCAGTTTCTCGAAGCAAGGATTTTTGACGGTGACAGTCGGACCGTCAAAGCCAAGTGAAGTTAAGCACGGAGAGAGTTGACAGAAGCGATGTTGACAGCGCCTCCTCAGAGCGATAACAGGGTTGTGTCAAACGATAACAGGGTTGGCGACTAGGGAACGTAAAAATTACGCCAAGCGTGCCAAATAAATTATCAGGCCTGAACGATACGGAATCCGGTGATGATAGGCCCAGACATCATATATTATATATAAAAAAGACATGTAACGAACTAAAAACGTTACATCCTCAATTATGTTTTTGTGACGTTTCGTGACTTTATTGTCGCTTCTTCAGGCACCAAAAAATTGTTTCCTTTCGAGCCTTCCCAAACACCCACAATTTTTTTTCTGGTATGTGTTAAAAAACGAACAAGAGTGCCATTTTAAACAAAATATCACATACCCGAAAAATATAAAAAAGAACTATTTCTTACTTTCAACCTTAAAAAAACTACCTGCATTTATTATTATATTTATCAGTATAATTTATGTACAATTTTGTAAAATGTATTTATGTACAAAAATATTGCACAAGAATAAATAAAACACAACATAAATAAAACAAAATATCTTATTAATAATAACACTTTTTCTTTTCTTTTTTTCTTTGTACCTTAAAAACTTATTAATTAGCTTCTGATTTGTTTTTTACACAAAATTATTCCAATGATGACCCATATGCACGTCCCTGGTCACTTATAGTAACTTTTACCCTCAAAATTTTATTCGAACCACTAAAAGCACAGAAGAAAATTATAATTAATCTAAAAAAATTAAGACTAACCTCTGTAGCTACGAAACAAAGCAGAATCGGTCCTATGTAGACATAAAAAATAAATCATATTTTACTTGAATCTTCCCACGAGAGCACATGTTTTGCCAAAGACCCTGTATTACTGGGGTTTATTTTTTCTTAATAATTAATATACAGAGTCGGGCAATAGTGCGTCGGGCATCTGTAGCTCCTATAATAAAAAAGTTAGGAATTTTGTTCAAGTGCAAACCTAAAGTATGTATTAGAATGTAATTCAGGAAAATATTTTAACTTCTACAGGGTAGCTCAAAAAAATGTGAGTGGATCGGGATGCTTTTTTTGAATGTAACACCTTGTATATTATTGCATTTTTGGCTTCCTTTTTGATCACTTTATATAATCCTAAGATATTATTAAATATGCTTTGATGGTTTTAAAAATATTTATAAATAAACAAGAAAAATATTTTTTTCAGCCTTTTTTAAAAAAATTATTAAAAATGTTCTGAAATCAAAACTGTATTAGGTACTTACTGTAGTAGGTCTGTACTTATTTTACTACAAATATCGTAATCTTAAACCATACAGGGTGTTCAAAATTCTCTTATAAAATATAAAATAATTTTTCTTCGTTTTTTTTTAAATGGAACACCCTATATATTATTTATTTGCTAGATAAGGAATAAAAAAATGAACACTTTTTGTATTTCAAAATTTTTAACAATTTTGCAGATATTCGCCGTTTTATATTTCATATGGCATTTTCCATAGTAAATTTTTATCAAAGCCACCCATTGATTTTTCTCCCGCAATTTACCGTTGAAAGAGCCATATACAGGGTGTCCCAGAAATAAGTGCAAGTATTTTAAGGGGTGATAGATCTGGTCAAAAGTAATATTTTTTCTGTCTATCATTTTTCAAATAAGTCCAAAATAACCGAGTTATATTACTTTGAAAATTTAAAAAAAATGCTTTTTTTGAGAACCACTGGATCTTTTCTGGATTTTCTTTCATGTAAATTTAATCTACTGCCTGTGTTGCCATATTATCAAGAAATTATATTTTTTAACTTAAAACTAAAAAAAAATGCAATTTTTTTTTTAATTCCAAATTTTCAAAAAATTCCGAATTTTCAAATTTCAGCAAAAAAAACCTCGTAGACCTGTTTTTGAGGCCGAAATATACTACCAGTTAAAATATTTGGACTTATTTCTGGGACACCCTGTATAATATAACCGCGAATATTTGCCAAACCGCTAAAAATGTTGAAATACTTAAATACAAAAAATGTTTATTTTATAATTCTCTATCTAACAAAGAAATAATATACAGGGTATTTCATTTTAAAAAAACGAAGAAAACTTATTTTATATTTTAAAAAATTTGGCATAGAATTTTGGACACCCTGTATGGTTTAAGATTACGATATTTGTGTCAAAGTAAGTACAGACCCACTACAGTAAATACCTAATATAGATTTGATTTCAGGACATTTCTAATATTTGTAATATTTTTTGTTTAAAAGGCTGTTTTTTTTTTATTTATTTATTAATATCTTCGAAACTGTCTAAGCATATTTAATAATATCTTAGGATTATATAAAGTGATTAAAAAGGAAGCCAAAAATGCAATAATATACAGGGCGTGTTCCATTTAATAAAAATCATCTCGATCCACTCACACTTTTTTGAGCCACCCTGTAGAAGTTAAAATATGTTCCTGAAATACATGGTAATACATACTTTAGGTTTGCACTTAAACAAAATTCCTAACTTTTTTAATATAAGAGCTACAGATGCCCGACGCACTATTGCCGGACCCTGTATTTTTTAAGCCGAAAAAATTTAGTCACTAATAACTTTAAGAAGCTACTATTTTACGTTTTCTTTTAACACCTATTGTATATTGGATAAAGTATATTCTTCCTATCGTCACTATATTGTAACGTAATCTAAATATACATTCTTTCGGGACATGTTTTCTTTATGGAAAGTGCCCTTAAGCTCATCCCTAAGGAACCGTAAGTCAACTCCTCAATTCCAGGTCGACACAATAACTTCGGTAAGAGATCTGACCATAGCGAGATAACAACCGAGACGTATCGAATTCCCGAGCTTTTATTATCCAATTATTTTTAGAAGGCCTCCCGTTTTATCTTTATTTTCGATTTTACGCAGTCACTCTTATTTTGGAATTTTAGATGATGGCGGAGAAAAAATTCTGATATAATTTTAGAAAAATATACTGCATAAATCAACTCCGACAACAAACGATAATTGTCAAATTTTTATTCAATTTTTTTAAATATTTTTTCATATAGTCTACCGGGTGCGTCTCAAAAGTGGATCACCTCTAAAATTACTTTATTTTTTCAGTTAAAAAAACGAAATTTGGTATGTTTCCAGACAGCACAGTGACATTTTAAAGACATCTATAAGACACAACTTGTTTCAACATTACTGACATGTCAAAGACGTCTATTTTCGTTTTTAGACGTATTCATAGACTTCGCCTTTAGATGCATTCATAGGCACCTTACCAACGTCTGATGTTAAAAAAATCCAACATCTTTAAGACGTCTTGAGTACAATGTCCTTAAGATATATTTTATAAATGTACTTAAGATGTCTTTTAATATGAATGAAAATGGGAGACAATGGTGAATTATAAAATAAAACTTCTTCTTGGACTGGCATTGTCTTTAATTTTTAAATTAAGCATGTTTCTCTCAGATGTTACGCTGACCAATATGAAGTGAACAGTTAACATTTTATAATAGTGATATATCTGACCGAAACGTTATGTATTGGTATTTTCTTCTTGGACAACCACTGGAGGGACATCTTCAGATGTGTTATCATGCGCATTTAAATATGAATCATAGAAATAAGATAATTGTTCAAATATATCTAACAACCTAAATATTTTAAACTTACCTGGCTTACCTACAATATCAGCTTTAACTTCTTTGATCAGCTTTAATGATGAAATTTTGGTAAATTCTCTGATGAAACTTTATATCACGTCCCTTTGCCAAACGGTTTTACGCGTCTTTTTACAACTTAAAACAACGACAGTAACAAACATTTTCTTCGAGGTTTTCCAGAGATTTTCGATCACATAACCTCACATCAACATCAACCACAGAAGATAACTGTCACGCCTGTCGATCGTCATATTTGCGCCTATAAATTAAATGAGGATAATGTTTTTATTTCTGTTAAGATTATACCATATTTCTATCATATTATACCAGATTATACCCTCCTTTTTTATGATTATCGCCTACTCTAGAAAAAAACGAGATAAATAGAAAAAATTAAATTTAAAATTTCTAATCATTTCTAATGTCATTTTAGAGACGTCCTAAAGATGTTTTATTTCGTCATCTTATGAATATCTTTAAAATGATGTCCAAAAGTTGTCTTATTTTAATCTTTAGGCGTTAAGATCTAATTAAGATATAAAAAAAGACATCTTTAAGATATTATGTGCTGTTTGGGTTAGTATATAACATAAATTAGCATTGACTGGCCTATTCATTTGTTTTCAGTCACTTTCTGTTTCACCA
Organism: Sitophilus oryzae; assembly: GCF_002938485.1. Taxonomy (NCBI): domain Eukaryota; kingdom Metazoa; phylum Arthropoda; class Insecta; order Coleoptera; family Curculionidae; genus Sitophilus; species Sitophilus oryzae. The sequence goes on along the minus strand of NW_022145681.1, from coordinate 164,777 downwards.
GAAACGACTACCAACAACTTTTGATTTTTAAATGGCACCCTCGGTATTTTTTTACTTTATTTGATAGAAAATGACATTCTGAATACAATGCCATATCATATGTCAACTTTTGACATTCTCGCTTAATAGAAAATTGTATTTTAAATTTCAATCTAGCGTGGAAAAAATAGATTTGATAGATTTTAGTTTCTTGTCCTGGTCGGTTAAAAAATGCCAAAGTCGTATTTTTAATCATAACTCAATTTTTTGAAATAGCACGAGGGTGGCTCATTAGCATATTTAGAAAAAGCATTTTTTTACGAATAATTTGATACCACACACTTGGTATTTCGACTCAAATTTTCGTTAAAATTTGATATATGATATATCATTCTATTCAGAGTGTCATTTTCTATCGAATAAAGTAAAAAAAAATTCCAAAGGTGATATTTAAAAATCAAAAGATGTAGTCATTTCCGGTGAAACAGGAAGTGACCGAAAACAATTGAATACGTCAATCAATCCTAATTTATGTCATATACTAACATACCAAATCTTGTTTTTTAACTGAAAAAATGAAAAAGTTGTAGGGGTGAGCCACTTTTGAGACGCACCCTCAAATAAACTGTATTTACTTAGAAAACAAAATGAATTTCTGCAAAAGAAACGAGGCAACCTTTTAATGTATTTAACTTTAGGTGCTAAATGTAGACTGGTAAATCATTAACCAGAAAACCTTTAACACTTCATTTTTCTTGTTCCGAGCTATGGTCTACGTCTGGGCCATCTTTACAGGAAGGTAATACCTGTTTCACCAACAGTGCAACAGTTACTAGTAACATTTTTGCACTGTTAGGCTTCAGCTAACAGTATATGTGTAATATAGGAATAAAAAAATAAAATATACATACAATTTATTTTAGTTCTCTTGTATATTAATACAGAAAGAGTACTGTACGCCAACTTATGATGTAAATTTTTGTCATAACTTTCGTATATATGATTCACACTTTTCATTTTTTTTAAGGACTATGGTTTTTTGGCCACTTGAACTATAAGTTGCGCACACTGCACAGTGCAGTAGATACAATTGTTCAAAAACATTTTGGTCCTTTTCAACAGATGCGTCTATAAAAATTATTGACGTTCTGTTAAAATGACATTATAACAAGTTAAACTTCAAAATTAACAATTACATAATAAGGTAAAACTAAAAAGCTTGCAAACTTTCTGTAGGTATATGATTATTTTTTATTTGTTTTTAATGTTTACTCAGGGTATGTTTATTAATATCAAAGAAACGATAGCTATACGTTACTAACCTCTACACATGCCTAAGCAATACATTGATTTACATTAGACCGTTTTAAAAAAGCCTCCTTTATTTTTCGCTTCTTTCATAATAATTTTTGTGTTGTTAAAATCTACTCTGTGCCCTGTGTTGTCAGCTTTGTTAAATTAATCTTACCTTCTTATTTTACAATAAATTTAATGTACCTACTTTTTTAAAGTACAATATACACAATTATAATCGTGCAAGTAGTATGAAGCATCGAACTAATTAAATTTTAGTAATCTCTTGTTAATTTTAAATTATAGTAGTATCAGCAAACTTAACTGATAAAAATACTTGTCATAACAAACTTTCGCATATAAAGACACGCATTTTTATTTATTAAGAATAATTTTATTTATTTTTCAAGTATAGCAAATAGTATGAAATATCGAACTAATTAAATTTTAGTCACTTACCCGGTCACGCCCCTTTAATCGAAAAGGTATACATAAAGTTAACAAAAAAAAATCCTGTCATAATTTTTGTATACATTTTTATTTATTAAGTACCATATACATAGTTAGGCTATAAACATATAGGGAATATGAAGAATTTGAAGAATATTTATTTTTTAAACCTACAGACTTTTAAAGCGAATGAATAAAACATATAATTAATCAAAATATTAATAATAAAAGTTAGCCCCAAAGACCATTCACAAATAAAGACAGAATACTAGGAAATGTCAGTTGTACAATAGCCAGTCAGAAGTAGTATAGCACATTTCCTGTAAGTAAATTTTAGAACATTAAAAAAAGAACACTATAAATAATTAATAAACCTCTTAAAAATTAAATTTCCTTATTTTTAAGAAAAAAAAACAAGAAATAGCTTATAACAGATTCTGTATTTTTTGGTATTTCTCAAGAGCACTCCCTCGTGAACAATTCAGAGTTATATTTTAACATATAATGCCCAGCATTCCCTCTCGTGGAACTATATAAAATTGGAAAGTGGAAGTGATTTATAAAGGATAATAATCTGGAAAAGATTTATTTATTTAACGAAGACCATACAAGATAAAGATTCGAATTATACATCAGTTTTTAAAGGGGAATTGTATTTGAACATTTGATTCATTTTAAAATATTAATAATAAATTGTAATAAATTATTTAATACTAAAAGTTTTTTAGAATCTAGCTTGTAAATGTGTTAGGTCCTGGCACTTCCACTTGGAATGGAAGGGTCGCCTATTTCCTTTCCTTTTTACATATCATATGGCCGAAAAAACCAGTCTAGTCACAACCATAGAAATGACGCAATTTATACAGGGCCCAAAGATATTTAAACTCAAGAGATACAATTGTTTACCTTTCTCCTTCATCGGCCATTATTCTATCCTTATTTTCCTATCTCTCTTACACCGCAAACATTTGCCAGATTTACCTGTATATTGGTATTAGTATTCGATTAAATACCACAACCAATTATTAAGTAATAAATAATTTCGTTATATTTTTGTAATATATCAACTACGTCAATTTTTTCATTTAATGCTTAACTGCTTTACTATTTTAAATTTTATAATGGAATTAAAATATCATGGTCGTGTTTCTTTTAATAATAAAAAGCAGTTTGGCAACGTCAGTTTTAGAAATATGCAGGCAATCAACGTATTTCGAGGATGAATGGAAAATCCTAGATTCTCCTTTTGCGATGTTGCTATGCCGCCGATCAAGCTCCATATTCTTTATTTGCAGTATTATAGTATTTTTGCGTTATTTTGTGGACTTCTGTGGACATTATTTTGAAAATATGGGGCATTCAAGTATTGTTTACAAGAGAGTGTATCATTTAAATCCAAATTTAATTTTTCACCGGTAAATACAAATAAGTAAGGTTAGGTATATTACTATGTCCTATTCTCTGTAGATCAGAGGCGTACCTAGACATAAAGAATAGCAGATCTCTAAATTATACTTTTTAGGTTTATTTTTTTAAATCATATATTTATTATGTTTTTAAATTATATATTTATTAATTAAATTATTTGTAGGAAAAAGGTGCATACTAATTACCAATAAAGTTAATAACAGTTTCTGTTTCCCTTTTAAGAAAGGGTATTGAATGTTAAAAATTAAATTTAAGTTCTATAAACCGCCTGTAATTTATAAACATCTATTTTCGAAAAACCGTACTTTCTTATAATAATAAATCTAATCTAGGTACCTACTTGGGTTGAGAAACCATTACCACCTTTTGTGAAAATTTTGGTGTACCAAAGATAGAATTTTGCGGCCTTACTTTTTTTGTTGCCGTTACAATTTTATACGGCTTTTGTTTTAAATTTTGGTTGCTATAATGTAAATGGACATCTTTTGACATACATATAATTCATGTTCTTATTACATGAACTTTATGACTTTCTTACATTAACAATTTTACAAAAAACACAATTAAAATAAATGTACAGAATTATTTTATTTAAACAATTCAAGTTTAAGTCCTCGCACCGAGATGGCATTATAAGTATTGTTATTATCTTTTATTTTTTCTACAAGTTTATTTCTGGCTAGTTATTTCAGTCCGGTCGAAGTTGTTCGTCACTTTATTTCTGACGGTATAGGTATATACCTCGTGCCTACCTTTATCGCTATATTGGTGGTTGAAGCTGAACCCGATAGAATTATCAGCGTTTTTTTGGCATTTGTGTTGGAAAACCCTCTGAGCGGAGGTAAGACCTTTTATTTTTTACATAACGTTTCCTAATACCTTCTTTTTATTTGTACAGGGTTTTTATTTTATGGTACGCATTTCTGGTGCCATTTTGTTTATTATATCTGACATTTGGGCCACGTTTGTCCCTACAATATGCACGTTGAATAACGGAGGAATCTCCTGAATATACAGCATTTTTCGATCCTGTCTGGGTGGAGACGTTTTAATCACGATCCAGTTCAAGCAGTTCACCACAACCAGCTTGTGACCAGAACGGATATAAAAGGCCAGATCATTTCTTATTATATAATTTAAGTTCACTTTAATGCTTCAAGCCCTTAAGGCATATTAGATATTTTATTACTTTAGAGTCACTTTGAAAATATTTTATTCATATTATGCATATTTCTGATATATACATAGTACGGTTTTTTAAATATAAAAAGAGTCCCTATATTTTGGTACCAAGATCGCCAGACTTTTTGCGGAATAATTAATAAAATAGTAATATTCAGAAGCGTGCAGATTTAACTACCATCTTGAGTGATCTATTTTAATACATACTAGTTACCAACCAACATTTTCAAACATCAAATTATTCATAGTCTTATTTTATTCTAATTAACATTTAATTATTAATTATACTTAGTTGTTAGTTTATCCCAGCGTTTCATTTGTGTAATTCTAAAATAAGTAATACCTATATTCTGAGTTGATTTCTCAGTTCTCAACTTAGAAGTTTTTGAAAGTAAATGGAAAACTGAGTGGCGCCCAGTATATTATAAAGACGTAATTATCACAATTTAATTTTCACTAGCTTACGACCCATTGCTCACCGACGAACAGCTCCGTCGCATAGTATTAGTTGTTTAATATTTTTTCTAAAAAGAAAATTCTTATAAAAAAAACATTCCATCATTTTTTTATAACTTCTAAATGCTACAAAATGGCGCCCAACGTGGGGCCTTGAGAATTTAAATTAAAAAAAATAAAATTGTTTTACATCTTGATTTTTTTACGTCTTTATAATTTGGTTTATTATTTTTTCTGAGATAAACTAGACTATTTAATATTAACTTTGCCTAAACGTATATTTTTACATCTATTCAGTTCTGGACTTTCATATTTTTCCTTTGCAAAAACAAGGTATATTGTATTTTTTCCTTGGTATCTGGTACTATTTTTCTATATTTTTTTGGTATGGTATAGCTGTGATCTAAGTTATTCTGACGGTGAAATTGCTGTGGTTTTTTTCTTTTCTCTATTTCTATTTCTAGTTTTTTCTGTCTATATTCTGTCTATTTTTCTATATATAAAATCTGCATAAAATTATCAATTACAAATTGTTTACCTAAAATTTTAACTAAATTTATAGATATTTTCATCGCGTGTTGTTTACCAGTTTTTTTATTTCATACCAAATAGTTTTTTATATTGACATAGAAATTCTTTTTCTCCGACGTATTTTAACATTCGTAGTTTTATCGATTCTATTTAGATTATTTTTCCTGAATATTTTTGAACAGTATACAGGGTGGTCAAATATAAAAAAAAATTATTTCAAATCATTTTTGTTTTTTGTAATTGATTTATTTATTTTTTAATTTTAACTAATACTTATTTAGAATTTACATTTGTAAAATTTATTCAGTAATTATGGATTTAGAAAAGTTTAGAGTTAATCATTTGTTGGATTATGAGTTGGAGTATGAGTTAAATATTCGATTTGTTTATACTGAAAGGGGCGTTGATGATAAAAGAAAGATGCTTTCAGGAAACTTTTAAAGAACTAAACAAACCAGGTTCTCAAATTAATATGGACAGTTATAAAGTTGATTTTCTGACGGAACAAACTGAAATTAATAAAAGTTTATCTTCTATTACAAGTTTAATTTCTGATTTTGAGGGTAGTTCTATGATAGTACATTTTAAAAATTAAAATCTAGATTAGCTCATTTATCTGGTCGTGTAAGACGGATGGTAATTTCAAAGCCTAATGAGGAGGAAATTATTAAATTTAAAAATGATCTGTGTGCTACTTGTTTAAAGTTAGAATCAGTTTAGATGAAAAAACAGTTTCAATCTCTAATACTCAAAATCTGAATGATAGTTTTGAACATAATTCTGTTGCTCCTATAGTCAATGTTAGTCCGGTAGTTTCTTGTTCCGCTAATAAACAACCAATTTCATCTTGGGGTATAAAATTTAATGGCGATTCAGCGTTTATTATTTTTTTAGAAAGAGTATCTGATTTAGCTCAAAGCCGTAATTTTTCCGAAATAGATTATTTAACTCAGCTGTTGAATTTTTATAGGCGATGCTTTTGTTTGGTATCGTAGTGTAAGATCCATTGTTACTGATTGGCAAGGTTTAGTTAAAAGATTAAAGAACGATTTTTTACCTCCGTGTGCAGATGACGACATCTGGGAACAGATAAGACAGAGAAAGCAGAAAGAAAATGAATCTATAATATTTTTATTGCTCATTTAGAGAACTTATTTTTTCTCGTTTATCTTTACCTCCAGCCGAAATTACTAAGGTTAAGTATATTCGTAAAAATTTATTACCTGAATATTTTAATCAGTTAGCTTTGCATACTGCAGATAGTGTTAATGACTTGTCTATTTTGTGTAAAAGATTGGAAGAAGTCGTACAGCTAACTTCTCAATCTGTTTCTAAGAAAAATTCGCATTTATCTTATTTGGACGACTCACAGCCTAGTACTTCTACCTCTGTATATAAAAAGCAGTTTCATGATCGAAAAAAACGTATCTACTCTATACAAAATTCTTTTAAAATAACGTTCAGAAATCTACTGAAAATTCTAAGGACTCTAAATCTAAGATAATTTGTTTCAATTGTAATTTACCTAATCATACGTACAATTCTTGTAGAGAAAAACGCGTATTTTTGTTGTTTTTCGTTGTGGCGAGCCTAATGTTAAAGTTTCAAATTGTAGTAAATGTTCAAAAAACTAGTTAAATCACCAGTCATTGCAAGTGGTCGATTGCTTGGTGATGGTTCAACCACTAAAAGTTACTTTATATTTTGAGTGGAAAATGAAACTAAACATGTTTTTCAAATTTTATAAAACACCATTTCATAATAACGAAAATTTACCATTGTTTTTCTAAAAAAGTTAATGATAATAGACCTTATATATCAGTACGTCTTTTTGACAGGGATATAACTGTATTACTTGACTCTGGTGCCACTACCTCTATCATTGGAAATGAGGGTTTAAAGTTTTTAAATAGAGTTAAAAATAAAAGTTCATCCTATCCAACATTCTAATCTTTATACCGCAGATGGCAAGGAACAAAAAGTAATAGGGTTAGTTGGCTTACCTATTTCTATTGGTACTTGTTTTAGACTGATTAAAGCTCTTGTAGTTCCTGTTGTAAATCATTCTTTTTATTTTTTAGTATGGATTTGTTAAATCATTTGACTTGATTATGAATTTTAAAAACAATAGTTATCTTATTCAGAATGATTCTATTAAACTAGATATAGTGGAGCCATTTTCTAACAGTTCTTTTAGTTCTAATTTGTTTTCTCTAGATGACTTATCTCCTTTTTAGAAAAAAATAAAGCTTTTAAAGTATTAAATTATTTAAACAGATTGATAGTGATAAAAAATTAGGCCGCACAAATAAAATTAAGTTAACTATAGATACAGGAGATAATCCACCTTTTAAAAAGAAACCTTACTTACTTTCTCCGTACATGCAGGACATTTTAAATAAAGAATTAGATTCTATGCTTGAGTTAGGTGTAGTCGAAGAGTCTAATAGTCCTTGGTCTTCTCCTACCTTATTAGTTAAAAAATCTAATGGAGAGTATAGATTTTGTTTTGATGGACGATTTCTGAACGCTATTACTAAACATGACAGTTTTCCTTTACCGCACGTAGATCGTATTCTATGTAACTTACGTAATGCTAAATTTATCTCATCTATTGATCTTCGTAAAGCATTTTGGCAGATTCCTCTAGACGAGGCATCTAAACAAAAAACTGCTTTCTCTATTATTGGTCGTGGTCATTATCAGTTTAATGTCGTACCTTTCGGTTTGTGTAATGCCGCTCAGACTCAGCAACGTCTTGTAGACTCCATATTTGGTCCTAAATATGAACCTCATATTTTTTCTTACCTTGATGATATTTTGATTTGCTCTCCTACTTTTGAACATCATATAGAACTTTTAAAAACAGTACAAAAATTGCTTAAGGAAGCTGGTTTAACTATTAATCTTGAAAATGTAATTTCTTTTAAAAACCACATTAAAATATTTAGGTTTTATAGTGGGTAATAACTCTTTGGCTACCGATCCTGCAAAAGTTGAATCGATGACGAATTATCCTCGTCCTCAGACTTCTACCGAAGTCAAGAGATTTATCGTATGTGTTCTTGGTATGAACGTTTTATTAAAAAAGATTTTTCTTCTCTTGTTAATCCACTTAATGCTCTCCTTAAAGGTAAAAAGAAAAAGCAAACAATATCATGGAATGACGATGCTGAGGCTGCTTTTCTGGCTATGAAACAAAAACTTGTTAGTGCTCCAGTCTTATCTCAACCAGATTTCTCTCAAAAGTTTTTGTTCAATCTGATGCTTCTGATGTCGGAATCGGTGGTATGCTTACACAATTTATAGATGGTGAAGAGAAGGTGATTGCTTATGCAAGCCGTTCACTTTCTAAAGCAGAAAGAAATTATTCGGTAACTGAACGTGAGTGTTTGGCAGTTATATTCTGCATAGAAAAGTTTAGACCTTGGATTGAGGGTACTCCTTTCACAGTCATTACCGATCATTATAGTCTGCTTTGGCTTAATAACTTAAAAACTCCTTCCGGTAAGCTCAGTCGATGGTTACTTAGGTTTTGTCAACATATTTTGATTGCAACATAGAAAAGTTCTATGCATTTAGTTCCAGATGCGTTAAGTCGTATTCCTTATTCTTCTCCCGATATCAATGTACCTGAGTCTAAATTATCTTTATTATCTACAGATAACAATTCTCTTGATCCATGGTACATTTCATTACGTGATAAAATTCAGAACGAGCCGGATAAATATCCACAATGGCGCGTAGAAAACGAAAAAGTATATAAGTTCATTTCATCAAATAAATCTCATATTTTTAACAAAAGAGAATAGAAAATTTTAGTGCCTAAACGTCAACATAACAAAGTTATTGATTCTTGTCATATACCTCCAACCAGTGCATATTTTGGTTTCCGTAAAACTTTGTATCGAGTACAAGAAACGTATTATTGGCCAAATATGAGATGTATTTTGAAATTTGATAGAAAATGTTTAGTTGCGGTGCGCAAAAATGTTCAAATTTGCCTAAAATCGGTACCATGGGTAAAGAAAAAATTGTTGATTTACCTGGTCAGATTCTTTCTTTAGATTTTGTCGGTCCGTTTCCGCGTTCTAAAAAAGGTAATAAATAGTTTCGCTGGTAGCAGCTGATTGGTTTTCTAAATACACTTACATATTTCCTTTGAAGCATTCTAAATCAAATAATATTGTAGATACTATTGAAAACAACATATTTCTGATATTTGGTGTTCCTCAAATATTAATAATAACTGATAACGCTCCAAATTTTGCTAGTAATAATCTTAAAGGTCTTTGTGAAAAATATAAAGTTAAACAGTGGTTTACTCCCTATTATTCACCACAATGTAATTTTGTCGAAGAATAATAAAACCACAACTCTGCTATTATCAGATGTTATATTGATAAACATGAAGATTGGGATTTGCACATACCTCAGATTAGACAAGCTATTAATACTGCAGCTCATGAAGTGACAGGTTTTCCGCCAACTTATTTGATGTTCGGTAGACATGTTCCTATATCTGGCGAATATTACGATTTTAGTATTAACGACCAATCTGTAGAAATATTGCCTGGTGATAGAAATACTTATGCTGAGAATTTGACAGAGTTTAGAAAGTTATTCGTTGAGATACGTAACAAGTTGCATTCTGCATATGAAAGAAATTTAAAATCTTACAATCTCCGGAAACGGGATGTTTCTTTCAACGTAGGTGATAAAGTGTGGCGTGTTAATAAGGTTTTATCTAATGCCGCCGACAAGTTTGCAGCTAAGCTCAGTCCTAAGTATATTTTGTCAATACTTTGCAAAAAGCTCTCTCATTTAGTTTACGAGTTGAAAAATACAGATGGTTCTAAAGCCGGAAAATGGCATGTCAAAGACTTATTACCCTATCACGATCTTGACGATTCGTCAGATGAACAAGATTAATATTTCATTTTTCTTATTTCAATTTATCTTTTCTTAAGCTTTACCTATATATTTTTAATTACCTAGAATTTTCTAATTTCTCTTTAGCATGTTTTTTGTTACACTTAATTAACTGTTTTATACTTACCTTACCTTCGAAAAAATTTACCTCTTACTTCTAGCAAAATATCTCTAGGATATTTACATTTTTATCTGTAACTTTATCTTTACTATCTGTATTATGAGTTATCTGTATTTTACTTCTAGTGTTGCTAAAAGAGTGAATTCTCTTTTCCATTTGAAAACTTAAAAGTTTTTAATTATCTGAAAGTAAAATTTATCTTATCTTTTCTTTATTTTTTTTTGTATCTTACCTTATAAAAGAAATTTTCTTTTATTATTTTGCTGATTTGACTCCTACAAAGTGTAGTTAGTTATTCAGTAACAAGCGATTTAAGCTGTTATATTATTTTATCTTACCTTTAACTTACCTTTTCACTTGAAAGTACAGTGATTATCTTACCTTTAGTATTTTTATCTTACCTTTACCTTACCTTACTTATTTTTTATCTTACCTTACCTTAGACTATTTCAAACTGTGCTTGGTGGTGCAAATTTGTAAGTATTATTGCAGATGTGACTATAGAATGGCATACACGTTGAATAATGGAGTTTATATTTGTTATAGGATTTCTTGTCACCAGAGCAATATTTTTGTTTTACGAGCATATTTCATTAAGTCAGTTGATTTAGAATCTAACTATCTTACCTTTTGTTTTTATACCTTCGTTTGAGTGTTTTATGGGTGGTAATACTCATTATAATAACGTACCTAGGACGTTTTGTTTTTCTCTTGTGAATTAGGCCGGATGACGATGGTGTCAGTAGCTTCCGGACTTGTAGTCACAAACTGCTAGCGTGGAAGGATTCGTATTGGGGGTGTTTATTTGGCTACAGACATTTCGATGTACTGAGGAATAGTTGGGTGACACTACTGTGCGCAATCTCAGTTCCCTAGTGGGCAAGTCCGAGGGTACTGCTGACAACTTGGCCATACGAGTACCTACTAAGTTTAATTGATTTCCTAGTGCCATTTCTATGGTTTTCAGTTTGGTGGAAACTATATTTCACTCCCTCTTGATTGTGGAACATTTGGGTTACCTTTCTCACTCTCTTTCTCTTCCCTTTTTTTTTTGGTTTTGTTTTTTTTTTTTTTTTTTTTTTTTTTTTGGTTTGGGTTGCGGAATTGTGTTCGGGGAAGTGCCTGCCTTTGTGGAAGATCTACTCGAGGTTAGTAATCGAGGGGACTTTCTACAGATGAATGTCGCGCAGTACTAGCTTGGATTTTACTTATCATCTCCAGAGTAGATTTATTTAAATTACTCCGAAATCCAGACCGCTTAGATCTTTGACATTGGTTGGTTTTCTTCGAGTGCTCTTCGGTTTATCCTTGCTGGGGAAGTGTTCTGTCCAAGTATCTTTGTTGTTTTGTATTTTTGTCAAAACATTTTTTTGTTTCTATGGTATTACCAAAGCGGTAATTTGTTTTTTACACAAGTTTTCACTATTCTCTTGGAATAGCGGTTTCTTATTACCTCTAGCCTTCAGGCTTACTTTATAACTCATAGTTGTAGTTTTGTGTCCAGTTTTTTAGTAAGACTTACCGATTTTGACTTAACCCGATTTTAACTTAACCCGATTTTGACCTATCTATTTTGACTCCTTGGTGGACGAGTGATACGCGTAGCTATCGAAGCTAAAATAACTGAATGACTACTAAATATTGTTTTTATTTTTTTCTTTAGCTATTATCATTGGATAATGGTTTCTTTCGTAGTTTAGGATTTTTCTTTAATCAGTAGTTCCTAAAGTCTTTAGTACAGTAGTTATCTAAAGCTCTTTCTTGGTTTGTTTATTTTCTCACCATTTATTTTGATGATGTTTCTTGGTGGATTGTTTGAATAATGATCTAGGTGAACATTTTGTTCTCATAAAAAATTTAAAGTCTGTACAGCTAATTTTTTCTTTTTTTGGAGAGAGGCAATGTAGCATTTTATTTAAAATTTACACAATTTAAATAAATGTACAAGAATTATTTTATTTAAACAATTCAAGTTTAAGTCCTCGCACCGAGATGGCATTATAAGTATTGTTATTATCTTTATTTTTCTAAGTTTATTTCTGGCTAGTTATTTCAGTCCGGTCGAAGTTGTTCGTCACTTTATTTCTGACGGTATAGGTATATACCTCGTGCCTACCTTTATCGCTATATTGGTGGTTGAAGCTGAACCCGATAGAATTATCGGCGTTTTTTGGCATTTTGAAATTTGTGTGGGAAAACCCTCTGAGCGGAGGTAAGACCTTTATTTTTTTTCATAACGTTTCCTAATACCTTTTTTTTATTTGTACAGGGTTTTATTTTATGGTACGCATTTCTGGTACCATTTGTTTTATTGTAATACATTTTGGGCATTTGTCCCTACAATATACACGTTGAATAAGGGAGGAATCTCCTGAATATACAGCATTTTCCGATCCTGTCTGGGTGGAGACGTTTTAATCACGATCCAGTTCAAGCAGTTCACCACAACCAGCTTGTGACCAGAACGGATATAAAAGGCCAGATCATTTCTTATTATATAATTTAAGTTCACTTTAATGCTTTAAGCCCTTCAGGCATATTAGATATTTTACTACTTTAGAGTCACTTTAGAAATATTTTATTCATGTTATGCATATTTCTGATATATACATAGTACAGTTTTTTAAATATAAAGAGTCCCTATATTTTGGTACCAAGATCGCCAGACTTTTTGCGGAATAATTAATAAAATATTAATATTCAGAAGCGTGCAGATTTAACTACCATCTTTAGTGATCTATTTTAATACATACTAGTTACCAACCAACATTTTCAAACATCAAATTATTCATAGTCTTATTTTATTCTAATTAACATTTAATTATTAATTATACTTAGTTGTTAGTTTATCTCAGCGTTTCATTTGTGTAATTCCTAAAATAAGTAATACCTATATTCTGAGTTGATTTCTCAGTTCTCAACTTAGAAGTTTTTGAAGGTAAATGGAAAACTGAGTGGCGCCCCAGTATATTATAAAGACGTAATTATCACAATTTAATTTTCACTAGCTTACGACCCATTGCTCACCGGCGAACAGCTCCGTCGCATAGTATTAGTTGTTTTAATATTTTTTCTAAAAGAAAATTCTTATAAAAAAAACATTCCATCATTTTTTTATAACTTCTAATGCTACATTGTATTAAAATTCTTTGCACATGCACTTTTTATTATTTATAAACAATATGAATTTTCCTTTGCAAACAAGAGAAAAAAAAATAAATATTTTTTTAAACTAAGAACCGTTTACTAAACAATCACTATTTTATTTTATTTATGATTTTGTAAAATTATCGCTAGACTTTTCTGATGACTGTGTATTATAATATCAAATAATTTTGTTTAGATATACACATACCGTATGATCGAATAAAAGCGGCGTCCAGTTGGCTTGGAAATGACGATCGATGGCAGGTTTCGGAGCCCTACTCCATCATCAGGTGAGCCTGGGCAGATCCACAAAATGACAACCACAGCGTAGAGATAGTTAATTCCGACTTGTCTAAAAGTGTCGGTTATATATTAAGTCCCGAATGGGAGATAGCGGCCTGCGTGCAATGGTAGTACTTTTGTACCATCGGGGCGCAACTATCGATAGTAAAATGATCGTAAAAGGCTTTTTTTCAAGCAAGCCAAATAATAAAATAGAAAACAAATTTCTTGCAGTATAGGTATATAATAAAATTATATAAGGATTCTTGCCACTTAACTGCTTATATAGCCTTTTACCATCCTTTTACTATAGATAGTTGCGCCCCGGTGCACAGTGTGAAATTTTGACGTTCTAGGTGGAATTAATTCGATTTACCAACTTTATCCCAGGTTCTAAGTTAATGTAAAATTTATTCAAGGAATGTTCATTCATCAATAAATAAACATATGTTTATTTTTAAAATCAAGCTTATCATTTAAAAATGCTCATTACTTTATCTTTCGGACTAAACGATAAAATCATCTAAAATAACTAGCCCATTTAGTCAAATTTTGCAGGCGTTTTAGTGAGAAGCGTTTACTTTCACGGAATAACTACATTGATATTATTTTTATATTAGGCCTTTGTGGTAAGCTAAATTTTTTTTAGAAATATTTCATATATAGTTTGACTCAAAAGAAATGTTAAAGAAGTACCTGCAGTTACCTATGGAAAATTGCAATTTAGCTACTTTAAATATGTTTTTGTTACATAATACCACATAATACCACGACAACTGTCATTTCTTGAAAGCCCACTTATTGTAGCATACGACATAAAAAAATTAGCTGCGTTTAGGTGCGCTTTAGCTATACATATATATTTTTAAGATGCCTGCGCGCTTCACTCGTCAGGATGTATATGAGGTTTGGACTTCTAACACTCCAAAGAAGCGGCGAAGCGCTGTGGTGAATTTTATATTGGAACGCTTTGATTCTAGTAATCTTTCAAGAGCTGTCAAAGAAAATATAAGAGTTTCTAATCTAACCTAACCAGGACGTTTTGTCAGAAAATCGAGAACAAATAGAAAAAGGCAAAATAGGCATAAACATATTCTAATCTAAAAATTCTGATTGGTTAAGAGGAGATTTTCGATTAAAAAAGAAATTATTAAAAGTACCAAAATGAAAGAAAAACCTCAAATACAGTCTCTTTGTGTGGTGCGGTTCGTCGAGAAATCAACAATTGATTATTTTATTTTCTTTGATTGTCTGATTTTCTCCGATTTAGTTTTCAAATCGGTTTGACACAAAATTTACATAATTAATATTTTGCTTGTATATAGTACTTTCTTGCTTTGCCTTTTTTATAGATTATGTATTTTGGTTCAGCAACGCCACATTTTGTAGAATTTTAGACACTCCGTATATTAAACTCCGTAGTTACTAACCTCAAAACTATTCTCTAATCAACAAAATTTTTTCTTAAAAATAGCATTTTATGAATCACTGATAATATAGTAAAAAAGTTTCCCATATGTACTAAACATTATAAGAGACCCTGTATATACCCTCTACGATTATTTGGGTGCATGATGATTGCCTTGATAAAATTTCTTATATAAAAACGAAAAAGACTAATATTTCATTAAAAGAGTCGCTTAAATATTTTTTTCCAGCTACACCCCGTAAATTTCACACTGTGCGGTGGTACGAAAGTACTACCATTGCACGCAAACCGCTATCTCCCGTTCGGGACTTAATATCTAACCGACACTTTTCGACAAGTCGGAATTAACTATCTCTACGCTGTGGTTGTCACCTGATGATGGAGTAGGGCTCCGAAACCGGTAGTAAGAGCAGGTTGATCCACATTATGACAAACACAGCGTAGAATTAAATTTCTATATAAGCAGTTAAGTGGCAAGAATCCTTATATAATTTTATTTATATGTAAATTTATATAGGAAATGCCATCGATCGTCATTTCCAAGCCAACTGGACGCCGCTTTTATTCGATCATACGGTATGTGTATATCTAAACAAAATTATTTGATATTATAATACACAGTCATCAGAAAAGTCTAGCGATAATTTTACAAAATCATAAATAAAATAAAATGGTGATTGTTTAGTAAACGGTTCTTAGTTTAAAAAAATATTTAGCTTTTTTTCTCTTGTTTGCAAACGAAAATTCATATTGTTTATAAATAATAAAAAGTGCATGTACAAAGAATTTCAATACAATAAAATGTAAGAAAGTCATAAAATTCATGTAATAAGAACATTAATTATATGTATGTCAAAAGATGTCCATTTACATTATAGCAACCAAAATTTAAAACAAAAGCCGTATAAAATTGTAACGGCAATAAAAAAAGTAAGGCCGCAAAATTCCATCTTTGGTACACCCCAATAAAATTTTCACAAAAGGTAGGTAATGGTTTGTCAAACCCAAGTAGGTACCTAGATTAGATTTATTCTTATAAGAAAGTACGGTTTTTCGAAAATAGATGTTTATAAATTACAGGCGGTTTATAGAACTTAAATTTAATTTTTAACATTCAATACCCTTTCTTAAAAGGGAAAGAGAAATTGTTATTAACTTATTGGTAATTAGTATGTACCATGTACCTTTTTCCTACAAATAATTTAATTAATAAATATATAATTTAAAAAACATAATAAATATATGATTTAAAAAATAAACCTAAAAAATATAATTTAGAGATCTGCTATTCTTTATGTCTAGGTACGCCTCTGATCTACAGAGAATAGGATATAGTAATATACCTAACCTTACTTATTTGTATTTACCGGTGAAAAATTAAATTTGGATTTAAATGATACACTCTCTTGTAAACATTACATGAATGCACCATATTTTCAAAATAATGTCCACAGAAGTCCACAAAATAACGCAAAAATACTATAATACTGCAAATAAAGAATATGGAGCTCGATCGGCGGCATAGCAACATCGCAAAAGGAGAATCTAGGATTTTCCATTCATCCTCGAAATACATTGTACTACGCCGGCATATTTCTAAAACTGACGTTACCAAACTGCTTTTTATTATTAAAAGAAACACGACCATGATATTTTAATTCCATTATAAAATTTAAAAAGCAAATTAATGTAGTTGATATATTACAAAAATATAACGAAATTATTTATTACTTAATAATTGGTTGTGGTATTTAATCGAATAGTAATACCAATATACAGGTAAATCTGGCAAATGTTTTCGGTGTAAGAGAGATGGGAAAATAAGGATAGAATAATAACTGATGAAGGAGAAAGGTAAACAATTGTATCTCTTGAGTTTAAATATCTTTGGGCCCTGTATAAATTGCGTCATTTCTATGGTTGTGACTAGACTGGTTTTTTCGGCCATATGATATGTAAAAAGGAAAGGAAATAGGCGACCCTTCCATTCCAAGTGGAAGTGCCAGGACCTAACACATTTACAAGCTAGATTCTAAAAAACTTTTAGTATTAAATAATTTATTATTATTTTAAAATGAATCAAATGTTCAAATACAATTCCCCTTTAAAAACTGATGTATAATTCGAATCTTTATCTTGTATGGTCTTCGTTAAATAAATAAATCTTTTCCAGATTATTATCCTTTATAAATCACTTCCACATTCCAGTTTTATATAGTTCCACGAGAGGGAACGCTGGGCATTATATGTTAAAATATAACTCTGAATTGTTCACGAGGGAGTGCTCTTCAGAAATACCAAAAAATACAGAATCTGTTATAAGCTATTTCTTGTTTTTTTTTCTTAAAAATAAGGAAATTTAATTTTTAAGAGGTTTATTAGTTATTTATAGTGTTCTTTTTTTAATGTTCTAAAATTTACTTACAGGAAATGTGCTATACTACTTCTGACTGGCTATTGTAAAACTGACATTTTCTAGTATTCTGTCTTTATTTGTGAATGGTCTTTGGGGCTAACTTTTATTATTAATATTTTGATTAATTATATGTTTTATTCATTCGCTTTAAAAGTCTGTAGGTTTAAAAAATAAATATTCTTCAAATTCTTCATATTCCTTATATGTTTATAGCCTAACTATGTATATGGTACTTAATAAATAAAAATGTATACAAAAATTATCACAGGATTTTTTTTGTTAACTTTGTGTATACCTTTTCGATTAAAGGGGCGTGACCGGGTAAGTGACTAAAATTTAATTAGTTCGATATTTCATACTATTTGCTATACTTGAAAAATAAATAAAATTATTCTTAATGAATAAAAATGTGTGTCTTTATATGCGAAAGTTTGTTATGACAAGTATTTTTATCAGTTAAGTCTGTTGATACTACTATAATTTAAAATTAACAAGAGATTACTAAAATTTAATTAGTTCGATGCTTCATACTACTTGCACGATTATAATTGTGTATATTATACTTTAAAAAAGTACATTAAATTTATTGTAAAATAAGAAGGTAAGATTAATTTAACAAAGCTGACAACACAGGGCACAGAGTAGATTTTAACAACACAAAAATTATTATGAAGGGAGCGAAAAATAAAAGAGGCTTTTTTAAAACGGTCTAATGTAAATCAATGTATTGCCTAGGCATGTGTAGAGGTTAGTAACGTATAGCTATCGTTTCTTTGATAGTAATAAACATACCATGAGTAAACATTAAAAAGGAATAAAAAATAATCATATACAGAAAGTTTGCGAGCTTTTTAGTTTTACCTTATTATGTAATTGTCAATTTTGAAGTTTAACTTGTTATAATGTCATTTTAACAGAACGTCAATAATTTTTATAGACGCATCTGTTGAAAAGAACTAAAGTGTTCTTGAACAATTATATCTACTGCACTGTGCAGTGTGCGCAACTTATAGTTCAAGTGGCCAAAAAACCATAGTACTTTAAAAAAAATGAAAAGTGTGAATCATATATACGAAAGTTATGACAAAAATTTACATCATAAGTTGGCGTACAGTACTCTTTCTGTATTAATATACAAGAGAACCGTATCTATATAATTTTATTATATACCTATACTGCAAGAAATTTGTTTTCTATTTTATAATTTGGCTTGCCTGAAAAAAGCCTTTTACCATCCTTCTACTATCGATAGTTGCGCCCCGGTGGTATCTCCCGTTCGGGACTTAATATCTAACCGACACTTTTCGACAAGTCGGAATTAACTATCTCTACGCTGTGGTTGTCATTTTGTGGATCTGCCCAGGCTCACCTGATGATGGAGTAGGGCTCCGAAACCGGTAGTAAGAGCAGGTTGATCCACATTATGACAAACACAGCGTAGAATTAAATTTCTATATAAGCAGTTAAGTGGCAAGAATCCTTATAAAATTTTATTATATACCTATACTGCAAGAAATTTGTTTTCTATTTTACATATAAAATGACAGCGATCTTCATTTCATAGCCATCGCTGACGCCGTTTTTATTCGATCATACGGTATAATATACATCTTATATTTTCAGTTCTGATTTACTGTGTTTGAAACATCCCTAAAATGAAAGTTAAGGTAAATAAATGTTGAATTTTCTTATTTCTTATTCCCTCAAATTATGTTGTTCGACGGAAGGAAAGTCTTTTTAAAAAACAATTATTTATTTAAAAATATACAGCGTGAATGTTGTACGTACGAAATCAGACAAAAGAATGAGTTTATAATAAACATTAACTTATAAGGAAAACTTATCAATAAAAGCATGATCAGCAGGTCTCGCGGGAAGATCTTCTATGCGGTTGCAGGTGTGGCGAAAATGGCCACATGTAACTCCTCCCTCCTTAAGACGAAAAGATAACGGAGTTTTCTTTTCGTGGTGGGTCTTCGGGTATCTCTTTTTTGGATGGGCATATCTTCTTCCTTTGTGGTCTTGAAGGTAGCAAAAGTATTTCTCTTGGCGTTATTTGTTCGATCATAGACTCTTGAACGTGGATGTGAATTATTTTACAGTCATCGGTAGATTGGTTTTCGATCAGCTGTAGCGTGCACTGGTCATCAGGGTGAAATTCTACGTGGCAATAGAAAGTTTCTTCTAAGAATGGGCAGATGGTTTCTTGAAACTGTATTTTGGAATCTGCTCGTGCCATATAAGGGTATTTGGGGATAATAACTTGGTGGTATTGTGTTATAGGAAATAAATGATAAAAGGTAAAGGTATCAGGTTTTAAGATCGGAATATGGATAGCGAAAATTAGTTTCGTATTCGAAAAAGTTATTTGTGTTCCTAAGAACTGATAGTAAGATAAAATGTTTTTAAATATAGGTATTTGATTTTTATCGTATAGAGTACCTAAAGAGTTTATCATTTTTTGGAGCTCTGAGCTAGGAAGTATAGAATTATATAGTGTATTTAATTTAGCAAACATAATCGCATCTTCTATATTATCTAGAAATGTAATAATGTTCTGACAGTCTAAATTAATTTGAGAAAGTATTCCTTGTACCCTAATGTATTCTTGAAGATTACCGATTTCTTTATTTACAGAGCGTTGGAAGAGTTTTAATCCGTTTTGAAGATGTTCTTGGTTTTTGCTTAGAGTAGTTATTGTTTTGTTATAGTTATCAATCAACCCTTTTAAAGTATTATTATGTAAGCGGTTTATGTGTCTTGTCGATCATCATTAAGTTTATTTATTATTGACTCCTTTTTATTTTTACTGATTTCATGAATTTTGTCATATAACTTTTTACTGGTTTCTTTGTGATTTTGAACGTATGTTGACATTATTACGTGATCATTTAAATTAAAAGGATTTGAACTATTAATGTGACCTGTAATTACCTCGAATGGTGTAAATTTGTTACACTGTGTATCGAATTATTGTACCCTAAAACCGCTCGTTTCATTAGTTGTTCTGGGGAAAAATTTTTATTTTCCTCTTTAAGACATCGATAGTGTTCTATTAGTGTTGAGTGATATCGTTCAACAGGAGAATTAGAATTACTGTTTTTTGGTGTAGTGTAGTGTAAATCTATCTTGTATAACTTGCAGAAATCTTCTAGATCTTTGTTTTTAAATTCGGTACCACTATCTGTTGTAATTTTTTGTGGTAGTCCATGATGGGTTACAAAATTAAATAGGTTCTCAATAACAGCGGTTCCAGTAAGACTTTTTAGAACATAAGTTTGGCCGTATCGTGAGAAACTGTCAATTATAGTTAGAAAGATATCGTTTGAAATTTTAAATGAGTCTACGTGAATGTGTTCGAAAGGTTTTGTATAAGTAGGGGTTAAATTAAATTTTATTACGGGGGAATCTCGATCATACTTATTTTTTTGACATGTTTCGCAATTGTTTATATAATTTTCTATATCGTTTGACATTTTTGGCCAATAGTATCTAGATGATAAGGATGTTTTCATCTCGTTTATACCTCTATGGCAAGTTTTAGTTGTATGATATAATTCAAGTTTTTCTTTTTGATCTTCTAATGTCTCTAAGTCTTGTAAAAATCTAGTGCATTGAATTAATTTGAAGGAACAATTTTTAAATAAGTTTTGTACCGTTACTGTGAAAAACTTAGCAAGTTCTGGGTCTCTAAAATATAAAGCATAAGTTTTCTTAGGATCGATAAATTCTTTTAAAAGTTTTACTATGTTAGCTGTTGTGTTTTTTATCGATATAGTAACGTATAACCGAGTATTATCGAATATTTTGTCAAATCTACAATTTATTGATTCTTGATCTCCTACCTAAGTATTTAAAGATTTTTCACTAATAGGTAACTTAAATATATGGTCTTTTAGTGACGTGTGAACTGTTCCCAAATCAGTAGAATCGTCAGAGATTACGATAGGGGTGTCTATATTATCAGGGGGTCTTATTATATCAGGGGTTTTTATTTTATCAGGGGGTTTTATTCTATCAGGGGTCCAGGGGTCTTACTCTATTAGGGGGACGTATTTGTATATCCGAAATTATGTTAATTTTCGGTTCCTTCGGGATATCTAAACCCAAAACTTCGGATACTGTCGCTTTGTCTAGCGGTGGGAGTTTGTCTATAGTTTCAAGAAACTCCTCTATCGTGTCGTTAGCGTCTCCTGTGTTGTTAGCTATTGATGCAGTTTCTAGGGCATTCAAATCATTAACGGGATTTCTGGATAGAGCGTCCGCAGCCTGATTGTTTTTTCCTTTCTTGTATTGTATGACATAATCGAACTCTTCAAGTTTCAATTTCCATCTTACCAGCCTTGAGTTCGGTTCCTTGATGGAAAACAACCACTGTAATGGTTTGTGGTCTGTCATTATGACAAACTTCCTGCCAAATAAATACGGCCTAAAATATTTGCAACTCCATACAATGGCAAGGAGCTCCTTCTCTATGGTAGAGTAGTTAATCTCCGTCGGATTCAGCGTTCTCGAGGCGTAGCATAAGGGGTAGTCGTTTTGTGATAGTATGGCTCCTATGGCGTAATTTGAAGCATCTGTGGTGAGTTCGAAAGGCTTCGAAAAATCGGGGTAGGCTAATACTGGTTCGGTCATCAACACATTTTTGCATGTTTCAAAGCTCTCAATAAATTGTCTGGTGTGAATAACTTTCTGATTTTTCTTTAAGCACTGTGTTATGGGCTTTGTTATTTTTGCAAAGTTTCTTATAAATTTGCTATAATAGCCTACCAGTCCTAGGAAAGATTTTATTTCCTTTTGGGTCCTAGGAATAGGGAATCTTTGAATAGCTTCTAGTTGTTTCTTATTTGGTTTTATGCCCTCAGGTGTTATTACATGACCCAAAAATTCTACTTCCTTCCGAAGGAATTCAGATTTGTCAAGTTGAATTTTGAATCTGGCCTCTCTTAGTTTCTTGAAAACTAGTTTTAAATTTTGGATATGTTCTGTCAAACCCGTACTAAAAATGATGATGTCATCTATATAGACCATACAAATTTTATTTTGAAGGTCTTTCAACACTTCGTCCATTACTCGCTGGAATGTGCATGGCGCGTTTCTCAAACGCGCCATGCACATGCCAGCAGGTCTCACGGGAAGATCTTCTGTGCGGTTGCAGGTGTGGCAGAAATGGCCACATGTAACTCTCATTAATGAACAATTGTGAACTAACAAAAATTATAAGGCACATTTTGTGCCTTACGGTTTTTTATTGTAGTTGTAAAATTCATATATATAATAATAAAGTTTTTATTATTTTATATATAGAATATTGGTGTTATTAGGTTAAAATAACTATTTTATTTTGTTATATTGCTAATAGAGGGAATCTCATTCGCCGGAGACGGACAAGGTTTGGAACAAGATATTGAAACTGCATTTACTAGTATACCTAAAATTTGATATTTTGTTTAATAAAATAAAGTAAAAAACGCTTATTATTTTTTTAATCGTTATTCTTATGTGAAAAGCCATCTTATAATAAAAAATTATGCCTGGTTTTATTTTATTTCGATATCCTCCCTCAACTTATGTAACATATTATGACAAATATGTAAGATGTAAGTTTTATTATTATTTTATTTTAATTTATTAAACAATTATTTTATTTTCCTTAAAATACTGTCGGTGGATCGGCACGCCATCGTCACTGGAAATTAACCTCAAACGTCTAATCTTTGTACACAACTACATTGTTGTCATCGACCAGATACCCCTATTACCTTCTCTATCCATTCTCTCTTGCACTCGTTGATTTTCGCAACCCAATGTGTGATGAAGCTTTAGAGCGTTTTATGAATGGATCATTGTATCTCCCGAGTTTAAATATCTTTGGGTCTGCTAGTAGTGCGCCGGGCATCTGTAGTTCCTAGAATACAAAAACTCAAGAATTTTGTTGAAAAACACATTTTTTATGGGTATATGTAGAGAGGCAATGTGTCAGAACTAAGATCCATACCAAAGTTGTATTTTTTTATGGAACACCCTGTATTTTATTTCATTTTTGGATTCCTAGGCATAAAATAAGGCATTTATTATAAAAGTTTAATATGTTTAAATTCTTTGTTTTTTGAGATATTTAAAGATATTTGTAAGTACTCAGCATACTCTTCAAATCTTGGTATTTCCCAAAATCGTTCCATTTGTTTATATTGTATATTTTACCTACATATATCTATTTTTTGTAAGGGCTG
The DNA here is from genome assembly GCF_002938485.1 of Sitophilus oryzae. Classification (NCBI taxonomy): domain Eukaryota; kingdom Metazoa; phylum Arthropoda; class Insecta; order Coleoptera; family Curculionidae; genus Sitophilus; species Sitophilus oryzae. The sequence goes on along the minus strand of NW_022145681.1, from coordinate 140,898 downwards.
TTTTAATTGGAAGAGATACCCTGGACTAAGCGAACCTAGTAACACCCCTTAAGCTAGGTCGTGACCATATTAATGTTAGTATATTAAGTATTATTTTGTAAAACTAAACGTTCTACCTAGGCTATTTTGTATTTAAAATTATGTTACTTATAATTTTAATTTATGAAATAGGATTCAAGTTGTTTTCGTCTAACCAAAATAAAATTATTGTGACATAAATTATTGTTTTTCTATAGTAAAATATGCGGTATTTTTATTAAATTCCTCAATATGCTTATGTCCATAACTGACTAAACTTTGATCGTTTTTTAATCTGCCTTACCTCGATTTGGCGTTTTGTAAATTGACTGAAAACAGACAGTCTCTTTGCTGAAGTGTACAAAAGATATGGTACATTGTTTAATATGCCTAATTCTGATTAGGCTTTTTGCAAAGCGACTGAAAATAGATAGGCTTTTTGTAAAAATTTCTTCTTTTGTTTAAAAAGCCGGCGTTTTATGATATATCTTGTCTTTTGGCAGAAAGGCCGGATTATTCTATACGCGTGCGACATATACTAAGTAAGTTACTATTCCATTATCACTAACTTCCAATTACTTATTATTTGATGATATATATATATATATATATATATATATATATATATATATATATATATATATATATATATATATATATATATATATATATATATATATATATATATATATATATATATATATATATATATATATATACATATATATAAAATAAATAAATAAATAACTCTTTATTTTTTACTCGGCGAAATTCAGCAGAGCTGTTAAGTTAACCGAGCATATAAAAAAAAGTAAATAATATAATACATTCTTAAAAAATAACATTCAAAGAAAAAAGAATTAGTAAGAAAAATGAAAATTAACAATATACTTTAGATAAAGAAAAATCAACAACTTAATAAGTTAAAGCAAAAACAGTAAAAAATGAAAATTGTTCCGTAAAGGATACAAGAATTAATAAATCAAATTATTGTGTAATTCTATATCCGCTCAACATATAAGTTTTTAATTTTGTTTTGAAAGTGAACGTCTTTAAATCAAGGGAGTATAGATTCAAGTTGGAATTGTACACCTTGGTTGCCAGGTAGGAGAAAGAACGCTGATATAGCGCCGTGCGATGTTTGGGAATTTCCATATTATTACACTGCCTTATAGCATAGTTAGAGTATCGAAATTTAAGTTTATTAGTTAAATACTCAGGAAAACCATTCCGCAAAATTCTGTGTAAAAACATGCAAAATGTAACTTTTGTCTGTCTTCAATATTTAGCCAATTCAACATATCTAGTTTATATGTAACATGGTCTCTCGATCTTAATCCGTATATTAAGCGAATACATGAATTCTGTACTTTCTGTAACTGTCTCTTAGATTTTTGATCGAGACAAGGCCCGTAAACAAAATTACAATAATTGGACTGTGATAATACAAGAGCCTCACATAATTGCTTTTTTAATTTATAGTTTAGAAAATCTTTGTTTTTGTATAGGTTTCTTAAGGAGATGAACGATGCCCTGACCACTTTACTCACTTGAGATCTAAACCTCAACTGCGAGTCAAATATAAGTCCTAAATATTTTGATTCCCTTTCTACGGAGATAATCGAATCAGACATTTTTATTTTCATGTTCTGGGCCGCCCAGTTATTATTTGGTCCGAAGTAAACGATTACTGACTTTGTCGGATTAGTTTTAACCCGTTCTTGCTGGAATAAGTGTATATTTTTTCTAAACACTGTTCAACTTTGTTCTGGGCTTCGTATGCTTCTGATTTTCTAAAACTTAAATGTAATTGGGTATCGTCGGCATATCTATGCATTTTGCAGTGGTTATCGTCCACTGCTATGTCCATGGTGTATATAATAAAAAGTAACGGACCGAGAATGGATCCCTGAGGAACGCCCTTAGTAGTAAACTTTGCCTCCGATTGATTACCATTCATCGAAACAAATTGGGACCTATCAACTAAATAGCTGTGAAAGAAATTAACAGCAGCCACAGAGAACCCGTAATACCCAAACAAGCAACATGTGGTCCAACGCGTCAAATGCCTTACTATAATCCAGCATTATCAAAGCAGAAGTTCGGCCTTCATCAGCTGCAGATATAATGTCGTCAAGCACACTTAATAACACAGAAGCTGCGCTATATCCCTTTCGAAAGTCTGACCGAGTGGGCGGTATAAGGTTCGAATCGTTCAGATAACTAACAAGTTGTATGTATATCGCCTTTTCAAATATCTTTGACAAGGTAGGTAAAAGGCTTATGGGTCTTAAATCTGAAAAACTACCAGGATTATTTATTTTAGGAATAGGCGTTACAGTAGCTACCTTCCATTGAGTCGGATAAGCTCTGGAAGTTATACATTCATTAAATATGTGGGCTAGAAAAGGAATAATCACTGGAGAGCACAACTTAATCATTTGTAGGGATAACCCATCAAAGCCACAAGAATTTGATTTTAAATTAGATATAGCATTCAACACATCAACTTCCAGTATAGTTCTAAATTGAAAAACATGATTCGAGCCCCGGCCATTTTCGTATTTTTTACTATGTCAGAATCGACAGTCAGTGCTAGCTTATTAATGGAGTCCAGAAAGAAGTCATTAATAGAATTTGGATTACATAAATGCTTGGGAAGAGTTCTGCTGGTTTTAGCCTTACGGTAAATATTCATACCGTTCAGACTTTTCCACAGAACTCTTCTATCAGTCGACTTACAAATATACTCCAGGTACGACCTTTTCTCATTTCGAACGGCTTGGGTGAAAATATTTCTCATATTTTTATAAGCTGCCCAGTCACATTCCTTTCTTGTTTTTTTGTACTTAGACATCAGTTTATTACGTTCTTTCTTCATAATCCTTAAGACATCAGTAAACCATGGAGCCTTTTGCTTGGTAATCCGTACAGTGCACAGCGGCGCATGGCGGTCAAACAATTGTCTTACTTTATCAGTAAGCAGCGTTGCTTTATTTTCCACATTCGGTTCCTCAAGAACATCATACCAATGAGTGTTTATAAGATCCGCGTGGAACATTTCACTATCAAAATATTTAAAGTTTCTGTATTTAATAATTTTAGGCGCTTCTCGAGGAGCAATACAATTCAAAGTGCAGAAAGTGAGCTGATAATCGGTCTCTTCATGCATATCATGATGTAATACCTTTCCAACAATTAATCTGTCATTAGATGTAATAATATAATCAATAAGACTACTCTGATTATTTACAATTCGTGTGGGTTCTGCGGTTAATTGTTTAAGTGAGAAAGATGTGAGAAAATCGTTAATCGAAATTGTAGCATTATTATAGTTTAAAAGATTCACATTCATATAGCCCAAAATAAAAATTTCATCGGACATAGGAATAATTGTTGCCAATGCAGTCTCAATATGCTGCAATGCGTCAACTAAATTACTTTTAGGTGGCCTGTAAAATACACCTAAACCTATCTCAATATTATTAACTTTTATTACTAACCACAACTGTTCAATGCTTTCTGAATTCTCAATATCTATTTTTCTGCTCACTATATTATTCTTAATATAAATACCAACTCCACCCCTCGAGTTTCTCGATCATTTCTAAAAAAATTGTATCCGTCTGTTTCTATGCTATTACCAGAAATTCGCTCTGAAAGCCAGGTCTCCGTAACTCCCAATATGTCCAACTCCAACCTATGAACAGAATCACTCACGCTATCCAGACTAGGCAACAGTGAGCGAATATTTACATGACCCAACTTAAGATTCTTTGTTGAAATATTTGCAGTAGCCATTGTGAATAATAAAAATAACAACAAAAATAAAGTAGTAAATCATAATGAAAAAACAAATATAGAAAACAAATATAGAAAACGTAAACAACTAAAAAATAAAAATATGTATACATATATGTGCAAGCCCAACCGATTACAAATTTTCCAAAGAATTACACAGATCGTTCAACATGGTCTCATTTTTTATAACAATGACTTCATCATCGTCTCTTCTTCGCACCATCACTTTACAATTGCGATGCCATACATATTTATATCCACGAGTTTTAAGTCCTTTTGCCTTTTGAATAGATGATATGTTTCCCTAGTTAATTCCTCGTCGATGAAAATGGGTTGGTCGGATTCGCCCAAGCCAAGTTTTCTGTGTGAGATTCTTCCTCGCTCTGCACGTGCTTTTAAAATGTTATTCTTCAAATCCGCATTCACCAGGGTGACACTAACCTTAGGGCCATTTGGAGTATCATAAAGCCTAACACTTTCGAGATATTCTTCTTTCACTGGCACACTTAATGAAGTAAAAAGTTTTATTAATTCCACTGGCGCAGATTTCTTATCTTTTACGTTACCAGACAGACCAAAAATGCATAAATTGTTTTTAATATTATTTGCGTACTGTTTATTAAGAGCATTTTCCAGTTTCAGCACTTTAGCCTTCAACACTTGATTGTCTTTTGAAATTTCCGAGAACATTTCGGATATAATCTGATTACGGTTTCTTTCTTCCTCGTATTTTTCGTTTAAGAAATCCATCGATGTTTTAATTTCCCTCAGCTCAGTGCGCAGCTCGCCGATAAGCGACTTCAATTCATAAATATCTCCACCGTTCCCGCTGCTTCCACTCCGAGTCAGACGTTGCGATTCTTGATAAATAGAGCTTCTTCGGCTTAGGCAACTCTCACATGTCCAAGGGGTTGAATTAGTTTGCATCAGTCTCGCGTCTAGTTCTGATACTCCCCCGCAGCCCAAGTGAAAGTAGCATTCACAGCGACCGCATTGTAATTTAATCTTTTTGCCAATACTCTTTAGACATTTCTTACATATTTTATTAACCATTTTCAATAGTTCGTATATTATTACTTTAAACTTCCAGAAAAATAATTAACAACGGCAACGTTGCAGATATCTTCACTGATCAACCGTACTATCAAAGGTTCAAAGTTCAATACAGGTGGACCATATATTAGTTTTTCGTAAATATTGCATGCTAGTGAATTAAATGTGTTTCAAAAAAACTCACCTACATACGGGTGAGGTTTCTGCCAGTTACCTCGACAATTTCAACAATTTAAATCACGGATAAGGCTACGAAACTTCAAATTTTCAGGAGATAAACAAAATAACCAACTAAACACCAATGCCACAACGTTGCCAATCCAATATATAAGAAGAAAAAGATTAAACGGCTCAGCCCTCAACAACTCGCACCAGTGTACACCAGTGCAGACACGCACACTCACACACTCACACAACCACACACCTACACTAGTGTACACTGATGTTACTGCCTTCAGGCTTCATCAGTACGGTAAGGAACCAGGAAGCGATGAAACCGATCCCAAAACACAATAAACCAGGAAGCAAACGATGCAACGAGGCACCGTGTACAACCCAGGAGATGGAAAAAAATTGATGAAGAAACGAAAATAAATGATGCAAAATAAAAAGGAGCAAAACGGGAGCCTAAAGCCCCAATTTGCAGCCAAGAACCAGAGGCTGTTCTGGACGAATCCCACAATCCTGGGCGACTCTGGTTCTTGGCTGCAAATTGGGGCTTTAGGCTCCCGTTTGCTCCTTTTTATTTTGCATTATTTATTTTCGTTTCTTCATCAATTTTTTTTCCATCTCCTGGGTTGTACACGGTGCCTCGTTGCATCGTTTGCTTCCTGGATTTTTGTGTTTTGGGATCGGTTTCATCGCTTCCTGGTTCCTTACCGTACTGATGAAGCCTGAAGGCAGTAACATCAGTGTACACTAGTGTAGGTGTGTGGTTGTGTGAGTGTGTGAGTGTGCATGTTTGCACTGGTGTACACTGGTGTATACGGTTGCGAGTTGTTGAGGGCTGAGCCGTTTAATCTTTTTCTTCTTTTTTATACATTTCCCTCACTATTTCTTTCTTGTTCATATTGGTACCACGGCTAAGGGTATTGCGGCGGGTTGCTGTTGGCTACCTCCGCGGCTGTTCTGGACGAAGCCCACAATCCTGGGCGACTCTGGTTCTTGGCTGCAAATTGGGGCTTTAGGCTCCCGTTTGCTCCTTTTTATTTTGCATAATTTATTTTCGTTTCTTCATCATTTTTTTTCCATCTCCTGGATTGTACACGGTGCCTCGTTGCATCGTTTGCTTCCTGGTTTTTTGTGTTTTGGGATCGGTTTCATCGCTTCCTGGTTCTTTACCGTACTGATGAAGCCTGAAGGCAGTAACATCAGTGTACACTAGTGTAGGTGTGTGGTTGTGTGAGTGTTTGAGTGTGCGTGTCTGCACTGGTGTACACTGGTGTATACGGTTGCGAGTTGTTGAGGGCTGAGCCGTTTAATCTTTTTCTTCTTTTTTATACATTTCCCTCACTATTTCTTTCTTGTTCATATATATATATATATATATATATATATATATATATATATATATATATATATATATATATATATATATATATATATATATATATATATATATATATATATATATATATATATATATATATATATATATATATATATATATATATATATATATATATATATATATATATATATATATATATATATATATATATATATATATATATATATATATATATATATATATATATATATATATATATATATATATATATATATATATATATATATATATATATATATATATATATATATTTTGGCTCGAATTCTAAATATTCACCGATATACTTTGCCACTGCGTAACTGTCAAAGTTTTACAATAGCCACGAATTGTTAGATACTCATCCTCTTTTGTTGGGGCGTTTGACAAAAACCTTTTTTATTCGAGGCGAAATTCTCGCCCGCATCGAATCCACTCAACCCCGACTCGATAGCCATCGATCACTTAAAGCTGGCTGTTTTTAACGACTTGCCACCGAGAACCCGGTCGCAATGCCAAGCTCTGTCTTCCTAATCCCCCTTCACAAATGTTACCACCGAACTTATAAAAGCGGCGCTCCTCGGCTCGATTTTTTATTAAAAAGAATTTCCAATTCGGTGTCGTTGTTCCGCGGAGCAATGTAAATGTGGTCGAAATGACTTAGAATTTGTTCGAATTGATATTATGTCTTTTCTCTTCGAAGAAAAGACGTTTTATGGTATTAAAATTGAATGTCAGTAAATGTTTTGCTTAACTTTTTTCTATAATAATAATTATATTCATGTTATGAAGATTTTGTGTTTATTCGCTGTTTTAGTCGGTGGGTGTTCTTCTGCTGCTGTTAAATAAATAAACAGATCTAGACATTTTAATTAGTTATAAACAAACAATTACTTAATAATAATAATAAAATTAAATAAGACTATTATTGAAAAGTTAGCGTGGTTTAGAAATATTGGCGTAACTACAGGGGTGCCCGGTGGTGCCGCCCCCCAGGTACTGCTGGGCACCCCCCAGAAAAATCCTGAATTAGGACTCTTGGCAACGTATTAATTTTTATTTGCTTGTGATGCAGTAAAAATGACGTTTTTTAGTTTTGTTTAGTTAATATTATTTTGCTGTGTTCAAAAAATGTGTTAATTTTTATTTTTTTAAAAAATTTGTTGGTATTTAATTAATCTACTGGTACACGGTTTGATAACCAAGTCTATGAAATTTATTGATAGAGAAATTCATGTAAACGTGTTATTCAAAAAATGTGTTTTTTAAAATTATTTTTCATTTAAAAAAAAACAAAAGCTTTAGGCCCCCCCAGGCCCACCCCAGGATAAATTGCTAGTTACGCTAATGTTTAAAAATAAACAAAATATCTCTGAAACCCTGTAAATTTTAGCATATAAGGCAAATACAATTATTACAGAATTATTAGAAACAATATAACGTCCATCGTTATACAGGGTTTCAAAAAACATGTACGAGAGATGGCACACTTAAATGAGATTCCTGGGAGATACCTCACCTATAAATAAGATTTATTTTTCATATCAACATAAGTCCGATTCATTGTTTTGGTAGCTACAGGGTGTTAGAGTCTTAATGATCAATCGATTTATTATAATTTTCTTCTAAATACTTTTAGCGATTCGAATGAAATTTTGAGGGTAGAAGTTACTATACAGGGTGTCCCAGAAATAAGTGTAAGTATTTTAAGGGGTGGTAGATATCGATAAAAGTAACATATTTTCCCTTCATCGTTTTTGAAATAAGTCCAAAATAACGAAGTTATTTTACTTTGAAAATTTCCAAAAAAAATGATTATTTGCTAAAATTTTGAGAGCCACTGGATCTTTTCTGGATTTTCTTTCTTGTAAATTTAATCTATTACCTATGTTGTCATATTATCAAGAAATGTTTATTAACTAAAAACTAAAAAAAATCCAAAAATTTCTTCAAAATATTTCGAATTTTCAAAAAACTTTTTTCGCGAAAAAAACCTCAGAGGCGTGTTTCTGAGGTTGAAATACTACCAGTAAAATACTTGCACTTATTTCTGGGACACCCTGTAAGTACTACATATTTTAATGATAAAAAAGTGTGGTTATATTTATCAGGGACGTGCATATGGATTATCACTGGAATATTTAAAAAAAAAACATTTGCGCCACTGACTTTTTTCTTTTGATATCAAAATTGTGTAGGCCGTTTAATGCCAATTAAAAGTTATCTCTTGATATTTTGTCGAATTCAGCCTCGTTGATGAGATAAACGCAATTTTATTAATAACAATTAATAAAATGGGAATTATTAATAAAAAAGGAAGCCAAAAATGCAATAATCTACAGAGTGTTCCATTTAAAAAAATCATCCCTATCCACTCACATTTTTTGAGCCACCCTATAGAAGTTAAAATATTTTCCTTCAGGATGTATTTCATTACATCTTCGAACATACTTTAGGTTTGCAATTAAACAAAAGTCCCAAGTTTTTTTATTCTAGGAGCTACAGATGCCCGACGCACTATTGCCTGACCCTACATAAGTGTAGTTTTTTAATTTTAAGTTATAATTAGTTTTTTAAACAGTTTTTTTCCTAGTTAGTTACGATAACAAATTTGGGGGGATTGCCAACAGCCCGGTCATATTTTCCCAGGGACACAGGAGGCAGACTCATATGGGTCCCGAAGGACCTTTTGCGATCTCTTGGGCAATCGCGTTTGTGTACATCACGAGAAAGAACGGCTACGAACCATAATACTGCCTAACTTTCTGTTAAATAGCATTAGTTTGGTGGGTCCGAGACCGCACCACCGTATTTGCAGCCGAGTGAACTTCAGCTGTAGCTCAGCATCCATTGACAAGTTTAAAACATTTCGTTCTCCCAAAGGAAAGGTAGAAAATTAAAAAAAATCTTATCTTTTTTCAGAAAAGTATCTATAATTTTTATCAACAAGAAAGAAATAGTGAGGGAAATGTATAAAAAAGAAGGAAAAGATTAAACGGCTCAGCCCTCAACTATACACCAGTGTATACGGTTGTTTTTGTGTTTTGGTATCGGTTTCATCGCTTCCTGATTTCTTACCGTACTAATGAAGCCTGAAAGCAAAAGTTTTTTTTAATTTCACTCAAAATGAGTTATTTGGGTCATAAATGACCTAAATACCAAACATTTTCATGATATCTGTCTGTCTGTCTGTCTGTCTGTCTGTCTGTCTGTCTGTCTGTCTGTCTGTCTGTCTGTCTGTCTGTCTGTCTGTCTGTCTGTCTGTCTGTCTGTCTGTCTGTCTGTCTGTCTGTCTGTCTGTCTGTCTGTCTGTCTGTCTGTCTGTCTGTCTGTCTGTCTGTCTGTCTGTCTGTCTGTCTGTCTGTCTGTCTGTCTGTCTGTCTGTCTGTCTGTCTGTCTGTCTGTCTGTCTGTCTGTCTGTCCGTCTGTCCTGTCTGTCTGTCTGTCTGTCCTGTCTGTCTGTCCGTCTGTCTGTCTGTCTGTCTGTCTGTCCGGTCCGTCCGTCCGTCCAGATCGTCCGTCCGTCCGTCCGTCCGTCCGTCCGTCCGTCCGTCCGTCCGTCCGTCCGTCCGTCCGTCCGTCCGTCCGTCCGTCCGTCCGTCCGTCCGTCCGTCCGTCTGTCTGTCTGTCTGTCTGTCTGTCTGTCAACCAGACCAAACCAAACCAAACCAAACCAAACCAAACCACAATAACTCAAAAACCGTCTGTCTGTCTGTCCTAAACCGATTTTAACCAAATTTGGTACAAAAATACTGTGGCACCCGAGAATCTGGCCATTAGTTGGGTGGGGGTGGGGGTTGGTAAGGGGGTATGGGAGAGGGTTAAATATTTTAAAAATCGTAGCTCCAAAATTACAGTAGGAAGTAGGAAGGAAAACTAGCGAAACGCGGTTTTCAATTTAAGATTAGGAATACTATTTGCAACAAAATTTGTAATAACATCAAAATCAGTCAAAGTCGCAGTTTTTGAGATAAAAAAAAATGGAAAAATTCCTTTACTTTGAAACTAAAGGAAATGCCTACCAGCTTTTTATTAACATATTATGGCTATACGTGCCTCCCGGCGCAATTTTTTTTAAATGGTGCACCCTATATATTATTATTAGTTTTTTTAAGTACATTTTTCAAAATTTTTAAAGGTTTTGCAGATATTCGCGTTTTTGTATTTCATATGGCATTTTCCACAGTAAATTTTTATCAAAGCCACCCAATGATTTTTCTCTGGTATTTTACCGTTGAAAGTCATATAAAATAAAACTGCGTATATCTTCAAAACCATTAAAAATTTTGAAATACTTTAAATGCAAAATACGCTCATTTTTAACTCTCCATCTAATAAAAAAAATAATATACAGGGTGTTCTATTTAAAAAAAAAGACAAAGAAACATTACTTTATATTTTAAAAAGTTTGGGGTAAAATTTTGAATACCCTGTATGATTTAAAATTACGATATTTATGGCCAAGTCAGTATAGACCATCTAAAGTAAATAAGGCAACGGCCTAGCTATGTACATTGAAACAACGGTTCCCATTAGAACACCGAAATTAAGCGACGTAAGGCGATACTGGTGGATGGACGGGTGACCGGTTCGAAACTCTGTGTCGTGCTGTTGTCCAAGGGAAAAGTATAAAATCTATTGATACACACTGGCTCATTCACGCCGGTTCGAGGCCGGATGATATCCGATATCTCGTGAGTAAGAGTTAATTTAGACACTTCCTAAGTCGGTAGGCCACTGACCATGATATGGCCGAGGATCGCGGTTCGGATTCCGCGTAAACAAAGTAGGCCCCGTCCAGATTAGCCCTGGCAGCAAAAAGGAGACGTTGAAAAAAACTGATTTCAGGACAGGTTTTTGTATTTGTAATATTTTTTTTGATGAAGGTTGAAAAATATATATTTTTAAATTATTTATTAATATCTCTGAAATTCCAAAAAATCATTGGGTGGTTTTGATAAAAATTTACACCGTTATATTTAAAAAAAATCATCCCGATCCACTAACACTTTTTGGACCACCCTATAGAAGTTAAAATATTTTTTTGAAATACATCCTCGTACATACTTTGCTTGGTTTGCATTTAAACAACATTCTCAAGTTTTTTTTTATTCTAGGAGCTACAATCAAGTACCTGGAATGTTTAACTTAAAAAAAAAATTATGTCACTAAATATACACACATAGATAAAAGAAAATAATCTACTATTAAGATAGATATGAAACTTAATAGTAAAATTTTGGGTCAAAGCGCCCCTCCGTGTTTTTAGTGGAGACTACGTTTAACCCAGTGCCTTCGCCTTTTCTGCTGTAAATGTTTTTTTATGTTTATATTTGAATTCAAAGGATTTATTTTTAAAGTTACACTGATATATTAGTATATCAGAGTAACTTTAATAAAACATAAGAATATATATATTTTACAATTTATTTTTTTATTTATTTTACAGAGTTTCATGTAAATGATCGTAAGTCGACTGACTGTCTAATGAATAGACCGAAATTTATAGATTTTAAAGCAAACGAAAAAAATCAAACAACGAATACATACCATATATTTTTCTTTTATCTAAGATACATACCTTATCGTCTTTTGGAAACACGTACATTTTTGCAGTTTTGTTAGTTTCTTTGCAAGGTGCAACACAACAAGAAAACACCATTGTTACAGTTAATAAATAATAAAACTATTTCTGACTATGATATTTAAAATTTAGATAGATAGAAAATTAAAAAACAAACGAGTATTTGCAAACGCAAGCCCAAAAGATTTTCCTGCGAAAATCAGGCTTTTTTCACTGAAAAGGTATTTTTTGATTTATCAGCAGTCATTGTCAAGTTGACAATATACAGGGTGTTTTCGAATTCGTCTAAAAAAATTATGGTGTGATTCTTCATGTGTTCTTAAAACAATTTTTATATAACCATTAGGTCTAAAGTACTTTCTTTCTGATCTACAGGGCGTTAAAAATTAAAAAAAATCGATTTTTTGCTTAACATAAATGGTACACCACTGCTTTTTTAAAGAAAATATATTTTTTTCTTGACTGGCCATCCTTTTTCAACAAAATTGATCTTTTGCGTTTTTCATGTTCATCAAACGGTTGTCGAGAAAAAAATAAATATACTTATTAAGAGCCCGCCTTCATTCGTTTCCTAACGATTTTTTATTTTTTAGATTAATTAGGAAACACCCTGTATATGCATATCATAGGCAACCAAATAAACTAGTAACCTCTAAAAATTATTTTCCTTCCACTAGCGACATACCGTGTTTTTAGTGTGTACTAAATTATTTTATCAAAATTTCACCATATAAGTTTCCAGGCAATGATATACACAGTAGTGATGAGCGAGACCGACCAACTTAAGACTTCCCCAAGACCACGAACAAGCGTGCAAGACTCTTGCGTGTTCATCACTGATATTCAGAGAGTGCGTTCAAAAATGTAGCAATTTCTCAGAACAACAGAAAAATTTTTATTCTAACCAACAAGGAGGTAAAATCTTAAAGCGATAAAACAGATGAACTAAATAATCTTTTTTTCCATAGCAACTGTTAAAATTAGCTTATCAAAAATAGTACTTTAACCGCAAGGGTAGATTAAATGGGCGCGTTCAGGGACGGTCAGCGGCTGAGTGGCCGAGAAAGCGATTTCCCTAAACGGTCTATTCTGACGAACAGCAACAGTCAGCCGCTGTGCAAAATTCTCAGCGACGACAGACAAGTCAGCTGACTGTGGTCAACTAATGTAAAATAACTAAAATAGCTTTAATTTTTTCAGTTAATTGTTTACTTTTTATGGTTTGTTGAAGTTTGTAGTTAATCGTAGTTAATCGAATTTTTTAAAAAATAGGAGATATTTGTTGCCAAAAAAGTTACAAAGCAGTAGGTTAATCTAAAACGTTTGAAAAAGACTTGTAAGTAGAGATCGAAGAAGTTAAAGAAATAAAGAAAATTCAGCTTGATTTTCATCTCATTTCGAATTTTCTAAATACGATGAAATTAAGAAAAAATACTACTTTCTGAAAAAAATCTAAATCAGCATAAATATCTTTTGATTGTAATTATAATTTACCGTCTGATCGAAAAAAAATGCGCCTAATTGACTTAGAAATAACGATCGATAATATTCCTTATATAAGTTTACTTATAAAGTAACAGCAACCTTCACCTCCACATCACCCCTGACATCGTTTTTTTTTATTGTAGTAGTATTTTATGAGTATTGTATGAGTATTTACACCTTCAGTAATTTTATTTGTACCATACCATCGAAAAAATGCGTAAAAGGTGACTTGTCGAACTGCCAGTTCCCGTTATTTTAAGTTTTGTTTAGGTGTATAGGTAAAATTATTTTTATAAACTGTTATTTTTTAGGAATTTGATGTTTAATACTGTATTGTCAAATAATATATTTTCAATTATTAAATGGGTATACCATTAAGTGATCAATAACAATAATTATTTTTTCAAAATAATTTTTATTCTAAAGACTAAAGATCGATTATAGACCGATTTGACGAAGACGATTTATTTATATTTCTCTCAAATTTTTATAGTAGACAGAGAGCGCATGAGACAGCTACTGTTTCTTGTTCTTTCTGCTGCTTTGTGCCGTTTAGGGAATATCGTAAGCTGATATTCAGCGAAATTCTACGCTGAATGTCAGCGGCTGTGTTCCCTGAACGTGCCCAGTGATACTTTAACAGCGAGAATAGGTTAAAAACTTTATTTCTTCTCACACGTTTTTTAATTGCTTCCATTTTTGAAAATTTTTGTATTCCTTTTCATAAGTTATTCGGGATTTAAATGGAAGTAGTTTGGATATGGCGTTTTTCGCCTCAGACTGAATATATGTTGGTAATATAATTATTTCGTTTTGAGCCATTTCTGGCTCCAAATCAACCAGCAATCGACACGAAAGGGAATTAAAAAATTTTGACTCAAAACGGACAACTAAAGAGACAGCTTTATTTATTTGTCAAATTACATAGAAACCAACGCCAACCCAGCACAATATTTTTTCTACTCGTAATAAATTCCTTGAAATAATAATTTCTGAATATTTTTTTAAAACGTAACTCGCCATGGAATAAAATATTGTTTTATACACGACGATAAAATTGCATTACCGTCTTCCGAAATTAATTCACTCGCGATTTCATCGCTCGTAAATTAATCTTTTCGGTCGACGATAAAATACAATTTTATCGTCTTGTATAAAAAATAACTATTAAAATTAAAGGCAAAGAAAATTCAAAATAAATAATTTAATAATAATTCTTAAATCAATTTCTATGAATGGAAAAAAGTATACACGCAAGTACTTTGCTCAAAATCAAAGACAAGAACGATCAGCTCAATTTAAAATTATTTTGAAATGTACAGGGTGTGTCAGAACTAAGATCCATACCAAAGTTATATATTTTCTTATGGAACCCCCGGTATTTTATTTCATTCTTGGATTCTTGGACATAAAATAAGGCATTTATTATAAGGGTTTAATATGTCTAAAAGCTTTGGTTTTTGAGTTATTTAAAGATACTTAAATATACATGCTATAATAAAAAGGTTGAAATGAAAATATTTTCCTTCTACATCTTTCCGTTTTCGTATAATCAACCGAGGCGAATGAGATGCGCCACCCTGTATACATGCGAAATTTTAGTACACTTTGTATACCCAAAAGAAAAACGATGTAACCTTCCCGCAAATAAGTTTTAGCGAACTAATTTTCAGCTTTCCTCTTTTATCACTTTACATTTTACTGGTTCGTGCTAAGTGCAAATCGGAATTTTTGACTGCTAATTCTGGGCTTAATGGTTTCGAAAATACCATCACCGTTAAATTCATTTGTTTAGACGGTCTCCGTCCGGGAGCCAATTGCGATTTAGAATTAAAATTGGCGAAGGAAATGACGTCACGTCCGCGAAATAAACCGCAAAGACGGGTTTTCCTGCGAGATTTTTTCGATTTAGTTTTAGCTCCAATTATGAAGAAAATTGCTACGTCTCTCGGGTAATGACGAATAGGAGTGTCGGGCATCCGAAAATCTAACGTAACTTTTCACGTTAATCTTAATACAATGTAAAGACTAAAAGACCCTGAAGTATAAAATAAGTAACTTATGAAGTATAAACTTAATAAAATGACTAATATGTTAAAATAACCTACCTATACAGGGTTGTTCACCACATACGACACGGAGCGTTGTGGCTAAACGATTAGATTTTTACAAATTGTAAGTATTGGGTTCGATAAAGGACTATTAGAAAAATAATTAAAATTAAAAATATTTTTACAAGATACAGAGTGTCCCAAGTAAGTAAAAAATATTATAGTTGTATTTTTTTAAGTGAAACACCCTGTATATTATTCTATTTTCACATTCTACGAGTGAAATAAAGATAAATTTGATTAAGGTTTATCACACTTAAACCTTACCGTTTTTGAAATATTTTCAATTTTATGAAATTGCAGTAAAAATTTTAAGGCTTCATTTCTTCAAGGGTATCAAAGTATTTAATACTAAATATTTACTGAAGACTGTGTATTGATCAGATTTTGTGCTGCAATAATAAAAATTATACTACTTTATACAGAGTGTCCAAAAATGTATATTAAATAACTACTAGCTTTATACGGCAACAACTTGTTTAATTTAAATGGAACACCCTGTATATTTTAGGTGAATCAGATGCAGAATTTTAATTGTCTATCAAATTGTATCATACCATTTTTTAGGTATAATCTTTCTATCTAGTCAAGTTTTATCTCTTGAAGTTTATCTATCTCTTCAAGTTTTCGTAGAAAATCCATTTTCTTATAATTTAGACCTCATTTATCACTATACCCATGGAATATTGTCATTTTAGATATTTTTTAAAGCTGTTGCTTAGAAAAAATGTACAAAATGTACAGGTGGTAAAAATAATAATATTGTAAGCCCTTTTGTTTACAAAAAGAGAACTATTTAAGTCTTTGTAAAAGAGTATACCAATTACATATACCTACTACAAGTACTTTCTCCTAAAAATTAGTTAATTACATTGGTCTTAATTGTTTTACTTAATAAATAATTCTAAATAAATGTGGATTTGGCTCAGAAATCAATATAATAATAAGTTATGAAAATGAACGTCTCTGTTGTTATAAATAAGCATTCGTCAAAAAATGAAATATAATTTATAAGGTGTTACTTTTTACCACACTGTCTAATACACATAAAAAATTCAGTTCTTTAGTATGTGGGACAATTATTATTAATCAACGTAAGTCATTTAATGTAGTTTGAATACTGGAACCATATTAATTGGTCCTCTTTAACAAAATATATTTAAACAGTTTTTTTTTATTTTTTAATGAAATAAGCAAAATATATCGGCAATATTAGTATGTGGTACTTTCTGAAAATTTGTTACATCTTTAAAAATAATCTAAAATGTCAATATTACATGGGTATATTGATAAATGAGGTCTAAATTATAAGAAAATATGTTTTCTACGAAAACTTGAAGAGATAGTTACAAGATGGTATAATACAATTTGATAGACAATTAAATTGTGCATCTAATTCTCGTAAAATATACAGGATTGTTCCATTTAAATTAAACAAGTTATTGCCGTTTAAAGATAGTAATTATTTGATATAAATTTTTAGACACTCTGTATAAGGCAGTATTTTGTTTATTATTGCAATACAATATCTGATCAATAAATAAACTTCAGTAAATATTTAGTATTGAAAACCTTGATACCCTTCGAGAAATGAAGCCTTAAAATTTTACTGCAATTTCATAAAACTGAAAATTGTATTTCAAAAACGGAAAACCTATTTCAAAAACGGTAAGATTTAAGTGTGGTAAACCTTAATCAAATTTACCTTTATTTCAATCGTAGAATCTAAAAATAGAATAATGTACAGGGTGTTTCATTTAAAAAAATGCAACTGTAATAATTTTTATTTATTTGGGACACTCATTATTTCTCAAAATCTCAAAATATTTTTAAATTGTAGCTGTAATAGCCCTTCAACGGACTCAAAACTTACAATTTGTAAAAATCAAATCATTTAGCTACAATACTCCGTGCCATATGTGGTGAACAACCCTGCCATCTTGAAAAAACACGACGGACGGTCCATCGCGGACGCTCGGCTCCATCTGAAAGCGCTGTAGGGAGGCGAGTTTTGTAAACAATAACTGTTTTTATATTTATAATTTATTTATTTTTATTTCCTAAAATATATTGATTAAAAGAAAATATGTAAAAGTGATGGGCAACGCTGTGCCGGTCAAGCTTAATCGCGTGACTAAAAGTTTATTTGGTATGACCTATAAGCTGTGCTATAAGTCACAACTGTCTACATATTCATTGATTATTGTCTTCACTAATTTTATATCGTATTTAAATATACATAAAAGTAAGGGTCAATAGCTTTTGTTTCTCAAATAGATTTTATCTACGAAACTATCCTTAATAAATTCCAGTCAGTAATAAAATTCCTGAAACTCTTTAAAAATTTTACGACCCTAAGAAAGTTAAGAATATTTAAACTAAATTGAGCAATTTAAATTTATACTGAGAATACCTTATTCCCTTTGGATATCCAATTTCAGACCCCCTCCGGAATTACACAGTTTTACCCTCCTTAATTTTAATTAAATAGCAGGTGGAATAGGCAGCATTGCCACACAAATTTGTCTCTTCCTTATTAAAGCCTTTGTCTTGTAAAAGATTTTTTCCGTGTTTCCTCTAACAAAGTTCAAGAATAAATGGGGAAACTTTTATTTAGACTTTTTTCCTTCTTTTAGCCGAAGATAAAAGGATTCTTTGTAACAGTAAAATCGGGAATGTAACATCTAACTGTAATCATTACCACTTTGAACCATTCTATAAAATTAAGTAAACCTTTGAAAATGAAAAGAGTTTTATACAATGGCGGCGTGTGGTTCGCTACTTTGGGGCTGCACAAACTTTCAAAATCAAATTGTCACGCAACCACGTGCAAAAATTACTTTTTAGGCTCAAATTATCAATCCAAAACTGCAAATTAAGGGATTTTAATTTTTAAAAAATTAAAACCTTAAAACCCTGTCCACTAAAATTTGTTGTCGTTAAATATTGCACGCTAATATTATTTTTGTAGTACACAGAATCTGCATTCGCCTTTGTCTCTTAGCTTCAATCTACTAATGTGTTCATTGAGGAAACAGTGTCCTGTTAAAAAAACAATGTCAATCCGAGGAATGCCAGTCTTAAGAAACTGCTTCGAGTTTCTTAGACCGTTAGGATTCCCATTCCATGTTGCAGATAGCGACTTCCAAGTTCTTGAGTTCCGCTTTGAGTTGGTTTCCGCTTGTGAACCAGAATGGTTCTGGTCCAGTTAGTAGAGTGTTCGCTCCTTTTCTAGCTAGATTGTTTCCCGTTAAAACACCGTCTCATTACTTTTTATCCCTTGATGGGCGGGCACCCAGAGTAGGAGGACTTTATTATCTCTGCCTAATTTATTAAGCTTCTATAGGCATTATTTGATCAATTTCGAATTGATGGTTACTCCATAGTTACGCCACTGGATTCCCCGTCGAAAGTTTTATAAGAATCCGTTTTCTTCTTTTTGATAAGTTATCAAAGCAACAGGAGGTCCTTAAAGTTGCAACTTTTTTCAAATCACATGACTGTATCATGGAAACTAAAGAAATGTCAATTTAGCTTGAGGCTTTTTTGATCTCACAAAAATCGTAACTATATTAGCTGCAAGATTCTCTATTTTCTAATAAGCGAGATAAAGCTCATTTGCAACCAAAATAAGGCTCGGCACATAATAACAGTTATTGTTTATACAAGATGATAAAATGGTTAGGTTAGGTTAGGTTAGATGGTATTTTATCGTCAACCGAAAAGATTAATTCACGAGCCATGAAATCGCGAGTGAATTAATTTCGGGAGACGATAATGCAATTTTATCGTCGTGTATAAAACAATATTTTTTTCCATAGCGAGTTACGTTTTAAAAAATATTCAGAAATTATCATTTCAAGGGATTTATTATGAGTAGAAAAAATATTGTGCTGGGTTGGCGTTGGTTTCTATGTAATTTGACAAATAAATAAACCTGTCTCTTTAGTTGTCAGTTTTGAGTCAATATTCTTTAATTATCTTACATGTCGATTGCTGATTGAATTGGAGCCAGAAATGGCTCAAAACGAAATAAGTAAATCACCAACAGATATTCAGGCTGAGGCGACAAACGCCATATCCAAACTACTTCCATTTAAATCCCGAATAACTTATGAAAAGGAATACAAAAATTTTCAAAAATGAAAGCAATTAAAAAACGTGCGAAAAGAAATAAAGTTTTTAACCTATCCTCGCTGTTAAAGTATCATTTAATCTACCCTTGCGGTTAAAGTACTATTTTATCTACAATTTTTGATAGATATAAGGCAATTTTAACAGTTGCTATAGAAAAAATATTAAAAGCTTTCGTTAGGACTCTAACTAATTAAACAGCACTAAAATAGCATCTTGATAATAGGGTATATTGATTAGTGAAAATAAACGTACACTAAGTACACAAACTACAAGTACACCAACCATAAAAGCATTTAAAATTTTAAATAAATATATTAAAAATCGGCTTAAGAAAACTAATTTAAAATCGTTTTAGTGATCTATAGCGGCAGTTACAATAAAGAATTCGAAAAGAACTTGGACATTTTTCGCCAGTGTTTTTAAACTTTTCCAGTTAAAATTAGTGGGAAAAACACCGTCACATTTTTTAGACCCTTGAAACAAATTAACTGCATAATTAGTTAAATTTTGCAAGATTCCGAAGTGCTAAACTTTAAAATTTCTTTTCATTCGACAAAGTTTTTGCAATTTGGAAGAAAAGTTATTAGGTCCAGGAAAATTATTTTTCATATTTTACTTTGGAAAATTGGGGAGGAGCGTGCCAACTCATCGTATTTTCCGATAAGTTATGTTATCTTTTTTTAGATGGTTTGTATAATACAAGTAAAAAAGTTTGCCGAAAGTTCGATGAATAAAGTTTTGCCAACAATTCAGTGCATCGTTAATATTTTACAACATCCATTTACTTGTCAGGATGTTTGACCGCACTTTCTCAACTGAGTCTAAAACTACATGCTTTTTATTATCATTACTTATTAAAATTATCCTTAGGAAGAGATGGAAAAGTTTTAATTAAACTGGAATAATTTATAATTTTAAATCGACAAGACTAGTCAATTTGTCGACCAGTTTTAACAATTCTATCTAAAAATAATTAGTGGGGTCTTATTTACACAAAAATTTTAAAAATTTGCCATTTTTTTAAACCTGGTTTGTTATGATTGTTGCGAATGTTTAGTATGATTGTACTTAGGTTTGGTCTCAAATTTTTTTCAAATTTTTATGAGCATTATATAAACCAAAATTTCAATTTTTCCGAAGCCTTGTAGAATATACCACAACGACCTTATAGATCTATTGCGCATTCCTCTTTCTTATTTATAACTGATCATACAGGATTATAACTCATCATGCAGTCTCAGAGCTTTGACAAAAGTCAGTATCTAAGACTGCTCCACTGAGGCCAGCTCTCCATCTCCGACATCAGTCATACCCAAACATAGACTTAAAATAAAATAAAGACTGAGCATCTCATTCATAAATAGCTGGAACATGCGGTCAGACAATGTCTTGTTATTGTTGTGTTATTGTTTTAGGTTATAACGAGTGCGACACGAACGATAGATTGTCTCTGTCGTAACGGTCGTTCCCTGACGACTCTGACTAGAAACACAACACTGTCTTTCGTTTCTCAAGTACACCTGAACTCTCCGTATCATAGCATCAATTTTTTTTAAGTGATGTCTTATTATGTAAAATGGAGAAAACATAAATCTGTTCCATTAAAGCAAGGAAGGTGATAGGAAGTGGATAAAATGAAAACTACATTTATTTAACTCGGTACTATCTTTATTATACCGGGTGCGTCCCAAAAGTGGCTCATCCCCATAATTTTTTCATATTTTCAAATCAAAAAACAAGATTTAGTATGTTAGTATATGTCATAAATTAGGATTGATTGACGCATTCAATTGTTTTTGGTCACTTCCTGTTTCACCATAAATGACTATAACTTTTAATTTTTAAACGGCACCCTCGGTATATTTCTACTTTATTCGATAGAAAATGACACTCTGAATAGAATGACATATCATATGTCAACTTTTGACATTTTCGCATATAGTTTAATTGTAATTGTAACACGCGGTTCATAACGACAATTTGACCCGAAATACCAAGCGTATGGTATCAATATATTCATAAAAAAACGCTTTTTCCAAATATTCTAATGAGTCACCCTTGTTTCATTTGAAAAAATGGCATATGTATGATTGAAAATACGATTTGTACATCTTTTAACCGGCCTAGACAAGACACGAAACCTATTAGACGATCAAAACTATTTTTCCAAGGCTCCTGGATTAAAACTTAGTGTTTTTAACAACACCATGGCACCCTGGATTGAAATTTAAAATACGATTTGTTTTTAAGCGACAATGTCAAAAGTTGACATATGATATGTTATTCTATTCAGAGTGTCATTTTTTATCGAATAAAATAGCAATATACCGAGGGTGCCTTTAAAAATCAAAAGATGTAATCATTTCGGTGAAACAGGAAGAGACCAAAAACAATTGAATACGTCCAATAAATCCTAATTTATGTCATATACCTACTAACATACAAATCTGTTTTTTTTTATCTGAAAAAATAAAAAAGTTATAGGTGTGAGCCACTTTTGAGACGACCCGGTATATTAAAAAATATTGTTTCATAATGTAATATCATTTTAAAATTCTTGTATGTTATTTTAGATTCTGAAGATAATTTTAGAATAAACCGGAATATATTTTTAAATATCGCCTCTAATCGGTGTTGTCATATTGTAAAAACTTATCCTTTTTAAACAGTATCCGACTTATAATTTAGTAGTATAAGGACTATTTAATACATCTATGGAATATTAAAACCTACTTTATTAAAATGTAGTATTAATATCTCAATATATGTGTATAACAAGAAAAAAATATTGATAATATTAAAGACGTGACAACATAGGCTGGATGAGGAAGGCTCGCAAGGCTACCCAGAAGTAAACATGTGTACAAAAAAGATTGTTTGACCGCGTTGAGATGTAAATAATGTAGTCTATATTTTATTTTAAGTCTATGTACCCAAAGATATTTAAACTCGAGAGATACAATGATCCATTCATAAAACGCTCTAAAACTCCATCACACATTGGTTTGCAAAAATCAACGAGTGCGAGAGAGAATGGATAGAGAAGGAAATAGGGTATCTGCGCAATGGCAACAATGTAGGTGTGTACAAAGATTAGACGTTTGAGGTAGCGTTCCAGTGACGTGCCGATCGACCGACAGTATTTTAAGGAAATTAAAATAATCGTTTAATAATATAATATAAAAGTAAAGATTTCAGTTAACGTCTCCTTTTTGCTGCCAGGGCTAATCTGGACGGGGCCTACTTTGTTTACGCGGAATCCGAACCGCGGTGCTCGGCCATATCATGGTCAATGGCTTACCGACTTGGCAAGTGTCTAAATCGACTCTTACTCACGAGACATCCGATCTCATCCGGCCTCGAACCGGCGTGAATGAGCAGTGTGTGTCAATAGATTTTACACTTTTGCCTTTTGGACAACGGCACGATACAGAGTTTCGAACCGGTCACCCGTCCATCCACTAGTATCGCCTTACGTCGCTTAACTTTGGTTTAACAAATCAATCATATTCGGATTCAGCGTCCCAAAAAACATAAAGAACAAAGTATATCAGAACTACCGTAAAATTTTCCCACCAAAAATACATTTTAACTAGACTTAAAGCAAAAACTTATTTCGGACGCCCATTTTAAGACTAAAACGAAGTTGGTCCAGACAGTGAAGTGAGGTCAAGTCGCGCCAAGAAGCCACGCAGCTAAGTGGCATTAGACAGACAGATCCCCTTCACGGCGTCATTTATCACGGACCCTTGATCAACAAATTATCTTCGCCAAGGATTTACACGCCAGCAAATTTCCGGATATAGAATTTTGTTTGTCCGCTCTAACACGTTTTTATTTGTTCGGATAAGCGTGATTTACTGGTCCAACTTTTTATTAGCCACAGGTAAAATACATCTTAAAAGAATGTTTTTGTTGTTCATGGTTAATTTATATTTTGAAATACACCTACCAAGTTAGAAATAATTTTTTTATTAAGTAAACTTAGTGAAAATTGACGTTTTTTTACATAAACGGTATGCCACAAATAGGAAACACTTTCAAAATCTATACAGGGTGTTTCAAAACAAATGCGAAAAACTTCAGGGTGTGACTCCTCGTTCAAAATAAAGGGTAGTTTGCTTCATAAACGTTGGTTCAAAAGTCAACCATTAGGGAGATATTGCGGTACAAAGATGGCGGAAAAATCATGTTTTAATTTTTTATCTTAAAAACGAAAAGAGATAGACTAATGAAATTTTATGGAAGCATTACTGTTATAAAAACACACTTTCTGGTAATTTTTTCACTTTTTTAAAATGAATGGAAGGGGTTGAAATAAATTACCCCTATCATACTTGTTAACGAAATTTAAAGAAAAATCTTATCAAACACATGCAAAGAAATTAATTTGGAGAGTTTAGTTTATTCAGAAACTTTTTTATCTCTTGTGTTTTTTTGATAATACTCACCGATTTGAAATTAAAAAATAAAATGTAAAGCATTACATGTCAGGACAAAAAACATTTTTAGATAAAATATCTAGTGATAATAACGATAATAATATTAATCTGGATAATAACGTATTACAGTAGAGTAATGTCAAATAAAATAATATTAGAACCATCCTAAAAAGTGACAGCGGCCGACTAGATTTTTTTCCTAAAAAAATTACAGCAGCCCACTAGATTCTTCATCTAAAAATGTTTTTTGTCCTGACATGTAATGCTTTACATTTTATTTTTTAATTTCAAATTGGTGAGTTTTATCAAAAAAACACAAGAGATAAAAAAGTTTCTAAACAAACTAAACTATCCAAAATATTTTTCTTGCATGTGTTTGATCAGATTTTTCTTTAAATTTCGTTAACAAGAATGATAGGTGTAGTTTATTTCAACCCCTTCCACTCATTTTAAAAAAGTGAGAAAATTACCAGAAAGTGTGTTTTCATAACAATAATGCTTCCATAAAATTTCATTAGTCTAGCGCTTTTCGTTTTCAAGATAAAAAATAAAAACCTTATTTTTCCGCCATCATTGTACCGCGGTATCTCCCTAATAGTTGACCTTTGACCCAACTTTTATAAGGCAAACTACCCTTTATTTTGAACAAGGAATCACCCCCTGAAGTTTTTCGCATTTGTTTTGAAACACCCTGTATATTTTATATGGCTTTATTACATGTGTTTCCAATGTGGTGGCATAGCTTTTTCTGAAATGTTTCGAAACGAAGGCGAATTAGAGGAAATGTTTCGAAACATTTTCTGCAATTTGTGTCCAAGATGTTCCCGTTTTCAGCAGCCACTGTTTGTAAATGTAAAGAGACAAAATACCAAACTAAAATAGTCTATGTCTGTATGTGGACTTCAAAATGAAAACAACCATCAACAATGTCGACCTCCGCCATAATTTTTTAGTCTTAAAATCTTTGTTTTTTAGTTTTCTCGCACAAAAATGTCTGGCAAAAGCAGATTCGTTTAATTTAATAATGCACTTTCATATTTTAATGCCCCTTCTATATCTCATTATTTGTTGCTACAAAATATTTTTCTTTGAAATATAGATTTTTATTTCTATACCATGGTTCTGAAAATAAAAATATATAAATTAATGTAAATAGCGCGTTCTTTAGAGTTCAAAAGCTCAACAGCTGATAAAAACATATAGTTTTAGTTAAAAACGCCAACGATCACTAGCCAACATGGCAGAATTTTAATTCATTATTTTATAAAATTAACATGGAGTCGGAAACAAATCATCTACGTTATTTCATATTTGTGCCTAAAAAGAGAGAAGCTCGTGTCTCGAAAATGAATCGACAATAAATGGAAACCGTGTTTCCAAAATGTTTCGATTTAGCGCTATCCGTGTACAAATTTCGAACTAGTCACCTCTCAACAACGCCATTCTAAACTTCTGGTCAAAATAATTAAAATATTTTTATTTATTATTATAACACAATTAATTATTAGAACACATTATACTAGTAGTGGGAACTATCGAATGAATACTATCGAAACATTCGATAGTTGCAATTCATTCGAATAATTCGATAGTAAGAAAACATTCGTTGAAAACTATTCGAATAAAAATTATCGAATAGATCCGTCATCTGCCTTGAAATATTGTATTCTAGTAATTCGGCAGCAAAAACCATTCATTTATAAAATTCATTCATTTATGAAATTCATTTATTCGTCAGGATCGATTATAATAAAATATTAATTGAATTTTAGTTGTCGCCCGGCGACGTAGGTTTCTTTCCGAGAAACCCGACAGCGGTCGGTGGCAATGCTATGAAAGAAGCCGGCATCTTTGATTTTTTGCGGAGTCAGATACTGATGTGAACTTAGCAGCCAAAAGATAGCGGCCGATTTGCCGAACATAGCCGAAGGGCCAGTGGCGTCGGGCGACTTAATATGAAATAATCATACAATTTCTTGCAGGAGAATTTTATAAATATTTAAATAGTACTAAAACGAAGTATGCTTCATTATGTTAATAAATTATTACCGATATTTTTATATCGGATTAATTATTATAATTTTAAATTGACACGCCTAGTGTAATTTTATAAAATATGTATACATTATACTAATGTAACCAAAATTAAAAAAAAATAAAAAACTAATTCATTTATGATAGTACTAGTACTACTACCTTTATCAACAATTGATTACTATCATATCGACGGAAACAACAAAAAAAAGGTCCTGATTTATATCACTACTACTACAGTGGCGTGTTCTTGATCGATTTAATTTTCAGTATTTTCGTCAGCAGCTAATTTGTTTATACCGTTTTTCCGATTTTCTCGAAAACGGCGTATACTAACAAGATCAACATTTCAGGGATTATAGAGGCCCATCAGACTAATAATAATCTCCCAGTGGCGTGTCCTTGATCGATTTAGTTTTCGGTATTTTCGTCAGCAGCCAATTTGTTTATAACGTTTTTCCGATTTTCTCGAAAACTACGTATACTAACAAGATCAAAATTTCAGGGATTATAGGGGTCCACTAGACTAATAATAATCACCCAGTGGCGTGTTCTTGATCGATTTAGTTTTCGGTATTTTCGTTAGCAGCTCATTTGTTTATACCGTTTTTCCGATTTTCTCGAAAACGGCGTATACTAACAAGATCAAAATTTCAGGGATTATAGAGGCCCATCAGACTAATAATAATCTCCCAGTGGCGTGTCCTTGATCGATTTAGTTTTCGGTATTTTCGTCAGCAGCCAATTTGTTTATAACGTTATTCCGATTTTCTCGAAAACTACGTATACTAACAAGATCAAAATTTCAGGGATTATAGGGGTCCACTAGACTAATAATAATCACCCAGTGGCGTGTTCTTGATCGATTTAGTTTTCGGTATTTTCGTTAGCAGCTCATTTGTTTATACCGTTTTTCCGATTTTCTCGAAAACGGCGTATACTAACAAGATCAAAATTTCAGGGATTATAGAGGCCCATCAGACTAATAATAATCTCCCAGTGGCGTGTTCTTGATCGATTTAGTTTTCAGTATTTTCGTCAGCAGCCAATTTGTTTATAACGTTTTTCCGATTTTCTCGAAAACTACGTATACTAACAAGATCAAAATTTCAGGGATTATAGGGGTCCAGTAGACTAATAATAATCACCCAGTGGCGTGTTCTTGATCGATTTAGTTTTCGGTATTTTCGTTAGCAGCTAATTTATTTATACCGTTTTTCCGATTTTCTCGAAAGCGGCGTATACTAACAAGATCAAAATTTCAGGGATTATAGAGGCCCATCAGACTAATAATAATCTCCCAGTGGCGTGTTCTTGATCGATTTAGTTTTCGGTATTTTCGTCAGCAGCCAATTTGTTTATAACGTTTTTCCGATTTTCTCGAAAACTACGTATACTAACAAGGTCAAAATTTCAGGGATTATAGGGGTCCACTAGACTAATAATAATCACCCAGTGGCGTGTTCTTGATCGATTTAGTTTTCGGTATTTTCGTTAGCAGCTAATTTGTTTATACCGTTTTTCCGATTTTCTCGAAAACGGCGTATACTAACAAGATCAAAATTTCAGGGATTATAGAGGCCCATCAGACTAATAATAATATCCCAGTGGCGTGTTCTTGATCGATTTAGTTTTCGGTATTTTCGTCAGCAGCCAATTTGTTTATAACGTTTTTCCGATTTTCTCGAAAACTACGTATACTAACAAGATCAAAATTTCAGGGATTATAGGGGTCCACTAGACTAATAATAATCACCCAGTGGCGTGTTCTTGATCGATTTAGTTTTCGGTATTTTCGTTAGCAGCTAATTTGTTTATACCGTTTTTCCGATTTTCTCGAAAACGGCGTATACTAACAAGATCAAAATTTCAGGGATTATAGAGGCCCATCAGACTAATAATAATCTCCCAGTGGCGTGTTCTTGATCGATTTAGTTTTCGGTATTTTCGTCAGCAGCCGATTTCTTTATAACGTTTTTCCGATTTTCTCGATAACTACGTAAACTAACAAGATCAAAATTTCAGGGATTATAGGGGTCCACTAGACTAATAATAATCACCCAGTGGCGTGTTCTTGATCGATTTAGTTTTCGGTATTTTCGTTAGCAGCTAATTTGTTTATACTGTTTTTTCGATTTTCTCGAAAACGGCGTATACTAACAAGATCAAAATTTCAGGGATTATAGAGGCCCATCAGACTAATAATAATCTCCCAGTGGCGTGTTCTTGATCGATTTAGTTTTCAGTATTTTCGTCAGCAGCCAATTTGTTTATAACGTTTTTCCGATTGTCTCGAAAACTACGTATACTAACAAGATCAAAATTTCAGAGATTATAGGGGTCCACTAGACTAATAATAATCACCCAGTGGCGTGTTCTTGATCGATTTAGTTTTCGGTATTTTCGTTAGCAGCTAATTTGTTTATACCGTTTTTCCGATTTTCTCGAAAACGGCGTATACTAACAAGATCAAAATTTCAGGGATTATAGAGGCCCATCAGACTAATAATAATCTCCCAGTGGCGTGTTCTTGATCGATTTAGTTTTCGGTATTTTCGTCAGCAGCCAATTTGTTTATAACGTTTTTCCGATTTTCTCGAAAACTACCTATACTAACAAGATCAAAATTTCAGGGATTATAGAGGCCCATCAGACTAATAATAATCTCCCAGTGGCGTGTTCTTGATCGATTTAGTTTTCGGTATTTTCGTCAGCAGCCAATTTGTTTATAACGTTTTTCCGATTTTCTCGAAAATCGGAAAAACGGTTATTATTAGCGTAGTGGGCCTCTATAATCCCTGAAATTTTGAGCTTGATAGTATACGTAGTTTTCGAGAAAATCGGAAAAACGTTATAAACAAATTGGCTGCTGACGAAAATACCATAAACTGAATCGATCAAGAACACACCACTGGGTGATTATTATTAGTCTAGTGGACCCCCATAATCCCTGAAATTTTGATCTTGTTAGTATACGCCGTTTTCGAGAAAATCGGAAAAACGGTATAAACAAATTAGCTGCTAACGAAAATACCGAAAACTAAATCGATCAAGAACACGCCACTGGGTGATTATTATTAGTCTAGTGGACCCCTATAATCCCTGAAATTTTGATCTTGTTAGTATACGCCGTTTTCGAGAAAATCGGAAAAACGGTATAAACAAATTAGCTGCTAACAAAAATACCGAAAACTAAATCGATCAAGAACACGCCACTGGGTGATTATTATTAGTCTGATGGGCCTCTATAATCCCTGAAATTTTGATCTTGTTAGTATACGCCGTTTTCGAGAAAATCGGAAAAACAGTATAAACAAATTAGCTGCTAACGAAAATACCGAAAACTAAATCGATCTATAACACGAAACTGTGTGCTTGTAGTTAGTAGTGATATAAATCATGACCTTTTTTTTGTTGTTTCTGTCGATATGATAGTAACCAATTGTGTTGATAAAGGTAGTAGTACTAGTACTATCATAAATGAATTAGTTTTTTATTTTTTTTTAATTTTGGTTACATTAGTATAATGTATACATATTTTATAAAATTACACTAGGCGTGTCAATTTGAAATTATAATAATTAATCCGATATAAAAATATCGGTAATAATATATTAACATAATGAAGCATACTTCGTTTTAGTACTATTTAAATATTAATAAAATTCTCCTGCAAGAAATTGTATGATTATTTCATATTAAGTTAAGTCGCCCGACGCCACTGGCCCTTCGGCTATGTTCGGCAAATCGGCCGCTATCTTCTGGCTGCTAAGTTCACATCAGTGAGTCAGATATAGATAAGGACACATTTTTTTTTTATTGAGATGCTAGTATTTACACAGAAAATACATTATGAAGGGCGCTGTTGCCATATTTTGGTATTAGTTGATATTAGCAAAGAATATTATTGTTTGGCTTTAGTTAGTTAGGGATAGTATGTCTATATATTCTGCATTTTTTTTATTAGTATTCTGTTGTTACACTGCAATAATACTTGTTATTTTGGATGTAAGAAAATGATTTTTAATGTTTTTAAGCAAAGACTGGTTTAATAAATAATAATAACAGCAATAATTTGTTATACCTATTAACAACAAAATTTAAAATGATTTAATATAAATATTTTTTTTTAGTAGTAGCAAAATATAAACAACAAATTAGATGTCAAAATTATTTATATTAGATCCTATTTAAAAATAATATAGTCTCTAAATTTTTTGGCAACGTTGGTTTATGAAATAATAATAATTTCAGAACTAATTTGTTATATTAACAACAAATTTTAAAATCATGAAATATAAACATTTATTAATTTTCTAAGCATGCAGTGTAATGGAACGAAAAAATAAATAAAAAATTAGAAATCAAAATTATTTTTATTAGGTGCTTTATATTACTATTTAAAAATTATATTTTCTTTTACTGGCATTTACTTTAAAAAATAAATGAAATTTTTCTTCGCAAAAAACTACATGTAAGAGAATTAGCATAAACAAAATACAAACATCGTTAATTTTTTTTTAAATTGACACGTGTAAAACTTTCATTTTAATTTTCTCACCCCATAGTTTGAGTTCGATAACCATTTACTTAACCACATTACTTAAATATGATTATTAAGTTCAACTAATTCATATTATTAAAACATCTAAAATACAAATATGTATTTTTAAAATTAATTCAAAGTTCATATCATCTCTCTTAAAATTGCTACTTCTCAAAATTTCCCATTAAAAAATAGACCATATACCATATAAAATTAAATAATTGAAAGATCGGACTACGGAAAACCATACAAATTTTCGGAAAAATTTTGACCACCTGCACATGCACACAATCGTCAATAAATAAAATTAAAAAATAACTACTATTTTAGTATTTTAACTATTTTAATAAACCCAAAAATAGCACAGTATTTATACGGCGAAGTTATAAAAATTTGGAAGAACTAATAATGCCACTGACGCATACAAAAATCAAACGAATACTAAATTTCATTTTTCATTTATCAAAAGCATTCGATAGTCGTGGCGCAACGATAACCATTTGGTCGCACGGCGAGGTTGTCACATATGCTTTAGTATACAAATGAATGAATGATTTTATTCGAATAAAACCATTCGATAGTTGAAATCATTCATTCATTAACCATTCGATAGTCTAATTCATTCGATAGTTCCCATCGCTACATTATACATAAAAGCATGTATTCCATTGTGGAAGAAAGAGAAAAAAACGTTTGCTTGTAACATTTTTCTTGGGTCTCCTCTTGGGTATGAGTAGTGGCTGTTATTACCATTTATTCCTAAAACAAATCATGTCTGTAATGTGTATAATAAATAACTATAAAATCACATCAGAAAAATATCTGTATTTATACTCACCATACATATCTTTCTGCTTTTTTAATTATAGTGCTATAAAAACTTGAAGAATGCTTAAATGCAAAAACTGCAGAACAAAATCCAAACAATAAAGTAAGGTTATGTCCTAATATTTGACAGAATATCAAATGAATTATGAAAACTTTTCAGGCACAAAACAGGTACGAAATTTGTAAATGTGAGCCACGTCTGTTTCTTAGAAGTTCCGAAAAATTTGTGACACTAAGATCTTTATTGTTATAGCTTATGTAGCGAAACCATACTTTGGTAAAATGTTTGGAAACAAAAAGCGATTTATATTACGAAACATATGTATCAAAAATGTGACGAAACTGTTTCGCAAAGTTTCTCAACAGAGATTTTGTTTCGATTTTGTGTCTAAAAATGCTACTTGAGTAGAATATATCGAGTCGAAAGCCTTCTCCAAGTTTATAAAGGCTATGGGTAGTGGAAGTTCGTATTCTTTTGTTCAGCTGATTTCGTCGATATATTTCTTATAAAAAGAGATAATAAGTTGTACAAAGACCTATATTTTTGTAAATAAATTTACAGTGAAATTCCAGTTAGAAAATGAGTCATTAAACAATACAAGGCTACCAATTTAATTCAACCAATGAGTTCTACTTGGCTCCCATGCCTTAAATCTTAATTCTAATTTCGAGAAATCGAAATGTGACATTGCGTATGTTTGCAGTAGGCGCTAATGGTTAAATTGTACAGTTTTGAATTGCCAAAATGTCTGTGGGAAAGCCGGAGTAAATTACTCTTAGAGGGGTGATGAATATTTTACGAGCCAAGTCCTATCCAGCAAGAGAAACGGGCTGCAGAAGTGGAGTTAAAATGCGTCTAGTCCTATTTATAATAGATGGAATAATGCATGCTTACGTAACGCGAGACTCGCTTTATAAACCTTATTACAGTGCTGCGCTTACAATCTTAATCATAATAAATATTTAAATTGATAAAAATAATGATATTGAAAGATTAAACTGAAATGGTGTTTACTTATAGCACAGATTAGATATACTATATGTATACAGATAAAAATCTTGTCCCTAATTCGTTGTACGAAAATTGTTTTTTATGACGATGAGCAAACGAGTAAAATTTCCTGTGCGCAAAAATAAACTCGCGTTTAAACAGCGTAATAACTGGGCCGGTCAGGCGCTGTGCACAATTTTAGATGCCATAAGTGGGCGTGCTATGTGCGAAAACTAGTAACCTAACTAGTGCGCGACTCCGAAAATAGGAACCAGGAAAAATAATTTGACGATAAGTTTATAATCTGTATAATCTGTGCTTATAGCGTTGATTGAAATAATTGGTACGTTGTTGATTGAAATACCGGGTGTGTCTCAAAAGGAACTCACCCCTATAACTTCTTTATTTTTTCAGATAAAAACAAGATTTGGTACGTTAGTATATGAGGATTCATAGACGTATTCAATTTTTTACGGTCACTTCCTGTTTCACCGGAAATGACTACAATTTTGATTTTTAAATGGCAATTTTCTACTTTATTCGATAGAAAATGACACTCTGAATAGAATGACATATCATATGTCAACTTTTGACATTTTCGAATATGATTTAAGGTTAATTCTCACTGTACCTTCCATATCAGCTCCCTTCCGTTTCCCTTCCGTTTACATAAAATATTATATCATGTAAATGAATATGACAATGCACACTATACGTTCCGTTTCCCTTCCGTTCCATATCCTTTCCTTCCATACATTTTTTTGGCGGATGGACTGAAGCGTATCGGAAACAGCGTTGTCAAGTTCTTACATTTCTTCAGCTCTGTTAAAATTTTGCTGATATTTATTCATCCTTTCACCTCTTAATTAAATCTGTTACCTTTTTCAAAAGATACAAATTTTTAAAATAAAACTTTCGTAATGATATAAATTGTACAATAAAAAGTATGGAACTGATACGGAACGGAAGCTTACGTATAGCGTCAATACAATAAAAATACGGAACGGATATGGAATGGATATGGAATGGAAACGGAAGGGATCTTTCGATCAAGTGTATTGTGGTACAAAGGTTAATTGACGCAGGCGTGTTTCAGCCCTTTGGAATAACCTCCCTAGTACCACATATGCGTATACAATAAATAATAGAAAAAATTAATATTGAATTTAAAATTAAAAGAGATAAAATTAAATATATTTTGAGAGTTTCCTAAACAATAATTAAAAATACGATTTGGGCATCTATTAACCGGTCATGACAAGACAGTAAAAGTATTAGACGATTAAATCTATTTTTCCAAAGCTCCTTGATTAGTGTTTTTAACACAGCCGTAGCACTCTAGATTGAAATTTAAAATGCAATTTTGTTTAAAGCAAAAATGTCAAAAGTTGATATATGATATGTCATTCTATTCAGAGTATCATTTTCTATCGAATAAAGTAAAAAAATATCGGGGGTGTCATTTAAAAATCGAAAGTTGTAGTAATTTCCGCTGAAACAGGAAGTGACCGAAAAAACTTTATTATTATATTATAAAGTTTTTATATTAATAATTATATATTATTTATTAATATGTCAATCAATCCATCATAAGGGATAAAAGTCATAGGGGTGAGCCACATTTGAGACGCACCCGGCATAAGCTCTTCAGCGCCATTTTCATACATAAAACCAAATTATTTGTATGAAGTTACTTAACAAAATATAAACTCCTGAAAACGTATTTTGGAGACATGAAAAATATTTGTTTAAATGAAAAATTATTTCAAAATAGCCATTAAATTTTTCCATCAAGGTCCAAACTTAGGTACTTTATAATTTTCTAAAAAGTTGGATATGCAGGGATGATAAATACCGTCTAATAAAAAAGGGTTCAAGTTAGCTTGGAAACGAACATCGACGACATTTCCCCATATAATTTTACATATAAAATAACAGCAATCTTCATTTCGTAGCCATCTCTGATGCCGATTTTTTTCGATCATATTGTATAATAAAGCGATAATAGTCTAACATCACTGATATACAAATGTGTCTACATGTTTTTGCCTTTTATTTCTAACCATAATACGTTATTTTTTACTCAATCTCATTTTCATAACATACACGTTCCTTTAGAATTTCCAAAATGTTCAGCCTCTTAAATTCATTTTAGACTACTAAACACGATTTACAAAAATTTTGTAAAATTGAATTGTTTTTTTCGAGCCTAACATGGAAGAAGTCAGCAAACGAAAACACCAACAACCCCTTGTAAATTTGAGGTCTGCTTGGAATATAAAATAACTTTAAAACAATATTAGAGAATTTAACAAATACCTTTTTTAGATGCACAAAAAATATTATTTTTATTTTATTACTAGATATTTATATATGACTTGAATTTTCCACTATAATAATACAAACAATTTAAAACAACTTGCAGAATAGTATCGTTTGGTATCGTACTGACACGTAAGATGTTTTAGAACAGGCAGGTGAAAACAACCACTGCCTGTTTTTTCTTGTCATATCGACATCAATCAAATCTGCTTGGTTCTATAATCTCAGTTACACAGCTAATATTTTCAGGGCTGGTATATCTCGATAAAAAAATCATATTTTCTCTTCACCGTTTTTCAAATAAGTCCAAAATAACCGAGATATTTTACTTTGAAAATTTCTAAAAATATGATTTTTCGCTTAAATTTTGAGAACCCCTGGATCATTTCTGCATTTCCTTTCTTGTAAATTTAATCTACTACCCATGTTACCAAGTTATGAAGATAAGTTTTTTAACTAAAAATGCAAATTTTCAAAAAAAAATATATGTACAGTGTGTCCCATTTTGACTGAAATCATACGGTATCTCCGTTATTAGTGAAGATAGGAGGGTACGTTTTGCACAAACCCGTCCCAGTTTTTTGTCAAACGTAGGATGCCGTAAACAAAATTTTCATAGCCCTCTTCGTTTCTAAGCTACAGGGTCTTTTTGAATATTTAGCAATTTGGGACACCCCCTGTGTTTTTATTATTGTTAAAGGTATTGAGAAGATTGAATTGAAAACTGTTCATTATAGAACTTTTTACGTAGAATACAGTGGCGTAGTATGTTATTCTACAAAAAATAATATTTTTAAAGATATGAACTAAAGTTATGTGGAACACCCTGTATATTTATAAATGATTTGATCTGGCTTGCCATAAGCTTCTAAAAAATATATATCACTCTATATTTATTTAGTACAACATTTTGATAGTAATATAATAGTACATTATTGATAATAAAAGAAACTTAAGAATCATTAAAAGTATACTGCTATCTGCTATCTGTTTCTTATTTTATTTTGAGAGCCACTAAAAAGTTCTTTATATATTAGAGAAACTTAAATCTCTATCCCTTTGTACCGGAACTTTTAGATATTTAGTTAATTAATTTACGTTAAATATACTTTCAGCAAGATGGGGTTCCCCCTCACAACTTTGAAAATATTAGAATTTTGTTAAATTATTATTTTTCAAGTCAATGAATTGGAACCAATAGACCCATATGATGGCCTCCCTGATTCCCGGATTTACCCGTTCTCGATTTCTGATTTTTAGGAACTTTTACTTTTGAAATATGAAATATAGGTATCAAATGCAAGCTTTTAGATATTTGCAAACCCATCCCGTTATAATAAATTCCGTTATAAAAAATAGGAAAATATATTCAAAGATTCAGTGGTAACAGTTCAAAAGTAAAACATATCAATCCCAAATAAAATTTTAATATCTGTATGGCTATTTTAGTTCATATTTTCAAAAATATTTTTTTCGTAGAGAAACAGAAACAATGTATTCTACGTAAAAAGTTCTACAACAATCAGTTTTCACCTTCTCGATATCATCCACAATAACGGAGATTGTGGGTTGTCCCAAATTGCAAATTTTTCGAAAAGATCCAGAAATAGCTCAGAAACGAAGAATGTTATGAAAATTTTGTTTACAACATCTTCCGTTTGACAAAAAAGTGGGAAAGGTTTATGCGAACCGCATCCTCTTATCTTTACTAATAACGGACATACCGTATGATTTCAACTAAAATGGGACACCTTGTATGTACATAATAAAACAAGGAAATGCATGGACAATTCGAAGTGTTATCAATTGAAGCTAATTACCTATAATTATACAAATACCAACTTCTCTTCTTCTTCTTCGGGTTCCATCTCCTAATGGAGGTTGGAAATCATCATGGCAATTCAAACTTTGTTAACTGCTGCTCTGAATAACTGGTTTGAAGTCATTCCAAACCATTCTCTCAAATGCTTCTTCTTCCTTGGCTCCTTCTGCCCTTTATCTTTCCTTCTATTATGTTCTGCAGCAGGGCATATTTAGGTCCTCTCATTATGTGTCTAAAGTACTCAAGTTTTCTCTTCTTAAGGGTATTAATCGCCTCTTCGTCTTTTTGAATTCTGCGTCGCAGTTCTACATTTGTAACCTTGTCAGTCCAAGAAATCCTCAGCATACGCCATTCATAGCTTCTCCATTTCGGCCTTTTTAGGTGTCCAAGCCTCTGAACCATAGAGTTGAGTTGCAAATATGTAACCCCTTAGCATTGTTAATCTAAGCTTTAAGTTGATGTCTCCACTGCGGCCCAACAACTTATCAGTACGTTTAAATAATATTCAAAAAATATGATGCATATTTGAAAGAGAATTTTAGTCCCTAAGATTAGCAACTAACTACGTCGTTCTCAAAATTTACCTTAACTGCCATAAATTTCTACGCGCTTGTTCAACCCATAACTTTCCTTGTAAATTAGAAATTTCGAAAACTTAACCGAACCGCCCTTGTTAAGCTATTATATTCCAATTTATTGATGATCAAAAGGCCTGCTTTTAATAAGTTATTAACAGATCTGAGCCGTTTCTTACTGCAGCCGAAACTCACAATAACACTCGAGACCCATTGTAAAAGTTTAGTAGCTGTAAATTCAACAGATCTCGAACTTTTAATTACATATTGAGCAAACAACTGCGATGCATTAAATCGAGCGTGGCAGTAGATAGGGAAATTAAAAAAATGAGGCGATACGAAAGTTCAGTAATTAACATTTTGTCTTATTTTAATTTTTCTTTAAATTGGAGAATTATTTAAAGATTATAAAAAGAAAAAAATGGTTATGGAAATAGTTTTAAAAGCAGTTTTTAAGAATCGTTTTTACCCCACGATACAATTATAAAAATAGATATATCTTCTGCTAACTATACAGGGTCGCTGATAAATATGTGAACGGTCGATTATTAGGTAAAATATAAGTGGTACCGCAAAAAGTTAAATATAAAAGTTATAGGGTTCTTAAATATCTATTAGCGGTAATAAATTTCAGTATTCAGGGTCGGTCATAAAGTCGTGGCACATCCAAGTTTCATTTTTTTAAATGGAACCCTCTATAAAGGGTGATTTAAAAAACATGTGCCATCTCTCGTGGGGAGATTCCTCACGTAAAAATAAAATTTATTTTTCATATCAACATAGATCTGATTCTGCTTTGTTTCATATCTACAGGGTGTTAAAGTTTTAATATTTTTTCGATTTATTATAATTTTCTTCCAAGTACTTTTAGTGTTTCAAATGAAATTTTGAGAGTAAAAGTTACTATAAATGCGACATATTTTAAATCTAAAAAAGAATGGATATATTCACCGGTGACGTGCATATGGGTTCATCATCACTAGAATATTTTTCTAAAAAAGCATGTACGCCACTGACTTTTTTTTCTGTTGTTAGCGAAATATTGGAAGTAGTTTAATACCGATTAACAGTTGTCTCTTGATATTTTGTCGATTTCTGCCTCCTTAATCATATAAACGCAATTTAATTAATTTGCCTTGATCCAAGTCTAATAGCAACCTTTAAAATATTATTATCATTAACTTGCGAAAGTTTTAAATAATTACTCATTGATTTTTCATTAAAAAATATGAAAAAAAGTTCCTATAAACATGGGTATGGAAATACATAGTTTTAGAGTTACAGGATGCTAAAACTTACTATCTGAAATACCATTTTTTTTTGAAATTGCTGTAGGACTAATTGTAACAATAACTAATAGTAATAATATTTAATAATAAATTAGGTAAAATATATAATTTATTAATTTTATTTTCATTTTAATTTTATTAATTGTGATTAATAAAATTTCGTTTATTTCATCAAGGAGGCCGAATTCGACAAAATATCAAGAGATACCTTTTAATTGGCATTAAACGGCCTACACAATTTTGATATCGAAATAAAATAAAAATCAGTGGCGCACATTTTTTTTGAAAAATATTCCAGTGATAACCCATAAGCACGTCCGTGATAAATTTATCGACACTTTTTTTGCATTAAAATATGTTAAAACTTATAAACAATTTCAGAAATATGAAGTTTTGATTTTAAAATGTTAAACGAAAATTTTTTAATTTTCAGACTTGATATAATCTCATTTCATACATCTATAAATGCTAACTTGAAAACTATTGTCTATATGTCAAATATTATTAAGTATAACTGTTTTTATTTTGCTGTGTAACACCAAAGGTTCCAACCCATGATACAAAGAATACAAGGTATGATATTGCGCAGGTTGGTCACTACGTCACAGGTGATAAACGGTACCATTGGTCGGCAAGCTCCGCGCGCCAATTTCAAATTATCAAACAGATGACATAATAAATGTGAAAATAACTTTTCATATGTCAAGCTCGATGAATTGACATAACTTTTGGGGTTATGTCCTAATTCTTCCCTATTTTAAGTCTTTTTTATTAGTGACAATTGAACAATATGGATATTTTTTTGTCTGGCGTATGACGTCACAGGTGGTATGCGCAAACTTAACGAAATTGGAGCCGCCTTCGATCATACCTTGTTTTCTTTCTACCATGGTTCCAACCCTCAACTGTAATCTGTTTTTATATGTCAAATTTAATATTATTAAGTATCACAGTTTCCGCAGAATCTCATCGTTAAATCAATGTCTCTTCAAAATACTATTAAGGTACACTTTAGACAAACATTTTTCTAGATATTTTAATTTTTATGATTTTGTGTTAGTAGATTAGCGATGCAGTAGAGAGTGTCACTAAAAATCAAAAGTTTTAGTCATTTCCGTGGAAACAGGAAGTGACCGAAAACGATTGAATACGAATACGTCAATCAATCCTAATTTATGTCGTCTACTAACATGCCAAATCTGGATTTTTATCTGAGAAAATAAAACAGTTATGGGGGTTAGGTTAGGTTAGGTTTGGAGTTTCACTTTTGAGAAAAACCCGGTACTCTACTAATTCAAATGCGAATTATTAACGGTAGACAGTACAATCGCAGGTATATTATACCTGTGATTGTACTTGTTATTAACAAGTAAATTCTTAAAAACTCCCTGAACAAATATTTTTTCATCTTCAGTCACATCGGCAAACTTTGCCGAATTCCATTTGCTATTTGTAAATGGAAAGAACTGTTCCAACATTCGGAGGGCACTTTTGCAGGTCGCCTTTGCCCCTATTTTCAGAGAAACAACTTTTTTGCTTCAATAAAGTCGATGTCTGTCAGTCAAGTAGCGTCAATATTAGCATGCCAATGTTCCTCGAGAAGCTTGCCTGATTTTCTACAATATATATTCGCAGAAATGTGGCATGCAGATTCCATAAAGAAGACTGTCGTTTCCAGGGCTGTGTTCGTTGTGATTTAATAAAATAATGTTCCCTTAAAAGATATTTTTATATAAAATTGATCATTTTTATAATCATTTTTATAATATAAAAATATGTTACACAGTATATGTTATACCGTGCTGGCAACTGTTACTTTTGGGTCGGCATTTACATGTGTGGAAGTAAATCGCATAGGGATCTGATTAAGTCGAAGTGAGATATATGCGACGGTGTGCTGTTGCGGCGTTGCCGTTACGCCTTTCCCTATCAAGTAAAGTAAATCACAAACCGCCTATTTTTAAAAGACTTTTTTTTCAAGAGATAACTAGATAAAATCATTAGACATATTTCTGAGTATCTGAAATGGAATTATAAGGATATCGTTAGGGTGTCATTTTTTTATAACGAGAAAACACGAAGAGAAGAAAAGGTCAGTAATCGCGATAATTTAAAAACTCAACTTTTTAACACATAACAGGCCATAACTCAGGAACCTCTTTGGATATTGAAACTTTTTTTCAAGATCGGATATTTTACAATATGTTTACATAAGAAAAATTCGATAAGGTTGTTTTTTCCATTCAAATATTGTAAATAGTCCATCCATTTACTTTTAGAGCATAGCAATTTTTACCAATCGTGTAATTTTTTTATTGATTAAGATTTTCACATACTGTGTACAAAGAAAATATAACAGAAATATTAACAAAGTTCTTAAAAAAACTACA
The DNA here is from genome assembly GCF_002938485.1 of Sitophilus oryzae. Lineage (NCBI taxonomy): Eukaryota > Metazoa > Arthropoda > Insecta > Coleoptera > Curculionidae > Sitophilus > Sitophilus oryzae. The sequence continues at coordinate 99,924 of NW_022145681.1, read as the reverse complement.
ATCTATTATTTCTAATAGATTTCGAAATATCGATTTTTGAATTCAGAGTTCTAATAGCACTATCGAACACCCACTCAATTCCACTTATTTTTACCAAAAATGCAAGTGTTTCTAGCTTGCACTTCAAAAAAAATCAAGCTATAGAGAAAATTACAACGACTCGTTAATAAATAAACAAATTAAGTATCACGAGACGTAATTAAATCGTGAAGCTGAACGCATGACGTACACCTTTCCCTAGAACTTTAAGTACTGACAGAGTAGTACTGATTGGGTCACCAAACTGCGACAAATCTGCTATATTCCCTTCCACGTCGCTTAGCGATGTGCACAGTTTCTCCGTTTATTTCATACGTTTGGCAATGTGTTTACTGTCCTCTCTTTCTTCAGTACATTATAAACGCATTGTACTCTTCTTACATACGGAAATCTCGACCCAAGACTAACCTTTGCCAGCCCTTAGTATACAGTATATGTTATAAACTACCTCCGAAAGGCGCATATATTTGACCTCATAAAACTGCAATTCTTTCCCAATTTGACCGAATATCTAGCTCCAGTAATTTCCGAGATATACATAGACATAGAGAACATAGTAGAAAACTCACCCTGTATACATATTTTTGTTGTGTTTCTTCATATTCAAAGTTTCTTGTACCGATCAATCGAAAGAAGTATGACCAAACAAGTTTTAAATGCTAATATCTTAACACATTCTAACGTAATTTCCTATCAAAACTTCTACATTTCAATGCCCATAAACTTACAACTTCCATCTTTAGGCCCACTAACTCCACTTCCAGTGTTAACAGTAGACAGTATTAGATATATAAAATGAATAAATGTCACGATTACCCATTCCAAGTCTCTAAGAACATATTCTAATAAGACTTTTATGTCTATTTGTCTAGTAGTGCTCTCGCAGTTGTATTAGTTTAATAGGTGCTTGAGAAAGTTAAACTGTTTTAGCGGAATAGTAATGCTGCAATATTAGAACACTGACTTCCGTTAAGCGGTGCGGCAAACTTTGTACTGCAAATTTACATAAATAAACATACCAGAAAGACAACACGATTGTTTGCCTACTAATAGACTTAATCTGATTTTCAACAAAATCAAACCAGTCTCTCTTTCCAGAGGGTAATAGAGAAATCTAACAACACCACTGTTCTGTTATATTAAGCGTTTTGTTTCATATAAGATATATTTGTTTTATTTAATACTTTTTTTAGTTCTAAATTATTTTTTGTTACTTCATAGATAGGTACCCTCACAGGAAATAATTAACATAATTGAATATAAATTATTATTACTATGCTATGTAATTTTGATATTAATTTATACCTTCATTATCTCCCTCTATCTATAACATATATAACATATCGTCATTTTTACATTTTACCTACAACGTTTATTATATACCTCTATTATTACGTCCTTTTTTAATATACACTCACCGGCACGAAAAACAGGGACCTTAAGATATTTTCATGTACTTTAAAGTAATGATAGGAAAAACCGATTAATTTCAATAATCGAGTGCTCGAGTTTCAAGCGATTTTTTTCGCCAGTCGCTTGTTGCAGATACTCGTAACGCCAAGCAGTAAGTTGCATGCGCAGAGCACATATTCTTTCGGTGATGAAGGCAAACGACGAGCGACGAGTAATTCGCTTGGCTAGTTTAATTAAAAGCATTGTCGATGTAGGTCGTAAAATTTTGTCATTCAGATACGCAACGGATAACGCCGTATAAATTTGCTACCTGCAATGTATGTAGAAAATTCGCTAGGCTATGTATCGAGTATGTTACAATAAATGTCGCTCGTAACTCGTCACTTGCATTGCTCATTCATAATCGAGCGATGTCGGTTATTTCAATAATCGAGTACTCGAGCGAATTTTCGCTCGTGTTATCCCATCATTACTATAAAGTTTAATTTATTTTGTTCTAGTGGGCCGATTTTGATGATTTTTTAAGTATTTTTTTTTTCTAAACCATGCCTTTGATTTTGATCCCAGTCAACAATCTCGATTCGAAGTTCTCAGTTCTCGATTCGAAGTTCTCAAGTTTAGAACAATGAATTTCAACAATTTTTCTCAAGTTGGCAACAATGAATTTAAAAATCGCGCCTTCGATTACGCAACTAAAAGTTTAATTGCCTTTGTTAAGTTTAGCTATTCCAACAAGAATTTTTATGCGCGTAAGGCGTATATAAAAATATTTTGCGTTTATGCAAACGTCATATCAAACAAAAGATTACTGAACGAAGTGTATGCAAAAGGGTTATGCTGTTACGATGTTTACTTGCCTGAGTGCGATGCAGGAGAGAGTAGCTAGAGATGCATCATTGCGCTCCATTATATCCGTAATGCCGCAAAACCATAGAGGTGGGTGACACAAAAAAGCGCAATAAGTCTTGCGAACAAGAAAAAGGCGAATCGAGAAGAGGATGCGGCTTTCCGCCTGCTCGCGTGTGTAAATTCTTAACAGCTTAGCTGTGGATTCTCCATTCTCTAGAAAACGCGAGCAGGCGTTGAGTTGACGTTTCTTTTACCGTTACACAAAAATATCAGAGTGTGTTTGAAGATCTCGACTTTTTTATTAGCAATTTTTTTTAGTGGAAACATCTTAAATTAAGTATAAAACAACAATTATTTTATAAAATGGTGCTATTGAGATAAGGATTACATTAGATCTTACGAGGTAACTTCCACGCCAATTCTAATACGATCTTTTAGTATCTATTCGTATTTGGTTCTCTGATTTCTTGGTAATTTTTTTTTTGTTGCATTCTTGTCTGATAACTTGGAGGCCAAAGCTTTCATATAACTTTCTCAAGAATACACCGAAAAAATTAATTTGTGATTTTAATAACAATATTGAGGATTATTTCTTGCCACAGATTATAGATTGTAGTAAATGTATCATCTATTCTTTAATTTTACCACTGTTGTAAAATCTCTGTATTGCTAATTGTGACATAATATGTTATATTGCAATCTAGAGATTCATCAATATTATTTGTAAAATTATTTAAAAAAAGTGTATGTTATAGTAAATTTACTCATTCATTCTAAATTTTTCTTTTAAACACACCAACTTATTGTACTATTACTATATGAAGACTACACGGGAAAAACGGACTAAGTCCAAAAAAATGGAAATTGAGATAACACTGCCATCTTATACCCATCAAGTGTCCATTCCAAAATAGGAATAATGTAACACTGAAATAATGATCTACGTCCACTAAAATCAGCGATTAAAATATTAATACTTTGGAAAAGCGATCTAAGTCTACCTGAATTCACGGAAGACCGATTTAAGTCCATATTTCATGTTTGTAAACATATCAACGCATACAAAACGAATAAAAATAGCTATATATTCAGCACCACAACAACTTTATGCTGGCCTAATTCCTTTGCCCAAACTCAAGTATGAGCAGTTACAATTTTTTAAAAAGTTTGTAGATGAATCTCTGGAAGACTACTACACAAATTTGCCTTGTGCGTCAAACAATGTTCATCTAAACGATGCAGATATGGTGAGTAATATCAATTAAACTATATTGCTTTTATTTCTGCCTAAGAAAAGAAGTCTGATTATGTCTATTGTGTCACTAGTTTTAAATTCAAAGAAATTAAATTCTGGAAATGGGTTCAAGTGGAACCATAAGGGGACTATCTAGTAGTGTAGTTTCATTTTATCAGAAACGCCATTCCTAAGTAAAAAATAATCTAATACTAATAATATTAATAAAAAAATAATAATAAAAATAAGAAATAAATAAAAAAATATCATAAAAATATTAATAATAAAAATGAGAATAAACACATATTTTTCTCTTTATTCCAGCACGAGTAATCCTCGGAGTAACCACATACAGAATTATTCCATATGGACTTGGATCACTTTTCCATTGAATCAAGCGAATACGAGTTTTATTTTATCTAACAAATTTGCTACAAATTATTTTTCTTTGTTTTGTCTGTTAATCAGTTAATGTCTATACATATAACTATTGATAAAAACTTCTTACGATTCGCTACATTTTATTATTTCTTTTCCTTTAGTCTTTAAAGTTTCAAAATGATTTATCTCAAAAGTAATAAAATGTGACTTGGATCGTTTTCCCCTGTAGTCTTCATATAGTAATAATAAATAAAAACATATTTGTTATAGTGAATTTAAAAACTATTTGTAAAAGTACACAAATTGTATCATTTATTATAAAGTCACAAAACAGAACTTATGTCACACATTTTTGCATCTCTCCTTGTTGAGTTCTTCTCTTACTGAAATTTTGTGCCTAATCAAAACTGGAAAATGTAAAAGCAATGGAATGCCTCATCAGTGCTATTTGAGTTTTAGTCCAATTAATTGTATTTTTGAGCCATGTTATCTGTCTTTTTGCTGCCTTTGTGGACCTCACGTAGAATGTAGAATGTTTAGGAGTTAGGAGGTGGGTTAATCACCGTGACTTTTTCAGATATATTGTATGTTCCCCTTTCTTGAGTTATAATTCATCATACAGTCTCAGGGCTTTAACAAAAGCTAGTATCTGAGACGGCTCCACAGAGGCCATCTCTCCATCTTCGACATCAGCCGTATCAAAGTTTGTGGCACGAACGGTTGGCACATTTACAATGCCTCCTATGTGACACCGATTGCTCGTTTTTACCTCATCGGGCAAGGCGATTACGTGCGCCATTCGTAAACAGACGCGTGTTTTAGCTTACAGCGTGTTTTGATTGCTTTGGTTAGGTATGTTTTGGTTTGTTGGTTTATTTTTGTTTATTTTCGTTTTTTTCTCGGTACGGTATTAACTACAGTCTAAATTACAGTATCTACTAGATTAAGTTCATACGTACACTAGAAAAGTGTTCGTTAATAAATAAATACGTTTAGCAAGGTTTCCCGCGGCGCACTTCGGCATCTTTTTCGTCCTGCCCGATGAGGGATTGGAGTGCACTTTGCTGCAGTGCAATTCCTAATTGGTAGATGGTAGAGACGAGCAATCGGTGTCACATAGGAGGCATTGTAAATGAGCGAACAGTTGTCTCGGCGCACTCAGTGATGAGGTGTTCTGGTGTTTCCCTATTTTCCCGACAGAATCTGAATTCGCTGTTGTTTCTCAGCTTCAATCTACTGAGGTGTTCGTTGAGGAGACAGTGTCCTGTTAGATTATTTTAACTTAAATCAAGGAAAATCTTTGATTTTTCTCTGTTGTAGGGGGAGGACTCCCATTCCAGGTTACGGACGAAGTCTTCAAGGTTCTTCAGTTGTCGTCTCTCCTTTGTTTGGCGGGCACTCAGAGTAGGAGGACTTTATTTTCTCCACCAATTTTTTTTCTATGGAATCAAGAACTTACAGCGCTGCTTGGCTATCTGTAAGTATGATAACTGAAAGGGGAGGGGTGTATTATGTTCTAGTCTCTGCGCTGTTCTTATTACTTTTTCCACAAACAAATAGATATTTTTTGTTTCGACTCTACTAGTCTAGTTCTTACCTTCTCCATCCATCTGTATACTAAAGTTGGCTCAGCTAAGGGGCGCATATAAGGGAGGGGTAATAGGGGTAATTACCCCTCCCAGGAAAAAAATTTGAAAATGTGCTACTGGCTCATCTTGAATGTGTACACTGTTTTTCAGAAACTATAACTTGTGGCTGTAACGCGTATCGGTATTCACATTATCTAGGATTTTTAAATTGAAAATTACATATTCTTAACTGATATTTATACTGAAATATCTTCTGAAAAAATACACATTTTGTAGTACCCACATACTTTAGCAATAAATGAAAACGTTCATAAATACAACACAAACGAAATTTACACGCATACTAAAACTGTACCTATAGAATTTAGTCGAAAAGCCAATAATAGGCTGACCAATATTAGAAATTCCAGTAAACATGATTAAAAATGAAATAATAGGAACTCTCGGTAATATTAAAAGCATTGAATAGAATTGAACTAGCAGTTTGATTGCAGTTCAGTAATAAACAGATATGCAAAAATACAATATTCAAATTATTTAAAGAATCAATTTATACACTCACCGGCACGAAAAACGGGCGTCTTAAAATTTTGATGTATTTTAAAGTTTTATATATTTTGGATGATCTCAATAGAAAAAGACACTTTTTTCGAAATTTTTACTTTAAAACCATGACTTTGCTTTTGGTCTCAATCAACAGATCTATGAAATAGTGTTTATGATTTAATGTAATGATACTGTTAATGAAAAAATCATATTATTATTTACTGTTGGCTGTTGGCCAGTTACTCTAGCAGAGATAGTTTTAAGTTCAGAAGTTGTATCCGGTATAGTTGTTTTAATTGAAGATGCTAGAGATCAAAATTAGGTCGATAACATATCTAGGTTTGCACGAAGTTCATGTGCTAGAGTATATACTTATTATAGTGTCAGGTAGAAAATGGTTGAAGCTTTAAAAGTGAATAATGAGGAAGAGTTCGATATTTCTAAACGCTTCATTTGTAATCAGGACGATTTTAAATGGTTCATATACAAAAACATTGATTATTTCATAAATTCAATTCGTTACAATTTTTTACATGGTTTAATATTGATACAAGTTTTCTGCAGTTAGGCGGTACGGAATGGTTAAAGGATCTTGGATATATGAAAGGCTTAGAAATTGTGAAAAATTTGAGACTACTTAATGATACTGCAGAAAGAGCTGTTAAATTGTCAGAAGAATACATTAGTATTTTATCTAGAAGTGAAGATGAAAAACAATATGTATGTGATTCAGATTTTAAGCGAGTATAATAAGAAACTAAAGAATTTTTATTAAAATAAATCAGCTATACTTAAATGGTTTAAAGTTCAGTAGACTTCAAGATTTCTTAATTCCCAAACATTAACACCATCAGAATTGTATATTTTTACAGTAATAGATAAAATTTTTAAAAAATAATCATAATTTTGTCAAAAAAGTTGAATAATTTAGGAATTTACCGAGTGGTTAACTTTAACCGTGAATAACTTTTGAAGGAGTAGGTTTATCGAAAAATTGTAAGAGACCTTTTTTATAGAGTGTTCAATTCTGTACAAGAATGTGTGATTGTCATGGCTGCGAGAGAACAAGATCGAGAAAAAAAATTATTTGTAAAAAGTGAATTCCAGGTTTAATTTTATTTATGATACAGTCAAAGGTTGATTTTAAATTATTCATTTCATTCATTTATTTAAATAAGATTTAAATTATTATATTTAAGTTATTTTAAAATATTCAAAAACAATTTGCCGGTTGCTGTCTTAATTTATCAAAATGTTTTACATATTCATTTTCTTCTCACCTTCTTGCATATAAATCATTTACCCAACATTTTCTTCTTTTCATAAGTAGATTTTAACATAATATTTTCAGTCAACATCAAAGTAGTGGCGTCCATTTTGACCATTTTTCATAAGATGCGAGTTTCTGGAAAAACATAATTTGATTTACTTGATATGGGCATATTTTTGAGTAGACAGCTAACAGAGATAATCAAAATAGCTAGTAGCTAACAGAGATAATCAAAATGCACTTACTATTTTTTCTTACATTTGATGATACATACAGTTTATACATTATATACATTAGACCATTACATATTATCTATTTGCTTTGATAGTTTCTGGTTGAAAAATCGACCACCACCCCCCACTCCCTTATTGTTAACTTTTTGAAGTCAATTTGATCAAACTAGAAAAATTAATTAGTATCTACTGCCCTATACAGGGTTAAGTTACGCTGCCATTCGCCTGGTTTTGCATTGTTACCTGTACAGTTGTAATATAAAAAATAAATGCACTTTTTCTTAAATGACTAAAAATTGGCTTGTTCAAAATTGTTCAAATTTGGCACGTTAATTCAATACATACGCAGACCTTTAAAAAAGCTGTTTACGACTTCGCTGTATAATCAACAGGGGACCAGTATTTAAACAGTTCAAAATTTGCATGTGATTTTCCATGTATCCAACGGCGATGCACCGCCCGGTATACGAACATTGAAAGTCTAAATAAAAACCTGTAAAATTCGTCGCTATTCTAAAATGATTATTTTATGTAGGCTCCTAGTTTGCATTGCAGAGCATTAACAATTGTAGTCGAAAACTAGAGTATAATGGTATATTATTCAACGAGCGTTATAACGATGCTATTACTCACGAGGATAAAGTTTGCGACACAAGTGTTGGCGAGTATCCGAATAAGTAATAAGGATAATAATAGTTATTACCTGCCGAGATAAATACTACATTTTTTACGGCTGAAAAATAATTTCATTTTTTTATTCTAATTTTTTTATGTATTTTGATGTATTTTATAGTTTAATATATTTTGTTTTAGTGGACCAATTTTAATGATATTGTAGCTAAATTATTTGTTTTTTAGTATCTATTTATAAATTAAAATTGAAAGTTTCCATCTGTCGCCAATAATACGATGTAAAACAAAATGTTCATATTTTGATGATAGTTTGAAACACCCTGTGGAATATGTTAACAAAGCAAGAAATTTAAAAATGGGTACCTCTTTTCTCGATATAGTTTATTTTTCTATTCACCTCATTAGCTTTATTTTTATTGGAGATATTCGCTTTGTAATAAGACACTAAGGATTAACAGCAATTTTAGCATTGATTTTGGGTTCTCATCAATACACACTTATATACAAATCAATACATATGTGAAAAGTCATAATATTATTGTTTTTTTCCATAGCAACTGTTAAAATTGCTTTATATCTATCAAAAATAGTACTTTAACCGCAAGGGTAGATTAAATGATAATTTACAGCGAGGATAGATTAAAAACTTTATTTCTTCTCGCACGTTTTTTAATTGCTTCCATTTTTGAAAATTTTTGTATTCCTTTTCATAAGTTATTCGGGATTTAAATGGAAGTACTTTGGATATGGCGTTTGTCGCCTCAGCCTGAATATCTCTTGGTAATTTACTTATTTCGTTTTGAGCCATTTCTGGCTCCAATTCAATCAGCAATCAACACGAAAGAGAATTAAAAAATATTGACTCAAAACTGACAACTAAAGAGACAGCTTTATTTATTTGTCAAATTACATAGAAACTAACGCCAACCCAGCAATATATTTTTCTACTCGTAATAAATTCCTTGAAATATTAATTTCTGAATATTTTTTAAAACGTAACTCGCTATGGAAAAAATATTGTTTTATACACGACGATAAAATTGCATTATCGTCTCCCGAAATTAATTCACTGGCGATTTCATCGCTCGTGAATTAATCTTTTCGGTCGACGATAAAATACCATTTTATTGTCTTGTATAAAAAATAACTATTATTAACGTTTACTCTAGTAGAGATGGTTTTAAGTTCTGAAGTATCGTCATGGTAGAGATTGACTTTTGAACTGAAAACCATATATCTGTTGGAGTAACTGCCCAACAAACAATAATAATATGATTTTGCAAAGACAGTGCATGGTTTTAACATAGTTTTAATGTAAAAAATACGAAAAAATGTTACTGTCTTCTACAAAAGCGAGTATCTCTCTATAGTAATCGCAAAACAATTTCCGATGCACGTGATCAACTTTAAGTGACAAGCGATGGCGACAGTACTGCCAGATTGTGATGGATTTATGAGATGAATCTTAATTTAAAAGTGACAAACAATATATTTATTATATCATTTTTAAAGATTTTTGCGTTTTATTTTTGATTTAATAACTAATATTTTAGTAATTAATTGAATTATTTGTTTTACAGCTTATTTTACTTATTACATATTGGCAAAAACTAGTCCATTATGGAGATTATTCTAAGCGTTATTATGGGTTATTTATATATTGATGTACATATTACAATGCCATAAGTGGTTATAACAAGTAAGAGGGTACTATTAATGCACAAACTAATAATCACAGAATTTAATAAAAACTAACGTAGAAATAACTTTGAAAGTGGTGTAATGTGCTTATCAATCAAACTTACTTCTCTGACTAAAGTCAAGGGTAATAAAGGACCTTTATTGTCACGTTCTCGTTAAAATAGTTTATCAGGGAAGCTACAAGCTCTTTGCTTCGACGGTTTAAATGCTTCGGCATATTTTCAACACACAATTTCAAGAAATGCAATACAAAAACTCGAAAATTTAGTTAAGAACTGTTTGTGCTTAAAAGTACAATTATAAAAAAAAGACTATGAAAATAGGCAAAAACGAGAATTGCTGAAAACGACAACCTTGCTGAAAACGGCGCAATGGGACCAACATAGCGATAATAAAATTCGGTATAAACTAATTTTTGCAGCTTTAATTTAAAATATCTGTTACAAACAAAATATCTATTACAATCATTTGCTCTATAAAGTAAAATGAAGAGCTGCTCTGTATCCTAAATTATACAACAAATTTAAACATTTTTGCCAAAATTTTATTTAGTCAGGTTTATATATTATGTACTTTAGTGTCAATGTCGATATGATTGATGACGTGCATCGGAAAATGTTTTGCGATTACTAGAAATAAAGCTTTTCAGATAAATCAAAAAACAAACTGTCAAGAAAAGATACACCTAGATGATAAAATTATTTTTAAATCCCTTGCTTTATTAACGTACTCCACAGGGTATTTCAAACTTTCACCAAAATATATATATTTTGTTTTCCCTCGTATAATTTACAGATGGCAACTTTCACTTTTAAGTTAGAAAGATGTACTAAAATGTCAAATAATTTGTCTAAAAATTTCTTTAAAAATTATCAAAATCGGTCCGCTAGAACCCGATATATAAAACTTTAAAAAACATGAAAATTTTAATGTGTCCGTGTGTTTTTCGTACCGCGGTGAGTGTAGTTAGGATTTTTAGAAATAGAATATTTAAGATTATCTCTCCAAATGTAAAACTCTCTTTCCTGAAACTGGGATAATATGTTAATAAGATATCCCTATGAGAATAGGAAAATCGTTTTTAAGATTTGTAAGTTACTCTTAATTACTAAATAAATTATGCTATCTATCTTTTTAAAATAGCCAAATAAAGTTCTGCAAATTTATGTAGTCGCCATTTGCTGACGGCGTGTAATTTGTAACAGCAAATAAAAACTTTTTGTCTATTTCCCTTAAGGTTTTTCAACTGTGGTTAACGACGAACCAAGAACAAACTAACTCTCTGCGGCTAATAACGGGCAAACTTCTCGACACTTCTCAACTTGCATCATATATTTAGAAGCTTAACTTCTTTTATTTAACTTGGGTTCATTATAAACCGACTAACAAATTTAATACTTTCCCAAGAGGAAATGAACCTTGAAGCAGTCTTGTGTTTTTGTTACAAGTAAGAACATTGTTTGTTCAACGTGTGATAGAGGTGGACGAAGATTGAACGGGTAGTTGATTTGAACGAATATTAAATTTGTTCGTTCAATTGAATTGTGGTCAGCGCGGATCCATAAAATGTGAACGAACGAGTCGTAAAAAAGAGTGGTAAGAATTGAATCGGATAACAATGCGACTCGTTCGTTTCTACGGTTCGTTCGTTCAAAGAGTCGTTAGAATTGATTAACTGCTTACAATACAGTTCGTTTAAAAAATAAATGTTAGAATTATATGCTATAAGCATGGTTAACCAAACGTTTGTAATATAGGTAATAGCAATGATATAAATAAAGTCACCTAGGTAATTATTATTGCAGTAATAAAGTTTTATGTTCTATTACACCAATTTTATATATTAGTAATAAAATAAACTATAATTTAACGCAGTCTTCATAATTATGAAAAATGTGTATTTATATTGTGGACCCGTGTGAACTCGGCCTTAGGCCTGGCCACTCGGTTATTACTCATACGCCCGGCGACGTTCGAGAACAAATAAGAAGCTGGTGAGACGACGAACGCGGCTAAGAATTTTCGAGACAAATCTGGATTGTCTGTTTCTCTCATATATAAGCCGGCGCCGGAAGCCTGAGGAGGACAGAGAAAAACAACCGGTCGACGCGTACAGTTACAATCGCCGCGCTAAATTCAAAATAAATTCCTTTTAAAGGCGCACTCTCACGACTGGTCTACTTGGCAAGTACGCCAATATTTGCGTACTTGACACTCTCTGTACTGACATTCTCACGACATAAATTTATAACATATAATACTAATTGCAAGATGCATGCTTGTCACCCATGCGTCAGTACATCTCTGGTTTTTGCCATTTACGCGTGGACTACTCTGGTTTTTCCTTTGTACGGCAAAATAACCAAGCTGTAATATCTCTGGGACTAAGCGTATTATTGCTTCCTTTTTTCTCGAATGACGTTAACATTTGTCCATAAAGTTGTATCGCTCAACGTCGCTATCTTAATTTCTATGAACATGTGACATATCTGGTTTTTCCCGTGTAGTCTTCATTTGTCCACTCCATTTATTGCTGTGGGAACGATTTAAATGCCGCCAATATTGAAGTTATTAATGTAAATTTGATATTACATAATCTATTATTGTTTTAACGTTTTAAATTATCCGCAATTAACTCAAAAAACACTACGATCGACACACGATCGAACAACACGACGAAATAAATCGGACATACGCTATAACAGTACAATTATTTTGCGCCTCGGTAAGTGTAAACAAGGCTGGCCAACAGCGTTATTACAAGGGCAAAAATTTTTGTACTATAAATGGTGTCGAAATTGTACTTTTTTAAGTGGGACTGTACATTTTTGGTGCAAAAATGTGGGGTCATGTGATCTCTCTATTTACCTTTTTACCAAGTTTTGGTACGTAGGGTGCATCCACACTATCCTAAAAACAGCGGCGCCGGCGTATTGGCTTAACGACCTTGAATCGATTTCCTGCAATTCTATTGGCTGAAATTTTTGCCAGATGAATTTGACAGATAAAATTTCTGACAGATGAATTTTTCAGCCAATAGAATTGCTGGAAATCGATTCAAGGTCGTTACGCCGATACACCGCCGCCGATCCGCTTTTTTTAGGATAATGTGGATGCACCCTCACAGAATTATACACCATATGCTGTCCTCCTTTCACGCAGTTGAGCAGCTCTGAACTGTTCCTCCATTCAATTGAGTCATAAAGTTCAGAACTGGCTCCGCGCCATATGGAAGCACCAGGCTATCTCGCACAGCTCCTTTCAGAACTGTTCTGAGCAGCCCAGGGCGTAAAGCTCTGGAACTTGAAATTCGCAAATGGAGGACAGCAACAGAAGCTACAAAGAGCTTTGAATAGCATTGGTTAAATGGGAACTAATTGCGTGACGTCACGTTTGACATCGGGACACAATAGATCTCTAAGGTCGCAGTGATTAGCCCCCCTCCTAATCACTGCATGGATATCAAACTTACGTTTGACATCCGTGCGGCTTGAACAGCATTTCAAGTGATGATTGTATAATTCTATGCCTCTGCTCCTAGCAACCTGCATTTCAAATCCACGCATCGCCTATCACCGTTCGTCTAAAAATATGTACGTGGGTTTAAGTTTGGGTTAGTTTGGGTTTGAGAAGTAAGAATTGTACATTTTTTCTTGCAATTGTACCTATGTACTCCTTGACTATCAAATGTACCCAAAATAGTACAATTATACCTATTGTAACAACACTGCTGGCCAAGTACACTTGGCAAGTGTACGATTAATCGTTTGACTCGGGCTATGTTTACCAACAGAGAGTGGGGACGCGACGAGTGACCAAGGAAACCGTTCTCACGACATGGCAAGTATATTCCAATTAACAAATGTTTGTCAAGTACACCAGTCGTGAGAATGCGCCTTGAGAATGCGCCTTTAAACAATGTTTGTGCTGGCGTACTTGTTGAAATGGACACGTCGTGTGAGCACCACACTTGCCGATGTTTTTTACAAAGTGGGGACTGGTAGGGATACTTGCCAAGAACGCAAATATTGGCGTACTTGCCAAGTAGCCCAGTCGTGAGAGTGCGACTTTAGATAAACTGTAAATAAGTTATAAATAGTTTAAATCTTTTAATCGTTATTGTTTGTTACTTAGTGTAAATAAATTGTGTTTAAATAAAGTGTGACTTTCTATCCACACGGAACCGACGAAAAACATAACAATATATTAGGGCATTATTAAACTCGAAGAGAAGCCCTAACAAGAGATATAAATATCTATCTATACTGTGTTAAGAGGCCTAGAAGAAGACCGAACCTGAGATGGGGTCATGATATTAAGAAATTAGCAGGGATAACTTGGGCCCGCATAGCCAACAATAGACAACAATGGGCCCAACTACAAAAAGAGTATGTGAGGCAGGTTAATAGCAAACCATAATAGGAAATGGTTGAATAAGCTGCAAATGATGATGATGATACTGTGATAGGTACGTAAAATGTATTCGTAGTTTGTTCAAACGAACGAATCGTAAGAGTCGATTTATTATTCTAAAAACAAATAAATGAAATTTATTTGTATTGTATTTATTCTGCATCTCAGAAATGAAGCATTTTAGGACATACATTTATATGAACTTTTTTGCTTATTTTTATCTGAAGAATATTTTGCCGAAGTGCTCGATTACAATTCGGACCGCCCTGTATATTAAAAAATAAAAAAAATCATAGGAAAAACTATGTTTCTCGAATGTTATTCAAAATGTCTCATTTGCAGTAAATTACTTATTTAAATATTGCAGCTTCTTACATTATCTTGCAGACCAAGATCAATAGGTACCAAGAATGGGAAGCCAGTCCTCGTGTGTTGGTTGATTTTTGTTTCTATAAATTATAAATAAAAATGAATTGTATCCGTTGTATCAAAGTGCTTTTAAGTTTAAAAGCACTTTGAAACTAGCAAACACATTCACTTCGAATTCGTTTCAACTCTTTTATGGGTTTCACCTTCTCTACTCTCTACGATTGTTCTACGATAGGGGCGCTGTTAGGCTTTATAAACACCTAGTTTATCTCTGCTAGTTAATTTAGTTCTCACCAGAGACAATCCCACTAAATAGGTAATCGTTCAAATACGTCGTTCGCAAACTACAAACCTCTATACGCAATTACTTTAGTCTTAAATAATCTTAAAATGTTTACCGCGCAATAGTTTATTTTATGTCTGCATAAGGATGCCCCTCTCTAATAAGATATTACGCCAAAACTGTCAACGACTTTGACAGTTGACAGAATAACAAATATATAACAAAACAATGTTAACTATCTTAATTATAAAATGAACGGAGAATCGTTTTCAATTTTGTTAATTACGCTCAATATTTTCTTATTTGAAAAATTGTAATGTCACAAGGAGATAGATAGGAAAAATGTTTTTCGTAATTTATATGAATTGGCAAAAAGTGTTTTGTATTTCACAGATTATGTATCTATATATACTTAGTGGGTTTGGTGTATTGTGATGAATTAGTGTTTTATTTTGCTGTTGTAACACCAAAGGGGTTCCAACGCTCAGCTGTAATTAGGTACAAAAGTAAGACACTTAAAATGGAGTAAAAACAATTTACTATACTCAGAACACAAGTTTTATGTATTCGTTATTACAGGTAAAGATGTAATAATGTATGCTAGTACCGAAAGGTGTAATTGTATAAGATTTAGTTCTCGTTATTTCTTATTAAATTTAAAACGGTCAAAGGGGTGTGTTTTTATACTGAAATTGATAAATTAATCATAATGACTTAACCAGTATCTCTGCACTTTACAATACAGGGTATTTTGTTCACACCTTTACGGATTTTTTCACCCTTTATTCAGCAATTTTTACTTGTTAGTGGCAATTTCTCGTATGAATAATTAGCAATATAGGTCATGTAGGAAGTGGCAATATTGCATTCCTTTTGGTGCCGTTAACTATGGTAATATCCAGATATTAAAAAATTATACCGTGGGAAAATTTGCCGTGAACAGGCAGTTCTAAAAAGTTTTCTAAAAATATACAGAGAAATTTAAAAAAAATGCACGGTTTTCAACATCTTTTTTTGCGAAAAAAACTCATAGACGTGTTTCTGGTAGGTCGAAATATATAATAATAATAATAGCTCCCGTATATAGCTATACTAGAGCCGATCGGTATACAAGGAAGGTAATGTGGCTAGCACTACGCTTCAACCGTCTATTATTACCTCAGGATTGTGAATCCCAAGTACTCATTTAAGGCTGAGTCAACCTAGGTACCCAAACTATTTTTATTTTAATAAAAATAGTCGGCTGATGAAATGCCGGGTGTGGGAATCGAACCCACACCTTGAGATTGGTAGACGAGAGCCTGTACCTCTACGCCACCGGGCACCATAGGTCGAAATATACCACCCCTAAAAATATTTTCATTTATTTAAGACTCACCTTGTATATACAAGTTCCGTAATTAATGGAGGCCCTCTTATAATATAAATTACGTTAATAGTTCCACGGTAATCAAAATTTTTAAAACTTCATTTTTTAAAGAATATCGTAATGGGGTTCTCATTAGTTTTAGAGGGATGGGAATTCTAGCAGCGATATTTTACTGCAACGGTAACAAGAGCAGCGGCGACAGTGCTGCGGTTCACATGTTCCTGAGTGTTTCGGGAAATCTACACCTGAGCCGTTAAGAATTCACACACATCCGACCAAGCGGAACGCTACATTCTTTTCTTTTTCCCCGTGTTTCGTCTTTCTCGCCTGGAAAGATTTATTGCGCTTTTTTGCGCCCCTCATTCATGCGGTTTTCGCGAAATTACAGATAATGGAGTGCGACGTAAAGATCTCACTCTTATTTTAAAAATTTTAGTATTATTTCGTTGCAGTTTTATTTGTATTTTTTACAGGGCATTGGGAGGAAAAAGTAGGTAACTGTAACACTGGTCGACAAATTGAAACTTTACATTTCAAAAACATATATAATCACCAATAAACATTGGTGACAATAGCTATTATCACAGATTACATAGAAAAATTTAGATTACTATGTAATCTGTGATATAAAAATCTCATTGCTTTGTTGCCTCTTTACTTTTTGGTTATCGCTGTTAACCGAGTTTAAAATTCTTCTCCATTGAGTTCTATTGTGAGTTGCTTCTTCCCACTCATTCTGCATGTTAATCCCCTTTAAGTTTTCGTGGAAAATGTCCTTGAACCTTTTAAGTTGTTCCCCCGGCCTCCTCTTACCGTCTACAAGCTCACCGTAACGCAGAGATTTTGGTATGCGATTTTCTTGCAAGATGGAACCACCGCGCACCGGATACTTAAGGAGTTGTCTAAGGTCTCTCTGTTGCAACTTGTTTAATGCGTTCATGTGTGGGCGGTGTACGGCACCCAGGTTTCGCGCCCCATGGTGGGGATTATTACTGCTCGGTTCACTGCAAGTTTTGTTTTTGTACTCAAGTCATGATTGTAGAAAACCCTGTCTTTTAATTTCCAGAATGCTCTTGAGGCGCTGCTAATCCTGTGCTGAATTTCAGAGTCAATAATATTGGCCTTCTCCGAAATAAAACTGCCGAGATCATTGAATTCCGCCACATATTCCAATAGTTCTTCTCCGATTTTTATAGCATTGTTGTGATCTTCCGGGGGAGTGCACATGATTTTGGTCTTGTCGATGTTTAGCTTAAGGCCCAAAGCCTCGTATGCCCAGGTATATGTGTTCAACATTTCTTGTAATTGTTGTAACGTGTTTGCAACTAGAGTGCAGTCATCAGCGTATTGAAGTTCTGTGATGAATTTTGTACGTCTTTTTATGTTGAACAGATCGCCGTCGTACCTATATCTAATGCCCAATCCTCTCTCCTGCAGTTTACTGTCCACTATAATATAGAGCGCTAGTAGTACATTCCTAGTAAATACATTACATGTATTACTGTATATTACTTCATAGTTTATCTAAATACTGTCACTAAATATGAGTGTTGGCTGCAGTATGGCTGTAGTTAGAGTGTTGATTAGTTTAGAAATATAGTTAATTTGTTTAATTTTGTTGTAGTATTTATGAATTATTTTTCATTTTCCAACTATAATTATATTTGGAAATCTAAGATAGATAAATTAGAATTTATCGCTTTAAAGCCATCGTTAATAAAGCTCTTGTAATCTAAAACAGATATTTTCTACTAAGGAAATATTGAATTAAACAAAGTTAAATGAATAAATTTCCAAAGAGCAATTTAATAGTATTTAAATGGGTACTTAAAATGAGAGACGAAAAAAAAGCAATTTGAATTAATTGGAATCTTGATCAGTTTGTTACGTTTGTTACAATGAAATCTGACGTACATTCCATTATAACGCCTGTATTAAGGATAAAACCTGGAATGAACGCAGATTAAAAAATAGACTTTTAAAATATTTTTTTACTAATTGTTTAGAAATGCTTTAAATGTGCAAACACATCTAAAATATTTTTAGTATTTTTTACCACATACTATAAATAGGTTTTTTAATTCTTTTTTATGCTTCTGTCGACGGGGGAATATACAGGGTGTCCCAGAAATAAGTGCAAGTATTTTAAGGGGTGGTAGATCTCGATAAAACAAACATATTTTCTCTTTATCGTTTTTCAAATAACTCCAAAATAACTTAGTTATTTTACTTTGAAAATTTAAAAAAAAAATTTTTGCTAAAATTTTGAGGACCTGAGATCTTTTCTGGATTTTCTTTCTTGTAAATTTAATCTACTACCCATGTTGCCATATTATTGTTTTTTTTTTAATAAAAACAAAAAAAATCCAAAAAAAATTTCAAAAATTTTTTTTCGCGAAAAAGACCTCATAGGCGTGTTTCTGGGGTTGAACTATACTACCAGTTAAAATTTAAAATATTTGCACTTATTTCTGGGATACCCTGTATAGGTAACCTGAAACAATAAGTACTCATTTATACACTCACAGGCACGAAAAACGGGCACCTTAAAATTTTGATGTATTTTAAATATAATATAATTTTAAAGCTGCACTGAACTATAGGAAGTTCATTATAAAAAGGAATATAATCTCAGTTTCGTGTCGGAAATGCAAAATGGAGTGCCAGCGACTGGAGTTGCCACGATAGTCTATCTAGAACTACTAAAAAACTATTCATTTCAAATTGAAACAAACACAAGGTATTACCACAGATTATACAGATTATAAACTTATAGGAAGTGAAAAGCATTGTTTTTCATGGTTCCAATTTTCGAAGTCGCGCACTAGTTAGGTTACTAGTTTGCGCACATAGCACGCCCACTTATGGTCTCTAAAATTGTGCACAGCGCCTGACCGGCTCAGTTACGAGTATTACGCTGTTTAAACGCGTGTTTATTTTTGCGCACAGGAAATTTTACTCGTTTGCCCATCGTCGTAAAAAACAATTTTCGTACAGCGAATTAGGGACAAAATTTTTATCTGTATACTTATAGTATACCTAATCTGTGGTATTACCAATCAACTTCACTAAATACAATGGCTATAATTGATAAACCCGCAGGCAAAACTTGCGTAAAACAGTGTGTACATAATTCTTTAATCCCTTAATATGCTAAAATGAATCCCTTATTTAGTTCATTTTCTCAAATCTATATAAAAATGCAGCAGACGTAGTTTAGTTTCATCACTTCTTCTGCATTGATTTTTTAGACAAAGAAAGACAAGACAAAACATCTTGAGTAAAACTTAATACTTTGAAAGAGAAATCCTCTATGCAAATTCGTCTGTCCAGCGGTAATATTGTCTACAGAGTTTTTCTTTTCATTTACTTTTTGAACAAAAGCGAGATTGCGTTCTTTTGTTGCTCTTTTAACGTTTAGTCCGTCCTTGTCCTACAAAAGTGGCTTTTTAGAAGATTTTCTCATTACGAGAAATGGATAGGAATAGTTGGTAATAGCAAAGGTATATATTCCTTTTAAAGAAAGTAGACGCTTAGCTCGCCTTGACAATTCCAACAATCAACTAAATGATAATTTAGAATTTCTGGAAAAAATAGAATTTTTTGGGAGAAGGATATACAGGGTTCGGCAATAGTGCGTCGGGCATCTGTAGCTCTTAGAATAAAACACTTCAGAATTTCGTTTAAGTGCAGATCTAAAGTATGTACTAGGGTGTATTTCAGGAAAATATTTTAACTTCTAGAGGGTGGCTCAAAAAAGTGAGTGACCATCAAAAAAATCCATCTAAAATAAATGCCTAATATAGTTTTGATTTCAGGACAGTTCTTGTATTTTTAATATTTTTTTAGATATAGACAGGAAAATATATATTTTTATTTATTTATTAATATCTCTGAAACTATCGAGATATATTTACTCATATCTTAGGATTATGTAAACTGATCTGAAAGGATGCCAAACATGCTATAATATACAGGGTCTACCGTTTAAAAAAATAATCTCGACCCTCTAACACTTTTTTGAGCCACCTTGTAGAAGTTAAAATATTTTTCTGAAATACATCCGAGTATACAGGATGGTCCAAACTGTATTCCGGAAACTTCAGCAGCATATTCTGCAGATAAAAATAAGTAAAAAGTTCTTATAAATGTATGTCTTAAAATGCTTAGTTTCGGAAATACAGGGTGTAGTTTCATTTTTATTTCGATTTTTTCCAAATAATTCCTGAAGTAACGTCAATATTTGGATGAAATTTGATGTCTGGGAGTTTTTTGATATGAGAAATTCGATTTTGATGTCAATATGACTTCTACTTGTAGAGAGCGCCACCTACATATTTTTAACTGGTTTGAGGAGTAATAACTTTTCGTCCGTACCTGTATAAAACTACTAAATAAAAAAATATACATTTACGATGTTTTTAACGTAAAAAAGATATATTAGTAAAAATCGCTACGAGTAATAGTTCTCGAGATATTTAAAATCGAAATTATCAATACCTGTCATCATTGACATAAATTAAGCATGTTGACTAAATAGTTAATAGACGGAAATCATAAATTTGAAATGTTTTTGTGCCAAATCATCATCAATCATCATTTTTTCGAAGAAAATTTTATGATTAATTTAAAAAAATAAAAATTTCCCAAATTTATCATTTTAGTCAAATAACTATCTACTCAACAGAATAAGACCGTATGATCGAGAAAAAACAGCGTCAGAGATGGCTATGAAATGAAGATCGCTGTCAATTTATATGTAAACTAGTGTGTACCAGCGACTTCGTTCGCGTCGAATTAATCATTTGTAATGGTGATGATAAAACAAAGCAAGAATTTCCATTAACATACAAACTGGATAAAATTTTCTCACATTCATGTCAGCATGAGAAAAAACAAAATGGCGATATTATTATATAACTTGGTAATATTTGAGGGGTAGTTTCATCTCGTTGGAATTTGACTTTCGAAAAATCCGTTTGCCAAAAATAAGTTTTATTACGTCAAGCAATTTAAGCAGAATCGTGGTTAAGAAATTACTCAACTTTTTGGAACACCCTGTATGATTTTTTAAAAAATTTCAAAATATGTAAAAAACAAAATAAATTATGCTTGTCCAAGCGTTTTCCCGAAAGACTAACCGTTTTTTAAATAACAAATATTGTAATATTTGAGGGGCGTTTTCACCCTCTTGGAATTTGAGATTCGAGAAACCCCTCCGTATCGAATCTCAACACCCCACAGTCAATCCGTTTACCAAAAATCAGCTTTAAACGTCAAGCACTTTAAGCAGAATCGTGATTACTCAATGGTCATATTTTATGAAACACCCTGTATAAATTTATAGTCTTAAAATATGTAAAACAACAAAATAAAATATAGGCACGTGTTTAAGAGTTTTTCTGAAAACATTAACATTTGAGGGATAGTTTCACCCCCTTAGAATTCGAGTTTCGAAAAATCCCTTCTTATCGAACCTCTAAGCAGGATCGTGATTATACGATGACCAGATATTTCGAAACACCCTGTATACATTTTTAAAAAATCTTAAAATATGTAAAAAACAAAATAAAATATACGTGTTTAAGCGTTTTTTCGGAAACTTGACCGTTTTTTAAATAAAAAATATTGTAATATTTGAGGGGTGGTTTCACCCTCTTGGAACTGGAATTTCGAAAAATCCCTTCTTATCGAACCTCTACACCCTAGAATCAACCTGTATGCCAAAATTGAGCTTCTTACGTTGAGTGGTTTGAGCAGGATCGTGATTAATCAGTATGTCAGTCACTTAAAGATTTTATATATTAGTGTGATATTAGTATAGATTTATATGGGAAATGTCATCGATCGTCATTTCCCAGCCAACTGGACACCGTTTTTTTTTTCGATCATACGGTATCTGTTTAATTTTTGTCAATAATGACATGTATTGACTATTTCCATTCTAAATATCTCGAGAAGGGTTGCTCGTAACGATTTTTACCAAGAGACATTTTTTACGTAAAAAAATACGAAAATGTATATTTTTTTACTCAGCAGTTCTATGCAGGTACGGACAAAAAGTTATTACTCTTCAAAACAGTTAAAACACATGTAGGTAGCGCCCTACAAATAGGAGTCATAATGACATCAAAATCAAATTTTTCATGTCAAAAAACTATCAGACACCAATTTTCATTGGTTTCATCCAAATATTGACGTTACTTCAGAAATTATTTGGAAAAAATCGAAATAAAAATGAAACTTCTACACCCTGTATCTCCGAAACTAAGCATTTTAGGACATACATTTATAAGAAGTTTTTTACTTCTTTTTATCTGCAGAATATGCTGCCGAAGTTTCCGGAATACAGTTCGAACGACCCTCTATACTTACGGGTATGCACTTAAACAAAATTCTCTAGTTTTTTATTCTAGTAGCTACATATGCACTATTGCCGGAGATGCTATTGATAAGGGAATATGGGAGGAGGTTAAAAATTTTTAAAAATCGTAACTCCAAAATTACAGTAGCTAGCGAAACTCTGTTTTCAATTTAAGATTGGGAATAATATTTGCAACAAAATTTGTAAAAACATCAAAATCAGTCAAAGTCGCAGTTCTTGAGATAGAAAAAAATTGGAAAAATTTCTTTACTTTGAAACTAAAAGAACTGCCTACCAACTTTTTATTAACATATTTTAGTATGGGCGGCTATACGTGCCTCCCGACGCCATTTTTTTTTCCGATCGTATGGTATACAAGAGAATTCTGAATTAATTCATATATCACCATAACAAAGATATTACGAAACAAAAATATAAAAGAACCTCCGAGATCACCTACTATCATCGACCGAATTTCTGAAATAATTTTCCCGGAATAAATTATTGCTTATTGATTTCAAAACCGTATTTAAAAGTTGAACAACACCTCTCGGCCTCATCGTGCGAAATTTATTTTTAAATTAAGTATATATGAATAATGTACTGTTAACTGTTAGTTTAAATTTTAGATCGGCTCTAGCAAGACGTCCACTAAACCGGTTAATTTTTTCGGTAAAAAGTTGATTCAATTGAAGTTTCATTTGATTGAGTGAATGGTTACGTTTGAAATATGTGTGAAATAGTAGCTTGGTGCGTATAATAACATAAGTATATAGTGGCAAAGTTAGTTTAATGTGTTGGATTCAGTGTAAAGGATACGAATAAAAATAAAGTATCTATTTATAATAACCGTAAACACACATAAATTTAGTTTATACCTACATAATGTATTATATTTTTTTCTTATAATAATTCATTAAACATTTTTAATAATTAAAATTAATGATTAACTATGATATTATAATGTTTATATTTTTTTTAAAACTAATACAGGGTGGCGCCTCTCATACGCCGCGGAGGCTCCAAGGAGAACGTCAGTTTATACTGAAATGAAATTTTGGGAGCATAAGTAGGTTAATTCAGAGCACTTTTTAAAAATATAGAGAGTTCTACAAGGTGTCCCCAAAAAAAGTTACATATTAGAGTTGTGTATTTTGTAATGGAACACCCTATATATTAATATATTAATTGATTTTCGGATTTTGGGAGAAAAATAAAGGTGAGTTTTATAATGGTTTTTGACATATTTAACATTTTCTAAAAATAAAGAACAATTTTTAAATTACAGTAAAAGCTACCTAAATTGGCATTTACCCGGTATAGCCTAATATGTAGTTAAATTAACTATTGTACTTTAAATCAAATTAAAACTTGATCCAAAATGTTATACAGGGTGAGACAAAATTAATATTGAATATTGGTCACCTTTAAAAGCATGTTACTCTTTTATTTTAAATGGAACACCCAGTATATTATTCCGATATTCAATGGAGAATTCATGTCTCTTAAAAAATACTATTAAGGTTGCCTACTCCTCAAACAAAGATTTTCCTAAATATTTTCATTTTCATGATTTGATCTGAGTAAATCTTTATTATTTTAATAAAATCTAGGTGGCTGTGATATGTCTGATGTTACTTCAACATAGCTGTTTAATTAGTCCGACTTTAACAACTATAGTTATCATTTTGTGTCAGTTAAAACAAAAACATTTCTCAGAAATTTGGCGTAAATGCAAACTTATCCTACATCAGACAGAATTAATAGAATGGGGACACCCTGTATAATTCTGTATATTTTGATAAAATGCTTTCAGTTAACCTACATATGCTGCCAAAATTTCATATCGATATAAACTACCGTTCCCCTTGGAGCTTCCGCGGGGTATGAGAGGCGCCACCCTGTATACAGGGTGAGTCTTAAATAGGTGCAAATTTTCAGGGCTGGTAGATCTTGATAAACAAAACATATTTTCTCTTTATCATTTTTCAAATAAGTATAAAATAACTGAGTTGTTTTATTTTGAAAGTTAAGATATTGTTTTTGCTCATATCTTCAGAACCTTTTCAGAACCACTGAATTTTTTCATTTTTTTTTTGTAAATTTAATCTACTACCTGATGTTGCCATAATATCAAGATATTATGTTTTTAACTGTCAAAAATACGACTAGCTTCTACAGTACGTCTGTCGGTTCTGTAGCTCCGGGGTATCCGTGAGAGGGGAAACGATATTTTCTCGATGTTTTTCGTAAAAAATTAGACGACGCGTCCCATCAATAAAAATTCGACAAATTTGCAAGTAGCCAATAAAGTGAGTGGGCGGAGCGATTTACGGTGACGCGCTCGTCAAATCGACGTATAAAATATATTGCTGTTTATTTAAATGTTTTTTGCCCGCATTCCTTTCATCGACACAGATCCAGCAGATGTACTGTACATCCCACTAGTCAACTCGCATACTCAAATATTTTTATTTATGAAAATATATGATACTTTAATAAAAAAAAACTTTTGATAAGCTACTAGATCTTAATTTTATAGTAATAAATTAAGACCTATATTTTAGACCTAGTTTTTTTTCTTTACATAATGTCCCAAGGGAGTTATGACCATGTTATGACTATAGGCTATGACTGTATTTGTGGTTCGTGTAACCAAGACAATATAAGCGTATATTAATTCATTTATTATTTTTATTTTTAGGAAATATATACAATTAATATAGGTACATTGCGCATAATTAAATATTTATGTTTATTGGACATTAATGATAATTAAAATTAATTGTTAGTTATAAGAATTGTCTCTAACAATAATTCTTATACATTATTATGGCGTATAAAGCGTATAAGTAATTGCTAATTTAATCATAATTCATATTTATGTTTTTCGGAACTTATATTTTTACATGTTTTATTCCATACTTATATACCGTGTGTTGCATGACCTACCCTAGTAAAGAAAATTTCACGTAAATTTAAAGCATGATAAATAAAATTATCCTATCCCAGTAGCCAGAGATTTTATTTTTAGAGAAAAACATTTTAAAAAATGGGAAACTTATTCACGATTTTTAAAATTTTATCTCAAATTTCCTATGTCCAGGTTAAATTTTAACGAATAAAAATTTTCCAAACATATCTGACATACATATCTATTTAATAGTCTATTACACGCTATTACACGACGCATCTTAGCGTTAAGTTAATACAATGCTGGAAACAATTAATATGCATACAAGTAAATAACTTATTTTTTTATTTGTGTATATGCAGGGTGTTTCAGAAATAAGTGTGTGAAATAAGTATTTCTTTTCGTAACAAGGGGCCGTCCTCTGCCGGAAACACTGCGACCTGGTGAGGCCTATTGTGTTTATCCCTCTTCTATATCTGCACCCATTCTCCTATTCCTGTGCCCTGTACTAGCTTATGCAGGTCTTTGATAGGATAGGAGCATAGTTCATCCGGTTCTAGCCTAGTTTTCCCAAATAAAAAGTATCGCTTGCGATCCAGAACGTCGCAATGTTATGTGCTCCGCTGTTTCAGGATCGCAGAGTCTGCAGCAAAGACTTCCAAGGAAGTCACAACCTGTATCAAGATACAGGTTGAGATTGTTCAGATAACACTTGACAGTCATGTGTCCTGTCAAGAGGCCTGTTGTAATCCGCACTTTATTCCTGCTAAGCATTAGCAGTTCTTTTGCGGTTTTAGAGCTAGGTCCTTGGATAAAAGCCTTGCTGTGCCTGTGCCTCTGTCTGTTTCTCCAATGGACATTGTGCTTTTCCCTGATCCAGAGTTTTAGTGCACTACGGGCCATATATTTGGGTATTCCCAGTACTACAGCCGGACTCTGGACCAAGATAGGATGCCGATGATCTCTGCCTAGCTAGCTCATCGGCTTTTTCGTTGCCTTGGATGCCGCTGTGGCCCGGCACCCAGAATAATTTAATTCTGTTCCTTCGTGCCAGAGCTCCCAGTTCACCCAGGCATTCCCAGATAAGTTTTGACGATACCTTTGGCCTCATAAGCGCCCCAAGTGCCGCCTGACTGTCTGAGCATAAATTGATGAGCTTACCTGAATAAGCTGTTCTATTCTTTTCTCTCGCACATTGTAGAATGGCGAAGATTTCTGTCTTGAATACGGTTGAGTGTTAACCCAAGGAAAAGGATTAGCTTGCCCTTGGTCTTTCCCCAAATACTCCAGCTCCTGTTCCTTCAGCGAGTTAGTCCATCCTGAAGGAATGTTATATCTGTCCACATTCCTCGATCCATTTTGTTCACCTCGAATGTTTTGTGGTAGTGATAAAGGGGGGTCATTTGGTCCGATCTCATTTGGAGTAGAGATCCTCCGATAGAATCTCCCATCTTTAAGTGTCCTGTTTCTGTCCTATTTCCCAGAAACAAGACACTTTGTTGTCGAGCCCCTTTCTTACCTCCGCCTGGATCACTATGTGAAGAGGCGGAAGGTCCAGAAGCGCCTCCATTGATGCAGTGGGCGTTGATTTCATCGCCCCTGTTATGCTCAAACAAGCAAGTCTTTGCACCTTACTAAGGTTGAGCATTGTTGTTTGTTGCATTACCTTAGGCCACCATACCAAGGATTCAAAAAATGTAAATGCTACTCAAGTTATAAATCATATACGTTGAAAAAATAGCAAATATTAAAAAATATAGTACGCGGTCCATCCAAGGCCATGCTGTATATTTGTGTAAATATAGTATACTCGAACAATAACGACTTAACGTGCATATCGTAGATTTGAAAATGTAACCTTCCAGATAATAGAATTACAATGGAAATCATTATATATATTATGCTAAATTACTAGATGGATAACTAGAAATCAGATGCATAGAGTAAACAAATATTATGTGTTCAATTTAGCACTTAAATTCATTGTTTTATTCTAAAATTCGTTTTCTTAAAGAAATTTCTGATGCAAAAGTAGCGCAAATTTATTGTTATTTAGAGAAAAGTGAAAGAAAATCGAGAAAAGCTCCAGTGGTTCTCAAAATTTTAGCAAAATATATTTTTTAGGACTTCTTTGTGAAACTCTCCTCTTCTTTTAGAATAAAATAAAATTATTCGTTGATAATAGTCATCCTTGATCACACTCACATTAATAAAATCAACACTATTTTGTTCCATTATTTCCTATTGTGTTCGTAATTTCGAAACATATTTGTTCAAAATATGTTAGATAAACTTAGGTTGTAGTATATACCAATCCCGCATAAAATGTTTTGTGCAATCTGACTAGTCTTCAATAGGCATTTTGCAGAATGACCGAAAACAAGCAGTCTTTTTGCAGAAATGTACATCAAATATCGTAATTCTTTAATATGCCTAATTCTTGCTAGGCATTTTGCAAAGCCACTGGAAACAGATAGGCGCTTTGTACAATTTCCTCCTTTTTTAAAAAATGTCTATATCTATGTGGCGGATTCATCTCTCCAAAAAAATCCTTTATGGGTATTTCGCCACTGCACTGCAAAAAAAAAGTAAAGTGTTCTCGAATAGTTGAATTTAAATATTTTAAATAGTTTTTTTCTTTATTCTTTGTATTTTTTGACGACGGAAAGAGATAAACTTTTTTCCGAAACGTTAAGAATTTTTTTCTTTGTTAGGCAAATTTGTATGTAAACATAACTTCTGACCAGTGTCCGTTTAGGTTTAACGCAGAAGTGTCTACAAAAAATAACTATTTTATTTTTAAGGATTTTTTTGGAGTTATACATTTTTATTTTTGTCAATAAGCACAAAATAACTATATTTTTTTCTTGAATAATATAAATAATTCTTTTATCCGATAAAATCTAAATTATAAAATATATACCAACAGTCTACAAAGGTGTTTGATTTTACCCTTGTATATGAATTTTTATAAACAAGGATTTTACGTACCTACATAGTTCACACGATCGGTATTGTGCCATACTTATAATGGAACTAGGAATTCAGTTCGTATTGGAAAATGGATTTGGTATTCAATTTCCAATATTATATCAAATTGAAATAAAAAAGTATATTCCAGCAAAAATGGTACAAAATCTTAGAAACACTTTTAAATTTAAAAATATTATAATAATTAGGCTCCATTAAGTAATTGAGATTATAACTAGGTATAGTGAGGTAAATATTATCAGCAATTATAAATATACGATAATAATTTATAATGTAACAAAACACTATCGAGAAATATTGACGTTTTATTCTCTCTGCTTTATGCTTTTATTAACCTCTTTAACCTTTCGAGATAAGTTAATAGCGACCTCCATGAACAGTAATTGAAATGAATTCAAAAGGTTTGATTTAAAATTCTTGAAAAAATTTTCGGACGTATACAGGGTGTCTCAGGCTGAGCGTGCATTAAAAGTTTCTAGACAACTAAAATAATTATTAAGGATTAAAAATATTTTCAATATGGCGGCACTTCCGGAAATACCGGAACTTGACAACAACTTCCTATTTTAAATAGGTTGTGAGGTGGAGTATGCAAACCATACGTATACTACAACAATAAACAGTATAAATGGAAGCAGATATTTAACAGTATTTTAATAGTATAAATTAACAGTATTTTAACAGTATAAATGGAAGCAGATTATCAATTATCAGGCCCCAGTAATTGTCAATAGCATTTTTTATTTAGGAAATTAAATCAAGGGGTAATTTTCTTTGTTTAAAATATCGAATAATTATTATTTTGTATATATTTTGAGACTGATTTTATTTATTTTAGCTTTTAAGGTTATTTTTCAATGGTTTCATTATTTATTTTTACTGAATAAATATTTTAAATTACAACCAATGCACAGCATGTATTCTAGCTTCATTACTGATGATGAGCAGTGAAGTCTTTAGTATAACGGGGGCCACGGACCTGTTTGACCTATTTTGGACCTATTTTGGACCTATTTTGTCGCGGTATTTCCCTGGAAGCATTTTTAAGAAAACAATATTTAAAATTTTTGGACGAAAAAAACTACCTGTCAAAAAAATTTGTACAGCCTAAAAGCACTATAATATTCTTTGCTAAAAGTCAAATTTAGTGGTTATCACAACCCCTGTGACATAAAGAAAAGGCATGTGGCATGTGTCAAAAATTAAATTGTTCAAATGTCATACAATAATGGCGGTAGCTGTCATGGAATTGAGCGATTAAAAAATGATCATAAATATTTTTGAAAATAGAAATGGAAACCCACTTTTTTATTTCACTAGTGAAAAGGTTTTCCAATTCGTTACGTTTTAACTAGACATATTCGTATACCTAGAATAAATCGTTTTTAAGTTATTTTAGATTTAGTTTGAAAACGTATATTTTTCTTGATTTTATCTAGCTTCCTTTGACATTAAGTGTCAAACAGTCAGACAAAATAACTTAAGAACGATTTATTTTAGGTACAGGGTGGGTCAAATTGGACGCTTTTAAAGGGAAACACCCTTTTCTATAGGAGAGAGACAAAAACTAATATCGGTGTCTGGAGCTCAATTTTTGTCAAACACATGATGGTGAAATCCGCACATCGATATGTTACCGTTACGGAGTTACGGGGTGTTTTTCAAAAATATGCATTTCTAACAAATCGCTGTAACTTTTTTTCTATGGAAAATTTTGTATTTTTATGAAAACATTTCCAAAGCACCTTTTTACATAGAATTTAATGGTTTAAGTATACCTTTTTATTATTAAGAATTTATTAATTTAAGAATGATCAACAGAAAATTTGACTTTTTATATGGGACACCCTGTATATTTTTAATTCATTGAAAAGAATTTAAAATTACCTTTCCAAAAATATAGCATACTTGATATTTTGCAAGATTCCTCTTTGAGATATCGAGTTTATAAAACTTCGCCCACTTTAAATAAGTAGGCTTTGAACGGCGCAGACTGTAATGCAAAAAAAAATCTAGCTGTGAGCATCAATTAAAACGAAAATAATATTTGCTATGAGAGATGCAGAATTTTATAACAATTTAAACTATATTTAACCAACATCCCAAAACATTTAAACTATATCTAATAACAATAAAAATAAATAGCAAACCAAGACATGAGATTTTGCTACAGGTGTTCGACATATCGACCGTCTTTTGTTATGGACAGACGGGGCCGTTTATGAACATTTCTCGCGGAATTCATTAACTCAGTAGGGGTGAAAGATACCTTCTCATAACTGCTAATTATATCTAATTCTTGTCTATATTCTTGTCTGTATACGGGCAATTTAAAAATAAGAACCTTTATTCTTCCGCAAATATATCCATAGGCACTAAGTCCGGCGGCCTCGACGTCCAACGGCTGTGATCTTGGTTAGCTGTTAAATTATTCTTGAAATTTGCTGCAAAAATTTGCTGATAACTTCAGCGTACTGAGGCGGTGCCTCGTCTTGCTGGAAAAATATGTTTTTGAGTTCCATTAGGGGCATATCATCAATAAGGGGTCCAAACCCTACTAGTTAAAAGTAGCGAACTTTTAAAAATTCTGTATTTCGAAGGGGATTATAACAAAATATCAAGTGTGCTATATTTTTGGAAAGGTAATTTTAATTCCTTTTCAGTTAATCAAAAATATACAGGGTGTCCCAAATAAAAAGTCAATTTTTCTGTTGATAACTCTTAAATTATTAATTTTAAAAAAATTATACTTAAACCATTAAATTCTACGTAAAAAGGTCCTTTGGAAATATTTTCATAGATATACAAAATTTTCCATACCAAAAAAGTTACAGCGATTTGCTAAAAATGCATATTTTTGAAAAACACCCCGTAACTCCGAAACGGTAACAGATATCGATGTGCGGTTTTCACCATCATGTTTTTGATGGAAATTGAGCTCCAGACACCGATATTAGTTTTCGTCTATCTCCTATAGAAAAGGGTGTTTCCCTTTAAACGCGTCCAATTTGACCCACCTTGTACAGGAACATGTATAGTCAAAAAGTAACAAATTTTAAAAACGAAAGTAACGAAAGCCTTTTCACGAGTGAAATAAAAAAGTGGATTTCCATTTAAAAAAAAATGATTTATGATAATTTTTTAATCGCTCAATTCCATGATATAATTTTTGACATAGAGATAGCCACGTGTCTTCTCTTTATGGTACAGTGGCTGTGGCAATCACTAAATTTGACGTTTATGCTATAAGTATACATATTTTTGGCAGGCATTTTTTTCCTCCAAAAATTGTAAATATTTTTTTTTCTCAAAAACGGTTAACGTTAGGTATAGAGTGTTTGATATCAAAATTCATAAAATTTTACAGAGAATGTAAGTATGTACAAAGGTATGTAATAAAAAATGGGGTCACCCATTTAAAATAAGAAAGTTGCTGTCAACTTCCGGTACTTCCGAAAGTGCCGCCATATTGAAAATATTTTTAATAACTAGATTTCATTGTGAAACTGATATGCACAAAATCTCATATCTAGATATTGTAGTTCTCTAGAAACTTCTAACGCAGGCTCAGCCTGGGACACCCGGTATAAATACTTGAATTTTGTCAACCACTATACATACATTGTCATTCAATTTTTACAAAATGTGTATTAGAAGTATATCATTGTCTAAACAGACCGGGGGCCACATTTAGGTTCGCCGCCCCAGGCCCCCGACAGGCTTAGTCCGCCACTGATTATCATTATTATAACGATTAAAAGAAATTCTACATCATTTCAGTGTTAAAAGTTTATCAGGAAATTTAATTACTGTTATCTGGCAGTATTAAATTTCTTTTTAATTTCTAGAAAATCAATTTTAAGTTTCATGATTTTAACAATTAGTTGGCGTTTACTATCAATTTTTGATGCTATTACACTATGATGTAATCTTTTCGAGGAACTTCAAAGATATCCCAATGTCTATTAACATTTGGAGGTCTCGGCCGAAATAATTAACTAAATTGTTTAAAATTAATCAGAACATATATAAGAGTGCTTGTAGAAATAATTCGTTATAAACAATGAGTCAGAACACAACGAGTCATCGATAAAACACGTATTATACTTTAGCCATGTTTTCGTTGTTAACTTTTAAGTACCAAATTACTAGGACAAAGATAAATATTAAAAATTGTAACAATGTATACAATTTTTTTTTCATAGCAACTGTTAAAATTGCCTTATATCTATCAAAAATAGTAAATAAAATAGTACTTTAACCACAAGGGTAGATTAAATGATACTTTAACAGCGAGGATAGGTTAAAAACTTTATTTCTTCTCACACGTTTTTTAATTGCTTCCATTTTTGAAAATTTTTGTATTCCTTTTCATAAGTTATTCGGGATTTAAATGGAAGTAGTTTGGATATGGCGTTTGTCGCCTCAGCCGCCTGAATATCTGTTGGTAATGTACTTGTTTCGTTTTGAGCCATTTCTGGCTCCAATTCAATCAGCAATAAATTAAAAATAACAGATAAAATTGCATTATCGTCTCCCGAAATTAATTCACTCGTGATTTCATCGCTCGTGAATTAATCTTTTCGGCCGAAGATAAAATACCATTTTATCGTGTTTTTTTGTATAAGAAATAACTTAAC
The DNA here is from genome assembly GCF_002938485.1 of Sitophilus oryzae. Lineage (NCBI taxonomy): Eukaryota > Metazoa > Arthropoda > Insecta > Coleoptera > Curculionidae > Sitophilus > Sitophilus oryzae. The sequence continues at coordinate 66,693 of NW_022145681.1, read as the reverse complement.
TCTATGGAAATAACTATTAAATTGTTTCACTTCGTATTTGAACGACTGAATATTTTATTTGAAATAAAGTCTCGAAGAAACTAAATTGCCCATTAAAATTATACTTAAATTCGATCATGTACAATACCGCCCGTCCGAAAAAAAAACGGCGTCAGAGACGGCTGTGAAATGGCAATCGATGCATTTTGGCGACGATGCCGCTCTAGACGCCAATTACATGGTCCGTACTCTTGTTTAATCTTTAATGGCGCTTACTGCCAGTTGACCTTAAGAAGATTGTAATTTATTTTTATACTGAGTAGTGATTTTTTGGAAATACTTAGATTTGTGTGTATGTATTTACTAAGTTATGAGATAATAGATACAGAAACGAAGGGGGTCGAAATGTTTCATTCTAAAATTCATTCGCCCTGTATTTCATAAACCAAGGAGCCTTAAGAGAAATATGTGTGTAGCGAGTTTTAGTTTCACAAAACAGGGCATTCCTCAATATTCATTGAAATTAAAAATATATCCACACACAAATAGGTATAAACTAAATTTGTGTAAAAAAGAAATTTCAACAAAATCAATGAAAATTCTATATTAGCAGTTATATTCAATATTTTTCTCATTAGCTGATTATGACCATTAAGGTCTAGGTCTTTAGTTAATATATTAGGTATCTGTACAGGGTGGCTCGAATTCGACGCTCATCATTGGGATTTCGGTAACCGTAAGAGATACAGGATCGGTTAAATGGAGGCAAAGTTGCGCAATTTGATGCTCAATAAAATGCCGTATTACCTTTTGAAAAATTCCGAATACTTCCGAATATATTAAAAGAAAAACGGATTTTTCAATTTTGTTTTCTATTGTTGGCAAAGTTGTTGTATTGGAGGCAAAGTTGCGCAATTTGATGCTCAATAAAATGCCGTATTACCTTTTGAAAAATTCCGAATACTTCCGAATATATTAAAAGAAAAACGGATTTTTCAATTTCGTTTTCTATTGTTTCCTGGCTTTATTTGTTAAGATAACTTAAAATAAAAAACACATTTTCATGGCCACTTTTTCTGCTCTATAACTTTGTGTGATTAAATATTGACTCTGACGTTTCGGCTTCTAGCGACCATCATCAACTTAATTTTTTTTAAATACGGACCTGATTTTTTTTCAATTTAATTAAATCCTTTCATCACTCTATATATATATATATATATATAGTCACTTTGATATTTGCCGACGTTTCGTACAGAAAATTCCATCACCAGAATATTTTAAGCAAAAAAAATAAAAAATAAAAATGCAATACTACGGCATTTTATTGAGCATCCCATTGCGCAACTTTACCTCCATTTAACCGATCCTGTATCTCTTAAGTTTCCGAAATCCCAATGATGAGCGTCGAATTCGAGCCACCCTGTACTTTATTACACATTTATTTAATAGTAGATGTTTATTATCCGCTAATGAGAGCCAAAGCCAAAAATATTAGTTAAAGAATATTCTTTTAATTTATTATAAACTCTAACGAAATGTTCTATTGTTTTAAGATATTATATGATATTAACAGTTCGGCGCTAAATGTTTTACACTCATACGTTAATATTCATTAGAATATAAGAATAGTTAAATGGTAAATGTGACCATACTGTGAATTTTGAAAAACAACGATATATTTTTTCATAAAGAAAAAAATCATACTTGGACTAACTGGAATACAGGACACTGAAGTTGATTTTAAATCCAAACACTTTACAAGTTGGAAAACTATTCAATTATTGTGCAGAAATTGTTCAGGAATTCAAAACAACCCATCTTTAGGCCCTTTTGAAACTAAATTGTTGCATTTTTTATGGAATTTCATATTTCACTTAACTATTAATTAGCAAGAAGGAAGATACCGAAGATGTAACCTGCAGAAAATGGCAGCTACTGAAGAAACAGATTCAAAGGAAATAAAATATACCGAGGATGCCATAAGATATTTTAGAAGTATTTTTAGAAAGGTAATTATTTAACATTTGTAATACAAAAAATAATATATAATTTTTTTAATAGTTTTCGTTACCATACTCAGTAGGTCTGAGAATAGGTTGTTGTCTATTTTTATACCCCCAAGTGATACCTAAGGGGGCGCACCCCAATTTTTTTGAACAAAATTTTTTATTTGTATTTTTTTATGTTATGGCATTTCAAAATACATACAACCTTAAATTTTCACCATTCTACCATTGTTTTTTTTAATAGTTTTTGTTACCATACTCCTCCAAAATGACTGGACCGATTTTGATGAAATTATACGTATATTCAGTAGTTCTTATAATAAGTTGTTATCTATTTTTTATATCACTAAGTGATAAAAGTTGCCCACCCCATTTTTTTTGACAAAATTTTTTATTTATATTTTTTTATGTTGTGGCATTTAATAAAGCATTTAAAATAGCACAAAATATATTAAGAAACAAATTAATTTTTATAAGTTGCAAGTGTTATAAGTGTTATTTGGATCTAATACCATTTAATTCAAATGAAATTAAAAAACTAGTGATTTCTGCTCTAATGCTCTATGCTCAATGCAATAAAATGATTCTAATCAATTAACTGATTATCAGATTGTGAATTTTAGAATTTTTGTTTCGCTAATCGACACTAGATAAATAGATAAGATAACAAATTGAAATGTTTAAACAATATCGCATGTGTACCTTAGTTTGTAGATTACGTTGCCGCTACCTACATGATTAAAAACTTAGTTAAAATTAGTTTATTGTGAATTTATAATGGCAACTGGACATAATGAAAGATATAGAGATAGAGAATACTATAGAAGATGTTTAGAGCAGGTACAATAATTGCTTTCAAAAATCATATTTTAATTTAATTTTAACATAGTTAATAATTAAGTGTTTTTCTTAACAATTGCGAGAAAATCAGTTTTTATCTGTTAAATACCATTTACATGTGTCATCTAACTTTTGCTTTGTAACCTACGTTAATCAATTTTATTTTAATTTTTGGTTACACTGATTTTTTTTATGGTACATTACCAAAACTTTACCATAATTCCAGTATAAACAATCTTGTAAAGGATCGATATACATACCGATAATGAAGAACCTTACCGGTAGATAATATAAATAAAATGTCAGTGGTTCCCCGCCTTTTGTTTATACCGGGTACGTCTCAAAAGTGGCTCACCCCTATAACTTTTTTATTTTTTCAGTTAAAAAAACGAGATTTGGTATGTTAGTATATGACATAAATTAGGATTGATTGACGTATTCAATTGTTTTTGGTCACTTCCTGTTTCACCGGAAATGACTACAACTTTTTATTTTTAAATGGCACCCTCAGTATTTTTTTACTTTATTCGATAGAAAATAACACTCTGAATAGAATGACATATCATATGTCAACTTTTGACATTTTTGCATATGGTTTATTTGAAATTATAACTTGCGATTCGTAACGAAAATTTGACTCGAAATACCGTGTGTGGTATCAAATTATTCGTAAAAAATGCTTTTTCCAAATATGCTAATGAGCCACCCTCGTTCCATTTGAAAAAAATGAGATATGATTAAAAATACCATTTGAGCATTTTCTAACTGGCTAGGACAAGACAGTAAAAACATTATACGATACATACGATCAAATCTGTTTGCCCAAGGCTCCTTGATTAAGAATTAGTATTTTTAACATAGCCATGGTACTCTAGATTGAATTTTAAAATACGATTTTTTATTAAGCGAGAATGTCAAAAATTGACATATTGTAGAAGTTGTCATTCTATTCAGAATGTCATTTTCTATCGAATAAAGTAAAAAAATGCGGAGGGTGCCATTTAAAAATCAAAAGTAGTAGTCATTTCCGGTGAAACAGGAAGTGACCAAAAATAATTAAATACTTTCCTTAGATTTCTTTTGAGTTCAGTAACTATAAAGGTACATTCAGGCTGACAGCGTCGAGCGTCACGTCGCGTTTGCGTCGCGTCCGCCCCATTGAACTCGAACCCCGACGCTCAGCGGACGCTAGCGCAACGCCAAACGCGACGCTGTCTGCCTGAACGGTCTAATTTAAGTTAAGTGAATTGATTCCAATTGATGGTGGCCGGCCGTGGTGCAAGCAGTTAGTGTGTCGATCTGCGGTGCGAGAAATGGGATGGTACTGGGTTCGATCCTCAGCCAGTACGGTCGCTTTATTTATTTAAATAAAAAAAAATATTTATCTAAATAGAGCGACCAGCGAGCCGCCACCTCAAGGAAGGCAATGGCAAACCACCTTGAGTATATTTGCCTTGTACAGCCTCTCAAATAGTGCCGTTCGGATTCGGCGATAAACTGTAGGTCCCGTGTACTTGTGAAACACTGATGACACACATCAAGTACATGCGAGAGGTAGCCGACGCTCTGTATAGAGTATGGCACTGCAAGAAGAAGAAGAATTGATTCCATTTCGACACGCGGACGCGACGCAAACACGACGCGACGCTCTCAGCCTGAATGTACCTTAATACCTAGTCCGGGACACCCTGTATATTTATATACGTTCGTTTGATTTTTGCTCCTTTGGTTTCAGTATGATCTAGATGGAAGCGGTGGTATTGAGATACGAGAATTTATAGAAATGCTTCGGCAAAACGATGAAATTTCAGAGAAGATTATTAAGAAATTATTTAAATATGGCGACAAGAACAAGGACAAGAAAATTACTTTGGATGAGTTTATCGACCTAGTGACTGACCGGAAATTTTCACAAGTCTTCGGGAAATATGTCAACAAGTAATTATTGTTTGAATATGGTTATATTTATATTTTGCACAATAAAATATAAAAAATTGATTAGATGTTTATGGAGATTAATATTTTGTCTTTCTTAATGCAAGTGCATTTGTGCATCTCTACTGATAAATTGTGAGAAATAAAAGTAGTTTCGAAAAATGTGATAATATACGGGGTTTCATTCCATAACAATGATGCATCGTTGAAGAAATAAGAACATGCGCAACCTTATGCGCGATTGCGTGGTACAAAACATGTCTGAGATGTAGCTGGCGTTACTGTTACATGTCCGATATTTAATCTGCGGGCTGATAGTCGTTTACAGCGCAGCGACAGAGTGGGTGGTTGTCGGAGACAGTGCTGCCAGAACTACGGATTAATCTGTAGATTTACGGATTTTGGGTACAGTACATTAATAGAGAACAACGTAATTAATAGAGCACAGACTACAATCAATCAACCTTGTCACGATTTGCTCATTAGATTGCATACACACATAGCCAAAATTATTGCATACAACGATATTTTTATTTTATTTTGGGCCTAATATGATTCTTTCTATATTTTTGGACATATTGGCTTACCTACTACACGATATAAAATTAAAAATCTAAGTGCAACTAGGGTGTTATTACAATTTTATTTCATAATGAGTGAAAATCAACAAAAACAAATTTCATTTTAAACAGAAAATATTGAAAACAATTTTAGTTATCTCTCACAACTAATAGTCTGTATTGCCTTCTCGAGCATCAATGCAAGCTGTGAGACGACGCGGTATGCTGTCAATTAAGTTATGCAGAAGATGTTGAGGAATGGCTTGGCCACCACAGTTTTCTTATTCCCTCTTCCTCACAAAACTCGCGAACCGCTAAAGTGCGATAGGGAGGAGCATTATCGTCCATGTAAACAAAGTCATCCCCCACTGCCCCTCGAAATGGACGCACAATAGGTTCTAAAACGTCTTTAAGATATGAGGCACCTGTCATTGTGCCATCAATAAAAACAAGAGGAGTTCGAACTCCGTGTATTATACCTGCCCATACCATAATGTTTCCCCCTTGAAACGGGACACGGGGATTCAAGCGTGCTCGTCTTCCAGATCTCCTTTCATCACTAAACATGACGAAATTCCAATTAGGTCCATTTGCTTTTATCTCCTCAGCCCATTGTAGTCGCGTAATTTTGTACTGTAAATTAAGCTTCGGAATACGTAGAGGCCTCCTTAATCCTCTGTCATGGAGTCTTCTTGCTATGGTCTTTCTTGAAACATTTACTCCTTCAAGGCGAGCAACCCCATTTTTAATAGCAGTACTAGAAAGCAGGGGATTGCGTCGTGTAATTAAGGATATTTGACGGTCTTGCACAGCAGTAGTAACTCTCTTTCTACCTCTTCCAGGCCAGTCTGTAACTTCGTTTGTCTCCCTGATTTTTTTTAATATTCGTGAAACATCGCTTTGATTAACTCCTACAATTTCAGCTATTGCAACTTGCAACTTGGTAGCCCTGTTGAGACAGTGTTACTATTCTGACACTATTAAACTGTGAAATAATGTTCCTAGGCATTTTAAGGCTAAAACAATGGGCAAATTTCTTCTGAAACCCAAGAGACCGCAAATCGAAATGTGCAAGAATTTGTAATAATATTGGGTCTCAACGATCAACATTGTTTACCATCCATTTTAACAAAAAAAAGATTTATTACAGATTATCAAAGCTATGTATAAAAAAAAATTCTTTAAATTCCTTTCCGTATATTTTTAAAGGATATATGCAATAATTTTGGCCATGTGTGTATCTTCTCAATTATTTCAATCAACGGATGCATCATTCGTTTTAAATAAAGAAAAGAATGGTGTAATGCTAAAAATAATTATTTAGGTCGATAAATTAAAAAAAAAACTCGTTCTCCATAAACGTCTAGTCTACCATCGACTTAATCAACCAATATATTTGAAACAGTTGCACTTATCTTTTAGCTATATGCACTTTATACTTCCAAATCAAAAACCCAAGTATAAACCTACCGGTCGAAGGGCCCCAAGATCTGTTGAAGAAGGTCAATCAGAAGTTGATGGACCTTATGAAGAAGAATACTCTTGTCTGCCGCCTCCGATAGGAATGGTGTTTATATCCATAATGGAAATAATATTTTTTGTAATTGACGAACATAGAAAGTCGAAATCAGCTGTGGTAGACAGCGGTCCAATGGCAAACTTATTTATCTACAACCCAAATAAAAGATATGAATTTTGGAGATTTCTAACGTATATGTTTGTTCATATAGGGTAAGGATAAGAAACTCATCTCGTCTCAAAACCGTCTATATTAACCAGTTTGTTTATAATGGTACAGGCAGTTTGTTATAAATGGTACCGTCGGTATATTTTCAGTTTGTTTGATAGAAAATGACATTTTGAATAAAATGACATATCACATGTCAACTTTAGACATTTTCTCTTGAAAAATGTATTTTATATTTCAATCTAGAGTGCCACAACAACAAATGTAACGACAATTTGACTCAAAATACCAAGTTTGTGGTACCAAATTATTCATAAAAAAAAGATGTTTCCAAATATGGTAATGAGCCACCCATATATGGTTCCATCTGAAAAAAATGGGTTATGATTTAAAATATGATTTGCTGAGGGTTACCCTGTAAATATGAATAAAATTTATCTATATATAAACTAACATACGATCGAAAAAAACGAAGACAAAATCGCCTAGGGAATAAAAATCGGTGATAATTTTGGTGAGGTCAAGTCCTAACTAAACTTTTGTATTGAGTAAAAAATATTTTTAAATGATGTAGTTATAATTCGGGAAAAAATATTTTTTTGAAAGTGGATTTGTTTCTTTGGAAACGTTATATCCTTTTTTAATCTTTATATAATTAATGTTAATTTAGACAAGTTTTATGTCAATTTTGATGACCAAATGACCTCTAGAGATTGACCACGCCAAAATTAAGAGCTTCTTGCTGGAGAAGGGACTAAAATCAGGCATTTTTCTTATTTTAGGTACACTCATCTATCAGTAAATCTCATAATTCAAATATTCCTAGGCATTCCACTTGAACTGGCACACAGATGGTGGAGAGTGTTGATATTATATTTTCTTGGTGTAATTGCTGGTTCACTCTTAACATCTGTTATGGATCCGTTTTGCTTTTTGGCTGGTGCTAGCGGAGGGGTGTATGCTTTACTTACTGCACATATCTCTACTGTCATAATGGTATGAAATTACAATTTGTGCATTTCACTTTATAGAAAAATTACTATAGGCTTGGTAGAATATCATACACAACTAGTATATACAAATACACGGATTTAAATACGTATGCGGATTTATATACGTATATGAAGAATGTATTATATACTTATGGTAAAAATAAATATTATGACAAAGCCACGATTTCAATATTATTTTAGTGCGATCACGGTGGCGCCGGCGCGGCGCGGCGTAAAGTACATAGCGAAAATTAGGCCGTATAGAGCGCCGCGCCGCGGTCAGAATTTTTTGAAATCCACTGAAATGCACCAAGCCTATACTAATTTACCAGTATGTATTTCCTATTTCCTTTATTCCAAATATATCGAACAGTACAAAATCTCGATAAAATTTAAAAAAAGATCCCTCCATTAATAAAACAACAAACATAACAAATATATCTATACACCTTTTAAAACTAGTTTTTCAACTAAACTTAAACCTTTTCACTTCATACCTTCTATTTTCTTTCTAGAATTTTGATAGCATGGCTTGTCCATGCTTGCATCTCATTATAATTATCATGCTGATAAGTGTTGATGTGGGATCAGCGCTATATGCCAGATATACAGCCACACTTGATCAAACCATCGGATATGTAGCACATTTTGGTGGAGCCGTAGCCGGCCTTCTTGTCGGCATATGGATGCTACGCAACGTGGAAGTTACCAATAGAGAAAATAAGATATGGTGGATTGCACTCATCTTGTATATATTTTCAATGATTACTCTCATAGCTATAAATATTTTCTGGACCAGTCATTTTCAAAAGAGCTTATAAAGCAAATATTTCCCTACAAACAATTATTGTCGCTATGATAATTTAATGGTACATAAACTATTAAAAGAATCAGCATAAAATAGTCCAAGAAAATACGCTTTCAAATAGGAAGTTTTGGTAAAAACTTGATTTTTTGATGAGTTACTTAGAAAGATCTAAAAACGGATTTTGAAAGTTTTTTTTTAAATTAAATAAAAAAAATAATTCCAAGCAAAATGAATAAAAATGTTAAATATATGAATTTTTGAGCAACTTATTTTTTTAATTTCTACTTTTCTAGTTCTTACCGTTTCTCGGAAATTTGGATTTTTTTTTATTTCACCCCTTCTCGGGGTTTAGGTTGTAGGTTAGGTTTTCGATTTTTCAAAATAACATATCAAAAATTCAAGTTTTTAACAAAACTTCGTATTTGAACGCCTATTTCCTTGGACTAAAAATGAACCTATTAATTTGTAGTTTTATCATAAAACTATTAATTTTTAGTTATATTCAAATTAAAATATATTATATTTGATACTTCATCGTACATACTTTCGATTGCGATACAAGCAAAGTTATTGTCAGACGAGATATTTTATATTTTGAAAAAGTTTAATAATTACATGTACAAATTGTGTTTTAAGCGGCGGCTACACGACAGCGACTTGACTGCACGGTATAGTTTGCGCAGTTAAGACGGAATGCCGTTAGGTGGCTACACGTTGCAAGCATGTTTTCGATTTGCGCAAACCACGGTGTGGTTATGGTGTGGTAATCGTCGATAAATTTTGTTTGAGAATTCGCAGCAATACTAAACGACGAATTTTTTATTTTAAGTGCATTCTTCTACTGTTTGCTACTGAAGAAATCTAAAAGAAAACAATATAGATCGAAGTGGAGTAAAAAATAGTTTTTGAAAAGGAGGATTTATTCGCATGTCAACCTAATTAACGAGTTACGAGCAGAAATGTATAAATTCTGTTATAAACGTCTTTGGATAACTCCGTACATCGCTCATTATCACTTTTCTTTTATTTTATTTTCACTACTATCACAAAATACTCGACAAAATACTACTATATTTTAGGTTATTTCGGCGTGTTTACAAAACCGAAGGCTGTCATCCCCGTCCACACGCACAAATTATACCGCACAAACTGGTTTGCGCAAACCAAAACTTTCAGCAAGACGACGAAAGCACATGCCGCGCTTTTCGGTTTGCACGGGATACAGTTTTCCCGTCCACACACACCAGTTTGCGCAACCAGTTTGCGCAAGTAAGTCTTCGGTAAAGCCTGTTCGTGTAGCCGGCCCTTTAGATTACCTACTTCTACAATTAAAATTACCAAATAATGTTAGCAGGTAGTTGGGGAAAAAAGTAAACAAAACTACATTATAAAATATTTTTTGTTTAAATATTAACTTAATTTCATAAACGAATAAAATATGTGATCTATACAGGGTGGTCCGAACTGTATTCCGGAAACTTCGGCAGCATATTCTGCAGATAAAAATTAATAAAAAAGGTCCGTATGTCCTAAAATGTTGAGTTTCGAAGATACAGGGTGTAAAAGTTTCAGTTTTATTTCGATTTTTTCCAAATAATTTCTGAAGTAACGTCAATATTTGGATGAAAATTGTTGTCTGGGAGTTTTTTTGAGATGAGAAATTTCATTTTGATGTCAATATGACTCCTACTTATAGAGGGCGCTACCTACATATTTTTAACTGGTTTGAAGAGTAATAACTTTTCGTCCGTATCTGTATAAAACTACTGAGTAAAAAAATATACGTTTGCGACGTTTCTTTTACGTAAAAAAAGACCTCTTGGTAAAAATCGCTACGAGTAATGGTTCTCGAGATTATTGGGAATCGAAATTATCAATACCTGTCATCACTGACATAAATAATAATTAAACATATGTTGATTAAATAGTTATTAGACTGAAATAATAAATTTGAAACAGAAACTGTTTCATCATCATTTTTTCGCAGAAAATTTATGATTAATTTAAAAAAATATTGTTATATTCTTCTATCTACTCAATGTGTTTATTTTTTTTGTCAATAATGACATGTAGTGACTATTTCCATTTCAAATATCTTGAAAACGGTTGCTGATAGCGATTTTTACCAAGAGACATTTATTACGTAAAAAGTTGCGGAAATGTATATTTTTTCACTCTTTTCACTTTTATACAGGTACGGATGAAAAGTTATTACTCTTCAAAACAGTTAAAACATATGTAGGTGGCGACCCCTACAAATAGGAGTCATATTAATATATTAGGTTCGTTCCAACCGGACCGAGAACCGATCCTGGGACGGTAGTTTCTAGTCGCCCACTTATTGTTTGAAAAGTTTGATCGTTTGTCAAGATTAACAAATGAATTGACTGATAGGAAATTACCGTTATAGGACGGTTCTCTCGTCCGGTTGGAACAAACATATCAAAATCAAATTTTCATCCAAATATTGACGTGACTTCAGAAACTATTTGGAAAAGATCGAAATAAAAATGAAACTTCTACACCCTATATCTCTGAAACTAAGCATTTTAGGAGATACATTAATACGAACTTTTTTACTTATTTTCATCTGCGAAATGCCGAAGTTTCCGGAATACAGTTCGGACCACCCTGTATAATATAGAGTTTACTAGTCCTTAAGTATAAATGTAAAAGTAAAACAAATATAACATTTATTATTTTAATTGTAAATATATATCATTATTTATTATAGATGATAAAATAACGTAGTTGAAGCATAGGCCAAAGACTAAGCATATTTATTAGATAGAAGTTACCTAGATATTTCCATACAATTATTTACAGTTATACCCTATGGTTATACCAAACATGACTTTACACTAGTTAAATAATATGACGGAGTTTATTAAGTTTAAGCAGGTTTAAGTTATATATTTAAGATTGTGTTATAATGAATTTATTACAGCAGAAAAAGATTTTACGTTGTTATGTACTTATATGTGTTATATATTATGTGTGTATTTCAAAAAATATAAATAAAATTTGGATAAGAAATGAAACCTTCCTATTTAGATGATGACGTTTTTAAAAATGTATTTTTTCTTCATACAATTTCTTGTCATAGATGTTTTTGCAAATGTAGGTATATCGGAAATTTTAAGACCAGATTGCACATATCATTCGAAGCGGGTTCACTATATATATTTATGATTTTTGTATTTTAATAAATTTGTAATAAAAATGTATTGTTTCATTCAAAACAAAATTAACCTGAACAAACAATAAATTGGTTACTAAACTTAGGTAACCATAGCTACCTTATAATACTATGTATACAGAGTGATCCGAACTGTATTCCGGAAACTTCGGTAGCATATTCTACAAATAAAAGTCGTTTAGTTTCGGAGATAGAAGTATCGGGTGTAGAAGTTTCATTTTTATTTCGAGTTTTTCCAAATAATTTCTGAAGTAACGTCAATATTTAGATGAAAATTGATGTCTGGGAGTTTTTAGACATAAGAAATTTGATTTTGATGTTAATATGACTCCTACTTATAGAGGTCGCCATCTACAAATCTTTTGAAACAAAAACAAAACTTCTACAAAACTGGTTTGAAGACTATTAACTCTTCGTCCGTTCCTGTATGAAACTACTGAGTAAAAAAATATACATTTACGATGTTTTTCATGTAAAAAAGGTCTCTGGGTAAAAATTGTTACAAGTAATGGTTCTCGAGATATTAGAAATCTACATTATCAATACCTGTCATCATTGACATAAATTAAACATGTTGACTAAATAGTTATTAGACTGGAATGACAAATTTGAAATGTTTTTGTGCCAAAGGTTCAACAGAAACTGTTTTATCATCATTTTTTTGAAGAAAAATCTATGATTAATTTAAAAAAATAAAATGTTCCCAAATTTATAATTTCAGTCAAATAACGATCTACTCAACATGTTTATTTTTAGTCAATAATGGCATGTATTGACTATTTTCAATCTGAATATCTTCGATTGAATTCTTTGGAATCGCTCGTAGCGATTTTTACCAAGAGACCTTTTTTACTAGGTATGTATATTTTATGTAAATGTACTTTTTTTGTTTTTTTAACTATGTATTTTTTTACTCAGTAGTTTTAAGCTCCGCGCGCACTGAAGGGATATCGGCGCGAGCGAGCGGCACGTAATTTTCAGTTTACGTTAAAATAAATGTAAGCCCGCGCACCGCATTAGATCGGTGCGATCGGTGCGCTTCGAGCTATCGGCGGTACTCGCGCCATCAGGCGAAATCAGAGAATACATAGGAGGGGGACGAATAGTATACGCCGAGCGACTGTTTTTAGTGAAGCGATTTTACATTAAACATGTCCGATGAATTATTAATCGAAAGTGTACGAGACCATATCATACTTAATATGCGGTTTTTTATAAAAATTTCTTACAAGCACGTAACCTATATTGTTTACTACACTTATTCAATAACTGAATTAGAAAAACCTTCCGATTGAACCCATTTATTTCTCATCTCGTTTTGATTATCTCACATTATTATGGAAATCGAATTTAAATATGTCAAAAAACTTATCATATTATTTAATTTTTGGTTTGTTTTGACGTTAGTAATAACAGCTGATAAATAGTCATCCTATGTTACTATGTTGATAGCTCCGTACAAGGTACAAATAGAGAAAATAATATTTACGTTTGAATAAAATATTTGTACATATATCTACCGTATGATAGAAAAAAACGGCATCCAGTTGGATGGGAAATGACGATTGATGACATTTCCTAGATAAATTTACATATAAAATGGTACCGACCTTCATTTCATGGCCATCGCTGATGCCGTTCCTTTTCGATAATACGGTACTATAAAAACTATTTATATTTTTTCTTTTTTCAATTTTCTTTGACTTTTTTTATTATATTTTAAGTTTTTAAAATCTTGGTTTTAAGTCAGTAGTGAATAAAACGAAACTTGTGTTTACATTTTGTTCAATGATTGACGTTTCGACCAATTTTAATTCGGTCTTCTTCAGAATCTATAATATACGTATAATTAATTTTCTACGTTTGTAGTAAGAAAAAATTATATATTAAACACATTGTTAGTGATAAAATTGTATTGTATATTATAGATTCTGAAGAAGACCGAATTAAAATTGGTCGAAACGTCAATCATTAAACAAAATGTAAACGCAAGTTTCGTTTTATTTACTACTGACTTAAAACAAAGATTTTAAAAACTTAAAATAAAAGCTATATATAAATGTTTGTAATGACACTTATTTAGATTAAAAAACTAAAAATAGAAGTTTTATTTGACTAGTTTTCATATCTAGCCTTGTTTTTAAAGAACAAATTAAACCCTTTTGAATGATGCCAAATTTGTTAAAATCGGTTAAGCTAAGAGTCATGTAGTATATTTTATCCACATCTTCCATTCTATTTCACTAATTTTATGTGGTTTGTTAAGATCTAAATATATTAATGTGTGTTTGGTTAAGATCTAAATAATATTAATTTCCATCATAAAGCATAAAATATAAAAAGTTGCATATAAAAATATAAATAGTAATAATACTTTATATTTTTTTGAAATGCCGAATGAATTTGACTAAATTTGAATAAACTTCTCCTCGTCTATGCTCAAATTTATGCTGGTGACGTACTCTCGACCGTCGATCGTGCGACTCCAGTGCGCGGCTACAATCACGCTACAATCGACTTTCCGACCGGTCGTGTCGGTCGCGCCGCTCGCTCGCGCCAATACCCCTTCAGTGCGCGCGGAGCTTTATACAGATAAAGGTACGGACGAAGTTATTACTCTTCAAACCAGTTAAAAAATATGTAGGTAGCGCCCTCTACAAGTAAGAGTCATATTTACATCAAAATCAAATTTCTCATGTCCAAAAACTCCCAGACATCAATTTTCATCCAAATATTGAGGTTACTTCAGAAATTATTTGAAAAAAATCGAAATAAAAATTAAACTTCTACACCCTGTATCTCCAAAACTAAGCTCTTTAGGGTATACATTTATATGAACTTTTTTACTTACTTTTATCTGCAGAAGAAAGTTTCCGGAATACAGTTCGGACCACCCTGTATATTGTGTCAACTATACTACTCTACCAAAGTACTCTACAAACAAGTTTTTAAATGTCAGTTTTTTATTTTCATAAACATTGGGATAAACAAATAAGTGCAAAAAAATCAGGAAATATTGCTTGTTAAAAAATAGTATTACATTCTCCTACAAGGCTCAATAGGGTGACCCAAAACCACAATTTCATCAACTCATTACAAAAACGACTCGCACTAGAAAATTAAAATTTAATGTGTGGATGACACTAGTCAAAATCAAGTTACAAGGTAGAATTTTAACTTCGGTACATAACTCTAAAGCCTACCAAAGCCTGTCCCAAGCCAGGTTGCAAAAGGGTGAGGGGGAGGAGTAACAACCTCGTTAAAAAAAACCAGGGTTCATCTGGCCCGGATGATAGCACCCTGTAAGGGCCCCTGTTTAGGGTACAAACGAAGCTGCTGCCTTGTAGTTCGGTGTTGGATCACCAAAGGCTAGAGGAAAAAAACCTTGATTAAAAATTACCCGGTCCTCCAAGTTGGGGGTTAAGGCGTTGGGCTAGTACTTCAACCCTTGGAAAAACGTTTTAAATACTAAAAAGCCTAAACAAAGCCTCGGAGTAACGGACGGATTACAAGGAAAACGACAATGGCAACGAAAAAGGACTATGCAATTTGGGACGTGGAATGTACAAGGCCTTCGAAATAAACATGAAATTATAATCAAAGATTTAGAAAAATTAGAATTAGATATAATTACATTAACAGAAACCAAAAAGAAAGGTAGTGGGTCTGAAATAATAGGAAACTATCTTCATTATTATAGCGGAGTGCCCAAAGATCAGCGTGCTAAAAGAGGTGTTTCTGTACTTATAAAGAACAAGTTTAAGAAAAATATTACAGATTGGGAAGGTATAGATGAAAATATTATCAGATTAAATTTAAAACTTAGAAATGTGAGATTAACAATATTAGGTGTACATGTTCCATCCGATAACGAGACTGTAGTAATTAAGGACCAGTTTTTCACTAAGCTCCATGAGATAATTAGTGACAATGGAAATACGAGAGATTTAGTTTTGCTGGGTGACTTTAATAGCCGAACAGGAAGAAAAGAAAATAATAAAATCATAGGCCCTTACGGAGAAGAAAATATCAATGACAACGGTAATAGGCTTATTGACATATGCGAGTATAACAACTTAGCAATAAAAAATGGTTTCTTTAAACATAAACAAATTCATAAATATACTTGGATTCAACCAACACGTGACCTAAAATCAATAATAGATTATATAATTACAAAACAAAGTAACAACATAAAAATTAATGATGTAAGAATCCTAAGGGGCACCGGACACCACTCAGATCATTACCTTTTAAGATCAAAAATTCTCTTTCCACCATATCAAATTAAACAAAACAGTCAAGAGGAAACAGGAAGAACGAAGCCAGTTACCACAGTAAGATATAATTTAAAAAGTCTAATGCATGACAGCGTCAAATCAAAAATCTTTATCAGAACAGGCTTGATGAAAAACTTATAGAAGATTCGGAAAGGCCTTTTCACCTAACATACAATAATATAATTGACAGTATTCATGGAGCCGCAGAGGAAGCATTAGGAATAAAAGCGAGACGAAAGAGCAGAAAGTTGTGGTGGACTGATGAACTTGAAAAACTTGTAGAGGAAAAAAATATACTGTCTTTGAAATGGTAAAATCTGAACTAGACAAGCGCACTTATAATGACAAGAAAAATGAGGTGAGGAGAATGGTAAAAGAAGAAAAGAATAAAGTGTGGGATGACAAATGTAAAGAAATTAATACGTATATAGGCGGAAGAAGGAATACGGAAGTATGGAGATTTATAAAAACAACAACAACTGAAAAACAGGAGCCTATAGAAATAATAACCAACAAAGAATGGGTGAAATATTATTCCAACAGAGAACAGACCTGAGTATCAAGAACCGCCACAGCCAGAAATAAACATTGAAGGAGAGGAAATCTACGTAGATACCAACAAAATAAAAACCGCTATAATGTCTTTAAAGAATGGAAGAGCATGTGGCCCAGAGAGGGTATATGCGGAACTCATAAAATCTGGAAGCGAAAAACTGTTTAGAATGTTAACAAACATAGTTAACCAGTGCTTAAATGGTCATCCAGTACCTGAAGAGTGGAAAAAAGCATATATCTCCTCTATATATAAAAAGGGCTCAAGAAAGGATCCCAATAACTACAGGGGAATTTCGGTCACCAGCACTATGAGTCGCTCTATTGAAGGATACTGAGGAACTTAATTGAAGAGGAATACTCCAGCTACGAAGAAGAAGAGCAGAATGGTTTCAGAGGCGGAAGATCATGTACAGATAATATCTCTGCGTTGAAACAGATCATCGAGAAGAAATCTGCAATGAACCAGGAAGTTCATATAACATTCATCGATCTACAAAAAGCATATGATACAGAGCCAATAATAAAATTATGGGAAGTATTGCACGAATCAAGAATTAACGCAGCTCTGATAAAAGCTGTACAAAATCTTTACCATGGAGGAAAATCACAAATAAAAACGGTCAACGGTCTCTCAGAGGAAATTTTTATCACTAAAGGGCTCCGACAGGGTTGCTGTATTCCCCAACACTATTTAAAATTTATATTACCAAGGCCTTATATCTATGGAAAAGAAAATGTAACGGAATGGGTATAGAACTAAATGACATATGCCTATACACCTTGCAATTTGCAGACGACCAGGCCATAATTGCAAACGACAAAGATGACATGGAATATATGGTGCAGAAAATAATTGAAGAATACGCTAAATGGGGTCTCACAGTAAATACAGAAAAAACAAAACACCTTCCAATTGGATCCAATACAGAAAATCTTATTTTGGACAATAATACGGAAATTAGGGCATGTGAAGATTACAGGTACCTGGGATCGATATTTACAGGAGATGGAACGGACGATAGAGAAATAAACAACAGAGTAATAGAGGCACGAAGAGTTATCAGATGCATAAATGGCATTCTATGGAGCACTGAAATTACAAAAAACAGGAAATATAATATATACGAGACACTAGTTAAAAGCATATTACTCTATGGATGTGAAACATGGCGACTCACTGAAAGGAATAAAAAGAAATTAGAGACAACAGAAATGGAGGCGATTAGAAGAGCAATGAGAATTTCACGGAGGGATAAGATCAGAAATGAAGACATTAGACAACAGATGGGAACAGAGGGAACAATAGTAAATGATATAGAACAAAAACAATTAATATGGTACGGCCATGTTCAGAGAATGCACAATGAAAGAATTCCAAAACAAGTCATTCATTGGATACCACCTGGTAAACGAAAGAGAGGACGTCCCAAGAAAACATGGATGGAAGGAATAAGGTCGATGAGCGAGAAAAATCTGACCGAAGATCAATGGGAAAATCGCACAGGGTGGAAGTTAGGCATCGGACAACGTCGTAGGACGTTCTGACTCGAATTTATATATATATATATATATATATATATATATATATATATATATATATATATATATATATATATATATATATATATATATATATATATATATATATATATATATATATATATATATATATACATAACTCTACAGGGTGGCTCGAATTCGACGCTCATCATTGGGATTTCGGAAACCGTAAGAGATACAGGATCGGTTAAATGGAGGCAAAGTTGCGCAATTTGATGCTCAATAAAATGCCGTATTGCACTTCCGCAAAAATCCGAATGTATTCGAAAAAAAAACGGAATTTTCAATTTTGTTTTCTATTGTTTCCTGGCTTTATTTGTTAAAATAACTTAAAATGAAAAACATTTTCATGGCCACTTTTTCTGCTCTATAACTCTGTGTCATTAAATATTGATTCTGACGTGTCGGCTACAGGCGACCATCATCAACTTAATTTTTTTAAAGACGGACCTGATTTTTTTTCAATTTAATTAAATCCTTTCATCACTTTTAAAACACTATATATAGTCACTTTGATATTTGCCGACGTTTCGTACAGAAAATTCCATCACCAGAATATTTTATGAAAAAAAAATAAATAAAAATGCAATACGGCATTTTATTGATCATCAAATTGCGCAACTTTGCCTCCATTTAACCGATCCTGTACCTCTTACGGTTTCCGAAATCCCAATGATGAGCGTCGAATTCGAGCCACCCTGTACTCCAACCAACTTTTGTACATGAGATGTATCTTACATGTTTTCTAAAAAGCTTGTAAAAGTGGATGGACCACAATATATCCACTTGAAAGCTATCGAAAACTATACAAAATATGGAAATAAACGACATAATATATTACATGAAAAATATATCAATGTGAATGTGATGTATGCCAAGAAATGACAAGTCGTGTTCTGAAATAACTTTATTATATTATATATTTATATTATACACACCTGAAAAAATACATAAAATAGTTAATAAATATCACAACACTTTTTTCGTTTTATTTCAAAGTGTAAATTTGACTATTAATACCTACTAAATGCAATTATAAATTTACCCTGTTAATATAAAATTATTACAACAAAAAGCAATTTATACATTTATTTTATTATCCTAAATTCTCTAAAGATAATTTAAAAATATATGCATTAGAACTTATTTCAAAAAAAAAATATATATATATATATATATATATATATATATATATATATATATATATATATATATATATATATATATATATATATATATATATAAACGATATTATAAATCAAAAATATAAATTACAAATAAATTATTAGGCATAATCTGATTATAAGGCAATAACCTACGAAAAATAATTGACAATTTTTATTACTCTTTATTAACATGGACGTCATATTATACTATATTTTACTATGTCAGCAATATAAATTAAATTAATCAAAATATTTGTAGAAATCCATAAAAACGTTAAATTCGAATTTTTTAAAATCTATGATGTCTTTTTTCGCGGAAACCATCCGAAACTAGCCTTTACTTATAAAAAAATATATATCAACCTACATAATTTTATATATTCGATTGAACATTTTTCACAGATAATGTTAATTATAAAAAATATCTATATTTTCTCAGTTCGTTGACATCGTGGGTGGTAACAAACCAATCTAACATCACAGCCTATATATTAGACAGCAAGTCGACATCGCTGCATATGCAGGCAGACAGAGCACCAGTCTGAATAGTCTTTATAAACGAATCTTCAATTGCTGTCCTCCTTTCACGCAGTTGTGCAGCTCTGAACTGTTCAAGAACGCGATACTCTCACTCCATTCAATTGAGTTATAAAGTTCAGAACTATTCCGCGCCATATGGAGGCACCAGGCTATCGCGCACAGCTCCTTTCAGAACCGTTCTGGGCTACTCGCAGGGCGTAAAGCTCTGGAACTTGAAATTCGCGAATGGAGGACAGCAATTGGGAGCTCGAAATTCTACTTGTTACATAACATAAAACAAGCGATTATCTAGGTAGGTATACTAGGGCTGGCATTTCTGGTCTTGGGTGTCGATTTTCGTGTGTATGAAGGGTGCGGTCAACACGCTTGGCAAAATAAGATGTACTGAATAAAGACAGAAGGCAAGAGTTTTCCCAAGCGCATGGAATCTAGCGTCAGATTAAGTAGTTATGTAATAAATACTTCGTATTTTTGCCCTCTCCGAGTTACTAGATTGTCATAGCGATTCACTCCTATACATGTAAACGCCGACCCAAGGTTTCGCTTGTCAGCAGGGTATAAAATAGTGATGGGAAAACCCGATTAATTTCAACAATCGAGTACTCGAGTTTCAAGCGATTGCAATAACCGAGTGATCTTTAAAAATACGGTTTTCATCCGTCGCGTCGCTTGTAAGTACTCGTTAACGAAAGCCAAGCAGTAAGTTGCATGCGCAGGGCACATAATCTTTCGGTGATGAATGGCAAGTAGCAGGCGGCGAGCGATTCGCTTGATTTAGTATGTTTCGAAGCAATGTCGATGTAGGTCGTAAAATTTTGTCCCTCAGATACGCAAAGGATAAATATATATACGGCGTCGTATAAATTTGCTACCTGCAATGTATGTAGACAATTCGCTCGACTTTTTATCGAGTATGTCACATTAAAATCGGATTTCAATTTATTTCATTCTAGGATGGCTTGTGTTCGTTGCTTGGTACTCGTCACTTGCATCGCTCGTTCATAATCGAGCGATGTCGGTTATTTCAATAATCGAGTACTCGAGCGAATTTTCGCTCTAGTTATCCCATCACTAGTATAAAAATAATGTCGACTGGCTGTTTAATGAATAAGTTGTGCTAACATCATTAGATATCACATATGCCATTATCGGTTCACAAACTAAATACAAGTCAGATCTAAAGAAGAAGCCAGTCCTATTGTCAATCGTATGCCAGTGAAAACCTCCTTAATGAGTCAAAAATATACTAATAGTAGAAACCGAGCTGCAACAAGCCAGTTTCAAAAAGACTTAAATCCCAAGTCTTAAGTCATTTCTAAAATTAAAATGATATAATCCAAGTCAATTTTAACCTAAAGTTTAAATGATTTAAATTTTAAATCTTTTATTTAAATCATTTTCTTTCAAGTCAAGTCATTATCATAGACTAAAGCTTGATTTTCATGCATCCGTTATACGTTAATACGATGGTCCGACGGTGCTCTGATTGGTCATAGCGTTTTCGCGCCACTTTTCATCCGTAAATATTTTACTTCAGCCCGTCAACGGATCCGTTCATACGATAACGGACGTTTTGACACTTTTTTAACAAATTTAATCTAACCTTAATAAAAATATAAGTAAAATTGCAAAATCGTTATGGAAACGAAAATATAAAATAACACCAACGTATATCCGATAAACGGAGGCATGAAAATGCAATAAATTTAAAAACTTGAAAAAGCATTTAATAGCTGTACACCTGCTTTATGTGCGAATTTTCTGCTTAAAGCTTGTCAGGCCAAGGAGACTACCCATTCATCGACCGGTTTCGGAGTTATACTCCATCATCAGGACGACTTTGATAGTCTACCTCGACCTGGCAAGCTCCAAACAGAAAATGCATGTCAAGTACGTTTCAGTACTTGTCTATGGTGAGTTCTTAACGAAGTCGGCATATCTAGCGGCCATCGTGCAACTAAATCGGCAACGAAACAGCGCGCCAAGGAAAACTCCAGCGGCTCACTGGTACATAAATGCGTACGCATTTTTTAGCAGGGCTATAGTTTGAAAAAGCATTTAATAGCCGTACACCTGCTTTATGTGCGGTGTACGGCTATTAAATGCTTTTTCAAACTACAGCCCTGCTAAAAAATGCGTACGCAAATTTAAAAACTGCGTAATTTTCTAACCAATCAAAGTCTTTAAATTCTACCAATAAAATTAATATCGTATCAACGTATCGTCGGACAACGGATGCATGAAAATCAAGCTTTACAAGTTACTTTCGTAGACTTAAATCAAGATAATGTAATTAAGTGGTTTTTATGACTTAAGTCTATATTTTTTATTTAAATCATGATGATCTTAAGACGTTAAGTCGCCAAAATGACTTAAATCAAAATAATTACCGTCTAATAATACTAATAATACTATTTTTTAATGTTAATATAAATTAGTTAAATCAGAAGTATCGCTCTCATGGATTGATGAAACTTTTAATCAGAAAGGAAAGACGCAATGCAATCGTCTTATTAATAATACGGTGGCTTGTTCTTTAGATGCGGCTACTCTACATCTTTTCAATTCAATTATCATTTAGCAGTATTAACCCAGCCGCTATGAAAAGAGCCGAAGCCACGATGTCAAAGATCAAATTATTAAAATAAGTATATTAATCGTTAAAATCACTTATATTTTTACCTTTAAAGCATGTTATAATATCAGTTTGATTTTTATATTTTCTCTATCAACAAACAATAAAAAGCAATAATTATAAAACAATAAATATAATATTTAAATATTTAAGAAAATCTCAAGAAATAAATAGCTTATAAAACTAATAAAATAATTATAAGTGTTTCTTATAATTATTCTATTAGTTTAAGCATAGGCCAAAGGCCCAGGTTTGGTTAGGTAACAACCCCTCTTTGCTAGTTTAGAACCTCAACTCGGCCAACTATAAAAAAATAATCAATTACATAGTAGTCCCATAATAAAAAAAAAACAGGATGTTTTTAAGTACATACCCAAAGTATTTATTAGGATGAATTTCAGGAAAATATTTTTACTTCTGATGTGCAATGGATAGAGATTTTTTTTTAAATGGAACACCCTGTATATTATTGCAGTTTAGCCTTCCATCCTGATCACTTTACATATAATCCTAAGATATTATCAAATATATTTGGATAGTTTTAGATATATTAACAAATAAATAAATAAAATATTTTATTCAGGCTTTTTTAAAAGAGTTATTAAAAATAAAAGTCCTGAAATCAAAACTACATATTCTACTAGGTATTTACTATAGTTGGTCTACACTTACTTTGCTCAGAAGCTGTCTTTAAGTATCATACCTTTGTGACAGACCTTCTAGTTGTTTAGAATTTTTGGTAAATTATATATATAATCGAAAAAAAGGTGTCAAAAGCGGCTGGGGAATGACAATCACTGATAATTTTGACGAGGTCAATCTCTAGACATTTTTTACTTAATATTGACATAAAACTTGTCAAAAATAAGACTAATTATAGAAACATTAAAAAACGATAGACATATATTGATTTCCACAAAAATAGTTTTTCTTAAAAAAATCATTTTTTGATTTTTTAAAAATAATTTTTACTCAATATGGCCTTCCTAAGGCCAACTAGCGGTAAGCGCCATTAAGAAAATAAAGTACAGTATGGGCTAGGTAAATGACGCCTACGGCTTGACCTCGCCAAAATTATCACTGATTTTCATTTCCCAACCGTTTTTTTTATCGCATGGTATAATTATTGTAACTTTGACATTATTTCAGGTATGTGCCGGTGCGCAATTGCCCGTTTTACAATGTTTAAAAATATACAGTTGTGAGGATCAGTCCTACATCAGATTTCTAGTACCATATTATCAAAAAAAAAACGGCGTTAGTGATGGCTATGAAATGAAGATCGCTGTCATTTTATATGTAAATTTATATGGGAAATGTCATCGATCGTCATTTCCCAGCCAACTGGACGCCGTTTTTTTTTTTCGATCATACAGTACTTGTCTTCTTTTTCTCTTTGGAGAGTAGGAAGAAGTGCTGACCAATACTAGTCAACTGTGGTGACCAATGCTAGTGCTATTGCTGACCAAAGACAAGTGACCAAATCTAGACCTGAAAATGGTGTTTGGTTTGGCCTTTCCACCGAAAAAGAAATTATAGAATTGTTTCGCAACGAGACCGGTCAAAATACTTGTTTATAGGAACTTTATAGATTAAAATTGCTTCGTTCATCTCCAGTTAAATTCTGACTGGTTAAAAACAGGCTATCCTGTACATATTGCATATATAATCTAAAATTTTATTGTAAATAATTCAATATTAAATAATTTGAATTATCAAAAAATATAATTTTTTTACTCTTAACATAAAAGAAATCTGAAACTTTCCATATCGTTCAATACATCTAAAAAGGTTTGATCAATATGGAAAAAAGCAGTTTTCCCTTTGCAAAAGATTTAGCTTTAACTAAGTTAATTCTTAATATTTAAGTTTAATAGCTTAATTTCCTCATTTTCTTCAGAGCTAGATAAATAACTTTCTTCTATATCAGCAAAATCATGTTCGACGTCATCGTCGTCATCATCCTCATCATAATATGGTCGTGTAATAGGCCTCTCTATAATTAAAAACATATTTAGATGAAAAATTATCAATTTAGTATGCAATAACTCACTTCCAATAGGCCGAGTAAACAAATCAGTCTCTTTTGTTTCATCATCATCTTTGAAGTCCTCAAAAAATCCATTTTCAGACAAAAGTCCATACTCAAAACTACGCTTTTTACATGTTACAAAACAAAATATGCACAGTCCTAGCATTCCAGCTAATATAAAACCTAAAAAGAACACAGAAAGCTTCATTAGGTTACTCATTCTTTACAAGAATTAGTTCAAAATACCTGTTAATGTGACAAATGCAAATCGTGGT
Source organism: Sitophilus oryzae (assembly GCF_002938485.1). Lineage (NCBI taxonomy): Eukaryota > Metazoa > Arthropoda > Insecta > Coleoptera > Curculionidae > Sitophilus > Sitophilus oryzae. The sequence continues at coordinate 41,641 of NW_022145681.1, read as the reverse complement.
ACACCCCAAATGGTTGTGTTCCTCTTTAAAGTAAATATCGCCACTTTAGGCACATTGGGATTATTTAAAGTTATAATTTTAACATGTTTAAAGTAGTTATAAGCCTCAACTATCACAGTATAAGTTCCCATGTGTAAAGGCACGCCATATTTCCCATTGTTATCGGAAAAACTTGTTTGATTTAATTCTACTATAAATATCTTAGCATTTGGCACAGGATGACTTTGATCATCATTGATATATCCTAAAAAATATCGAAGAATAATACATATAAATGTATAAAATAGACATTATTTAATGGTTTACCTTTGATACCTGTTGTAATTGGACCATCAAACGGATCATGGATAGTATTGTCAGTCTTCATAGCTTTATCATTATGATCGATATTTTCAATAGTACTACTTGGTTTATCTTTTAATTTTATTAAAACTACGTTAATATCGCTTAAAACCAGCTCTTTTACTACCACAGTCAATTCTTTTGAATTATAATTATGACAGGCGACTTGTATTGTATGTTCTCCAGGGGGCAACATTATTTTAAAATGTGCTTTAATTTTGCTAACTTCATAATCCTGATCAGATCCCACTACTCTTACTGTTGCGTTATGTAGTAAAAGATTGTCAGAGCTTTTAACAATACCTTGGATACCTAAAGATATTTATTGTTTGTATGTTAAACATGTATGCTAAAAAAACAGCGCCCAGTTACCTTAGAAATGCCATAATTTAATTCTAGTAATACACAAATTGTTATTAATAAACATTCCTAGGGTAAGTTGGAGTCTTTTTGCCCATAAGTAGAGTATATTTATTATAGTTGGGGTAGGAACATTTGGTGGTACAACAGCAAAACGCGCGCCCACTGTTAAAATTAAGGTGTTGTAAAGTTTTTAATCTGCGTTACTTGGTTTTTAATACTATCTTAGCTATTTCATATACGATTGAAAGCGTGCACTATTTCTGATCCATCCTTGGATTATATCGTCGCCACAGATCGTCGCGCTGTTGGCATATTATCTCCTGGCATATTGGCATATCGGCATATCGTGATATTCTCCTGGTAACCTCATTTTAATAGCATTCAAAGATATGCGAAGAAATTGCGAAGAAATCTTCGCTATAGCAAGATGCGTACAACTTATCTTAGATAGTAACTATTGGAAACTAGAAATAGTCATCCGATAGTCAAACAGCATTAAAAGGGATCAACTCAGTAACCATCAATTCAAAGTTGCTCAAAAAATGCCTAGAGAAGGTGGGGTGCCAACCCACCAACCGATAGAAGGCAATGAAAAAGCAAACGATCTAGATAGAAAAGGAGCGAACACTCCACTAACTGGACTAGAACCGTAATCTAGAAATGCAATCCTCCAACGTCTAAGACACTCGAAGAAATTTCTCAGAACTCAGACCGAGAAAAATCAAAGATTGTCCATGATTTAAATACGAACAATTTTCGGATTGCCAATGAACAATGAATTATCTCCTCAATGAACATCTCAGTAGATTGAAGCTAAGAAACAACGACGAATGCATATTCTGTGAGGAAAATGAGGAAACACCAGAACACCTCATCACTGAGTGCAGCGAGACAACAACCATTCATGCCATGCACTTTGGTACGACTGATATCGAAGAAAAACCGTCTCAGATACTGGCTTTTGTCAAAGTCCTGAGACTGTATGATGAGTTATAACTAGTAATGAGAAAAACCGATTAATTTCAATAATCGAGTACTCGAGTTTCAAGCGATTTCAATAATCGAGCGATGGCTCGAGCTAAATATCGCTCGTATTTACAAATACGGTTTTTCGCCAGTCGCTTGTCGCTTGTTGTACTCGTAACGCCAAGCAGTAAGTTGCGTGCGCAGAGCACATATTCTTTCGATGACGAATGGCAAGTATCAAGCGACGAGTAATTCGCTTGATTTAGTTTATTTCAAAGCATTGACGATGTAGATCGTAAAATTTTGTCACTCAGATACGCAATGGATAACGTCGTATAAATTTGCTACCTGCAATGTATGTAGAAAATTCGCTCAGCTTTTTATCGAGTATGTCACATTAAAATCGGATTTCAATTTATTTCATTCTAGAATGGCTTGCGTTCGTCGCTCGTTTATAATCGAGCGATGTCGGTTATTTTAATAATCGAGTACTCGAGCGAATTTTCGCTCGAGTTATCCCATCACTCGTTATAACTAATAAGAAAGAAAAACGGGCAATAGACCTGTAAAGATTACAGCATAACGGGCAATAGACCTGGTGATTAACCCCCCTACCATATATTCTATATTCTACACTGATGGTTTTTCTTTAGTTACGACCATTCTATACTTTATACGATAAAATAATTACTAGCAGTTAAACTACACAAATATCTAAAAGCTAACAATAGTGTAAATGCATGCACAAATTCAAACTTTAATAACTTTTTCTAAATCCTTTCTGTAAAAGTACTGTAGGAATAAAAGTATACAAACCGGTTCTAGTAGCATTCAAAACTGCCATCAAAGGCTCCAATACATCCCTCCAAATATACGGTATATTATCTACAGCAGGATAATCACAACAAGTGACTTTAGCAGTGATCATTGGGGTATTATATTCTTTATAGAGAAAGTCTGTTAAAAGATCATTAGTGCCATTTGTGCTTTGTAGGCACAGTTGTGGTACTTTCAAATGTTCCTCGTAAAGATCCGCTAACCGTTTGTATATTTTGATTTGATCCTGAGTATGAGGATATCTAAAGCACAGTAGTATTAAATAATGAGGAATTTGTTTTACATAGTATATAAAGCTGTTTTAAGTTTTGGTTGTCGACAAAAATATTATTTACTAAGCACTATAATAAAATATATACTTACAATATACCGCTTCCACCACCTTCAATATTTAATATTAAATCGAATTTTGTATCCAGCAGCATATGTTTAAAAGCATTTGTAATAACAATAGTATCACTGTTACTTGTAACTCGATTATTTAAATTAAGAATTTGTTCTCCTACTTGTTTAAAATCGGCGGTTATATTATTGCAAGTATATTTCTCTGGCTTTGATTTAACTTTGGTGACTTTCGGATAATCTCCCCATATCTAAAGTTAAAATTAATTTTAGATACAAGATATATAGCCTGTTAAGCGAGAGAATATATCATTTCGATAGATTGAATAAAATTGACACAAAATTATTCACTGTGATATATTCTTTCATTGGACAGTCTATACAGAGTGAGTCTTAAATAAGTGCAAATATTTTCAGAGGTAGTAAATTTTAACACAATTTTCCAGGAACACATCTATGAAGATTTTTTCGCAAAAAAAATTGTACTTTTCGAAATTTTAAAAGTTTTCAGGAATTTTTCAAAATATAATATCTTGATAAATGGCAACATAGGTAGTAAATTAAATTTAGTGGAACGAAAATACAGAAAAAATCCAGTTGTTCTCTGCAAAATTTAAGCAAAAAGTAATTTATTAATTTTTAAAAAAAAATATATTATATAAAATATTTTATTTGCCAGCCCTAAAAATATTTACACTTATTTAAAACTCACCCTGTACACTAAAAAGGTAGAAAATTACCTGCTCAAAAGATTTGTCTATAACAGGAATAACATGAACTACAGTATTAGAGAGAATATCAATTATAGCCGGATCTTTATAAGATGCGCCAGTAAGAATATGACGAGCCAGATTAATAGTAATTTCTCTTCCTATAGGTTGGGTAGCAAATAAATTACCCATAACAGCTACGTGAAATTTAGTATCATCCGACTGATCAATCTACGAAAAAACTATTTAGAACCTAGATCATATATACTCATTATATACTTAAGTGGATAAATCAATGCCAAAAGTCTCCAACATCACGACATGCCATTTTCCAACCTTCTTTATTGCACTTATGAAACGTTCAATAGGTTTGTCTTTCTCGAGGACCTTACTTTGCGCATTCGCATTAAAAGTTGCACGTATTTCCAAAATAATCACAATTTTATACGGTTTAGAAAGTACAAGTTATACATTGTTATGGAAACCAACTTTTCATTGTCATCATATTGTCATAATCATATGTCTTAATAGAAGATTATTTTCTTTTATCTATGATCATATGTCATAATTCTTATTTCCATTGTGTAACGACGCGACGCTCGTCTTTTTGCGTTTTTATTTTAAAAATTGTATTAATTACTCTTTTATCGACCGCTTTTATATAGCCAAGAATGCAAGTGTGTTTAGTGAGAAGTTAATTTTAAGTTTGTACAATTATATTTCTATTTTTTTTTTTCGTTGGACTTTCTAAATACTCGTAAAAATGCCTAGAAAGTGTTTAGTGTGCAAAAGTTCTAATATAAAGGTTCCCGAATTATCTTTTCATAGGCAAGTAAAGTATTCAGTTGTTCTTTTATTTATATTAAGCCACATGCATACTTTCTGGTTAGATTTCCTAATTTTGATATTTGTACAGAGTGGCTAAATGTATTTTTAGTAATTATGCAGTATAGGTGTTTTTCGTATTTTTAGAGATTTCTCAAAAATTCTTTTTTTACGTGATTCTAGAGACCAAATACAACACAAATCCGTGTGCGCACGTTGAAAACTAGATAATTTATAATTTACATAATATTTATTATAAAAAAAATGATACTTACGGGACGGGAGAGAAAAAAGGGGTGTTTGGGCGGGGTACTGCAGAAGGCCGCCGGGAGACACTGAAAAGAGGATTCCACGTCACTAAGGACACTAAATCGCTATAAACATTTGCTAAAAGATAGTTAAAATATGGCATATTTGAAAGTAATAAATTCAAAACAACATTTCGTCCGCCATCAGGGTGCAGCCACACTATCCTAAAAACGGCGTATCGGCGTAACGGCGTAATGACCTTGAATAGATTTCCAGTAATTCTATTGGCTGAAACATTCATCTGTCAGAAATTTTATCTGTCAAATTCATCTGTCAAAAATTTCAGCCAATAGAATTACTGGAAATCGATTCAAGGTCATTACGCCGTTACGCCGATACGCCATTTTTAGGATAGTGTGGCTGCACCCTCAATCAATTGATATTTGACTGTGACATTTGACACTTTGACACCGTCTCACAACTGAAAACCAATGTTGCCAAACATTGATCTATCCCTTAAAATATAAAGAAGGGAGCATCTCTACATGTAATTCACGGTTCTACGATAAAATAAGTTTTTTAAATATATACTAATTTTCGACGCGTAATCAATGAAGTTTTGTCATTAGGCTCAATTAGCGTAGGAATTATGGTTTGCACAGACGACAGCGCATTCGCGCATGTTTTGGTTAAGTTAGGCGGGTTGATTAGCGTGGTTATTTGGAGGGTGTTAATTCATTGGTTAGTTGGTTAAACGTTGCGGGATAGAATTGTACATTAAATTTACCGCTAGGTGCAAATGTCAAATACTCCCCCACCCCCACTCATATGGTTGCTCCATTCCTGCCAGCAGACACGAGCAGCTAAATGTACAATCCCATCCCGCGACGTTTAACCAACTAACCAATGAATTAACACCTTCCAAATAACTACGCTAACCAACCCGCCAAATAACTAAACCAATCCAACCAAAAAGAGTGAAACCAATGCATTATAATATTTTTTTTAACATTTTCGTTTTTTTTAATTACTATTACTAGTGACAACAGTCACGTACTGACACTGATGTACTTCGCTGAAATGTTGGGTAAGTTAAAATAATTTTTCATAATTTTTGTCATAATAATAATGTCGTTTTTATAATTTAACGTCCATCGCTTAACATCAGATATTTAGCAAGAATTTTACCTCTTTTCTTAGGAAATTTGGCAACATTGCATTAAAACGTCATATGATGTATGAAATGGCTAATGGCGGACGAAATGTCATTTTGAATTTATTACTTTCAAATTTGCCATATTTTAACAATTTTTAGCACATTTTTATAGTGATTTAGTGTGCTTAGTGATGTGGAATCCTCTTTTCAGTGTCTCGGGGCGACCTTCTGCAGTACCCGGCCCAAACACCCCTTTTTACTCCCCGTCCCGTAAGTATCATTTTTTTCATAATAAATATGTAAATTATAAATTATCTAAAAAAAATTTCAACGTGCGCACACGGATTTGGGTTGTATTTGGTCTCTAGAATCGCGTAAAAAAAGAATTTTTGAGAAATCACTAAAAATACAAAAAACACCTATACTGCATAATTACCGTATTTTTTATATAATTTAATTTTTGTGACAGTAAACATTCAATTTATTGTTCAAATATAAGCATTTTACAAATTAAATTTTTAAAATTAATGTTCATATTTGGCGCGCGGACGATAGGTCCTCCACAAGGATAGATAGAGTAGAAGCACCGCTTGTGCAACAAAAAAAGAAGATAAATGGAAGTCGTTGATATGTTTGCGACAGTTTCCATAGTGATTTAGTTATCCACGTAAGTATATATGATCTAGGATTTAGTTAGCAAAAATTGATTTAGAACTAGCAAAAATCATTTGTGCATTTTTTATACCTGTTTACTGATTTCTAACCAATGAATTGACATTGAAACAAGATCATCGCCTCCGTGAAACTCAGCAAAATCGGGAAATCTATTTTCAAAGTCACTTAAAATAGTATACAACTGAGAAGTATTGTGATATCCTAAAGCAAATATGTTACGATATTCACCAAAATCGTACGCACTTGACCAATGTGTTGGATCATCTTTCATCAAAATTGGATTTAATTGTACGCTTCCAGATTCAGGAATTTTCTAAAAATTAATAATATAACAAATAAATATAATATAGGTATATCCAGCTCAAACAATTTCAGTAGTAAATGGTTCGTATCCTCTTGCTGTAAATGTAATGTTATATTTTCCAGGTAACAGCAACCTCCAGTAATCGCCATCTTTAGATGTTTTTACTGCATGTTTATTTCCTTCTACTATGATTTCTGCATGTGATATTTTAGTACCTATTGTACTGGTAACAAAACCATGAACTCCTATATGAACCTAGAAAGTAACAATGACTAAAGCTCAAAGTTTTCCAATATTTTAGCGACTATAAAACATTATTATGTCTAAATAAATCTCTGGAAATAATATAATAGCCTCTAAAACACATACTGTAAGCGCAAAACATTTGCCGATGCACGTCATCAATCATATCGACATTGACACTAAAGTATATAAACTTGACTAAATAAATTTTTGGCAAAAATGTTTAATTCGTTGTATAATTTAAGATACCGAGCAGCTCTTCATTTTACTTATAGAGCAAATGATTGTAACAGATATTTCATTTAGATTAAAGTTGCAAAAATGAGTTTAAACCGAATTTTATTATCGCTATGTTGGTCACATTACGCCGTTTTCAGCAAGGTTGTCGTTTACTAATTGACAATGGGCTCTTTCACTATATTTTGGAATTAGCATAATTGAATGAAGCAATTAATTCTAGAATTTTCTGCTATCTCACTTTCGAAAAATTCGAAGTCGTTCTTAAAAAAATAAATAAAACAAAAAAGCCCATAATAAAAATCTGCACTTTATTTTTAATACGTCACACCTGGCATGTTGAAAAGCGGCAACAGGGCCGCGGCCAGGCCACCATGCTGACCAAATACGTTTAAATTTGATGCTGACCCACCACCACCTCCACACAAGGCCATTCAACCTTTTCCAATACGGAGGAGATAGAAGTGCTTTATTTGGCGCGTATTTTAAAACCTGTTTTATTTCCAAATAGACATTTTTCACACAAATGTCGGGTTAGATTACGTAATATTTCACTAATTTTTTAATATACAGGGAGTCTAAAGTCCTCCACATAAGTATGGAATTTTTTGTATTATTGCTTTTATGAAAACATCAGTTAGTTACTTTTTATAAAAAGGTCTGCTTTCTCAGAAAATAGGTAGTGTTAAAATATTCAAACTTAAGGTAGCATATATAGGGTGTTCAAAATCATCGGAAAAAGAAATAACCAGAAGTATATGACAGAAAATAGCAATATAAACTAAATGAAAACAATTGCAAACACTTACCTAACATAGTTTAGAATTTACTGAACGTTTGATAAATATATACTATTATGGACAGTATAAGAAGTTACTTGTCTTAGTAAAAGCCTTGGTAAATTCTCTTGGAATTATAAACTACACTGGCTTGGGTCAAAAAATATGGAATATTTTTTCTATGTTTTGCAGCATTACACAAATGGGAATAAATTTAAACTATAATAGGTGAGGATAAATAAAAAATATAATGTGTTTCAAGATTTTATATAGAAAAAAAAACTAAATACCTTTTTGGGGGTTCGTAAGTAAAACTTACGCTTAGCTTAGTTTTCTCTTTCTCTTTACATAGGGCATTGTCTTTGTGGTAAAGACGCCATTACTTTTTTTTGCTTCAATAATTGGATATTCTGAACAAGATGGATTTAATAATAAATTGTGACGTATGTGAGGGGCAATTGTGGCCCAAAAAAAGACTTACATCCAGGTCATTTATATTTTCAAATGTCAATGTTGTCAATATCTTTCTGTGATCTTTTTGATGGAAAAAGCTTGATTCTTCTTCCAATATTTTACTTATAGTGAGGTAAGTGTAAGTAGTAGCCATAACTACCCTCACTAGGGTAACAGAGGCTTTGGCCTTTGGCCTTTTTGAGGCATATTTAATGCACTTCTTACCCGAGAACTACTAGTAGGAGTGAAATTATCTATTTTAATAGCTGTCAACCATTTTTTACGAAGCTTGTCATTTTTGGCATGTAAAAGGCATGCTACAAAGAATGTTAATACCTATCTTTTGATTATTGTAAGTAACCATTATAAAGTACTATGCAGACTGGCGGCGAAGGCTTTTTACTCATTTAGGTGTAATATCTTGATAAATACTTCTAGTTCTTACCTTAAAATAATTAATAATAGAGGAGTACGACAAGCACAAAAGTTTGAAGTTCCCTATGTGGAATGACTGGTTTGGATTTTTATTACACTGTTATTTTATCACAATTTTCTGATCACACCATGCACTGAACACTAAGAACTAAACAAAGGTGTTGCAGAAGCAAAACAAACTAGAGATAATTAATTATTTCTGGTATGCAATCGGAACGAGAAACCACTACCGGCTTTTCAGGTTAAAGGTAAACAATTTAATAATGCGCTGCCTTCGCCGCCATATTTGCCTTGCCCATATCATGTTGATTGGCCTTGAGTTGAGGTGGTGCTGGTCAAATCAAATCGCATTGTTGCCAGTTGTTGGCTGGCGCACGAGCACGGTTCTGCAATGTGATTGGGCGTATTTTTCATACGTCATCAATTGGCACTTTAAAATTATTTCAAATTAAAGCAATTTTGGGGGCCTATAAAAAAATTTCCAATGTCATGGAACTATTTTTTTTGATAAATATACTGAAAATAGTCTTCTATTTTAGATTTTGTCCTTGAATTGGGTATTTTATTTTTTGTGAAAGAGCCCATTATCCTAATGTCAGTCATTATTTTGTATAATATCGTGTTGTTGTTGAATCTTTGTGAGTAATTCTCGTTTTTTGCATATTTTCATAGTATTTTTTTAAAAATTGCACTTTTAAGCACAAACAGTTCTTTTAAGAACTAAATTTTTAAGTTTTTGTATTGCATTTCTTGAAATTGTGTGTTGAAAATATGCCGAAGCATTGAAACAGTCGAAGCAAAGAGCTTTTAGCTTCCCTGATAAATTATTTTAAACGAGAACGTGACAATAAAGGTCCTTTATTACCCCTAACTGCAGTCGGAGAAGTAAGTTTGATTGATAAGCACATTACACCACTTTCAAAGCTATTTCTATGTTAGTTTTTTATTAAATTCTGTGATTATTAGTTTGTGCATTAATAGCACCCTCTTACTTGTTATTACTACTTATGGCGTTGTAAGATGTACATCAATAAATAAATAAATAACCCATAATAACGCTTAGAATAATCTTCATAATGGAACAGTTTTTGCCAATTTGTAATAAGTAAAATAAACCATAAAACAAAGTCACTTTTAAATTAAGATTCATCTCATAAATCCATCACAATCTGGCAGCGCTGTCGCCATCGCTTGTCATTCAAAATTGATCACGTGCATCAGAAATTGTTTTACGATTACCATAGTTAAAACTCAAAGTTATCTTTTCTATTTTATTGTAAAAAAGACAATCTATTTACTTCAACATAAATATACACAACCAACAAAAAGGCTTATGTTTGGTTGTAGTTTGTTTTGTTAGTATTTCCGTATGTAAAAAGAGTACAACGCATTTATAATGTACTGGACAAAGAGAGAACAGTAAAAACCTTGCCAAACGTATAAAATAAACCGACTAACTGTGCACATTGCTAAGAGACATCGAAGGGGATAAGGCAGTTTCGTCGAGATCGACCGCATAAATTCATGAATTTTATAAATTGAAATTCAGTGCTTAGAATTCTAGGGAAGTGTGTACATCATGTATTCAGCTTGGCGGTTTATTTACGTCACGTTATACTTGATTTGTTTATTTATTAATAAATCGTTGTTATATTTTCCTTATAGCTTGTAAATTTTTAAATACAAGTTGGAAATTAAACAAGGACTCTAAAATGCTCAAACGTTTACCGCTTTTGGTAAAAATAAGTTAAACTTTGTCGGTGCTAAACAGTGGTCGCGTTATTAGAATTCAAAAATCAATATCTCGAGATCATTAAAAATAATTGATTGTGCTTTTTTTAAAAAACTTTTTTAACTTTTTTGCTTATATTTTCTTTGCAGACAGTATGTGTAAATGTTTACAAATAAAAAAGTCACACAATTGCTGAAAATTGCTATGCACTAAAAGTAAGGACGCGTTTTTTAATTTTTTTGAACAGAAAAGAAACGAATCTGTCGAATTTTTCTCATTTAAACATCTTGTCAAAGATCCGAACTTCAAAATAAAAAAAGAAAATTTCAATTTCCAATGTAGTTTTTGAGTCATCGCGTGTTATATGTTAAGAAGTTGAGTTTTCAAATAGTTTCATGTAGTTATCTTTCCGGAAAAAAGAATTAAAAATGAGCGCCTTTCAACTGTGATTTTACTACACTAGATAGGGAAACGCGTACTTGTATCACTGAGAAATATGGCAACATTGCTACAGCACACCATCGAATTTTTCTCATTCTGACTTATAAGATCCCTAAGCGATTCACTTCCCCACATGTAAATACCGACCCAAAAGGAAGAGTTGCCAGCACGGTATAATAATGATATGCCCGGCAAAACTTTTTAATTTATTATTTTATAAATATTTTCTTACTTGTTCTATGTACTTTATTAAAGCTTCTCTGTTATCTAGCCAATATTTTGGCAAATCTTTTGCATATGGGTATTTGTAGCACCCAATTTCTAAAGTAATTTCAATACAACCAGCCTCCAAATAGTTCCAGTCCTGCATTCCACCAGTAACTTGATACCATTTTGCGCCATTTGTTATTCCACCTTTAAATTTTTCATTTGGAAACATCGGACAAGCTGTTCCATCATGCATTGTTCTATGTGCCTTAAAATAATTAATCAGTCAATCAAAAACAATACAAAAGATAAAAGATATATAGATTTATTGTATGAATGTATATGTTTACTTACATCAGAATAAGTTTTCGCCAAATATTTAAATAATTTATCATCTGGAGATGGATTTTCTTGGTTTAGTGGGGCATTCGGGGGGTTATCATCAAACGGATAATTTGCCACTAGAGCTCCATTATGTAAATTAGCGGATAACACAAAAGGTTCGGACGTTATCCACCGCATCACTAACTGAGTCTCCGGTTCCAAGAATCTATTGAACTAAAATATATATATATATATATATATATATATATATATATATATATATATATATATATATATATATATATATATATATATATATATATATATATATATATATATATATATATATATATTTAGTTTTTTACAAGTATTTAAATTCTGTTACCAATATTAAAATAAATTTACTATTCCTATTTCCATACCCCAGAAGCAAACTATAGGTTTGTTCCAACCAGCATTTCGGGATCGTTTCGAAATCGTACTCGAATCGGTTTTCTTGCACTTTGTTAGCATGCGCGGAGTTCGAATAGTTTCGTGACGGTGCAAAAAGTATCAACGTTGGAACGCCTTGTGGATTGTTTTCGGGACTGTCAAAAGTGTATCGATCGTTTTTTTTATTTTTGTTTAGAATTTCATAACATAACTCTATTATTTTTGTTTGTAATTTGCAATAATAATAATTATTATTCTTGAAATGGAGAATCAGAATCCAGTAATTGTTGGTAAGTATTGTTTCAACTGTATACTCACTAACTCACTTACCTATCCTCTCTTTTATGATCCAGTTATGCGTAGTTTCCTGTTATTTCATTGCAGTGGTAGAATCTTTGAACATTATTTTATAAATAAAAAATTAATTAAAATTTCTGAACGATTTACTCCACACAACCTCACAAGCAAAAGTATAACGCACACGTATTCGAATTTGTAAAAAAATAACCTAAACAGGAGCATCAGCCGGACGCCGGACCAGAATCAGCTGTCAAAAATCGATAATCCCTGCCAATATGCTTTAATGCGCAAGTCAGCCCAAACAGTTCTCAATTTGGACCAACCGAAATTACGGTTCTGAAATCGTAACTAAACGATCCCAAGATAGGTTGGTACGCAAATAGGATCGTCCGATAATCATCAAATCTCGGTTGGAACACATTTGAATTACTGTGCACGAGCGTGATCGTTCGGTGACGGTTCTGCGGCGGGTTGGAACAAACCTTGTTAAGTCACAAAATACAGTTTTGGGACAAACGAATTTAAAGTTCTTTTTTAAAGTTATTTCCTAATTCAAGTATTTTTAAACCTATGATTGTAGTATTTGATATATGACTAACTTATTTTGAAATTAAATGAAATGTAAAACAGTTTTTTTTTAAATAAATTATACCAACATTTTGTGGAGTAACTGAAATACATGCCAATTTTGGAAATAACATAGTTTGCTTCTAGGGTACAGATTTGTGATCAATAAATATTTACCTGATTTATGCCATACTGATCTGGAAAATTTCTATTTAAATCAAAACCATTTGAATTAGATCGACCATTGCTACTTGATGCGTCACCTAAAATAAGTATCATAGGTGAAAGCCTATGGTAAAAACTATAGTATGTACAACCAATATTTACAACAATAGCATTCTGACAGTGGCACTTTTTTATTGGCACTCAATTTTAGGATGTCATCCGTGAAAATCGCTCCTTTTGTTAATGGAAACTGGACATGCCATAGGAATACGTACAACTCGTCACAATTTTTATTAAGAAAAAAAAGTGCCGCTAATATTGTTATAATTATGAAATTTCTAGGCTGAGTGACACCTAACTACCCTAATATCACATGTAACATATACTATGTTATCTGTGCTAGTATGTTCTTACGTTATCCCATTATAAAATAAAGTATACAGGTTCAGCAAGAGAGTGTATTGAATCTGCATTTGCATATGTTAAAGTTGGAGTAAATTGTTATAATTAATAATAAACTAATGTCGAATAGTTACTAATTGTAACTAGAAAATTACCATGGCGATTGGAACGACACCAGGCATCTTGATTGCCATTTTATTGAAAAATCGCTTTTTATTCAAAATCTGAGCTAGATAGGTATAGGAAACCCTAATATAGTTTAAAAGAGCATTTGAATCTGCTTCGATTGATTTAAAAAAATACAGGGTGTTGTATTTGGAATAACGAAGTTTTTATGTAAATTAAATATTTAAAATAGACAAATATTTTGATACCCCTGTATACATTAAACGAAGCAATCAAATTTTTCAGTAAAGTTTTTTTCTCTGGCTTAAAAGTCCGCACAAGAATTAGTTCTGAAATATCTCAAAAACCGAAGATTTTAAACATATTTAACCCGTATAATAAATACCTTTTTTTGGGCCCAAGAATCCAAAAATAAAATAAAATACCGGGTGTGCCATAAGAAAAAATATAACTTTGGTATGGATCTTAGTTCTGAAACACCCTGTATATTTCAAAATAATTTAAAATTGTGCACATTGCCTCCCCACATATACCCATAAAATTTTGTTTCTACATCTTTCCGTTTTCGTATAATCAACCGAGGTGAATGAGGTGCGCCACACTGTATATTCTCACTCCTCACCTTCAACTGAAGCCTCATAACCGTCTGGATTCATGCTAGGTAATAAATGTATGCGTGTTGTTTCTAACAACTTGGTTATTCTATCATCTGTACCATATCTTTCACACATATATTTTATTAAATACAATAGCAATTCTCTTCCAACAACTTCATTGCCATGCATATTAGCGACATATTTGAATTCAGGCTTTCCTAAAAATATTCAGTATTCCAATAAGAACAAAAAATGAATATCTAAATAATATTCATAATATCTGTTGATACTAGAAAATATAATGGTTTGATAATAGTAAAGTAAATTATTTACCAGGTGTATGATGCATAGGAGTGGAACTCAGCACAAAAACAAATAACTCCATTCCTTTCACCGATTTTCCAATAGAATACATATGCGTAATATTTGGGTAAGTTCTGTTGTAAAGTTTGAGAAAATCCACCATATCCTTGTAATGATGATGTTTAAATAAATCAGGATCTCGTATCATGAACCCATATTCATCATACAATGAGGAATTGGAACTCACTGCTCGCGTATACTCCTCTAAATATTAAAAGTTAAGAGTAGTTAGTAGTAAATAGTAGTTAAGAAACTTTTTTTAGTAGTTACAATTCTAGGACATGCACTGTGTGAGCTAATAATGTAAATGATAGACAATTAAATTGTGCATAGGATTCATGTAAAATATACAGGGTGTTCCACTTAAATTAAACAAGTTATTGCTGTTTAAAGCTAGTAATTATTTAATATAAATTTGTAGACACTCTGTATAAGGTAGTATTTTGTTTATTATTGCAACACAGTATCTGATCAATAAATAAACTTCAGTAAATATTTAGTATTAAAAACTTTGATACACTTGGAGAAATGAAGCCTTAAAATTTTTACTGCAATTTCATAAAATTGAAAATAATTCAAAAACGGTAAGGTTTAAATGTGATATACCTTAATCAAATTTACCTTTATTTCAATCCTAGAATCTAAAAATAGAATAACATATAGGGTGTTCCATTTAAAAAAATACAACTATACTATTTTTTACTTATTTGGAACACTCTGTATCTTGTAAAAATATGTTTATATTGTAGCTCTAATAGTCCTTCAACGAACCCCAAACTTACAATTTGTAAAAATCTAATCATTTAGCTACAATACTGCGTGTCGTATGTGGTGAACAACCCTGTACGTGTATCAATACTATAATATTTTAAGGCATTTACTCTGCAAAGGAAAGGGTATAAAAATACACATGTTTATTTTTCTATTATTTTATTGGGATAATTATAACATAGAAAAATAAAAAACATTCACAAAAATGTGTTAGAAAAATCAAAATAAACATATGTATTTCATATTGTTCCATGACATTATAGGTACATACAGATCTATAAATCACAACCATAAAGATTTAAAATAATATGTATTTACTATAGCTTAGATAATTCTAAAACAATGATTTTATTAACGCTAAATCTTACAAGACACAATTTAGATATGTCAAAAAATAACTATATTGAAACAACTGGATAAAAACTGCTTGGCCTTCTACAGATGGTAGAATTCTGGCATCTAAATAAAACAGAGACCCTGTACCAAAAGATGTTTGAAATAAAAAAGTGTTGGAATTTCTTAATAGTTATTTTTTTACAAATCTAAGCTGTATTTCATAATGTACATGGAATGCATATATGAGTATTATATGTATAATATAATAAAAAAAATATACATATATTATCTTACATAATATATAATAAATAGCATATCATACAATTATTATTACGTATGTTTTCATGTGTGTTTGTGGCTAAAAAAAGTATTCGGAAACTTCATTGGAGTTAAATTTCAATAAGTGCTTTATTTAAAGAAAAATTAAAAAAAAATGTTTCTATAATTGTTCTCAAAATCATATATCACAGTGCATTCGGAATGTGCTAGTTCATTCACGCACCTCCGAATTAAAGTATACAAACCTATAAGATGTGCACATATATACTGTATGATCGAAAAAAATTGACAGTCGGCTTAGAAATGACAACATTCGCCATATAATTTTTCATATAAAATGACAGCAGACATTTCGAAGCCAATTCAGACGCTGTTTTTTTCTATATGATCAGCTTTATATTGAAAAATCATTAACTCACAAAACAATACTTTAAGTATTTTATTTGCAATTAAAGGAATAAAAACAAATCAACATTTTTTTCAATCAACAGGATGACTCATGAGAAATTGTTAATACTTAAGGTGTGTATTCAGGACTCAAAAATAAACGTAAAAATCAATATAAATAAAAGTCCACAGGGCCTTTGTTTTCCAGAGGTATGATATTAAATTATTTTATTTTATTCTATTTTTTAATAAAATCTATAATAATGTAATTATTGGAGTAAAAATTGGTATCCGTTTTTTTTTTTGATATGACGAATTCAATTCTAACCTTAGTATAGCTCTTACTTCTAGAGGGCGCTACCTACCAGCGGCGGATACAGAGGGGGGGGGCCACGGGGCCCCGACTAATCTATATTTCTTAAAAGTTAAAAATTAGTCTAATTATGTCTTAGAGAGATGTTACTTATTGCCCCAATACCAATAATCATCACCTTTCAATTTTGTTTCAGAATTACCTTGAGTTTCCGATTCACGGATCAATGTAAAATTTTGAATAATAGTTTCATTCTTTGTAACATCTACTTCCACTGGATTAGAAGGAAGATAGCTAATAATAAAAAAATTAAATGTTATTATTAGGTCAAAATAATTAACATACTAATACAACATACCCAAATGCTGCTGCATATATTCTATATTTTCCTGGTAGTAGAAGTCGCCAGAATTCACCTCTATTTGAGGTAGTAATATTATGATTTATTCCTTCCACTATAATATCAGCATCTAATATTGGTTGGCCGAGTTCATTGTTTACTACACCTAGAAATACAACAAAAGATAGTAGAAAAAGAAATACATAAAAAACATTTAATACCTTTAACACCCCAATGTGAAGCCTCCATAAAAGTCAACAAAGCTTCTTTGTTATAATACCATTCTATTGTTAAATTTTTTGCAGGAGGATATTTGCAACAACTTAACTCAAAAGTTACCTCAAAGCAGTTTGATTTGACATAATTAAAATCTTGCATACCACCTAAAATATACACAGATGTAAGAAGTCTTATATGATAAATATAAAATAGCTCACCTGTGACTTCATACCAAAATGCACCATTAGTAATACCATCTGGAAAATTATCATTGGGACATGCATTTCCTTTTTTCATCAGTGGATGCAATTGTGCATAAGTTAGGGCTAATTCTTTAAATACATTATTATCAGGACTCTTACTTTCTTTACAACATACACCTCCTGCTCTAAAGGGTCAATTAAAAGAAAATTAATATTAAAATGTAGTATTAATGAACTTAATAATGATGTATAGTTATAATGTATATTATAACTAGAGAACTACTAGTAATATGGATTAAAAGCTATTACTTACAAAGAATCATCATATGGATAGCTAGCAACAACAGCTCCGCCATGTAGATTTCCTGACAAAACAAATGGTCTAGACAAAATCCAAGTTATCATGGCTCGTGTTTCTGGTTGTCTATCAGATATAATTGTACCTGAAATATCATTTATATTTTAGTATACAATCAAAATTATTATATTATCAAAGATGAAAAATTACTTACCTGATCTTTGAGGATGGAACTGGTCTGGAAAATCTCTATTAAGATCAATACTATGTTCATTCTCCCTTCCGACATAGGCTGACTTTGATTCACAAAGACCTTCCTAAAATATGTATGAATAAAATGATGAATTGAATGTATTCAATATGCCTATTACTCCTTTACCTGCGAATTTTCAAATCCATCTGGATTCATACTTGGCATTAGATAAATATCTGTTGTATTAATTAATCTAGTAACTCTATCATTTACTCCATAATTTAGTACAAGATATTCAGCTAAATAAATCATTAACTGTCTTCCGATAGATTCATCTCCATGCATATTAGCAACATATTTAAACATAGGTGTTAACAGAGATCTGTTTTGTACATTTGAATTAATATGTAAAACCCATAATTCTCTATTTTTAACAGATCTACCAATACTAAGTAGTTTAACGATTTCTGGATTTTCCGTTTCCAATTTTCTAAACAAATTTGTTAGCTCATCGTAATTATGATACCTAGGATTTTCTAAGAACTTTTCATTTTCAGCAACAGGCAGGCATTCCGTTATTTTTTGTAGAAAGCAGATAAAAAGCACTAACTTTAACCACATATTGAGTATAACCACAGTATAACTAAAATCAATTCAAATACATCGGATTTCTATCGCAGTAGATAGAATCATAGACAAGAGATATACTAATGGATAGAATATACTGCGGTTTTATATTAACTTTTTCTTCATCCAACCAGGAAAACCAAAAATAAAAAAAGCAAATAAACGTCAACACTTTTTTGTAAGGTTATATTTCTAAACTAGTGATGAGTTCAGATTTCACTGATTAGTTCAAATGAACAATAAATGGACTATCGGCTAGAGATGGGCAAAAGTAACCGGTTTTTTGAATAACCGGTATTTTCCTCTAAAATAACCGGTTATTTAAAGGTAGTTTTTTTTTCACCAGTTAACCAAATAACCTTGCATTACGTTCAATAACCTATAGCCGGTTATTTTTAAAAAAATCGTACCTGTTTAAAACAAGTAACAATTAAATATAGCTGTTTGAATCGTAAATTTCGAAGAAGCGAACGGCACGGATCTTCCCGATATTTTGACGATAACGGGAGATCCCGCTCCCGCTCCCAAAACGAAAATATATGACATCAAACATCAAATGTCAAAATTAAATCAGGCATCGGGCGAACCCTGATAATAATCAAAACAACGGCCGAATGGCCCTGACAGGTCAGGCCGTAAAACAAAGTACTAATACCATAGACTACTACTAGCCACCAGCTAGCCAAGTGATACGAACCTAACTTCAAATAGATTCTCTAAATTCTATATTTAAATTTTAACCAACTTTAACGGATTTTCAACGGTTCTTCAAAAGTTTTCCATGGTTTCGCCCAGTTTCACCCACGTTTCACCGTAAATATATTTTATTTGTAG